>NC_134570.1:114822286-115422286 GCF_050947875.1 Dermacentor variabilis
TATAACGTGATGCAGCGATGGTGGCGCCGCCGCCGCGTCGCGCGCGACGGCGCGAACCGAAGCGTGGAGGCCTCCGCCGGGCGACGTCCGACGGCGCGATATGAGGCCCCATGTGCAGCGGGTGTGACGTCATCACGTGACATCACATCATGTGATCTCACTTCAGGGTCAATGGTGGCCACCGCCGGGAGGCGACCGACGGCGCGATATGACGCCCCATCTGCAGCCGGTGTGACGTCATCACGTGACGTCATGTCACGTGACCTACTTGAAGGTCACTTGAAGGTCAATGGTGGCCACCGCCGGGAGGCGACCGACGGCGCGATATGAGGCCCCATCTGCAGCCTGTGTGACGTCATCACGTGACGTCATGTCACGTGACCCCACTTCAGGGTCAATGGTGGCCACCGCCGGGCGTCGCGCGAAGGCCCGAAACCTACGTTAATATGCTTCGCATAAAAAGCGAGTGGCGAGCGGAAGGAAGAGTGCAGCGGAGAAGCCACCTTTACAGATGGACGCACGCATGGAGTAACGAGGTGGCCTGTGTGCAGAGTTTCTGGAGGCGAAGTCGGACGGGGAGCACCACAATGGGTGCCTCCCTGGTCTAATGGCGAACCAGGAACACTCCAACCTAGGATGAGGCTCGCCGAGACACTGATTCCTTCGGGAATGGCCGCTGGTTTCGAGCTACCCAAGCACTAGATACATCAGCGCATGCGATGTTACACGCGGACGCACTAAGCAAAAAATTAAGCTTGAAATGAGCTTTCGCGGAGAAACAATGATCCTTGAAATGTTTCAGTTCGTATGCGAGGACGAGCAACCTGTAATTGATGGCATGTGCGCTGTGGTAGGTCTGCAGATGATGACGTGACGTAAGGTGGGTGGTGTAGCGAGCTGTAAAATAATTTGTGATAAAGAGAGAGCTTGGCGATATAACGAAAAAAAGCAAAAATAGTCGAGGTGGATGCTGCCTTTAAGAGTGCAAAGCTCATGTTACATGAATACAAGCAATGGTTGAATCTAGTCACACGATTCTGAGCGATTCGAGTGCATTGATTATATATGTTTGGTGAGGGTTGCAGATGGCGGCATAGTGCAATTGTGGTCTGAAAATAATTGGTACGCTAGTAATTTGGCGTGCTTTGGAACATGACGGAAATGGCGTCTCACGTGATCTAAAGTCTTGTACGGTGACGAAATTACGTTAGTTACATTCGCATTCAAGGAAATGTCGTCGGATATGAATATGCCTAAGCGCTCATACGCAAGAAATTATTCAACTCGGACATTTCCAATTGTGTAAGTACAGAGATAAGGATTACGACGGCGGAAATTTGAAATATTTTTGCACGTAATAGGGTTACTCAATAATAGGCTACTCAATAACAGACCATATTCGCACTATTAATCAGGTGATAGCGAACTGAGCGAAATATAACCAACCCTTATATATAGCTTTCATTGATTCCGAGAAAGCGTTTGATTCAGTCGAATCCTCAGCAATCATGGAGGCGTTACGGAATCAGGGTGTAGTCGAGCCGTAAGTAAAAATACAGAACGATATCTATAGAGGCTCTGCAGCCACAGTAATCCTCCGTAAAGAAAGCAACAAAATCCCAATAAAGATAGGCGTCAGGCAGGGAGGCACAATCTCTCGAATGCTATTTACAACGTGTTTAGAGGGGGTATTCAGACATCTGGATTGGGAAAAACTGGGGATAGGAGTTAATGCAGAATATATTAGTAACTTGCGATTCGCTGAGGATATTGCCTCGCTCAATAACTCGGGGGACCAATTGCAATGCATGCTCAATGACCTGGAGACGCAAAGCAGAAGGGTGGGTCTAAAAATTAATCCGCAGAAAAAGTAATGTTTAACAGTCTCGGAAGAAAATGGCAGTTTACGATGGATAGTGAGGCACTGGAAGTGGTAAGGGAAAACGTCTACTTAGGGCACGTAGTGACAGCAGATCCGGATCATGAGACTATAATAGTCAGAAGAATAAGAATGGGCTGTGGTGCGTTTGGCAGGCATTCTCAGATCATGAACAGCATGTTGAATTATCCCTTTAAGGGTCCCTGAAACGGTTAGGACAAATTCTGTATACGTGTAGGGTACAGCTTAAGTAGAACATTCGCACCACAATTTAAGTGAAGCGTTACGTATTAATGGAGCTACGAGCGATTACAAGTTACCCTCCTCCCTAGCCATGCCTTTCTTCCTCAACTCGTTCGTCAAGCGATCGGGGCTAAGCTCCGCCTTCACTGGTTCTGCGTCACGATGAGACGTCACGTCGTCCAGTTCCGGTTGTTTTGGAGCCCGCCCGCGAAAAACCTCTCCCCTAGCCGCTTGGCCGTCGACCTCAAGCGAGAGCTATCGAAGCAGCGTGCGTTGCGAGCATTCTGTCGTAGCGCCGAACGTGTCTGGTATTCCGGTAATCACATACTACCTGAATATTTCGACGGAACGGTGGAGACATAAACTCAAGCTGATGAAGGAATTTTGGCTTCCACGTACGTGAGCTGCCTGATGGGTCTACACGGTCCAGCCACCCGTTGGCGCAGAGCTTAACCAGCCAAAGAAAGAGCTAATATTGCACTAACCAAGTGTAAAACATCTTAAACATTTACAAAAACAGCGTGTTAACGATTACACTCCTCCGAAAAATTTACACCATCCGCAAAGAAGAATACATTTTGTTACTGCTACTGTGTGTGGTTGAGCTCTATGCCACCAGGTGGCTGCACCGTGCAGACCATCATCTTCGATTCAGTTCATCTCCTAAAACGACACTCAAGGGGACACGGCCAGGCCCTGTCCCCTTGCGCTTGCGTTTACCCTAATACCGGACTCGCGAAACTCTCTTGCATTAGTAATCTTCCGGTGTAAAGTGACGGCCGCAATCGCACAAATCCTGGCGCCGATCGGATAGCGGCAGTCCGATGCGTTGCAGCCAGTCCGCTCGTCTACTGGCTTGCAGACGGACACGATGTGGCAGCTTGACATATTGCCAGTCGCTACGTTTGCCGTCCACAACGCAACAAAGCACGCACGAAGAGAGGCAACGTGACGCAAAAGTCAAGTCAAGGCAGCTACTGTACATTGTTCCTCGCAGAAATGTCGGGCTTCCATCAATTACAAGACAAGTTGTGGCCTGATGCAAAGGATATTAGTGACCTGACCCTTATCCTGGAGTTTCCCCATATATGGCATGGTTGGGAGCATTGAAGTCCCATGTTATTATCGAAGGACTTGGAGTAGCAGCCATCATATCTTCAAGTCGTTTGCTACCAAACTGACTTGTTGGGGAAAGGTAGACGCCAATAAAAGTAAAAGACAGCCTCTTCTTTTTCACAGTAACACAGACGTATTGGTTACCTTCTTGTAGCGCTACGTGTTGGGAAAAAGGCGTAAGGTCTTTGCAAATGTAAACCAGAACCTTACTACTAAGGACACACTAGGTTGAAACAAAAAGTTCATATCCTGAAAGCCTTATGGAGGCTGATAAGTTCGATTCACAGATACCCAGTATAGGAAAGTGGTTGTCAAACACGAACTGGCGCAACTCCGAAATACGTGACCTCAGGCCTCTAGCATTCCATTGGAATGTGGAGGCACTTCTGACATCATCCCGGAACGATCGCTGTTGTCGATGAGCCATGGTGCTGCTCTAGAAGCTCTCAAGCACTGGACTTCTGAAGGCTCGCAAGAACCGGATTGCTGGCATCCAGCACTTGCAACGCACTTCGAGCTGTTGGTGTCTGTAGTTTGTCCAGGAGAACACGAATAGCACTCATCAGAGAGCTGATCAATGCAACAACTTTTTGATCTTGGTCCAATAATTTATCAGGAACAGACGAGGTATCCCTTGCTGTATAACTCTGATTTCGCTCAGTAGGGGCATGTAGCCTCGGGAGTGCAGGCCATGCGTCAGCAGCCGTGCTGTTCGATGCACCTTTGTCCTTTGAGCTGACTGCTTTGGCCTGGGCGGAAGAGCGGGTGGTAATTTACGTGGCTGGCGTTCTGCAGAGGCATTGGAGGTTCTTGATCGACGTGGGTGACGTTATTGTCATCGCTTATTACATGCTGCTGCTTCTCGGTGAGACGAGTGGTCTCTAAGCATTTTCTTCAATATTGCCATTTCTTTTCGAATCAAAGGGCATTCTTTCAAGGATCGTGAGGGCCGCTGCAGTTTTTGCACTTCAGCATATGGCCTTGCACGTGTTAGTGTTGTGGGCCCAGTGCAGCGAGAACAGATGGTACTATTATTGCACATACTACTCACATGGCCAAGCTTCACGTACTTCCAGTGCTGTAGCAGTTTTAGTATAAATGGGCGAACTACGTGTCGAAAGTCGCCCACTTTTACATGCGAATGGAGGGATTCGCCCTTAAATATGTTCTTAACACACCGTGACATGCCGAGACAAAACGCGTTTGTGATGATGTTGTTTTCTGTAGCCGGAATGATTAAGATCGACAGGTCGGAGTCGAGAATGGTGTCGTCAACATCGTAAATTACGCCAGTACTGACCTGTTTGCCCAGCGGAATATGAGGGCGGACTTTCATCCCGTCAAGTTCTGTGACTGCGCAAAGAATCCAATGCAGCCGCGTGTTCTACGTCAATCACTAGGACGTTCTTGCGGGTGTTCATTCTTATGACTTTGATTTCATTCGCAACCAGCGCCTCTAGATGTGAAGACACGGCTTGCCTGTTGAGGCGTCTCAGGTTGTCAGTGGCGACAACTGCCGCGAACAGGATAGTGAGCTCCTCGGTATTGCGCAAAGATCTCACGGTGGGCTTACTCGAATTCGATGATTCGTTGAGAAATCTTCGCTTTGCTTTACGACTCCGCACCAGCTCGAAGGTGTCGTCACAAGAATGTTCACTGCTGACATAGTACTATATGGTGTCGTCGCTGTCAGTGTCGCTCTCGGTGCCGTTGCGCTTGCTGGAGGCAACGGCCGCGGGCACTGCCAAGTCCAAGGCAGATTTTAAGAAATTCACAAAATGAGTAGAGCCGGAAGACTCGGCGTTCTGCCTGAAAGGCACTTCGTCTTCTCCGACCTGTTCGTCTGCCAAACTTTCAAGAGCAGGAATAAGCTTGGCCTCGCTTGCTTCAGCGAGGCCCAGGGGTTTGCCTCTCCTGAATTCGTAGAGGCTTGTAGTCGTCCTTGCCAGTTGAATATTTGGCCTGCACCATCATGCCAGTGCACCGGTATCCGTCAAAGTGCAATGACGCAGGCTTGCGCCTTTTTTCTGGCCATACCGAAATCGCCCCTCACCTTTCAAACAGCAAGAATGCTGCGAAGCAGCAAGCCTTCATAGCAAAGGCTATTACGACTCGTGCCGCCAAACTGGTTTTTAGCGATATTTAGGTTTTTATTTATTTATTTATTTATTTATTTATTTATTTATTTATTTATTTATTTATTTATTTATTAGATACTGCCAACTGCCTCTTGGCAGTCCAGGCAGCAGTGAGTGAGTACAAAGTCGGCACTGCAAGTCAAAATAACAAAAGCATGAGGTACAAGGAACCATGAAAAAAAATGCTTTAAGATACAGGCTATTGCGTCGCTAAAGACAGCATGTACAAAATTACAAAAATAGGAAACTGGTGATTCTAAAGGTAACATGCTTCATTGCAAAAATTGCACGGCAGACACAAAGGATTCGACCGAGGACATAAAAGCGACTCTCCACTCATTCCACTCTCCTATAGTTCGAGGGAAAAACGAGATGCAAGAAGCAGTAGTTTTTGTCTGTGGCATCACAATCGTTTTGCTGCGCTTGCGTCTGGTTTGTCTTGTTTTATTAAAATTGATATAGATGACGGGATCCATTTTTGTTTGTTTATTAACGATATTAAACAAAGTTTATAGGCGATGCAGTCTGCGCCGAAATTCTAGCGATGGGAGGCCAGACCGTGTTCTGAGATCAGTGATCGAGACTCATCTACTATAAATGTTATAAATAAATCTAAGGGCTTTCTTTTGCATGCTTTCAATGTTGTTGACACCGGTCTTTGTGTGGGCATCCCACACAGCATCGGCATATTCAAGCAATGGTCTAATGAGTGTCGTGTAGGCAGCGAGTTTAGTCCTACTAGTGCAATGTTGGAGCCGGTGTTTAATTAGCCATAGCTTCCTTAGCGACGCCGAAACGACGTATTGTACATGAGCCTTCCAGGTTAGCTTCGAGTCAATGACTACACCGAGATGTTTATATTTGTGAACCGTCTTAATTGCTACATTATTGATTTAATATGTACAAACTGATGGTGCTTTGTTTCTTGTAATCATCATTTGAGTACATTTTGAGGCATTTAAGTTCATACGCCAGGACTGACACCAATTATCGATTTCATTAAGGTAATCCTGTATAGCAGTCTGATCATGGAGTGATTGAATGTTGTGGTACACAATACAATCATCAACGAAGAACCGACATCGTCCCGGCGAATCAAAGGACAAGTCATTCAGATAAATCAAAAAGAGAAGAGGTCCAAGTACTGAACCTTGCGGTACAGCGGAAAGTACGGGCGTAGGTGAAGAAAACGAGTTTCCTATAGGGACATATTGTGTTCGATTAGTTAAATAAGAGTCAAGCCAGCGAAGAATTTGTTCATTTTTTAGCGCACATTGTAGCTTGAGCTTTAGTCTTTGGTGGCAAACACGGTCAAATGCTTTCTGAAAATATAGAAAAAGCACAACTATTTGCCCGCCGCGGTCCAGCGCTGCCATGAATTCATTAGTAATATGCAGAAGCTGAGTAACTGTAGATAGGCCACACCGAAATCCGTGCTGTTTTTCCGAAAAGAAACTATTGTTTTCCAGAAAGCTGCTCAAGCACTTAAAAACGAAGTGCTCCATCACCTTACTAGTGGTACAGAGAGGCGAGACGGTATGGATATAATTCAATGATGAGCATGGCGCGGAGTCAAGCTCCAAAAAGGTAAGCACTACGACAATCAAGAAACGCATATGGCAAGGTTTCTGCCACAACATCTAGAGGGCAGATTGCACATCAAGGAACCAGAAATCATATACGTTCCTCCCAAGTCTTAACCGGCACAACCTCCACGTTAAAGGAAGGCGCAGGCCTTCGCGGTACGCGCACCACAGTCACAGCGTAAGCTGGAGAAGCGGCTCCATAGGATCTCCATCTTGGGCACTACGCACTGCAGGTTCTTCGCGTCGTTTTTACGACATGTTCACCTGTTGGCCCGGCGTCGACGGCAACCTGCGGCTTGTCCTGCTCTACGCAGAGCAGTCTGCTAAGTCCGATGCTGCCTGTAGCAGCCGCGCGCATAGCTCTACGATTCGCGTTTTCAGCAGCGCTTCGTACGTTGCGAGGAGGCGCCATAATGTGAACTGAAGAGTAGACACAGGTACCCAGGCCCCACGTTGCCTGGGTACCTCCGCAGGCATTGATGTGCAGGCGTCAGCGCTACGCGGCGCACATGTGACATCGCGTGTCTCCTCGCGCACAAGTACGCGTTTATAGGGCATTTTTCCGCGGGATCCTAACAAGCGCTGGCGTGGCTGAATGGTAGAGTAGCTGACTCCCACATAGCGGGTCCGGGCTCAATCCCGGCGGGAACTGGGTGTCTTTTTTTCCTCACTCTCGGTGCCAGCTGCTACGGACTATGGCGGTGGCGCGCACACCATCGCCAACCGAAAGGGCTTCTGCAAGAGCCCATAACAGCTTACGCTGTAAACAATCACTGCACGCCCAAAGTTCGACGCACACATTAGCGGTGCACAACCAGCCCAACTAAGAGCAGGGATGAATGTTGGAAAACCCTATGCGACATATATCGGCGGCGGCACTGCTGTCGAATGGGCTGCCATCCAAGTGGCGGAGATTTCCGCGCTTTCCGCCTCGCAGCAATGCATCGCACGTGCCACCCCTGAATACACTACCCTCCTCTAGTACACTATAACGTGGACCTACTTGGGCGCCATTCTACACAGTGAGAAGCAGCACATTGTTGCAGGTGAAAGCACGGTTAAAGCATGACACGAAGTGTCCGTGTCAAACATGTGTTTTTTCTTAAAGCTTTTCAAGGCAATAGTTTCAGTTCCTGTGGAAGGTATTGCAGTTTTGCTGAGCTCTATGCCGAGATGCTTGTTTACCTCTGTTTTCTACGTGACGCTCAGAAAGTTTTCAAACGCGCGCGGCCATGGTCACGAACATGTCCTTTTAACTTCGACAACATTACACATGCGCCCGGCACTTTTCCCACTTCGGATCCAGAGAAGCAACTAGCAGTCATATCCTCTGTGTGTGCAACCACCAGGGGCGTAGCCAGGAAGGGAGGGGAGGGACTTATGGGGCTTCAGCCCCCCCCCCGAAATTTTTTCGTGCTGTCATGTGCAGCCGACCAAAACAACCACCGGCGCCGGAAATCATGCTGCATTTTGTCTAGAATGGCCTTTTAAATGCTCGAAAAGACATTTCAGATCGAACATTGCGAAATCGAGCTGGATTAAGCGGCAACGCCCATGCACCGGGAGTCACATACCGCAAAGCAAGGAGCTTCATCCCAGCAGTTTCAAAGGCGTTTTGATGGCGAGCGGGCTCATCGCGGCATCTCGAGGAGACCGCGGAATCTAGGGAGCGCATGGATTTCAATTCTGAAACTTTATTGGTATAAAGTTCTCATAAACGTTTGATGCGAAAGGTGCACTGGCGTTTCCAAAGTCGTGCTTTAGCTTTTCAGTTCCGGAACTTTGCGAGTTTAATGTCATAAGCATTTGAAGCCAAATGTGCACTGACTTTTTAAAGTTGTACATCGGATCATACAAAGAAACAAGCCAACTCGACAGAGTATCAGACAAGTTGACGAAGCACGCAGCGCGGACCGATGAGCCAAAGCTTTGCGGTGGTTCGTTTGTGCAGTCATGTCGCAGAAAAGAATATCAACATTCTTTTTCACCTCCGCCAAAGCGTTCATGTCGAGACACTAAATCCAACATAGGTAACTACGTTCTTATTTACTTTTATAACTTGACCTTTATACCCGACGACACATTGAGCCTCTTCAATTTTCTTTTGTTCTCCCTACCCGGTTGAAAATAGGGCGAAGTTAATAATGCTGCAGGAAACTCTAGCGGAGGAGATCGGGCTGTCCTGCTTCAACTCGGTCTGCAAAGGCAAAGAACCGGGCAGAGGAATGGCCACCCTAATTGACAAGAAAATACTCTACATAGAGCAAGATCTACAATTAGGGGCGAGTAAAATTGAATACATATGGATAGAAATGGTCCTACAAAGGCACAGAGGTAAAACGCGAAGCTTGTTCTGCCTCAACGTATATAGCAGTCCCAGAGATATGAGACAGAGCTTCAGAGCAATTTTCAAAAAGGCCATAAGGTTAGCCAAATCTGCGCCCCTCATAATAGGAGGGGACTTCACCGCCCCACATCAATCTTGGGGTTACCGCGGGAGTAGTAAGGAAGGGGAAGGAATCTGCCATCTCGCCAAGGATTTAGGCCTTTTTCTTATCACGGGCCCAGCCTATCTTACCAGGTGTGGCAGTTCCACGTGTAGGGACACTACCCCGGACTTATCCTTCACTTATAACTTACCCAGGGCAGACTGGATCAACTCTGGTGCAGACCTAGGAAGCGACCATTCTTTACTACACATAGTGGTGGAAAGGACGGCGGTGGAGGTAAATCATTTCACTTACATAGACTGGGATCACTTTAGAAAAATCAGAAAAGACAAAGCAGACACAGACAGAAAGGGGCGCATCAGACTGCATGAGTCGGTGGCTCAGCTTAGGGACGACTTGAATGCAGCAACTAAGGCTATAGAGACACAGGAAGAGGTCGAACGAATTGACAGTAGATTGGGACATTTGATCAAAGCCAAGCGATTGATTTTACAAAGATGGGAATCACAGCGCTTAAACAGAGGACTTAGGAAACGAATTGTTCAGCTCAATAGGAATATAGAGGAACACGCATGATATGTGCAGAAACAAAAATGAGATGAGCTGTGTAAATGTGTGGATGTAAGGATAAAACGTGGAGGCTATTGGAGTCTGCTCAGGCATCTGCTCAACGAAAAAGGCACTAAATCAAATAGACGCACGGCAGTGGCGAAACTGGTACACCAGGAAAGTCAGACTGCAAGCGCAGAAAGCATAATGAAGAGACTGGCAACTAAATATTTGCCTTTCAGGAAAGAGAATCAACATGTGAGTTTTCCCGATTACTTAGGGGTAGAATGCAAATACATGGATCAGGAATTCACCGAAAGTGAGGTACGCAAGGCACTGTATGATCTGAATAGTCGGTCAGCAGCTGGCCCGGATGGCTTCTCTAACAGATTGCTTAAGAATTTGGACGACGAATCAATAAAATATCTGTCCACATACTTATTGAACTATGGAAAGATGGGATATATCCAGAAGAATGGAGGACGGCCAGTACTACCTCAATACCAAAGTCGGGCAAACAACTCAACTTGGATAATCTCAGGCCGATTTCGTTAACATCATGTCTAGGGAAGAGAATGGAGCATGTCATATTGAACAGGTTAACGAAATATCTGGAGGGCAATGACACCTGCCGTATAATCTGATTGGTTTCAGATCAGGGTTGTCTACGCGAGATGCCATGTTGTTAATCAAACATCAACTGCTATTAGCTAAACCAAAAAACACTCGACCTCTCTTGGGGTTGGATGTCGAAAAACTTTTTGACAGAATTAAGCATAGAGCAATACTTGTACTGATTTTCGAACTGGAATTGGGCAGAAAACTATATGAGGTGGTCCAAACCTTTCTTAGCAATCGTTCAGCTCACCTTAGATACGGGGATATTAAATTAAAGAAGATGGATCTCGGTGACAGAGGGACACCACAAGGGTCTGTCTTCTCACCTATGCTCGTCAACCTGGCCACGTCAAAAGTGTCAAAGGGATCATAAGGGATAGAGGGCATTCACTTTGCATTTTATGCAGACGATGGGACTATATGGACCGCTGAAGGAAGTATGGGACATGCGGAAAGCAGATTTCAGAAGAGCATTTATGAGGTAGAGTCTATTTTAGAAGACATGGGGCTCAAATGTTCTGCTCATGAGTCTGAACTCCTTGTACTCAATAACAGGAGAAGGGGCAGAAAACCGAGGGGATGTGTTCCCGAGGAAGAACCCAGGTTAGTACGAACCACGAAGGCAGGCGAACCTATTAAGTAGAATGCATACGAGTGTTAGGGTTATTCCTGGAAACAAACGGGTCAAATGGAAGAACAATACAACCCATCGCAAGCAAGGCTGAGGAAGTAATAAAACTGTTAAGGAGAATCATTAACAGCCACAGTGGGTTGGGAGAGGAGAGCGCCATGAGACTTGTCCACGCTTTCGCCTTGTGCCACTTCTCATATGTGGCTGGGATGCTCAGTTGGACACAGACAAAGCTAAACAAGTTGAACAGAATAATTAAAAGGCTATTCAAAACAGCAGTGGTGTTACCGATTAACACGCTGGATAATACATTAATTAAACTGGGGCTCCACAACACAATAGCCGAGATAATTGAAGCTCAGCGAATTGCCCACAGAGAGGGGCTCTCTGGAACAAGGTCAGGTAGAGCAATACTAGGGGAGGTAAGTTGGTGCCCAGCAGAATCCAAAATTTCAGAGGAAGGCACAGTAGAACTAAAAGATAGCATAAGAGAGATGATCAAGACGACTCCTTTTCCCCGAAATATGCACCCGATGCACAACCTCGAAAGACGAAAGGCAACGGCCGCAGCTCTCCTCCAAAACATAGAACACGACCGAGAACATGCAGATTTTGTAGATGCCGCAGGGGTCAGAGGAAAGAAAGCCTTTAGGGCAGTAGTAGTACATACAGATGGTCTCATTCGGGATGCTATTACAATCATGACTAGAGACACGACAGCCACGGAACAAGTAGCGATAGCATTGGGACCTAAAGGAATAATAAGTGGACGAGGATTTACAGTGACTCTAAGATGGCTATTAGATACTTTACCAATAGCTTTGTAACCAAAAGGCTGCCCAGCTGATCGGTGAGTTGGACAGCCAAGGGATCCAAATTCGCTGGTTTCCTGCGCACATGGGGTCTGTCGATCCATCTCAGAAGAAATTAAACGAAATGGCTAGCGCAGCTGCACGAGGACTTACTATCCGTGCACTAAGCGACCAGGACCTTAATAATATACAGGAGGAGCACAGGGACCAATTACTAACATACATTCAAATCACGAGGCATTACATGAACAGAAGGGAATTCCGAGTGCCACACACTAAGCTCAATAAAGCTGAAGCGGTGGCTCTGAGATTGTTGCAAAGAAGAACTTATCCATGTCCAAACTTGATTAACAAGCTATATCCAGAAAAAGAGGTACCAATCGATTGCGAGAAGTGTAATGGCATCATTACTTTGGATCGCATGCTTTAGCAGTGTCCTGTGTCTTTCACAGACTGTGACAAGGAGAGAGACTGGTGGCGGCGAGCCCTACACAGTGGAGTTTTTTTTTTTCGATCAAGTACAGGCCGTCCAGAAGGCCCACGATAAGGCGGTAAGGTTAAACCTTACTTTCCCGACGTGGGAGCCACCTGCGTCAACCTAAGGGTTCATCTTCACGACATTAATAAAGTTCGTCATGCCATACCATACCATCCCTACCGGCGGGCTGCCGTAACCAGCCAGAAAGCATGCGTTTTTCTCGTGTTGCCCCGACCATCGCGCAGCGCACTTCGATGCACGTTCGTTTTTCTCTGGCCGAGTGGATTTTCGTACGGCAGCTTTTTGGACGCTTTCTGGCTAGCACACGAAAAAAGAAATAATGCAACGTCACTCACTGCCATCACTGCGGGGACTCGACGGATTGCAACGCTTTCGCTTGAGCGCAACCTCTCCGGAAAATTTTGTCTTGCCGGTTTAAGATACCCGAGCACTATGCGTATGGTTCTCGGTGCACCAAGCGTATAACATTTTCTCCGATATTTCTTCGGTAGCCACATTAGGTGCCCAAAGTAGGCATTTCATTGTGGCCAACATGCTTTCTTTGCGATTTTTTTTATTTATCATTTCCGTGCCTCCGTGCACAAAAGAAAGAAAGACATTGTTGCGGCGCATCAAATTCTCGCATGGTGAAAGTTTCATTTTGTTAGTTCTTTTGAGGGAAGTAATGGGCCACGGGAGGCTTCAGCTGCCGGATACCCTTATTATATTATTGCGATAGAAGTTATACGGACAATCAAGGCGCATTCTTGCCGTCGCCGTCAACCTCATGTTCCGTATCAAATCCTAGGGCGATAACATCGGGACCACGCGTCGCACGCTGTATGTGCGAGTGAGTGTACGGGGGGGGAGGGGGTGAGTGGCATGGGTGAGCCGACCATGATGACTCAGTCTTGTGTGCGCAAAGGAGAAAAACGAGGAGAAAGCGCGCCGCCTCCTGTCGCGTGAGAAACATCAGGGCGAGTGGACGGAGCGGGGGCTGTGATCTGTGAATTTCTGGATGCGCAACATGTTTAGTTGTCTTGTTCGACACATTATATACTGTGACGTTTTCTTAAATTAGTAGATTTATTAAAGACTTATACGTATATTTAGATATCTAGTTGCAAAGTTTTGCGTATACGTGCAGTGAACTTTTGTTTCCAGTGACAATTTCTTGTCCTTTATGAAGCTGTATCTTCGCATTTGTATATTCCATTCTATCCCCGCATTTCTAATGTACGAGGTCGAGTCAATTGCAAGTGACCCAACCCACCCCGTGCAATAATGGTTCGGTTCATCATGTGCAAAGCATGGGCGTAGCACAGCGGCATCTCTCATTTACAAAAGTGACACACAGGTGTGAGGATAAAAGCTATGTAATGCTCTCATGCAGTGAGTTGAACATGGTTGCGTGACATAATAGATACTCCAAAAATTGAACAGCACGGTGTCGTGAGGTTTTTGATAGCGGGAGTTGTTTCCCAAAAATAAGTTAGTCGCCGTATGGCTGCTGTGTACGTTGAACATTGCATTTAATTGGCCGCTGGGAAGCGTTGGAGGAAATGGTTCAAACAAGGACGTGAAAGTTGCAAAGACAATTGAAAACCAGGCCCAAGCCACTGTGCCATCACCCTCGGCACAATGGCAAAGGCTAATAAGACAAGAACGGAGAATAAGCATCGATTTATTGGCAAAGCGTGTGAACATTCGTCACGGTTCGGGTCACACCATAATTCATAAACATCTCGGTTATAGGCTCTTGTGCGCGCAATTGATGCCCCAGATTTTAAACCACCGCCAGAAGACGGAGAGGTTCGGCGATGCCCTAACTGATCTAATCCGGTATCGCAGTGTGGGTGACGAATTTTTGTCTGCAATGTGACCGGGGACGAATCATGGTGCGGCTATTACGAGCCTGAAACACGGCGACAAAGCTTACCGCGGAAACATTTGAATTCACTACCGCAAGGAAAGCAAAAGCCAGTCATTTCTGCCGGAAAGGTGTTGCTGACTTTTTTTTGATCGTCAGGGGCCATTACTGATTGAATTTGCTAAACCTGGAGAGACTATGAATCGCTTCCGATATTATGAAACGTCCGATCGGCTGCGTGTCGCAATCAAAAACAAATGACGTGGACGAGGAATGGGGTCATCTTGCTCCTCGACAATGCCCGTCCCCACGTCGGTGATATGCATAATACAAACTGGCAGTTCAAGTGGGAAACGCTGCAACATACGCCATACAGCCCAGACCTGTTGCCATGCAACTTCCACATTTTGGAGCATTTGAAAAGCAGCTCAAGCGAATTAGATTCGTGTCGGACGATGACGTGAAAAGGTTAGTTACAGACTTATTGAAACAGCAGCCGAAGGAGTTTTATCAGACGGGAATCACGCGACTCGTTAGTCAATTGGACAAATGTGTAAATGCTCATGGAAACTACATTTGAATAAAGTACCCCGTTTCTCATATATTCGCATAGACTCACTTCCATTTGACTCGCCCTCGTAGATTTTGCAGAACTCCTGCTTTTTATATGTGCTCGGTGTTGCGACTATAATTTCGCTGCAATTACTCAATACACCACCGGTGGAAAATGCGCCTGCACGATACTTTGTAACAAAGGATAGGGTCATTGAGATTTTTCCCTGGTCGTTGCATATGTACAAAAATGTAAACAAGGTTTTAGAATGACAAAGGGAGAGAGAAAAACAAACGAGAGAAAGGCAGGGAGGTTAACATAGTTTCTTTAATATACTTGTCCTCAACTTGCTCATTTTATGGCATTTACGTTTTTCACATCGGCGGCATGTACTGCTTTGCTGCTTTCAAACGGATAGAGTTCTATAGTTCGTGTGATACTTTCCTTACTTAATAAATAGACGCAAAACATGGAAGCATTGATATCAGTTATTCCTGGCACAATTTTATAGACAGGCTAGTATATTATTTTATGAAAAAATACATATTTTACTTGTCTTGACAGTGCGTAGCGTTCAAGAATTCGTTTGCAGCAACTTTGGCGATGGTAATGCAGTTAATTTTCATGCATTCGATCCCTCGACAAATTCTATAAAGAGGAGGCCGAGATGCAACGTGAGCCCCCCTCCCCCCCCCCCTCGAACGAAATTTCTGGCTACGCCACTGGCAAACCCGTCACCTGCTAAGAGCTTTCGACAGATAGGCTTCATATAAAGCGAAATCAGGATAGGTGAATTTAACACCATAATTGGGCAGAGAAATGCATTGCTATCACCGATCATGCGTAGCCGCTAATGAGAATACGAGCTCAAATGGCTATAACACCGCCTCATTCATTTGCAGAGACGAGCTTCCATGCCAACTGTCTCTAGAAAGGCTAACAAAAATGGTTGATCCAAATGGTCGAAAGCTTTGCTCATGTCAACTTGTACTGCAGCTGCTCGCTATTCTACCTCAGCTATTCTGCGTGGAACTCGCAAGTAAATGTGAAGACGGAGCCTGAATACGGTCACAATCTGGTTGCGAACGTAGTTCCCGCGCCTACTAGGGCGCCCCTCGCGGCGGCGAGGGCGGACCCGGCAGGATGTGACCTGCCCGCTTGCGTTCGGAAAGCCTGTCTGTGCACTGTTTCGCGCGTAGCTGTCGCCTTTTCTGAGCAATGCCGACGTGCAACCCGAGCTGTTGCCTAGTGGGCTGCAACAGCACGTGCACGAACTCACGAGGAACAAAGTTTTACAGGTTTCCAGGCCGACTGTATGTAGCAGAACGGCGTCAACACTGGATCGCGCTCGTGCGATGGCATAAGCTGTTTTATGTTCCGGCGTTATGCCAAGTTCGTTAACGCTGAATTCGTTGCTTTTACAGCAATGATAGCAGCAATGGGACACCTGCAGTGCGTACCAGGATATGCATCAAACAAATTGGTTTGTTTCCTCACTGTACCGCAGTAAAGCTGGGGAACTCTTTCCCGCGTGCCTCTATTTGTCGTACAAAAATCCCTCACGTGACCTGATCCTAGGTGCCTACGGACAGCATCGTTTAGCGATTTTTGAGAAGCCGCGATGCTGGCGCCGAGCGACACCGTGGCGTGTTCGTCCTCGCCGTGATCGTTCTCTGGACCGCGCGTTGTTCAACACTGCACATGTGATTATGCTTGCGTTGCTTGTGTGTTGGTTGTAGGTTCTGTGTTACTTGGCGGAAAGCCGTGAGTAGTAGCGGTGCGGCAGTGCGGCTTTGGCTTCGGTGAGCTCTGGCAGTAGAGAATCTGCGTTGTGTGACCCGTGCTTTTTTGAGAACCCGGCGGTGGTGACAATTGAAATATCGAACTGGCCTAGCGCCTCGGCAGCGAAGTTCTGCGAACCGCGATGTGGCGTCGCCGTGTCCGACTTTGCTTAACGGACATCGAGGAATGTACTGCTCGCTGCAAGTCATGTAAATGCACCTGCGTCGACCGCCCACTGTTCAGCGCTTAATGTGTGTTTGGTGTGCTGTGCTTGAAACGAGTAGAGCAGCCGTGCAGCGGGGGCTTAGGGGCTGCTCCGTTTGCGCGTTCGCAGACATGTGCTTCCGTCATGGTTTCATTAGTGGCAGTCGCGGGATTTTGGTGTGCTAGCTCCTTGCCTAGTATGAAGTTTACGACGCTAACACAGCATGTTCACGTTTTTTCGCGCTATACATCATTTGCATGACGGCCGAGTTGAAAACAAGACACATGCCTGTGTTCTTTGCGTTTGTGTGTTGTAAATTACTTTCTATAGTGGAAGTTCTGGGAGTCTTATTACGCAAAGAGTGCGAACGTAAACATAAAGACATATGTGTGTCTGAAATTTTGAATTACCTATATACTCTTTACGGCTGATAAGTGGGCTACACGGCCTGTGTGAATCAGCTACCGTATGTTGCGACGTCTTCCGTCCACACCAAAACAACCCTATAGCTTCTTACAGCTGAATCCGTTTTGGTTTTCTCAAATCTATATTTGGGCTACCCATTGCTAGGTCTCACGCTTAATCAAAGAATGAATCAATTCTCAAAGAGCATGTGCAGTCCAGCCAAAAGCAGGGGCAAGAATCCGCATTGTGCTCCTGCATTGAAGGTGATTAACGCGTACTATAATGGCGAATGTGCTTTAGTAGGCTTCCATGCAATATGAATTTGTAATGTACAAAGAATTGTCAATGAAGCTTACTACGAGCATAGATTCATTTGCAAATTATGTCACAATTGAAAATAATGAGCACAGTGTAAACCTATGTGCCCTTTCCACTCTTAGTATGCTTTACTGCACGATGCTTATTTACACCCTGGTATTGTGGTGTAAAAACGTTGCATAATTAGGCTTTTTATGATTATTTTTCTCGCAATACACTAATATTTCGCGGTGAAGCCTGAGCAATGTACTGCGGTGAAGCATAGTTAAAGTGAAAAGGGGACTCTGTCACTGGATATAATAAGAGCTCTTTAATTATACACTCGCGCACCCGCCGCCTCTCAGGTCGCCTAAGTGGACATACTGTGCTGGCTGATAGCGGCCCCCTCCCACTTTTAGTATGCTTCACCGAGTAACTAAAATGAACTGCGGCGAAGAAGCCACACATTTGTATTCAGTGAATAAACAAATGGTTTTTACAACAGTACAGAAATAAACGCGCCCCATGCATCCGTCTACCGCACGGAAGAGCGTCGCAACATACGGTAGCTGATTCACACAGGCCGTGTATCTCACTTGTCAGTCGTAAAGGGTATGATGGGTAATTCAAAATTTCAGACACACATATGTGTTTATGTTTACGTTCGCACTCCTTGCGTAATAAGACTCCCAGAACTTCCACAATACAAAATAATTTACAACACACAAACGCAAAGAACACAGGCATATGTGTCGTTTTGAACTCGGCCGTCATGCAAATGACATATAGCGCGGAAAAAAGTGAACATGCTGTGTGTTAGCGTCGTAAACTTCATACTAGGCAAGGAGCTAGCACACCACAATCCCGTGACAGCCGCTAATGAGACCAAGACGGGAGCACACGTCTGTGAACACGCAAACGATGCCCCTAAGCCACCCCCGCTGCACTGCTGCACCACTCGTTTTAAGCACAGCACACCAAACACACATTCAGCGCTGAACAGTGGGCGGTCGACGCAGTTGCATTTACATGACTTGCAGCGAGCAGCACATCCCTCAATGTCCGTTAAGCAAAGTCGGTCACAGCGACGCCACATCGCGGTTCGCAGAACTTGGCTGCCGAGGCGCTAGGCCAGTTCGATATTTGAATTGTCACCACCGCCGGGTTCTCAAGAAAGCACGGGTCACACAACGCAGATTCTGTACTGCCAGAGCTCATCGAGGCCAAAGCCGCACTGCCGCACCACCTCAACTCACGGCTTTCCACCAAGTTACACAGAACCTACAACCAACACACAAGCAACGCAAGCATAATCACATGTGCAATGTTGAACAACGCGCGGTCCAGAGAACGATCACGCCTAGGACGAACACGCCACGGCTTCGCTCGGCGCCAGCATCGCGCCTTCTCAAAAATCCCTAAAAGATGCTGTCCTTTAGGCACCTAGGATCAGGTCACGTGAGGGATTTTTATACGACAAATAGACGCACGCCTCTTTCTCAATCCTCTCCCATTCAAACAGCGCTAGAGCTTGCTGAAGGCTACGAGGAGGGGTAGCAGCTGGCTCAGCTGGCATAAACCCTTTTGCGCACAGCATATCAACTAAGGGGCAGTTGAGATCACCAAAATATTTGACGACGTGGTTTATTGGAACCTCCTTTGCACGCACTGAAATATCGCAACATAAGAGTATCGAACTTCCAGTAACTTGGTCAAAAATATTTTCCCAGCGTAGTCTAACACAACTGGTAGGTTCCTCACCTTTTTTTGTGTTTGGGGAGAGCAACGCTAGAATACCTCGGGTAGCTCTTATGAGTCGTTCGTACGCCCCGTGTTCTTGGATGAGATGTTTTGGATCCGCATTCGCCGTCCTGTATGTACAGGAAAACTACCGCGGCGTGCTTGTACTTCCCTGCGATACCAGCACGGCAATCGCAGCTCCCTGCTAGGATTTATCTGCTGCCGCCGATCTTCAAGAATCAATGTCACCTATAATTTCATGCGTCCACACTGTAGATAACGAAGTAACTGACGCTGAGCTTCACGCATCTCGCTCGTGCGTTATTTTTCGTTTGCGGAATACACCGAGCAGTCACTTCCGATCAGTGCGAGTTCAACACTTCCCTCACGTCGTAGGCATGCCCCACTTCAAATAGACGACTTCCTTTCTCTAAATTATTTTCACGAAAAAAGCTGTCAAGGTCTTGTAATTCCCAAACCCGGTTAAAATTAATATCGGCACGCTGTTTCGCGT
Source organism: Dermacentor variabilis (assembly GCF_050947875.1). Taxonomy (NCBI): domain Eukaryota; kingdom Metazoa; phylum Arthropoda; class Arachnida; order Ixodida; family Ixodidae; genus Dermacentor; species Dermacentor variabilis. Next base: position 114,842,153 of record NC_134570.1, read on the forward strand.
CATCGCTACCGTTTGACAGGGTGCCAAATACGCAGCGCGAGGTGCTGACGCCGTGAGTAATCCTACCGCATTCGCGCAACTATTCGTCAGGTGGCGCTAGGGGTCGGAAAGACAGGGCGCCGCCTAGCACTTGCAACGTGCCCATATACCATTGGTGGCAGACATCACAATGGAGCATATAGACACCGTTACGGCTGTCACGATTTAGAGGTTCTTTAATTTGAATGCAAAGCTCGAAGAAATAGCTTTAGCAAGGCAAATAGAAGTGATGCCCTTGCAGACCTTGGGAGCGTTGTTTGCCACAAGGTTTAGAGCCTGATTTCATGTTTTGAACCTTGGTTTTTCTAAGTCTAACGAGCTACTCTTTAGGTTCCTTGGCCGGCGATTTATTTATTTATTTATCGAAGTACCTGCAGCACAATAAGGGCATTATTGCAGGGGGGTGGAGACAACTGGAGGAAAATGAACATGTGACAAAAACTTAAAACAGCTAAGCACACGTGGTAAAAGTAACCAAATACGTAACATCGATGAGTCATCTCGACGGCAATACGGTCTTCGCTGAACTGCGGATTGAAGACAAACGTGTACTCTGCTGAATAATATTAAAGTGTTTGGATAGGATGTTGTTCAGGTTCGGTAGTGTATACGAGTAAGTCAGGACACGACTACTTTGATTTTTAGGATAGCGCGAATTTGAGCCCCGTAAGATTTCATTTCTTTCTACGGCTTGTGCTCGGCTAATTGCATCAGGAACAGTATTTTCCGGGTTGTCCTGCGCCACCAGGAGCGTTTTGAGTTCTTTTGCGTGACTTTTGAAATCTGTTCTGTCAGAGCAGATGCGGCAGTATCGGTGAACTTGTGAATACGGGATCGCTGTCTTGAAATCGAAACTAATTTTGAAATGAAAGTAACATAGGCGGTCTGTTGGATTTTGATATAAGTTATGACTATGCTATCATCTTTATTTGTAAATTTATAACAAGAAAGCTTATAGCTAATTTAGAATAACTGTGTGTGAAATAATTTGCTCAATGAGCTGAATAAAAATCGGCTACGAATCGAAGGAGACTTTCTTCGTCATGGTGCGCAATAAATTATGTCTCATAAAAAGATGATGAGCGTAGATGAGTGGCTTTAAGATGTAGGCGCATGAAAGGCTTCTTCAAGCGATACGATGAAATGCCGCAGTTTTGCCCGAAAGGCGAAGCTTTAATTGTGATAGCGAATTAGCAGACAGCTATGCGAACTAAGGATAGTGGTTCTATCCCCAGCCGTGTAAATCTGTAAATATTCTATTACTAGCTATGCCGAGGCGCTCGATCACCGAGGAAACTCAAGCTAATTGACCTTTGTGCTGCTTCTCACTTTAATGAGAACACAACGCAAGCGAAGATACCAGCTCAAGGCGACTCTCTCCCCGTCACAGATTGCTGTCAAGATAGGGCCCGCGCGGCCGCGTCATACGCAGCACCAGCCGGAGTAGAACGTCCCTCACTTCCCTCCTCCTGGTGCCTTGCACGCGACGGATAACGGCGCGCTGTCTCCCTGCTTTCCACCCTTGAGCCCTCATGATTGTTCCACCATCCTTGCACGCTCTCACTCGTACACACAGCCTACGGCGCACGGTAACTGTGTTACCTCCCTTGCACATTTTATGGAGCATCACAGTGACGGCAACGGGAGAAATGCGCCTGGAGTCTCCAGTTATTTCAATAAATTATTCGCATAATTAGGTATCGTCATTGTGCCCATCTTTGTGCCCACAGCAGTGCGCTCCCCAACGGGAGGCCGCTGTCATGGATGGAGCCCTTTGTCCTGTTCCTTTGTGCCGTAGGCGCCCGGTGCACTCGCTTGATCAGATCGAGAAGGCTCCAGTGGTAGCCGACCGAGAGCAAAACTTCCCACTCTTGTGCATTGATCAACGGCAGGTGATGTGAAGGTTGCACGGTATCGATTTTGATAGTTCGGATGAACATGGAGGCGCGGTACAGCGTGACCGGTGCATTGTAATCGGGACAAGTGTATGAATATGGTGTGGGATACATCGAGTGAAACCGCGTTCGATATTGAAATCTGTTTGTTTAGAATTGCCTCCACGAGATCGCCTCGTCTGGCGTGAATAATGCGTGTGGTTGGGGCAATTTCCGTGCTTTAGGACGGAAGTGCTGGAGGATGCAGTGAAACTGTTTGGCAGTGGCTTCTAGTGTCTCCTAATGCGCTGGTATGGTACTTCAGATTCCCTGTTAACGATTCGTGACGTGGCAGGGAGGGGGGGAGGTGCATATGATCGTGGCTGTTATTGTTAGGGCATACATGCGTAGAATAGAAAGCGCTAAATACCCGACTGTACAGTTTGTGTAACTTCTGCAAGCTGCATGTGGATTAGTGAGCACAATGACATGATCCCTGCCATGATTTGCTTGAAATGCTTACGAAGTGGTGGCTTCTGAACGGTGGGGGTGTCCAATACAACACTGTCGCCACGGTGATCCCCCGCAGGTTTCGGTTCATGGCGCTGATGGCCTGAGCATCCTTGCCGGTATACTTAGCCACGTCCATGATCCTTGTGTCGGGCGAACTCGCATGCTTCTTCTGTAGCGCTTTCGCTCATGCTCGTCGATTTCCCCAACGCTGGCCGTGATGCATGCTTCTCAGATTGGGTGCCAAGTAGATGGTTGGGCAGGGTGCCCACGAGCATACTATTCACTCTCCGTCGTTACCTCGCTTCGGTGCTAAAATTGCCTTTCACATCGTTTTTTTTTTTCTTTCGGAAACAGAAGTGCTAATATGCTTATTTGCAACTTTAGACCTGGGCGTCCTCATATATGTCAGGCCTGTAATCACGTCACCATTGTATTATGAATTTAGTTCATGGTATCAGATGTGTGTTTAGAGAAATCAAATACTTACAGTATCTGGAAGCACAGTCGGTTGTTGAGTAGTTGTCGTTGACGTCGTTTTAAACCCAAAATATCTATCATATACTTCGTATGGTGACTCGGAGGTTTTGTCCCGCCAATCGTATACTGTTATTATAATTGTCGTCATATGTTCAGAAAGAGATATATGGAAGATACTGTTACGTTGTGGAAGTCACATATAAAGATGTGTTTACTGTATTTGCAAGCAAGGGAACGATACACAAACAAGCTGGCTGTCGATGCTGATTTCACCTCGACACGTCAAATTGTCTTCTGACTTCGGCGTCACTCTTAAATGCGCCGTCACAGTGGTTTTGGTTGCTCGGAACAGACGGTGAATCCATGCAGCTTCCACATGCAAGGGTTTCGCGTTTGCCCAGACGCCGAGGGGAAAATCCGCAAAGGTAAACTTTTACATTCAATGTTGTGTTTATGCTTTTTTGGCTGTTGCTAATAAGAAGTTTATGTTTTCTGTTCACCAGCTTAAACTAACGCGGATGAAAACGCCGGACTCTTTTTCAGAAGCGCTGGTACTTGTGCGCGCTTTGCCTCCGTAGATTTACCTTCATAACGACAGAAAGTTGACCGCGAGTATAATACATATAGCGTGATATTACATTTAATTAGAGTAGGAAAACAAAAACACGTTTGGGGTTAGCCGCACACAATCAGTAAACTTATGTGTTACTCTATCACCATACGCCGGCCTATCCCCTGGCTCTTGGCCCATTTTGCCCATCGAAAAACCTTATCCGTGCTTGAAAAATTGCCATGTGTGCTCTATCACTGTCACGTTGCTGCTTTACCTCAGTAGGCAAGGTATATATTGGATGGCTTCTATCAATCGACCAGGTAAATGTTCTTTGGTATGCACCAGTTCTTAAAGCTCTGTCCGTCGTTTTCCACGTACTTGTAGTCCCCCGTTATGAACAATGTACACTACTGGGTAGTAGTTAAGCTGCGCGAATAGGTCTATGCGCACGCTGCTTTTCTTTTTCGGATTTTCCGCGCCTTTCTAAAAGCTCCAAAAATTGAAATTGGTACCTGACTTCTAGTCATATCATTTATTTTATGATTTTCGAGCCGCCGAACAGCTTCATTGTAGTTAACGTGGTACAGACAATTTTCGTTGCATCAAAGAAATGTTTCTCATAATTCAGGTAGTCGCTTTTTTCCGTAGACCTAACTTGGTGACACGCGTTACATTTAGCGGCTTGAGAAAGCAACAAAGAAAACACTAGCCCACTGTCATCGTGTCCAAGTGTGAAGTAAATATTCAGAAATGTGTCATTGCCGTGCGTCCTTTTCACTTTCCTCAGGTGTTCATTTCCAGGGGACTATCGTTGTTATTAAGCCACGAGCAGTGTCTGTGCGCTCACGTGCAAGTAAACACAACCAGCCATTAATCTAAACGTACGATGAGTATTGTGTACACCCATGAAGTAGACGCGCTAGTTGTGCTGGCTCAGATTTCGACTAATCTGGTCTGTGCTCTCCTCCGCCGTTGTTATTTGAGTGTTGCTTGTTGTTACAGACATGGAGCTCGTGCCATTTATTTTTAATTCCGAAAGCATGGTTTTGGAAACGTTCTCTTCCTGATTATCACTACGCCTTTACAATATGCCATGGGTAGATCTTTTGTTTACCTAGGTGTGACCTTGGTCTAATGCGTAACAGCAGAACACAGGGAATTGTTTATTGGACTTCATTATTTCCATCTATCCTGCTCGTAGCATGCTTTCCTAAATTCGAAATTTTTTTGCCTTTTCTTTCGTGTCATTCAGACGAAAACTGCAACCTTTGTTAACTTTATTGTCCTCTTTAGCCCGTGTAACGATTAATGGCTTTACTACGTCTGAATAAGCTAATTTGCTCTTGTAGTGCTTCAGGCTATTTAATTACACTTACTACCTTCTGTTATTTATGCTGCACAACAACTTGTTTGGTAGTAGCATTGCATACTTATGTATGTGCAATATGAGGAGAGTGCTGTTCAAAGCTCTGTAGCAAAAAAAGAGTTGAGCGCTGACAAACCTCAAACTAGAATATTGTAGTCATTTGCCATTTCAGTGAAGTGCAATGCAGAAGAAAAGATTCTGCGCTACTCTCTACATTACTCCACGGCAGTGCTTGGGAGTATCGAAGATACATTTATCTTAGATACAATCTTAGATACTCTTTGGTTATCTTGTATCTATATCATGATACGTCTGGTAAGACGTGTATCCGTATCGGTATTTCCGCTTAAGGAAAGAATGTATCGCGTACCTTAAGATACAAGATACTGGCTATAGCAACATCACCGTGCGAAACTATAAACGTTGGCTAAACTCCGCTTCTCAATCTGATACTGCTGCCACTACACCACCTGAATAAATAAAGAGGCAGCGGAATTGTTTTATATTTCCACTAGAACCCTCCAGCGAGGACAGGTGATAAGGTCAGTGTCATATAAGTAGAACATGAAAGGTCATTGCAGCTTTATGTGCTCTGCACACACGATGCATCGCAAAAAATGTAGCTACCAGCGTTGCTGCGGCTGTACACCTGTCCGGTGATCCGGTATCGCGTAAACAGTAATACGCTTACGGACAAGGTAAAACTCCGCAGCGGTATTTGCGCCAGCGTGCAGATGCTTCTTGTTGGCATGCTTGTAATTAGATAGCGACCGGCTAGATAGTGGGCAAGTAGAGCGACTCCCATCAGTTACAAAAGCGACATGCACAAACCTCTGATTGCTCAGCGTACAGAGCTTTCATGTTCACCAACTAAAGCAACCCAAGAAATTGTTTTGGAATGAAAATATTATACCTTGAGCACGTAAAACAAAAACTTGAAGGATGCTTAAGCTTCGCCTTTAAGAGTGGAACACGATAAGATTCAAAGACCCCTCACTGTTTCTCACGCTTCCTGGCAATTGCAGCTTATGGAACAGTAACGTTTTCCGGGTAACGATGTCGGCGAACGCTATGCACGAAACGAAATTTCTGGTAGAAACGCAGCCACTTGCGTGGGCCGATCCCCAAGGCAGCCATGACAAAAAATGACATAATTTTCATGTTTCTGTTGTTTAACATAAAAGCATTCGCTCTCGGTGTTTCGTTTCATGACATTTGCTTGTGGGCTGTTGTTCTCGAAATTTCGATTAATAACATTGTCAAGAACGTAAGACAAGGGATGAGCAAATTTAGTGATATAATTATGTGGCAATATAATCGCAAATACCGCATCTCATATACCATGGCGTGGCATGCGCATATACTTAAATATGCACAGAAATTTTCGCTAGAGGAAAACTCCGCCGTCGCTGATGCCGCCACCAGATTGATACAAATTGAAATGGTTGATATATATATATATATATATATATATATATATATATATATATATATATATATATATATATATGTATATATAATGGAAGAGGATAAAGGGAACCGAAGGGTCGATTTTTATTATTCCCATCATTAGAAGCCAAGAAACAAAGACACCAATCACAATATACGCCAAATTATATGTAATTACTAATTGAAATGATAATGAAAATGAAAGTGGATGAAAAAAGAACTGGTTGCAGGTGGGATACGAACCCACGTCTACACAATACGCGCGCGATGGCCTTACCGACATGGCTACGATGGCGCCGTCTTTCCATCCACTTTCTGGGATATATATATTTTACTACAAGAACTAACCCTGGGAGTGTTAGCCCGCGCCACAACTCATAAATTTTGACGGCGGATGTCGAACTTTCTTTCTGGTGCAGGCGGCACGAGTACGCGATCTATTTGGGTGATGGCAACTGGTCGATAAACCCACACATGCTAACATGCTACCTGAACGCATCAATTTTGCCGTATTCGCGACCCTCGTAGTGTAATGAACGCGAAAAGAGAGAACCGAGGGCGCCGATTTTTATTAATCATATATAAGAAGCCAACAGACAAAGACCCCTAGGACAACACAGGGGGTATTGCACTTACTGATTCCCAGCTAAAGAAATAATAAAAAAATGGAAATGAAAGTGGATAAAAAAATAACTGACCGCCGGTGAGATACGAACTCACGTCCTCGCATTACCGATGAGACGTTCTTACCAATTAAGCTACCGCGGCGCCGTTCTGCCGTCCACTAAGAGCCAGCTTCTTATGATATGAATAATAAAAATCGGGCCTGTCTGTTCCCTTTCTTCTCGTTCATTACATTACGAGGGCCCCTAATCCGAAAACATTGATTCCTTCAGGTAGAACGTGCGGGTTTATTGACTTGTTGCCGTCACCCAAATAGATCACGTACTCGTGAAGCTTGCGGCGTGAAGGAGGTTCTACATCCGTTGCCAACGTTTGTGAGTGGTGGCGCTGGCTAACACTCCCAGAGTTAGTTCTAGCAGTAAAACAAATACCCCAGAAAGTGGATGAAATAACATCATCGCGGTAGCTCAATTCGTAAGAGCAGCACATGCGTCATACCTTGACGTGGGGCTGTACCCACTTGCGTCCAGTTGTTTTTGAGACACTTCCATTTTCATTAGTTTACCATTTATTAAACTCAATCAGAGTATCTAATTAATTTCCGCTATGTTGCCCTTGGTGTATTTGTTGATTTCTTATGTATGTATGTATGTGTGCATGTATGCATGTGTAGACTTCTTGAACTGCAATCAATAAGCCTAAATTTACCTTTATTAACGTATATATTTTCATGTTTGCTTGTGTTTTCACAATAAAGCCTATACTCACCCTTGCTATGAACACACAGGCAAGATAAAAGAATTTGGAAAAGAAGCCTCATGAACCGTTTCATTGCTGCTTTTACAAAAGCAAATTTTTTTTTTTTTGCTGAAAGAAAGAGAAGGCATCGTTAACTTTGCAATGTGTGCATGCTAAGTTCTTGTAGCTAAAATCTGAAACTGTAAAGTTCACTTCTGATAAATTACGGTTATTACAGCAACTTTGCCGGTTATTCAACGCAATAACAACGTGGCTCTGGTAGGCACCATGTTTCATCTAAGTCGTGCAAAGCTCTCAGGATTCTAGAAGTATGGCCACTGGGAAATTGCAAAACAAAATTAGTATTGTTAACAGTGATGTAAATAAATTCCACTTTTTAGTAGGAGCCTATATTATATTTCGCAATGACAACTTAGCCAAAACAGAAAGCATTGGTTTAGACAAAAACATTGGATGGAGAAATCTCGGAGCCTATTGAAAATTCTCGAAAATATTTATTCCTAAGAAGGCCGCTTGGTTGGCTTTATTTTTTGAGGCTCCTAAGAAACTGCGCGAAGTGTTAAAAAGCGCCACAATATCATATTATTAGGCAGAATAACATTACTACTTTTCAATTACTACTAATTTCTACGCGCTTGCAGCCGACTGGATACTACACGCAGTTTGAATGTGTGGACAGAGAGCGAAAAAATTAAATAGGAGAGTCCAGTGCCACCTCGCTCTCATGCATCACCATCAGTCGCCAAAAGTGTGTCGCCTCACCATTCTCCGATTCTGTGAACTGCGAAAAACGCTGACAGCGTTCCAACAGTAACGAAGAGCTATATATGGCTGTATCCTAAGGCTGCATTTGTGTAACTACACGCGCTGACAAGATATGTAGGTTCATCTGTGGGCAAAATTTCTGTAATCTGCGTTCATACATACAATGCCTGCATCCAGTCAGCGCATAGCGTGAGTCCCTCGATAAAGACATGTTTGAGGGCCAAAATGTCGCTGCGTTAAACCTCAGGTCATTAGATGCCTTTTTAGACGTTACGCACTTTAGTTTGAGCCAAGAAAAATTAAAATCTCGGAAGCTATCTGTGACACCATTTGTGTGTAAATTAATAGATTGTCAGTTGATTAGTTGGTTAAGACAATTATCGAAATAAACTCTTAGAAACAAATTGCGGTGATACCCATCTCACGATGGACAGTAATTCGTTAGCATTGAATTAATATAGAGATACAACCTACTTTCGCCGTCGAAACAATTATGACTGAGGCGTGCACTGTGGCGGGTCTTCTCTTTCGTACTACCCTAATAACACTCGGTGCCATCTAGCGGCGCCGGCGCGAAGCCTGCGCATGGCCGCTGAAATGCATGGCGCGAGTGCGTACGAACGCTGGGAAACGCGTCGTGCGGCTACCGGGCTCCTCTCTCGCGCTTCTTTCTGGACACGCGTCGCCACCTAGCGGCATAGCCTCGAAGTCTCCGCGTGGCCTCTGAGGCATGGCGCCTGACGCGCCGGTGCCTGAGAAGGCTGAGAATTGTTCCCGCGCTTGTTCTACAGTGAGTGGCGCATAACCACTGACCAAAGTTGACGAGAGGCTCATTGTAGAGCGGAATACACTCAGTGCATTAATGGCGCAGCTCACAAAAGCGCTGGCGAGAAAGGGGTTCATTGAAAGGCGCACGTTCCAGTGCATTTATATTCCTTAAATACATCTTTTCTATGCTTCTATTCAGGAGCACAGAAGAAGTCTAACGACAAGAAATAAGTAAGACAGTTTAATTCTAGAATTTACGTTTGATATGTTCTGAGGCATGCCGAAGTGTGAGATGCCCGATTACGGTTGATCCCCTGACGTTTCATTGCCAGTTGTGAGGATGAAGCAGCTTCATAGCTGAACATCAGACGCCTTCCAGCAGTGTCCCTTTTCAGCTACAGACGCTTGGTATAGTTTCAGCTATAGTTTATTTTTTTACCATGTATGTTTTATGTACAATGGCTAGTTTACTGGCTTCACTTTGAGTGATTGCTGTGACACCTAAACCGTGGGAGTGAACATGTACAGGGTGCCCCGCGTAATATTAGCCAAACATTAAAAAAAAATGCGAATGCACGTAGCGGGACAGAACCTAGGTAATTTTGTTCGCCGTCGCTTGGAGATACTTGGATTTCTCGCATTTCGCCTACTTACACAATCAGTCTTATTTAATTATTCAACTTCCCAAGTAATAAAATTTGATGAAAAATGTCAATGACGAAATTGTATAGCAAGACGAAAAGCTCCCGGTACAGCTGTCTGTTGCTCAAAAGGGCGCACTTCGGCGAACACTAGTGGTTATCGGGCGGGGAGGTTAGTCCGCAGCCCCGGCAATCCTCATTGGTGGGGTTGGGGCAGACGTCCGCACGATGTCCCAAGCCGCCACACGCGTAGCACATCTCAGTTTGGCGTTTGTAGAGCGTGCAGCGCAGAAGGCTGACGCCGCAAATGACATAGTTAGGCACTTTCATGCCGTCGAAGAGGACGACCACTTCGGTGGTGTTCTTAATGCGTTTGACTTCCAGAACCTTCGGGTTACGATGGTTGACGATCATGCGCTGGAGTTGGGCCTCGCTGATGTTGGCGTCGACACCTCGTATGGCCCCTTTGCAGGTGTTGTCTGGGGCCGCGATGTATGCGGCCACTTTGTATAGTCCTTCGTTTATGCGGATTTGCTGGATCCCTGCATAAGCGGTGGCGTTCTTCTTCTCCGAGGTGGAGACGACGAGAACGTTCTGAGTGAAATTAGGGCAGATCACGTCGCCCTCTTTCTGTGGGGGCTAGTGCAGCCTCCATGGCCAAGGCTTGAGCCAGCTTGATTTGGCTTATCTTGACGTCCAGCACGCCCCTTGGGCGGGCAATAATCCGTATATGCTCCCTAGGTTGTCCGGGGAGCCTCGACGAGGCTGCGAGGCGTTGCAGCACGCCTTGCGGGGCAGCCGTGCGGCAGCCACCCTTCGAGCCCACGTGGGTTTTCTTGCTCGTTGAAAATGGTGTTTCTTGCCGAGCTTTCTTGTCCTTGCCCAACGCTGTCGTCCAGCCTGGGCTGTTGGCTTCTTCGCAGGAGATTTCCTCTCCTACCACCATTTCTACTTCGCGCATAATGCCCCTCTTCGTCGGGTTAGGCCTAAGCCTACCCGCGCCTAGCGTCGCCGCGGCGTGGTCGACACAAAAAGTTCCACAATTTCCGCGCGAGGGCCACTCACCGAAGGAAGTCCTCAGAAACCGTGTCGAATGGCGTGCATTTCAGCGGTAGGTGATACAAAATGCAGACCGAAGATATTTACGAAAGCGGGAGCCTATCTTTCCTCGTCCGCACTAGTCGGCGCCTTCTTCTTCCCTGAGAGGGAAACACTCAGAAGTGCTTCTGTGTACTTCTTCTGATTTGATGGTCGTCTTGGTTCGCGCTATTCTCCTTTACTAACCTGTTGCAACCTTCCTACTTCGTGACTAAGCATTCTGTTGTCCTGTGTGGATAGTACATCATAAGAACCCACCTGACACAATATATTGAGATTCCCCTTTCAATCAGTTTCGGATATGAGGAATCAAAAGGTAGAATGGCTTTCTTGGAACTTCGCACGTAAACCCAGCAGATGTGTTCACTTTAATTAAAAGGTCTTCAAAGGTCTAGAAAGTGAATGAAATGGGCCTTCTTGAATTCAAACGTGAACTTCGGCAAGGAAGAACACTTGCTTAATACTTCTACGGCCGACATAGCCGTCACTGTTACGCGTGTCAGTGCGTCTGCATCCAAAATGACTAAAACATCATCAATGTATCCAAAACGTTTACTATGCCTAGTTCAGCTGCATCAAGCTGACGTTTCAGTTGAGGGTGAAAGCAGGCGTGAAAAATTTCACAGAGAACAGGAGTGACGCAAGAGCATATACAGATACCGTGCTTCTGACTGTGCAAGTCGTTTTCGAGAGAACTTAATGTACTGCTAAGATAAGATCGCAGTGGCTAGAGGAATCGCTCTTTGGACATTCTGCATTCGTTGCGAAAGGCAACAGTGCTCGTAAAGTCAATGAATTGGCTCACAGCTGCATACAGCTCGTCGTGTGGTACAGAGTGAAAGCGTTCCTGGGTGTCTACAAATATACTACATTCGATCCTCTGTGGCCGCAGAACATCTGTCCCACATTCAGAGCTTCTGACGTTGAAGGGATCCTCTGGCGACAACTTTTTCAGATGCTTTAGCCGGACACCTGCTCAGGACACCCGGGCAGCTCCCCTTCTTAGACAATGGTTCTCAAGGGGCGCATGTCCTTGTGTACTTTCGCTGAGAAAATTACCTTTAGAGCCCCTTATTTAATGTCCTTCACTTGTTTGTGCACCGTATGAAGATTCATTTTATCAAAGAGAATCAGTGCAGCTGATTTGGTCTTTGTTGAATTGAGCATCGTGGGCATCAAATTGACGGCTTCTGCAGCTTTCTTCCGAAAGAGCTCATTGGGCAGGACCAAGAAACTTTATTGTTAATGTTAAAGCATCACTGCCAGTTCTTGCTCCTTAACGTAACATACCAGTTCCTGTATAGTCACGCCGCTGTGTGATTTCTTCGGGTAGGATCTCAGCAACACATCCAACCCCTCAAGGTGGCAACGCTCATGGGCGTAAGGTCTCGCACAACTTAAGGACAGCCGCAGCGAAGTATGGGGTGGGTCTTGTGTTATCTTCGCCATGCAAGTTGGCAGAACTGTGCAAATGTGTCCGGGGTAGTCAAGCAAGGGAATACTGTATGACGAAACACGAGTATCAGCATGTTGCATGGGCTACTTCTGTCGTGTACAGAATTATATTAAGCTTCGGTTGTGTACACTTGGGACTGACTGGCCAGTGCCTGAATGACAGGCTCACAGCATTTTAGGGTTTTGAAATCGGGAGAAGGGTCGAATCTTGCCTTACACTGCAGAAGTTGCGGCTCGTATCTGTGGTTGAAGAGTGCGCAAGTTGTAGGCTATGGAAAAACAAGATTACGCTGTCAGCTGTTCGAAGCAGTGTCAATCGAAAAGTATGGATCTGATACTTCCGTTAGCGTGGCTTCAGTGGCACTTTAAGCAAAATAGCGCAATTCATAGGCGGCCACAGCTAAGCTACTTCTTTTACTTCTGTTTTGTTTTTTATGCCTCTTGTGCCAGTTGCGCGCATTTGGTAGCGTGCACATGCTTCCCATTTGTCAAGTTTCATGAAGAGGTTGTGCATGTTTGACGTAATAGTTGTGGGGAAACCTGCAATGTCTACAGAAGTAATAATTAAGGATAATGAGACATCCACCCAATCGTAGCAAATGTTACAGAGGAAACCCATACGGGTTCCTTGAAAGGAAAGCCTCGCATTTAAAAAAGTTCTCGCTCGTCTGTCACTCGAACCCGGGACCACCGCCTTTCCGGGGCCGCCGCTCTACCATCTGAGCTAACAAGGCGGCGACAGGGCGAAGTCGAATTTGTCAATAAATTTCCTTTGTAGCAATTGCTCCGATTCCTTCCGGTGCTCTTACCTAACAAAAGCATAGCCTTTAAAATACGCATTTTCAATCCACAGGGCGCCACCCTAACCCCCTATGAGGCGAGGAGTTGGACGCGACCTATTGAAGAACAAGGCGATGGGGCCGCTAGATTGTCTTTCAGACGCCGCATGTGGGCCTACCATCTATACATCTTGCTCCGAGTTCACGATCTTCGTATTTTCATGCAGAGGCAGCGTGGGGTCTTCCAAGCAGCTATGGCATGGTAAGGCAGAAAGGTAAAAGCTGTGATATCATCATCATCATAATCATCAGCAGCCATTTTTATGTCCACTGCAGGACGAATGCCTCTCAACCGATTTAAACTAGCGCCCACGAATTTCCAGATTTCATCGCTCCAACTAGTCTTCTACCGTTCTCGACTGCGCTTCCCTTCTCTTGGTACCCATTCTGTAACCCTAATGGTCCGACCGTTATCTAACCGGCGCACTACATGACCTGCACAGCTCCAGATTTTTCTCTTCATCTCAATTAAAATATCGTCTGGACTAGTTTGCTCTCTGCTCCAAACCGCTCTATTTCAGTCTCTTAACGTTATGCCTATCAAACTTCGTTCCATCGCTGTTTACGCGGTCCTTAACTTCTTCTGAAGCGTCTTTTTCAGTCTCCAAATCCCAGCCCCATATTCCAGCACTGGTAAAATGCACTGATTGTACACATTCCTTTTCAATGATAATGGTTAGCTGCGAGCTGACTATGTCTGCCGTATGTGATACAACCTATTTTTATAGTTCTTTGACTTTCTGTCTCATGATCAGGGTTACCTGGGATTAGTTGACCTAGGTAAACGTACTCCTTTGCAGACTAGAGGCTGACTGGCGATCCTGAACTCTTGTTGCCTTGCCCGGCTATTCATCATTATCTTTGTCTTCTGCATCTTAATTTTCAAGCCCACTCTTACGCTATATCTGTTAAGGTCCTCAATCATTTCTTGTAAGTCGTCTGGATTGTTGCTCTATAGAACAATGTCATCGGCAAATTGAAGGTTGCTGAAGTATTCGCCGTCAATTCTTACTCCTAAGCCTTCCCAGTTTAATAGCTTCAATATTTCTTCCAAGCACGCAGTGAATAGCATTGGAGAGATTGTGTCTCCATGTCTGACCCCTTTCTTTAAAGTAGATGTGGATCCTTTGTGCCTATTTTCCAAGGCATTTACGGAAGCGTGCTGTACTACTTGATCACGTAATGCCTCTAAGACTGCTGGTATCTCTACTGAATGCTTTTTCCTGATCTATGAAAGCCATATAGAGAGGCTCATTGTACACTGCGGATTCTCGATAACCTGATTAATGACATGGATGTGATCTATTGTAGAGTATCACTTCCTGAAGCCAGCCTGTTTCTTTGGTTGACTAAAGTTCAGTGTTGCCCTTATTCTATTGGATATTATTTTGGTAAATATTTTACATAATACTGGGAGTAAGCATATCGGCCTATAATTTACCTTCTCCAGTTTTGTGGATTAGTATATTATTTGCATTCTTCCAGCTTTCTGGGACCATTGCAGTCGATAGACACTCCGTATATGGAGCCGCCAGTTTTCCTAGCACTATGTCTCTTACATCTTTGATTAAATCGACTGTTATTCAATCTTCTGCCGCTCCTCCCCGTTTCATATCTTGCAGGGCTCTTCTGACCTCACTGCTAGTTATAGGAGGAGTTCTGTATCCTGTTCATTGCTATTTCGAAAGGAGGTATCCTGACACCTCTTGGTACTGTACAGGTCAATGTACAATTCTTCCGCTGCTTTTACTATATCTTCGAGATTGCTGATGATATTACCCTGCTTATATTTCAGTGCATACATCTTGGTTTATCCTATGCCAAGTTTCTTTCCCACAGATTTAAGGCTTCGCCCACTTTTCACGGCTTCTTCAGTCTTTCTCACGGTATAGTTTCGAATATCACTTACTTTTGCCTTCTTGGCCAGTTTTGACAGTTCCGCGAATTCTATCTTATCTCTTGTGTTAGACACTTTCATTCTTTGCCTTTTCTTTATTAGGTCCTTTGTTACTTAGGAGAGCTTGTCTACTGGCTGCCTTGTTGCCTTGTTTCCCGCTTCAGTCGCTGCCTCTGAAGCCAGCGTAGTTACGATTTCATTCATTATTTCTATGTCATCTTCATCTCCGTGTTCTACGGCTCCATACTTGTTTGCAAGTACCAGGCTGCATTTGTCTGTTTTTACCCTTACTACCTCTAAGTTGACCTCTTTTTTCTTGACCAACTTGACTCTTCCTCTCTTCAAATTGAGGTGAATCCTATCACTCACAAACCTTTGATCACTGCACTTTACCCTGCCTAACACTTCCACACCCAGCACTATGCTGGGATTAGCAGAAAGTATGAAATCAATTTAATTTCTTGTTTCACCATTAGAGCTTTTCCAGATCCACTTTCTGTTACTACGCTATCCTAAAAACGTGTTCATTATTCGAAGCTTATTCCTTTCTGCGAATTCTACCAGCATCTCTCCTCTAGCGTTACTATAATCGACGCCGTAGTTATAAATTGCTTGTTCACCAGCCTGGTTTTCCCCCACTTTTGCATTGATGTCGCCCATTACTGGAGTATATTGAATTTGCACTTTTGTCATCGCTAATTCAACATCTTCATAAAACTGATCCACTTCATCATCACCGTGACTGGTTGTTGGAGCGTAGGCTTGTACTACTTTAACTATACGTCTTATTAACTTTGTTTACGACTACAGCTACCCTATTATTAATGCTGTAGAATTTGTCACTGTTGCCCGCTATGTCCTTATAGATTACGAATCCTACCCCGTATTGCTTCTTATTTGGGAGACTTCTATGGTAGAGCACATGTCCGTTAGTGGGCAATGTTTAAGCCTCACCAGCTCTTCTAATCTCACTAAGGACGATGATATGTAGTGTGGATATAAGGATATCCGCACTACATATCCAGATCGCCTCGAACACGTCTCGCCGATTAAAGAACCACTTCAGTTTTCCGTGCATGTACGGTACGACACATGCTTTTAACTCTTCCGCGCTCCCTACGGCAATTCGCTTGTGGAACAATCTGCCTGATCACATTGCTTCCGAGTCAGATCAAGAAAAATTTCGTCATCTCCTACACGAGCATTTTTCATAATAGCACTTACAAATCACTTTATCTTGTTTCTTACACTTGGTAATGCGGTTCTAACTTCGTGTGATTTTTTTTATTGATGCATTGCTATCTCGCTCCTATGAATTGCTATTTTATGCTGCGTCATGTGTTCACTTGTATGCCCTGTATATATTATAGCTTTTTTTGCGTCTGTTTCCCTAAATATCCTTTCAAGAATTGTACTCCCTGATATGGTTGATTTTCGCGTATTTTACTTTCTAGTATTAGTACCTTACGTTAAGTTTTACTCGTGTTATTTCCTTAAGTGTACCTTTATGGCCTTTCATTACTTCAGTTGTTCCTTCTACATGTTTTTGGTAGTAATGTTGATGAGCCCTGCATTGAGGCGTATCTTTTGTAGTACACTTTAGAAGGCTGTTTACTCTTTTTTCCCTTGATTTTGTAACCCCCCCCTACACAATGCCCCCATAGAGCCTGTAAGGTATTTTAAATAAATAAATATTTTCACGTGCAGTGACGTATGAAGAACACAGTAGCAATACTGTGAAAGACGTAACTAACTTTTATTGGGTGAAGCTGTGTACAGAAAAACAGGCTACACTTAAAGAACGGCGACAACGGCGAACACAGTCGGCGATCGTCGAAATCTGATCAGCGGGTCAAGCGCGTCGGCTTTTATAGATCAGTCGTCGAATGTTCCAGAGTAACCGCTGGGACCCGCGTGCCTTTCACAAAGTTCTACACTATTCGCGTCGCGCATACATGCAATCAGATTACACAAGTTTCGGCGACAACAGACAGCGGATAGAAGCATCAATAACACTCTAGAAACTTCCGATAGATGTAGACGCGTCCTGTACTGAGCGATGACGCTTCTTAGACGTTAGAAGCGCTCACCCGCAAAAAAATGGGAGTTCACGTGTCAATATCCCCAACCATGTCTGATATTTCCTCAGAGAGTCCTGCTAAGGTAGCCTCACTCGACAGATTTAGGCAATTAAAGGTTGACAGGGTCAGTTTTCACTGGCGGCCTGTCCGGACCCAGAGATTCTTAGCAGCCTCTGCTGCTTTACAGGTCTGACCGCCGCCTTGGTCAGGTGCTCCGCAGCTGCTGGGGACTGAGGGCCATGGGTTAATTGTAGGAATCATTTAGGAGGCAGTGGCCGAATACTGCACCATGGACGCCAATTGCTGTTCTGGCGAGGGAGTGTCCTTGTTGAAGCTTAGTGCGCCTTCCTAATTTGGGTGTAGCTGGATTAGTATAGCCCCACTCACTTTTGTCATCTTTTGCCGGTGTCAGGCGTCACTCCAAGCCTGCAGATGTAGTGCACTGGAGGAGATGAATTTCAAGCTCACAAACGTCAAACAAAAAAAACCTTACAGAAGGATTCGAACTTCCAACCGAGCATTCGACTGAGCTCAGTCGTGTAATACCCTAGGCGGCGAGGCTACATTATAGCCAATAAGTACAGCCCAGGGTCCCCTACATGCGTAAAATCTTCTGTGATTTCTCGCCATAGATAAATTTAGCTGACTGCGGTGGGTAACTCGATATATAACGATTTCTAAGCGGTTCTGGCATTGTAGTTCCGGACTTCTCGCGTGCGCAGGCAGCCGTGAACTCGGCTAGGCAAACCGTACAGGCGTACTGACGGTCTTTCACAGTTCCAAGTTCATGTTCACGATCTACAGGAGTACAAGCGGAAACCCGCGAAAACGCATATAGGTGGAAATGTAGAAGGAATAAATGGGTGGAAACTACGACCTTTGATTTTTGTTTTACTTGATGAAAATCTATATGTGAACATTGCAACTGTTGTCGGTACCTTATTCTTTCCTATTGTTTGTGTGATACTGCAAACCTCCTCATCACTTTTTCTCTTTCTTTAGCGCTACCAGTTGATCGGGGGGGGGGGGGGGGGGGGGGCTTTCAATAGAGCACGAGGCATGTCGGTAGAGTCACTTTAGGTCAGTTTTGTATATCTCAAATACCTGACAACATCCTTGAATTATCTGCGGCATGAGGGTTTTGATGATCGCTGCAGGTGATGCAACAGTTACTTCAGTTAATCCTTCAGTGAATTACGAATTTCAGTGCAGTTGTTCTCATTCTCAAGTGCATTCTCATACAGCTCGTAAAGTAGGCACAGCTCGTACCGTGGCGTAATTGCTGAAGAATTCACAGGCGCACTGACACAATATTTTTTCTAATAAATGTAGTTCTATATTCTCTGCGACAGCAAACAATTTTTCAAATCTTTATTGAGCGGGTAAATCAATCATCTACGTAGGAAATGTAGGCACGTGGTTACGTGCACTGGTAATCCAATTCTAGCCACACAGCCAGTCCAGCAACGGGTTGCTATATAAGCATGATGCACACGGTGGACCTTTATAAAAAGGAACACTCGCGCGCGTAGCCTGTGCCCTGTGAAGGCTGCTTAGAGCGCCAGGAAATGGCAGCAGGGGGAAGTATGTCCGCTTGTGGCGTCATCTGTCGGTGGCCAGAGTAACCAGGCATTGCCGATAGGCAAGGACCTGCTAGAATTGCCTGAGCAACGTCCTCGTGTGGTGCCAAGATGTGCCCGGTAATTACCAACAAACGTGAAGTGCCGACATGCGCCCAGTAGTTGTTATGTTCTCCAAGCGTATGTTAGTGCGTACGCATTCTAAGGCTACTTCCTTCGGAACTTTGTCCGTCCGCCCGTATTTCTCTGTAACGCGTCACACGCTGCACTGCATACATTTTTATACATCAGGTCCTATGGAAGTATACATCACAATGTTTTTGACCACGTATGACTACTGAGATTTGTGATTACGACTATTTATAGGGAGTACTGAAGAGGTATTATAGTAATTAAAGTTAATAAAACGAATATGATTAAATACAATAAAATTAGCAAATCGTAACGATTATTATTCCGGGGTAATTAAGAATGGTGAGGCTAAGTAACATTAACGCATATTAAGTTATGAAATAAGCAAGAGTAAGTAAGGGTAAATTATTGTAGCCGTATCACGAAAATGTAAAGGTATTGATTAGTAGTACACCCTAATAAAGTATTTTAATTATTCATTGATTATTTCTAAAAACGTCTCTATCATATAATTAATAGATACAAATCATTGGAGATATTAGGCAAACGCCGTCATTTAAATATGCTCTTAAATAATTAATAAACAAATTAATTTGGTTTATTTACCTAAGTCAAAGTTTCAACTGAGTGCATAGCTCTCTCCTAAGCTGCTCCCATTTAGACGACGTTTATTCACGCTATGCGGAGAAGTGAGGAGCGAGAACTGCGTACTGCAAGAACAGTGGCCGTTTCGTCCGAAAGGCGAACCACCGATTGTGATAGCAAATTAGCAGATAGCTATACGAGGTGAGGATTGTAATTTTGTTGGCCGTATAAGCTTGCAAACACTCGTTTACTAATCAGTCAGACAATGAGGTGATTGTAAGCGTGACTGAACGAGGACGTAGAAATAAACAGACACACAGAGCGAAACACTGTTTCTATGTGTATGTTTCTCTCTACATCCATGTTCAGTCGCGCCTACACACTCTATCACGGATTCAAACCGACTATCCCGCCAACGTGTTTTAACTAAATTAACAATCATGATGTCACGCGCGCACAGGTAAACGGGAACACATCTATATCAAAGAGCGCAGAAACTCGCTCTCAAAATACTGGAGCAACAGCGATCGAATTTACTTTAGTGCGTCCCTCACTTCAACGCGAATGAAACGTCCAACGCATGGCGCTTACGAAGCTATTGGCACTAAGCCCATTCTGAATACGTCGCAGATCGCTTTGAAGGTGAAGCCCGCGCAGGAGCGCACTTTGGCCACGTCGCAGACCTCTTTCAGGGTACGGCCGCCACAGAGCTGCGCAGTAAGCAGCAGCACCCCCCCCTCTCCCTCGCCTCAACCCCATGCCTCACTCGCGACAGCAGAGGGCGGGCTTCTGACCCGCCTTATTCGCTCGTACACGCGAGAGTGAGCCGCGTTCTCCGACACACCCTCGCATGCTTTTAGTCGCGCACATAGAATATACGGCGCCCGGCGACCATTTTGTCGCCTTGGGCTTTATCGGAAACCTCACGGCGACGGCATCCGCAGAAATGCGCCTGCAGTCACCATATATTTGCTATCGCAATAAATGTATGCAGAAGCACTCCACTGTAGTAATCTAAGTGCGCATACGAGTAAGCATGCCCCCAAATTTCGATTGGCTCATCTGCCAATTTCAAGTTGGCCCACCCCCACATTTTAGTTGGCCCTCCCCCAAATTCCAAGTTGGCCCATCGTAAAATTTAAGTTGTCCCACCCAGAAATTTCACTTCCCCGAATTTCAGTTGGCCCACTGCCATATTTGAAGTTCGCCCACATCTTGCCATGTATTTTATGTAGCCGTTGGTATCAGTGTGCGTATTATATCTGATCAATCTTAATTTTTTTTTTTAATTATGGGATTTTACGTGCCAAAACCACTTTCTGATTATGAGGCACGCCGTAGTGGAGGACTCCGGAAATTTCGACCACCTGGGGTTCTTTAACGTGCACCTAAATCTAAGTACACGGGTGTTTTCGCATTTCGCCCCCATCGGAATGCGGCCGCCGTGGCCGGGATTCGATCCCGCAACCTCGTGCTCAGCAGCCTAACACCATAGCCACTGAGCAACCACGGCGGGTTGGATCAATCTTGTAACAGCACAGCTGTTTAAGCTTGAGTTCTGGTCGCGCCGAACGTTAGGAGGAAGCTCCCCTCACCGAAGTGGGGAGGGGCAGGCTTGTGTGGTGGGAGAGAGGGAGAGCTGGGGGAGAGCTGCTGTGGAGAGGGGGCGCGTCGTATGGGGATTGCCTGAGCCTGCTGATGACATAAGCTGTGACTGGCATGTGCTCTCCTGGAAGAGAGGCGATGCGCATGCCGGCGGCGTCAGTATCTGGTCTACTGTGGAGATCGGCAGACCGAAGAAGATACTAGACAGTCTATAGACAGAACGCTATAGAATCTTTGTGCGTAGCGTGCCTCGGCTAATGTCGGAATTTAGTGGGAGACGCTAACGCTCGCAAAGCCCAGCATGCATGTTTAGCGGATACGAATGGTCTGATATCGAAAAACAGGATTGCGTGATAAACAGGCAGCTCATGCGTAATAACCATACTATACATACACTCACCGAAAAAGGCAACCATATCAATCACTGTCTTAGTGTTATTTGCACTCTAATCGTATACCTCCCAAATATTTTTTTATGTATTTCACTTTGCCATGTTTTCTTTTAGACAGCTGTCATAGTGGGTCAGGAAGAGGTCGCTCAAGACAGACGGCAAGCATGCCCCAATCCTTTCTTTTGAAGACAAATGACCCCATCACATTCCACATAGGTTGACCTTAGATTAAATGCGAGAATCTCCAAGAATATACTAGACGAAATGCACGTATAAGCTTGAAACGTGACTATGCCGTAGTTATCTATAGATTCTTCAAAACATTGCATTAGGGCATCTTGGGTTTTTGAGCAACAGAAATCCTTTGTATAAATGGAGTAGGCTCCAAACCTTTTGTCCAGATTCGTTCTCAGAAACTCCGCCACTTCATTCAAGCGGTTGACAAGAAACGACTCATTATGGGAGAACATGCGAAACGTTTCTTTCCGAAAACCTACATGCGGATTCACTTAGGCATCTGTTTTTGACCCAATCACTCGGACTGGGCAATGCTATTTATCAGTTTTCACTAAGAACATTACCGTTATATGATGGTTGTCGCCATTTTCTAAATATTGCGCTATGCGAGAAAGCTTATAAAGAGTGAACAACCCTTTCCTTTCAGCTAAAGGACGTGTGACCCGTTAGGCACAAGTCTAGGTGGCATTTTCTACCCTTCAAAAACTTCCAAAGATTCGTAAAACTACCAATCCGTTTGTAAAAAAGTGCCCAAGTTGTGTGGAGAAGCACCAGTCCCCTTTCTTACTCTGTGCACAAAGTGTCGTTTATCGCGTGCCGTTCTCTGGCGGAAACATACAGATAGGGCAGACCATGGAGATGCCTAAATGACAGGTTACGGGAGCATAGGCGAAAATTGAACGGATATAGGAATGGGCGTATAGAAAACAGCGCACTGTGAGTATTGTGGTTGTGAACCATTGTCTAGGGAATGTTGCGTGCTACACAGAAATGTGGTTAGGACACGTTTATGGTGGAAGCGAATTTGAGCAAAAGCAGGTGCGAATTCCTCCAGCGCCCCGGCTACAGCTCTGGCTGGAAGGAAAATGGTCTATGTCGACATAGCACCAATGAATACGCGGTAATCCATGACTTCTGCATCCATGTGGTTGTATTATCTCGATATAAATGTGTCACGGAACTGAAGATCCGTTGAAAGTTAGTGCCCGTCCTTGTCGTTCTCCGTTGTCCCCATCGCCACCGAAGCACTATGTTTCTGTTAACTGTATCAAACCAACTAACCCAAAATTCTATAGTCCTAAGAGAACATGCGGGCACTTGCCACTTTTTCTTAGTGATGAGTAATCGCCAAAGACTCCAACATAGACATTAGTTGAGACATGTGCCACCCTGATGTGTCGGTCAACACCTGAGCCAGTGCCCTTTGCTACTTGAACTAAATAAATTGTCGGAGGCCACAAACCACGGTGTGAGTGAAAAGGCAGCAATACTGATTTTTGTTCAAATTATTTGCCATGGAAGCTCCTCGGGGTGCTTTGGGGCCTAAAGTTATTGCTGTGCCAATGGAAGCGCTATCATCTGTTATTATAGTTTCTAGGACTTATTGTTCGCTTAAGTAAAACGACCACATTACCCTGTGCTATAATGTACTGTTGCCAAGGTATCTACATAGTGCACCGCAATTACTTGTACAAAATGAAATAGCAAACAAATAAAAAGAACAGTGATACGGTAATAATCAGGCGCTTACATAAAAATATCTGTTTAGAAATACGATAGTTTAGGCATATAGGGTGTTTTTTAGGTGTACCTGGTTTATTTTACTTGATGTATATGACTCGATGAGGCGGCTATTTGTTCTACGAGAAATAAAATTCTTAATTGAATCATTGACATCCTTACGCTACTGAAAATTTATTTATTTAGTTACGACACGTATTTCAATCCACGAATTATTGCCTGTGACTCCGCAAGGAACACCGACCTAGACCAAATTTACAGGACTCTACCAGTTTCGAGATACTAACTTTCAAAATGTCCGACGAAATGAATTGGCGTTCCAGTAACTTTTGTGATTGAATGCATAAAACAGTGTTTACATGAAAAAGCAACGAGAACACTAGTACATTTTCTTACCGCAAATCTGACGGCACATACCTCCAAACCAGCGCCATCCATACGTATTTTGATTTCTCGTAGAAGTAACGGCCGCCTTATCGAGTAAGTTAGATTAGGCTTTATAATTGTGTTAACTGCCACAGAGAATTGCAGAAAACAACCTGTATGGCACCGTGGCTGTAAAGACATGCAAACTTACCAGATTAGTGTAGACCGTGAAGGAATTAAATGGCTGTACCTGTTCCTTTCAAGATGCTCAGTAATAATGTCGGCACGCGGAGGATATTGCGCGCCGTATATGTTGAGTTCAGGGACACATGCGTCATACGTGCCCCCCCCCCCCCCTGAGTGATGGATATAAGATAGAAAAAAAAGTTGTTCTTGTCGAATAACTAATGAGGGAGAAAAACAGCGGAGCGGGTTCATTGTGATTCCAGAAGATTATCTATATACGCGCTGTGCGTAGCCTCGGTGTGTGATATTTTCTTGAGCGAAACATGGAGACCTTTTCGCGAGTCACCCTGTCTTTCATAGTCCAAATATGTTTGTGCGATAGAGAGCAGTCAGTTGAGAAGACCAATATAATTACTCAAAATAAGATACTGACATTGCATATTTTTAATATGCTCTGCCATCGTTTTCACTTTCAATAATATTGAAACTCTAGTGTAACATGAACTGCCCGTTGGCAGTAGAGACTCCGTCATTTGCATAGCCGGTAGACTACAAGAATGCACTATGACTGCTTCACTGTGCTGCAATATTTAAACAAAACACACATGCCCTTTGCTTGCAGAATTAGGTAAAACATGTGAAATGCCAGATCAAGTGGCCGAGGCTAGAGGTGACGCTGGGCAGGTATCGCGACATCGTGGAGCCAAAGATCGCTTTCCGGAGGGCACCCCACCAAACTGGGTACAATGCACCCACCAACGACATGGGTACAATGCGCAAGGAGGTCCACGCGAGCGTCGATGACCTCGAAGGGTGGACTAATAATAGCGTAGCTGAGAAAGTGGAAAAATGCACAGAGACACTGCTAACCACGGAGAAATCGCAACTCGACCAGTGCCTCCCCCATCTCCAGATGACCCGCCATGACCTCCTTAGGAGGTCGAAGAAAGGGAAGGTAAAATCGAGTGCTGCTGCTGATAATTTACTAGCAGCCTGTTTGAAACGAGGCGTTGAGTATTGTCATCTAGCCTGCTTGAGTTATTCATATGCTATGCATGATGTTGTAGTGTTCTTACATTCTTGGGCATTTCACGCACGTTCTACAGGTTATCTATCTATCTATCTATCTATCTATCTATCTATCTATCTATCTATCTATCTATCTATCTATCTATCTATCTATCTATCTATCTATCTATCTATCTATCTAAGTTCGTACCTAACCATTTTCCTACCCAGGGAACAGTTTTCGTAACTAACCATTGTACCAACTTGGGCCACTGAGTATGCGGCAATGTATAAATACGTGCCACTCTTCCATAGACCTCTTTTACGATGACAGGAGTCACTATGGATGCGGGACTGGATAGTTACCGCTGTTCCAAGGAACTGTTTGCCGCTGACTTGGAGCACTAGGTATGTGTCACTCGGTCTGTGCCAGTCATCAATGAACCTGTCTGATGTTAACTTGAGTCCCTGGCTATGTGCCACTAGGCGTGCGTCGCACATTAAAAAAATATTTGACGCCAGTTTGCGCAACCAGGTTTCTGCCGCTGAAAATGCGAGGCTCTGCTATGACGAAAGAAATCACTGTAATTTATCCGATGCCAAGCTTAAATAAATCCACGTCACAATGGTTCCTGGAGAACATCCCGACGCATTTGCAGGCTACGCCGCAAATTCAATGAGTACGTACGAGTTTTCAATGAGTGCATTTACGCCAACGCTTTAGCGAGATGCGCATGAATGCACTGGCATGGTGCCGCTCTTCAATGAAGCTCTCGCCTATTTGGGTCACTAATAAAGTTCCACTAAGTGTGTGGAAAGTAAGGGAACAACTCTCAGCGTTCGCAGATAGCGGCGCGCCACGCTTTTCCCTTAGGAGGCCATGCGCAGACTTCTCGGCAGTGCCACTAGATGATGCAACGTGTCGAGAAGAAAGCACGAGAGGGGATCCCGGCTGCTGGCATGAGGCATTTCGGAGCATTCGCAAGCACCGGCACCGCATGCATTTCGGAGGCCACGCGCAGGCTTCGTGGCTGCTCGGCTAGATGGTGACAACTATTTTCAGGTAAGCGTGCACGAGGAATGACGCTTCTGCGCATGTCTCTTACATAACTCGTTCCGACTACGGGCCACTTCGAATTTCCACGTCTGGCTACCCGCGCGCGGCCAGAGCCAGCCAGACTGTCTTCGTTTCCCTCGGGTTGCTCCGCCCACCACGCCACGCACTTCCGCGGGGGCATTTGTTTTGATCGGGCTGGATGATTCTTGCATGGTTCGGTCTACCCGTGCGCTGCCAGAACCAGCCAGGACGATTTTGGTCTGGCTGCTCTCTGGAAGGTCTCCCGCTAGCAGGCGACTAAAAGAGGCGATGGGCGCTCGCCGCCATCATTGTGGGGACTTGACGGATTGCAACGCGGGCACTTGAGGACTTAAAGTTACATCGTTCAGCCAACTGTTTACGGTCATCTTCGGATTTTCCTAATTCTAGCGTTATCGTCATAGGTGCTAACACACCGTTCCGCATTGGGAGGTGGTGCGATACGAGCGGCAGTGAACCGTCTGAAGCTTTTGTGTGTGTATCTGTGCTTATCCCACGACAGCTTCTTCCCGGTGATCAGCGCGCCACGCTCTCATGCGCGCATCTAATCTGCACCGTGTTCCGCGCAAGTTGTAGACGCTCATTCACATGCACTGTAGTAAATTTTCCGTTCGTCTTTCTCTGGTAGTGGTCCTTCTCACACATCTTGCATATGTATGCGGCGAAATTGAAATTCTCAGAGGAACTTCTCGAAACGAGATGCTACGCTGAAAAGACAGTTGCAATTCTGCAAGGTCAGACAAGTGTGCTATCCTGTTTTTGCTGTGTATGAGCGCACGTGCGTTGGTACACATCTATGATGAAGTAATGATATTGCATTCAAAATTGCCTGAATTGGCACTCCTCGGATTTCCAAGCCGTCATCATTACAGATTTCTGCCGCGTTAAAAAGCAAAAACTTTGATTATTGCTTTTTATATACTGGGTCGAAAAAGAAGCGTTGATATAACCCGAATCGTACTTCATCAACTTTGACCTTTCGTTCATGGTATCCGCCTACAAAACAGGTCGTTGTCGCTTATACGCAGGCGCACAATTCAAATGCATATTTTTTTCTCCTGTTTACAGCGATAAATTACTTCGCACTTGACGTGTCATACGTACGCAGCAGATCATTATGTTTTCCAGCTGGAGAGGAATGACAGGCTCTGGTACGCCTCTATGTCGTAACTGCAGAAGAAAATGAAAAATGCTAGATGCCGCCACAGTTATTTCTTTCTCATAAGGCAGTTCTGCGGTACATGAGACCCTCCTGCTCTTGGTTCCGCTTCTCTTGATTAGGTTTTAAGTTTACGGAAAACTGCAGTTTTCAGTGAAAATAAAGCCTCCAACGCACAACAATGAACGCGATGGCGCAATTTGTCCTTTCTTTGTCATAATGATTTCGATTATGAATATTAACCAATAAGTATACGCGATGCCCAAAAACATCATTCAAAAGGAGAGCGGAATGTTTGAAAATCAAGGAAATTACCGAAAAGAAATTACTTTGGATAGCCGGCCGGGGGTAACGGCGGTATACATCTACTTGTATTTACGTCCAGCGCCAAATAAGTTTTTCTCCCAAGCTAGCACTTTAAGTCACGAATTACGATGGACTGCTGATAATTGGGTGAAAATTACTTAGTTTTGTGGCAAGGTACTGAAGACTTCATTGACACAAAGCATAGATGCTAGAACGATTGTTTGTAATTTTTTATTAGTCATCGTAATTATGCAGTAATTAAACATTTCCTTATTTAACAGTCAATAAGCCTACGTTTCTTCTTTAAAAAATAGATCGCCTGCTCGAATTACGTGTCCAAGTTAATTATCAGTGCAGCCACTAGCTGTAAGGCGCGGTACTTTTTCGCAATGCCTACGAAAACGTCTCACGTCAAACGTCGCTTGAAACACCGTTGTGCTTTCGCCAAAGCATTCGTCTGTAATAATCGATATGACCGGGAAGTAAAATGATATGAGTTAGAAGTAAACTGAAGCTACTTCAGTTCAGCAGTAGGATCAGTTTTCCCTAAGCCTAATGTTCGAGGTGTATGTGTTGCACAATTACCGGCGGCCTACCGCCGCCGGCCGATCGCGCACATAGACGCAGAGTTTACGTTCGCTGAGGTGTCAGCCGCTGCCTTCAAGCTGTGGATGAACTCGGCGCTGGGTCGGGACCGCGTGACCAACAAGATCTTGCGCAACCTGAACGATAATAATAATAATATTTGGGGTTTTACGTGCCAAAACCACTTTCTGATTATGAGGCACGCCGTAGTGGAGGACTCCGGAAATTTTGACCACCTGGGGTTCTTTAACGTGCACCTAAATCTAAGCACACGGGTGTTTTCGCATTTCGCCCCCATCGAAATGCGGCCGCCGTGGCCGGGATTCGATCCCGCGACCTCGTGCTCAGCAGCCCAACACCATAGCCACTGAGCAACCGCGGCGGGTCAACCTGAACGAGGCCTCAATGGAGCAGTTCACCGAGTTCATGAACGAATGCTGGAAGGCGGGCGCCATCCCGGAAGAGTGGAAGACGTCCACGATCGTCTTTATACCGACACCAGGCAAACAACTCAATGCGGACAACCTCAGGCAGATTTCACGTACATCATGCGTCGGCACACTCATGGAGCACGTGGTCCTGGACCGTCTCAATGAACACATAGAGGATGAGAGAAGTTCCCACTCCCCATGCTCAGTTTCAGGCCCCACCTCTACACCCAAGATGTACTCCTACAGTTAAAAAGGCAGGTGACGCAACCCGAAAGTCCGGCGGACACCCGACGATTCCGGTGTCTCCAGGGCCTCGACCTGAAGAAGACCTTCGACAATGTCGCCCATGCAGCGGTGCTCGAGGACCTGACCAAACTGGGAGTCGGAAACCGAGCATACCAATACGTCCGAAACTTTCTCACCAACTGGAAGTGCCAGATCACAGTAGGCGAACATGAAACTGGCATTATAGAGCTGGGAAGCCGAGGCACGCCGCAGGAATCAGTCATCTCCCCTTTTCTCTTTAACGCGGCGGTGCGCGGGCTCCCGGACTTGCTGTGCTGTATCCCCGGGCTTCACCACAGCCTCTACGCTGACGACGTGACGTTGTGGGCGGCGGCGGATGATTCACAACCTCTTCAACAGATCACGCAACGCGGCATCGACGTCGTGCAAGCTTATGCGGAGTCAAGGCGCCTGGCGTGCTCACCGGAAAAATCCGAATACCTCCTGATGAAGCCCGGCAGAAGTAGCTGTCCCTGGGGAATACCACGGGGGAGGCGCTTCCTTGAACTTAAGGTCGGAGGGCTTACCATCCCGGAGCGCTCCAGTATCAAGATATTATGGCTAGACTTTCAGAACACGCTGCGCTGCGGGCTCATGATAAAGAAACTCCAGAGGGCGACCGACTACACACTACGACTCATTCGCCGGGTGGCTAATCGATACCCCGGCATGGGCGAGGGTGAGCTGCTTGGATTTGTGCAGGCATACATAACCAGCAGAATCATGTACTCGACATCATATGTCAAACTCACAGCCACAGACTTAGCTAAATCAAACACAATGATCAGAACAACCACAAAGGCAGCCCTGGACCTTCCGGACCACGCGGCCACAGCAAGGCTAGAGGCCTTAGGCGTGCACAACACGATCACGGAGCTCTTAAACGCTGACCACACAGCCCAAGTCCGTCATCTCGCGCGAACCCCGCCTGGCCGCACAGTCCTCCGGAAGCTCAGTCGCGAGGCCATCCTCGAGGTTACAGAGTACATGACGATTCCGCGAAAGATCAGGGGGCATATTTATGCTCCGTCTCTACCCCACAACTTGTACCCCGAGTTCCATCAGGGCCGCCGGCAGGCCCGTAGTGAAGCCATTTGGCGACACTAAGGCTCGCGAGATGGAGTAGTTTACACAGACGCAGCGAGACACCCTCGCGGCGGCCTCATGACCTCGGTGGTAGTGGATCACAACGGACGACTGATAGAACACACAACAATCTCGGCTGGCCGAGTGGTGGAAGCGTAAGAAACCGCAATTGCTATGTTCCTGCATGCGGAAGCGAATACCGTCATCAGCGATAGCAAGAAGGCCTTCGGCAATTTCGCCTGCACTAGAATTTCCGAACAGGCATACCGTGTCCTCACCCGGCGCCCCCTAAGCGGCTGGAAAACCCTCGTGTGGACCCCCGCTCACATGGCTGTGCCCGGCAACGCGTCGGCTCACAGTTTGGCTTGAGATCTCGCGCGCCGAGCCTCGTCCGCGGATGCGGACGGCGTGATCGAGGAGCAGAGACACGAGGAACCCTGCCAGAATTATCAAGATATAGCCCATAGGCATCGCTTGAGGTGTCGCGCACTCCCACCACCGGCCAAGCAACTCGATAAAACGCTAGCGGTCACGTTTAGGCAACTCCAGGCAAACACTTACCCACACCCAAAGTACATTAACAATATCACAGGGGGCAAGGAAACCGGCCTATGTAGGCTCTGTGGACAAACAGGGACACTCACACACATAATTTGAGAATGCAAGTCGCTCCCGTTTTCTCATCCCCCCGTCGGAAGCGAGACTGACTGGACAGCCTGGCTCAGGTCCGGGGACATCGACGGACAGCTTGAACTGGCGTACTGGGTGGAGAAGGCCAAGTAGGCCCAGGGACTTACTTGAGCCCCGATCCCTCAGCCACCTCCCCCTTTCCCCTTCCCGCTTACAATAAAATTTAGCACAACCACCACCATGCGTTGCCACCATTGCACACCGTGCTTGAATGAGATGCAAGCTAATTTTGTTATAAAAGTTTTTTTTTCCATATGGGCCGCCCATCACGCGACACGGCATTGCTACAAAATGAGGCCAACAGTTTCGCATTAAGAAGATGACACCACCTGTCCAATTGTACTTTGTACCTTTACGT
This sequence comes from Dermacentor variabilis, assembly GCF_050947875.1. NCBI lineage: Eukaryota > Metazoa > Arthropoda > Arachnida > Ixodida > Ixodidae > Dermacentor > Dermacentor variabilis. The sequence continues at coordinate 114,872,959 of NC_134570.1, forward strand.
AGACATGCAAAAATATAATGGTAAATTTTTTTCCATAACCGTTGGGGAACATCTTTATTCTGTATCCTAAAATATCACAAACAACTTGCACCGCTTCCTTTAAGAGCGTTAAGCGTTTAGGCTCTTTTGTTAGCCTCAAAAATCGGCATACAGTAGCAAAATACAGCTGTCATAATTTCTCTTTATAGAGAACTTAGTAATTTAAGATAAGGATAGGAGAGTATGTAGGGACTTAACCCTGTACTGTCGGAATTTTGAAATGGGCCTCGAGAAAATTCTTTTTTCCTGTTTCAGCTTTAAAAATGAACCATTATTATATTTCATAGTTATATTTTCTAGAATGCTTAATTTTCGTTCCGGCGCTCAAACGGACACTAAAGCCAAACATTAAATCAAGCTAAGGTGACAAATTAGTGCTCGAGAATCTCGAAGGCGTGAATATTAACGCGAATATATATGCTTAATAGTCCAAAAATTCAGGTAACCGCAGGGCGTGATTAGAAACTCCCCCGGGACATTCAAGCACTTGCCCGATGCAGAAGCAATCCAAAGTTAAATTCTGTCATTAGTACTCAACCACTCGTTGCAAGAAGCGTCCTTTTATTGTATTATAAGACGAAATAAAATACTACTCGTGTAGTTCTATTTCATCTTTAGAAAATAGAACTTATTGAAATTACCCTTGACAACGACGCGATCGGTATAAAGCTTTTGCATTCGTTCGACTCCGCGCCACCCTCGCTTTTGCGTTTCAGTAGTTCCGTAATCGCATAGTGCTGCGCTGCTTTCGCTCGATCGCGAAACTCGCACAAACGGCAAGTAGCAGAGAATTAAACTCTTGCATTGATGTGCAAACGGTGCAATTCAAGGGCCGCTTTAACCTCCAGTAGTATATTCCCACCAAATGGCATAAATCGGTTTAGAAAGTGTTTATTCTGTGTGGCTAGCAGGGAATTATGTATTCATTTGAGCTATACACAGGGAATATAGATGCTGTTCCTGGAGAGCACGACATTGGCGCCAATGGGAATTTAGTCATCAAGCTCCGCGAAGTCATCCCGCCAGGTTTGAACTATCTTCGTTTCTGTGCTAATTGGTTTACATCAGCAAAGCTCTTTAGCGCCTCGGAAAAGAAGGGTGTGCGCTCAGTCCGATAGTAAAAGCTTAAGTCCCTGCATCCTCTTCTTACTTTCTATTACTAAGTTCTCTATAAAGAGCAATTATGACAGCTAAATTTCGCTACTCTATGCCGAGTTTTGAGGCTCACAACAGAGCCTAAGAGCTCAATGCTCTCAGAGGAAGCGGTGCAAGTTGTTCTTTGTGGTATAGTGAGATATAGAATAAAGATGTTCCTCAACGGTTATGGAAAAAATGTACCATTATATTTTTTTATATCTGCGTAAAAGTAGAAAGTACAATTGGACAGCTGGTGTCATCTTCTCACTGCGAAACTGTTGGCCTCATTTCGTAGCAATGCAGTGTCGTGTGATAGGCAGCCCATATCGAAGAAAAAATTGTAAAACAAAATTAGCTTACTTCTCATTCAAACAGGGCCAACATATTTCTGTACGCGACTTGTTCTTGAAATTGGCATGCAATGGTTGCAGCGCATAGACCTCGAAGATTGGGCTTAGGGAGACCTGAACCTACTGCTGAACTTAAGTAGCTTCAGTTAACATCAAAGTCATATCATTTTACTTCTGAGTCATCTCATCTCTTTTGAGGCACAACGGTGTTTCAAGCGACGTTTGACGTGAGACGTTTTCATAGGTATTGCGAAAAAGTTACGAGCCTTAATAGTAGGGGCTGCACTGATAATTACCTTGCGAAAGTGATTCGAGCGGGCAAATAATTTTATTAAGCAGACATGTAGGCTTACTCACAGTTCGATAATGAAATGTTTAATCACTGCATAATTATGATGACTAATAAAAACATTCACGAATAATCGTTCTACCATCTTTCATTTGCTTCGATGAAGTCTTCAGCACTTTGCCACAAAACAAAGCAATTTTCACACAATTATCAGCAGTCAATCGTAATTCGTGACGTAATGTGCTACCTTGGGAGAAAAACTTATTTGGCGCTAGATGCAAGTACAAGTAGATATATACCGCCGCTACCCTCGGCCGGATATCAAAAGAAATTAATTTTTGGTAGTTTCCTTGATTTTCGTACATTCCCCTCTCCTTTTGAATTCAGTTTTCCGGCATTGCTTATCCTTATTGCTCAATATTCATCATCGAAATTATTTAGAGAGAAAAAGGAACAAGGAATGTCACCGCGCTCATTGCGGCGCGTTGGACATTTTATTTTCACTGAATACAGCAGTTTTCCGAAAAGTTCAGCTAATCAAGAGAAGCGGAACCAAGAGTAGGCGGGTGAGGTTTACCGCAGAACTGCTTATTTTAAAGAAATAACTTTGGTGGCATCCGTCATTGTTCATTTTCTTTTGCAGCTACGACGTAGAGTTGCACCAGAGCCTTAGTCATTCCTCTCCAGCTGGAAAACACAATGATCTGCCGCGCACGTATGACACATCAAGTGCTAAGTAATTTATCTCCTTGAACAGGAGAAAAAAATATGACCTTGAGTTTGGCGCCTGCGTATAAGCGACAACGACCTGTTTTGCATATGGATACCATGAGCGATAGGTCAAAGTTGACGAAATACGATTCGGATTACTTGAACGCTTCTTTTTCGACCGAGTAGATATAAACCAAAGTGTAAAGTTCTTGCTTTTTCAACGCGGCAAAAATCTGTAATAATGACGTCTTGCAAACCCGATGAGTGCCGATTCCGGCAATTTTGAATGCAAAATCTTTACTTCAGCATAGAAGGGCACGAACGCACATGCGCTCATACATAGCAAAAACAGGACAGCCGACTTGTCTGACCTTGCAGAATTGCAACTGTCTTTTCAGCGTAGCAGCTCGTTTGGAGAAGTTGCTGCGAGCCTTTCAGTTTCTTGTAAGTAAGTAACACAATATAAGTAAATACCGTTGCTTAAAACGTTTGTTAGTGCCACTTTGAAACTCTGAGTTTCAAACAGATTTAGAAAACTAGAGCTTGCACTGACGTCGTATTTTTTTTTTCAATCTCGCTGTCTTTATTTAAGACTTTAAGCCTCCCGCCATTGACCAATCAACAACAACAAAAAGAAAACATAAATGATGCCTTCATGAAAGCAGCTTTATAATGGTTTCCGAGAATGCACCACAACTTAAAAAATACGACACATCTCCAAAAAGGAATGTTTGAAATTTGTGCATTGTTAGGAGGAGAGGGAGGGAATGTGGTCAAAAGGCTTGTCCAAATATTGTCTCGCTCGAAAAGATTACAAAGAATAAGGCATTTGCATCATTCGTTTAATGTGTGCCACTATGTTCTTGAAATTTGGTTCTCGTTACGGAAATACACAATAGTCGGCATCCGAACAGAAACGTGCCTCACAAGTTCGTCGCTTGAGACAATGTGCGTTTTGCATCGGCGCCTTTGTACCAACCATTACATTACGAGCAGCACCAAGAACTACGCAAACGGAAGAAAAAAAGCGATTTGCTTAAAGAAACAGAAAAAAAAGAAAGAGAAAGAAACAGAGAAAAGAAAGAAACAGAAAAAGAAAGGCCAGCCCAGCTGTACCGCGTGAAGGTTGACCACAGGTCTGCATATAAAAAATCATGCCAGGAACTCGTGTAGAAAGTAATGCTAGATTAAGATTTCAGTTTGCCCTTGTTATCTCCCTCGCACGTGCTTTCTCACTAGGACTAAAATATTCTGTCAGAAGCCTTCTCAGAATGACTATCTATCATAATGCGATTACCATTCAAGCAATGTAGCGACACGCCGCAGAGCTAAAGACACATTTATTTAAAACGTCATTCTGATATTTTCGTAGCTTTGGCTATGTGTGCGCTTGCATTGTTCTCCCCCGTCGATCCACGTTGCTCTGGCACTCGATTCCCCAGGTCGGCCATGAGCATCAGGGCATGACGATGACGCAGTCACCACAATCGAATGATGTAGAAAGAATGACATCTATGGAACAGTGAAAGCTGTGACACGCTGCGACAAGCAAGCTGATTATGAAATAATGACACTGGTATAATGACGACAGCATGATGACAAGGGAATGATGAGATTTATATGGCGACTATGGCGTCAATAAATGCACACTTAGGATTATTTGAAGAAGGCGCAAATATGACAGTGGCATGACAACTGTGGTATGACCATGGTTAATGAAAACGTGGTCAGAATAGAGAGAGGGAGAGATAGAAAGAAGACAGAAAAGGCAGGAGGCTTAACCAGACGCACGTTTAGTTTGCTACGCTGCACTGGGGGAAGGGTATTGTCAGAATAGAATGACAAAGAAGGATTGAAGTTGATGGAACGACGAATGCAGCAAGACAACGGCGGCCGGCAACAATGGAATGAAGTTGCTAAAGCAATGACGATGGCAAGCAGAACGCTTGAGGACGACGGCATTACGACAGTGATCTGACGTCTACTGTGTGCTGCTTAAGGGGAGGCGACGGCGTCATGACGAACAACGAAGATTGAAAGAGATCAATGGAAGGAACAACACGGCCTCTTAACGACGGTATGACACAAAATGCATGCGAACAACTGTATGACGACGCAATGACCATTATGTGCGGACAACGGTAACAGGTCAATGAGATGACGACCGTGGCCTGACTACTACTCTGTGGCGATGGTGGCGTGACGACGACAGTATGGCGATGGAAGACGACAAAGCTCGAGTGACGACTATGCGACGATAACGATGACATCACAACCATGAGCAGGTATCTAGTGGCCCGAGCTATTACACGACATAGTATGCTGCTTCAACATAAAATACGTCATGACGATGAAATTACGCCAACGGGATAACGTCGGCTACGATTTCCTATTAAACGCCAAAGTTGGCAGACAGCTCGGGCCACTAGGATGGGGTAAGCGCGTAGATGGATAGATGCATAGATAATCTACCTAATGCTTGAAGTAGGCACATAATGCTAATCGCATTAGGAATGTCATAGTTGTGCCTCACTAAGCATGAATTTAGATGAAACCCTTTGAGTGTGGTGAATACGCCCCAGTAAATCTGAGCTCCATTAGTCCCTGGGTTGATTGAACGGAATACTAATCCAAGCTTACTTTAAACTGCCTTCTGGGTCTTGGTCAAAATCATCATCATCATCATCACCATCAGTCTGGTTACGCCCACTGCAGGGCAAAGGCCTCTCCCATACTTCTCCAACTACCCCGGTCATGTTGTACTAATTGTGGCCATGTTGCCTGCAAACTTCTTAATTGATAATGATATACGCAGACGTTTCGAAGTGCATGGAAAAAACCCTCAGCTCCCGCCGCTGCCACAACGCCTTCTTCTCCAGGTTGGCGTTGAGGCAGGACTGCACGCACCTTAAGCACCTGGACATGACGCAATATGCGCGTTATATAACTGCGCTGAAATAAATACCAAGTACTCCAAACGTCATGATTCCTTTCACTGCTAACTGCAGTACATTATATCTGAACTACGGTAGTGAATGCTCGCGCCAAGCCTATGCTCCTCAGAGTGTGGTTACGCTCGTCTTCATGCTACGCAGGTAGCTGTTTTTCTATACCCAAAGAGTCACGAGAGTGAAGCAGCGAAGCGCCTTTAAAATTACCTTCACGGTCATGTATATGTAGAAGGTTGGCAATACTCCTGCTGAGCGTATTCGGTCAAGGAGCCCTCATGGCCGCGCACATACACGTGGCTTTGTTTCGATACTCCCTGTTGTGAGGGGATCCACAAATTGGTTTTGCAGTGTTCGAAGCCCAAATAATATCGTGCTCAGAGCTATCAGGCAGAACTGTTGGTTCTAAATTTGCCTTGCGGTCAGTAGCAGGCACGTGTTTGCTACTGAGAGCCCGGTATCAAAATCACGTTCACGTGACAGTTGGCTGCACGAAACTCGCTAAAAATAGCACAACTGGTAGGCGCTTTACGCACACCTTACGACAGCAAGTTTGTGTACTGCAGCTTACATAATTATCCCCGAAAACATGAAGCCAAGTACGTAAGAAATGGCTATAGAGCTATGAAACAGGCGCGAGCAGCCAGACAAAAGCATATCGGAGGCTACTGGGCGTACCTGGAGCAGACGACACTGACAGGACCTCAGCTATGAAAGTCTAGGGGGAAGCGATGCAGTGAGATACCGACGGAAAATCCACGCTGTCGGAATGTGCCACGAAGCATCGTTTTTTCAATGGTTTCTTCACGTGCCGCATGCTCATCTTGAAAGTAGCGCTAAGCATTTCAAACCGACAGCGTGAAGCGTGATACAACGATAGAAAAAAGATTTCGCACTGGCCGCACGCCACAGGAATCGACAGGAGCAAGAAATCTGCTGCAGCGGTGGGCAAATAGTACCAAACGGTGACAGAGAAGCGACGAGCAAAGAGGACAAAAACATCGCAAAGCTGCATGTTGAGACCGGCGAGCTCCATTTATACACGTTCGCAGGCGTGCCGTACCAGACGGCTGGCGATAAGAAATCGCTTCGCAATCTCCCGCTACTGGGGCCGGGAACCGAAACAAGGCATACAAGGTCGCGCTGCCAATGGACCACACACTCATCAACAGAGGGTGCAACAAGAGTGTTGAAAAAATTAATTTGCAATAATGTTTTGATAAAATTATTTACCTTTTCATACAACACGATTCTAAAATATTTTTTTTTGCTTTCTGTTCAATAGCATCCCAATTTGTGGTTTCATATTTCTTTTTATGAGTGGTTCGCCTCCAGCCTGTGGCTATGCTGCAGCCGAGCTGAACCGCTTTTGGACTCAGCCTTCGCAACCAATCTAAATCCGCCTTGCTTTGGCACCTACCTTGGAAACGCACATGAGATCGTCCACGCGGTTGTGGTGGCCGTGGCCGTCGGCGACTCAGCGTATGCACAGATCGTCTCCCCTCCCCTCCTTCTCCACCTCATATTTGGCGGTAGCGTCCTCCTCCACTTTCCTCGTCGCACGCTCTTCTTTCCCGATGGCGTTATTCCAAAGTCCGCCAATGCTGCGACCCGGTCGACGGAGTGGGAAGTGGGGTAAGCGTTATTTTGACCGGGCCGTTCTAGCGCTTAGGGCCCGGAAGCGCTACGTTGACCCAAAAAGACGCTAAATAATTATTTGACTTGACTTTGCCTATTATTTTTAAAAAGCTGGCGCTAAAGTAATGAAAGCGGCGAGAGGTCTGAATCAGTGCTTCCGTTCTGCCCCTGTGGATTTCGCTTACGCCCGTGACTGTGGTGAAGTTATTGCTGAAGAGCGGGGCCGTAGTCGTTCTGCCGACGTATACTGTTTAGCGGACTTCACCTGTGCTCGTGACTGATCGTGTTGCCCAATAGCTTTTTGCAAGGTGACGTGTTTTGTACGGATGTCGTCGCAGCGGCAAACGCTGCGACGACATTCTGGGTGGCGCCTCTGCCAGTGATTGATGGCGTTGCCCAGTAGCTTTGTGGAAGTTGATGTACCTTGTATGAATCTTGGCGCCGCTTATGAAAGTGCCTTAATATAGGTGGCCGCGCTGCCTTTAAAAGCCTGTACGAGCGCGAGAAACTCCGTCGGTTTTGTGTAACCAAGCTGGATATCTCGAAACGTTAGCTAAAAAAGTTATCCAGCAGCAAGTCAAGCCTGTATATTGTGGTTGTGCGAGCTCATGCTCGTGCGAGCAGCAGAATGACAAAAAATCCGTTACATATTGTCAGTTTCATAAAATTAGCTTTGCCGCAGGACAGTCCTGTTATGCTGCAAAGCACACCTAACGCATTGCGGTGAAGTATATAAAAAGTGCACAGGGGCTACAGTGTTACCGTGGCGTTTGTCTTGTTTTATGGTCACGGCTGTGCGCTTTTAAAAGGCGCGAACAAGGACGAATCACGGTCTAAGCGCATGGCAGGAACCCTGCCGATGCATCACTTACAATAAAAGGAAACGAATTGTAGTGGGCGATGCCAAAATTAAAACCTTGTCTTTTGTATTATCAAAGCAGTTCCAAGAATATTCAGTCATACTCCAAGCTCCTGCATTATATATGATTGTTTAAAGTAAATGCATATATTGTGCGCCAGCCTTAGCACCAGTTCTGATGTACTTTCATGATGTAGCTTTAACAACACGCGGCAAATAAATAATTTGTGTTGGTGTTGTTTATAAGCTGCTGGTTTCACATGGTAATGTCGGCATTAGCGGGAAGAGTTGATGCATCTTCCTTATAGAACATGATAACTCCTCGAAAGGTGAGCCAGCTCTCAAGCCATAGTCGTTCTTGTGATTGGGCACCACTTTTCACAGATATGGGGATAGTTACGATACACAAAGAGTAGCTGAGCCTTAACATATCCAGCTGCATGCACAGGAGTGCAGGAGTAAACCATCTATCTCTATAACTCAGGTTGAATGTGCATACCTGAGTAACATGTAGGACATGTTGGGTGTCTGGTTTCTGTCGTTCTTAGCTTAGTTCGTGTTTTCTCCCCATTTATAGGTATTGGTGTGTGTTGCTGTTTATGCATATATTTGCTTGCAGGGTGGCTTTCTCGTTGCTAATAAATTTATAGAAGGCAGATTTCTTCATTCTGTGCATCAGACAGTGAGTGAGCGTGCTTCATAGGATGTTGCATCTTTTCCATAAGCAACGAAAAGGCATATACATATAGACTGCTTGCTGGATGTAATCTTTATAGCATCAAAGATATTATCATGCTGATAACTCCGTGCACAATAATTAGGAAGATCACATGATGTCTGACGTGTCTTCTTGACATCACGAAATCTTATCAGATGGACAACACGGGACAGACACCATAGATATTGGCAAGCAATGCCTATTTGTGGCCTTGAGCAGACTTGTCCAACAGACAAAACATGCATTTTTATCTGTATAAATGTAGAATGTAGTGTATGTTGCACAAAATTGGGAGACCATGTCAGGTGTAATTCTTGCCACAGATACATATGTGTTAGCCTCATGAACTAATGTAAAAATAAAGAGAATAATAGCCATGAAATACACTCTTTGTATGACGGAAAGGCCAGTCTCTTGCAGAGTTAGATAACGACCATTCGGCAGTAACATGATATCAAGCTGAACAATAATTTCAATAATTTATTGACGTTCACTTTACCTTCATACAAGTGAACACCCAAGAATTTAAAAATTTTGTTTGAGCAATATTGCACTCATAGTCTTGAAGCACAATACCCATTGCTAACAGAAGGCCTTCGAAATTAGCAATCCATGACAGCATATTTTTGACAGGCAAGAAGAAAATGGGGCCAGTTAATTATGGAAGATGATAATGCAACTGCAGAAATTAGAAAAATGAACCAAGCAGAATGGTTTAAAAGTAAGTGGTTTAGATACAAAAAGCTGTTTTGTTCCATGTCAGAAAAGCAAACAGAGGTTTGAAATGCTTTCAACAGACATACCGTTAATGTATGTGTACGCGGTGACAGACAAACTCTTTAGATCAAAATGTTGGGAACCTGGATGGAGGCAAAGGATATGTACAGTAATATCGATATGTGCAAGGCCAAACATGAATTCCTCTCCTTTAGTCAAAGGATTTCGTCAGCGATGTTTTGTAAGTAATTTTCACACAATTATCAGCAGTCAATCGTAATTCGTGACGTAATGTGCTACCTTGTGAGAAAAACTTATTTGGCTCTAGATGCAAGTACAAGTAGATATTGCCACGTGCGTTTATTTCAGCTTCTAGCGACGCGAGGTACGCAGCTCGCGTCGCTGCGACGCGACCGGCGTCGCTGCGCCGCAGGCGGCGTCGCTTGACGCGTTTCGATCATGCACGCGAAACGTATAAATGCGGGACCACCGCCTGCGCTGGCTCAGTCCGACGAACGCCCCAGACGCGCTTGCTGCTTTCGCCGTCACCGCGTTATTCGCTTGATTTCGGGCACAAGTTCGCCCATTAAACTCTCTTTAAGTCTACCGCCGACGCAGTGTCCCTTTCTGTCTGCCTGCGTGCCAGGTAGATCACAGTCACCTACGTGACATTTTGGTGGAGGTGCTTATGCTTCGGACACCCCCTCAAAGCCGTGACACCAGCCCAAGTGCATCTGGAGCCGGCGACGCGGAAGACAGCTCCAGAGAAGACAAAAAGGAGGAAACCCGGAGCAGCCGCCGACTACAAGGACTGCCGGCTGAATTGGGACCACTACCTGCCCCTGGTCGCCGTGTGAACCACCGCTCGACGTCACCAATGCAAGCCGCCACCACACCTGCGCCGCTCGTCGTCCAACAGCCGCGAGTACCTCCGCTTTTTAGCGGCTCCACTTGCGAAGATGTGCAAGATTGGCTGGAACGTTACGAAAGAGTTGCAACCTTCAACAAGTGGTCTGACGAAGACAAACTTCGGAACGTCTTCTTCTCTCTCGAAGACTCTGCTAGAACCTGGTACGAGAACCAAGAGCTGTTCCTGACAACGTGGGAGGCTTTCAAAAGGCACTTATCTGCAACTTTCGCAAGTATTCTACGCAAAGAACGAGCTGAGGCCTTGCTTCAAACTCGTCAGCAGCATCCAAACGAATCCGTAACCGTCTTTGCGGAAGAAATGCAAAAGCTCTTCCGCCATGCGGACGCCAACATGACTGAAGACAAGAAGCTTCAGTACCTTATGAGAGCCGTCAAGGAGCAACTTTTCGTCGCTCTCATTCGCAACCCGCCGAGGACCGTCGCCGAATGGATTAGCGAAGCGGCCACTATCGAGAAGACGCTCGAGCTTCGCGCAAAGCAATACGACCGCAACTTACGCGCTCCTCCGTCAGACTGCGACGACTCCCGAAGTGCCTCCGCAGTGGCCCTTCGAGATACCATCCGTGCCATCGTGCGCGACGAGCTGCGCAAGTTGCTACCGGGTGCGCAACCTCTGCAAATATCCTCGCTCGCCGACGTTGTAAGGGACGAGGTCCAGCAAGCGCTGGGCACACTCGATCCTACCGAGACGGCACCAGCCCTATCGCCACCTTCCCCGGAGCCACGCGTTTCAACTTACGCCGCCGCTCTGCAAAGCCAAGCGAGGCCAACCAGCTGGCGGCGGGAAACGTACGCGCCACCTCAACGCAGCCAAGCCTACCCGCCACCGCCGCGCCCGCAGCAGGCCGCCCGCTCAAACACGTTCCGGCAAATCACCACGAGGAAGACTGACATCTGGAGAACCCCAGATCGACGACCGCTTTGTTTTCACTGTGGTGAAGCCGGCCACCTCCTACGAGAGTGCCCCTACCGTCAGATGGGCCTCCGCGGGTACAACATCGACGCACCGCGACCCCTTCCTGGCCAACGGCCTCGAGAAATCGAAGCCTATCTTCGAGCGACCGAAGATGCCGCCCCACGTCGCTTCAGGTCCCCGTCACCCTACCCACGCCGTTCGTCTTCGCCGTACCAAGGGTACGCGAGGGAGAGGTCACCGAGCCCTCGTAGGGGAAACTAAAGCCAGCGGCGTCAGGAGGTGACGCCGCTCTCGAGCGAAGACCGAAAAACCCTCCTACAACCACGACGCATTCCGCCGCCTCGACGCATTCCGACGCCTCGTTGCATTCCGACAACACGACGCGACCCGACGCAGCGACGCCACAAAACACGAAGCCGCGACCCGACACCACAAATTCGATGACGCGTCTGAAGGCCACAACAGCCCCTTGCAACGAGGCTTCCACCCGACGCAGCCGCGACCGTGCGAAGCGACAGACCGCACAGTCGGTGACGGATCGACATCGAACGCGAACACCAAGTGCCGACTTACAAGTTACCGTAGATGGACATCCAGTGGTTGCACTCGTCGACACCGGGGCCGACTACTCCGTCGTTGGTGGACGATTTTTGTCACAACTAAAGAAAGTCAAAACCGCATGGGAAGGTCCTCAAATACGCACAGCAGGAGGCCACCTCATAACCCCGACGGGACGATGCACTGCGCGAGTGGCTGTTCACGGTCACACCTACCCTGTGAACTTCATCATCCTACAGCGCTGCTCTCGCGACGTAATCCTCGGGATGGACTTCCTGAACGAAAACGGTGCGGTGATCGACCTGCAGACGAAAACCATAACACTGACGACAAAACGGTCAGAAAGAATGCAAAGCAATCATTATCATCGCGCCGCGTTCACCATCCTCGACGATCAAGTGAGCCTCCCGCCAAATGCTGGCGTCATGGCACTCGTTGAAACAGACGCGTCCTCAAGCGGCGATGCGATTGTCGAAGCGAACTTGCAGCTGCTTCTGGATCGCCAGATTTGCGTCGCACGCGGTGTCGTCCACCTGCGTGAAGGCAGAGCGGCTGTGCTAATAACCAATTTCAGCACCGAACACAAGCACCTCAACAGGGGTACGACGGTCGCTTTCTTGGAAGAGTTCGCCGAAATAAGCGACGCATTAGCGCTCTCCGAGTCGTCCCATGAAGCGTCGTCGACTGTGGCTGATGAGGTGAACTTCGACATTAACCCCGCCCTGCCTCAACAAAAGCAAGAACAGCTACGTCGCCTTCTTCTGCGATATTCCGAATGTTTTTCTAAGTCGTCGAGGATCCGGCAAACGCACATAGCGAAGCATCGCATTATAACCGATGAATCGACTCGTCCCGTCCACCGAAGTCCCTACCGCGTTTCAGCGCGAGAACGTGAAACAATCAAGACACAAGTTGAAGAAATGCTTCGCGACGACGTCATTCAGCCGTCCAAGAGCCCGTGGTCTTCACCCGTGGTGCTCGTAAAGAAGAAAGACGGTACCCTACGATTTTGCGTCGATTATAGGCGTCTCAACAGCGTCACGAAAAAAGACGTCTACCCCCTTCCGAGAATCGACGACACGTTAGATCGACTGTGCGGTGCCAAGTATTTTTCGTCCATGGACCTCCGGAGCGGCTACTGGCAGATTGAGATCGATGAGAGGGACCGTGAGAAGACTGCCTTCATCACGCCGGACGGTCTTTACGAGTTTAAAGTCATGCCATTCGGACTATGCTCAGCGCCGGCGACATTTCAGCGTGTCATGGACACCGTGTTGTGTGGGCTGAAATGGCAGATATGCCTCGTATATCTCGACGACGTAGTCGTTTTCGCATCCACCTTCGACGAGCACGTTAATAGGCTGGAGACCGTGCTCGAGGCAATTAGGGTGTCGGGACTCACTCTGAAACCAGAGAAATGTCGTTTCGCCTACGAAGAGCTCCTGTTCCTCGGTCACGTAGTTAATCGCGAAGGCGTGCGTCCGGACCCCAAAAAGACGGCAGCCATCGAACGTTTCCCGATACCCAGTGAAAAGAAAGCTGTCCGTAGATTTTTGGGGCTCTGTGCGTATTACAGGCGTTTTGTCCGAGATTTCTCTCGAATCGCAGAGCCTCTCACTCGCCTTACAAAAGCCGACGCGCAGTTCACATGGAAGAAGCCCCAAGAAGACGCTTTTCGCGAACTTCAACGACGCTTGCAGTCACCGCCAGTACTCGGCCATTTCGACGAGAGCGCTGCCACCGAGATCCACACGGATGCAAGCGGCATAGGACTCGGTGCTGTGTTGATTCAAAAGAAGAACGGCCTGGAGCGAGCCATCGCCTACGCGAGCAGATCACTGTCGAAAGCCGAATTGAACTATTCGACGACCGAAAAGGAATGCCTCGCTGTCGTTTGGGCGGTCACAAAATTTCGGCCGTATCTTTACGGGAAGCACTTCAAGGTCGTCAGTGACCACCACGCTCTGTGCTGGCTCGCTAACCTGAAAGACCCGTCAGGTCGCCTCGCTCGTTGGAGCCTGCGACTACAGGAGTTCGACGTCACCATCGTGTATAAGTCAGGCCGAAAGCACACTGACGCCGACTGCCTTTCAAGAGCCCCTGTTGAATCCGCCCCGACCTGCGACGATGACGACGATGCCTTCCTTGGGCCCATAAGCTCTAACACCTTCGCACAAGATCAACGTGCCGATCCTGATTTACGCTGTGTGGTTCAATATCTCGAAGGGAAGACCGATTCAGTGCCAAAAGTATTCAGACGCGCGCTTTCATCGCTATGCCTGCGCGACAATGTGCTTGTGAAAAAGAACTTCACGCCGTACAAAGCGGCATATCTACTCGTCGTGCCGGTCAAGCTAAGGCAAGAGATTTTAGAAGCGTCTCACGATGAGCCGACAGCAGGGCATCTGGGATTCACTCGAACTCTCAGAAGAATTCAAGAGAAATACTACTGGCCGGGCCTGAACGCAGACGTCGCACGCTACGTGAAAACCTGCCGAGATTGCCAACGTCGGAAAACACCGCCTACAAGGCCAGCCGGCCTCCTGCAACCAATCGCGCCACCATGGAAACCATTCCAGCAGATAGGCATGGATCTGCTTGGCCCCTTCCCTACATCCACTTGCGGGAACAGGTGGATAGTGGTAGCAACGGACTATCTTACGCGCTATGCCGAGACAGCAGCGTTAGCATCGGGAAATGCAATCGAGGTCGCCAGATTCTTCATAAAGAACATCGTTCTCCGTCATGGTGCACCCGAGGTCCTTATTACGGACAGAGGTACGGCATTCACAGCTGAACTTACGCAACAGATTCTGCACTTGAGCCACACGAGCCATCGGCGCACTACAGCGTACCACCCGCAGACAAACGGCCTTACGGAGCGTTTAAATAAAACCCTCGCCGACATGCTCGCCATGTATGTCGACGTCGGGCACAAGACTTGGGACGAAGTCCTTCCATACGTGACGTTCGCCTACAACACCGCGCCACAGGAGACAACGCAGATGACGCCATTCGAGCTTGTCTTCGGTCGCCAAGTCGCCACAATGCTTGATGCGATGTTGCCTCACGTTGAAGACGACAACATCCATGCAGACGTTGCCGGCTTCCTTCAACGTGCCGAGGAAGCTCGTCAGCTAGCCCGAATGCGTATTAAAGAGCAGCAAAACGTCGACGCCCGACTATACAACCTACGACGACGAGACCAAGAGTACGCACTTGGTGACCGCGTTATGGTGTGGACACCAATTCGTCGCCGCGGGCTCAGTGAAAAGCTCCTGCGCCGTTACTTCGGGCCCTACAAGATAACTCGACGACTTGGACCGCTGGTGTACGAGGTTGTGCCCGATGGAGTGACGCAGTCACAGCGACGTCGCGCACGACCTGAGATGGTGCACGTCGCGCGCCTCAAGAAGTTTTTTGAGCGTTAGCGGACTAACAGACATTCTTTTTTTTTTCGTTATCCTTTGTATTTGCATGCTTACAGGTTTCTTGTTTTCTTTAGCATCGGGGCGATGCTTTTTCACGGGGGGGTAATGCCACGTGCGTTTATTTCAGCTTCTAGCGACGCGAGGTACGCAGCTCGCGTCGCTGCGCCGCAGGCGGCGTCGCTTGACGCGTTTCGATCATGCACGCGAAACGTATAAATGCGGGACCACCGCCTGCGCTGGCTCAGTCCGACGAACGCCCCAGACGCGCTTGCTGCTTTCGCCGTCACCGCGTTATTCGCTTGATTTCGGGCACAAGTTCGCCCATTAAACTCTCTTTAAGTCTACCGCCGACGCAGTGTCCCTTTCTGTCTGCCTGCGTGCCAGGTAGATCACAGTCACCTACGTGACAATATATACCGCCGCAACCCTCGGCCGGATATCAAAAGAAATTAATTTTTCCTAGTTTCCTTGATGTTCATACATTCCCCTCTCCTTTTGAATTCAGTTTTCCGGCAATGCGTATCCTTATTGCTTAATATTCATCATCGAAATTATTAAGGGAAAAAAAGGAAAAATTGCGTCACCGCGCTCATTGCGGCGCGTTGGACATTTTATTTTCACTGAATACAGCAGTTTTCCGAAAAGTTCAGCTAATCAAGAGAAGCGGAACCAAGAGTAGGCGGGTGGGATCTACCGCAGAACTGCTTATTATAAAGAAATAACTTTGGTGGCATCCGTCATTGTTCATTTTCTTTTGCAGCTACGACATAGAGTTGCACCAGAGCCTTAGTCATTCCTCTCCAGCTGGAAAACACAATGATCTGCCGCGTACGTATGACACATCAAGTGCTAAGTAATTTATCTCCGTGAACAGAAGAAAAAGATATGAACTTGAGTTTGGCGCCTGCGTATAAGCGACAACGGCCTGTTTTGCTTATGGATACCATGAGCGATAGGTCAAAGTTGACGAAATACGATTCGGATTACTTGAACGCTTCTTTTTCGACCGAGTAGATATAAACCAAAGTGAAAAGTTCTTGCTTTTTCAACGCGGCACAAATCTGTAATAATGACGTCTTGCAAACCCGATGAGTGCCGATTCCGGCAATTTTGAATGCAGTATCTTTACTTCAGCATATAAGGGCACGAACGCACACACGCTCATACATAGCAAAAACAGGACAGCCGACTTGTCTGACCTTGCAGAATTGCAACTGTCTTTTCAGCGTAGCAGCTCGTTTGGAGAAGTTGCTGCGAGCCTTTCAGTTTCTTGTAAGTAAGTAACACAATATAAGTAAATAACGTTGCTTAAAACGTTTGTTAGTGCCACTTTGAAACTCTGAGATTAAAACAGATTTAGAAAACTAGAGCTTGCACTGACGTCGTATTTTTTTTTTCAATCTCGCTGTCTTTATTTAAAACTTTGCGCCTCCCGCCATTGACCAATCAACAACAACAAAAAGAAAACATAAATGATGCCTTCATGAAAGCAACCTTATTATTGTTTCCGAGCATGCACCACAACTTAAAAAATACGACATATCTCCAAAAAGGAATGTTTGAAATTTGTGCAATGTTAGGAGGAGAGGGAGGGAATGTGGTCAAAATGCATGTCCAAATATTGTCTCGCTCAAAAAGATTACAAAGAATAAGGCATTTGCATCATTCGTTTAATGTGTGCCACTATGTTCTTGAAATTTGGTTCTCATTACTGAAATACACAATAGTCGGCATCCGAACAGAAACGTGCCTCACAAGTTTGTTGCTTGAGACAATGTGCGTTTTGCATCGGCACCTTTGTACCAACCATTACATTACGAGCAGCACCAAGAACTACGCAAACGGAAGAAAAAAAGCGATTTGCTTAAAGAAACAGAAAAATAAGAAAGAGCTTGCAGAGGCCAGGCCAGCTTTACCGCGTGAAGGTTGACCACAGGTGTACATATAAAAAATCATGCCAGGAACTCGTGTAGAATGTAATGCTAGATTAAGATTTCAGTTTGCCCTTGTTATCTCCCCCGCACGTGCTTTCTCACTAGGACTAAAAATATTCTTTCAGAAACCTTCTCACAATGACTATCTATCATAATGCGATTACCATTCAAGCAATGTAGCGACACGCCGCAGAGCTAAAGACACATTTATTTAAAACGTCATTCTGATATTTTCGTAGCGTTGGCTATATGTGCGCTTGCATTGTTCTCCCCCGTCGATCCACGTTGCTCTGGCACTCGATTCCCCAGAACGGCCATGAGCATCAGGGCATGACGATGACGCAGTGACCACAATCGAATGATGTAGAAAGAATGACATCTATGGAACAGCGAAAGCTGTGACAAGCTGCGACAAGCAAGCTGATTATGAAATAATGACACTGGTATAATGACGACAGCATGACGTCAACGGGACGAGATTTATATGGCGACGAAGGCGTCAATAAATGCACACTTAGGACTATTTGAAGAAGGCGCAAATATGACAGTGGCATGACAACTGTGGTATGACCATGGTTAATGAAAACGTGGTCAGAATAGAGAGAGGGAGAGATAGAAAGAAGACAGAAAAGGCAGGAGGCTTAACAAGACGCACGTTTAGTTTGCTACGCTGCACTGAGGGAAGGGTATTGTCAGAATAGAATGCCAAAGAAGAAATCAAGTTGATGGAACGACGAATGCGACAAGACAACGGCGGCCGGCAACAATGGAATGAAGTTGCTAAAGCAATGACGATGGTAAGCAGAACGCTTGAGGACGACGGCATTACGACAGTGATCTGACGTCTACTATGTGTTGCCTAAGGGGAGGCGACGGCGCCATGACGAACAAGGAAGATTGAAAGAGATCCATGGAAGGAACAACACGGCCTCTTAACGACGGTATGACACAAAATGCATGCGAACCACTGTATGACGACGCAATGACCATTATGTGCGGACAACGGTAACAGGTCAATGAGACGACGACCGTGGCCTGACTACTACTGCGTGGCGATGGTGGCGTGACGACGACAGTATGGCGATGGAAGACGACAAAGCTCGAATGACGACTATGCGACGATAACGATGACATCACAACTATGAGCAGGTATCTAGTGGCCCGAGCTATTACACGACATAGTATTCTGCTTCAACATAAAATACGTCATGACGATGAAATTACCCCAACGGGATAAAGTCGGCTACGATTTCCTACTTAAACGCCGAATTTGGCAGACAGCTCGGGCCACTAGGATGGGGTAAGAGCGTAGATGGATAGATGCATAGATATTCTTCTTAATGCTTGAAGTAGGCACATAATGCTAATCGCATTAGGAATGTCATAGTTGTGCCTCAATAAGCATGAATTTAGATGAAACTCTTTGAGTGTGGTGAATACGCCCGAGTAAATCTGAGCTGCATTAGTCCCTGGGTTGATTGAACGGAATACGAATCCAATCTTACATTAAACTGCCTTCTGGGTCTGGGTGAAAATCATCATCATCATCACCATCAGTCTGGTTACGCCCACTGCAGGGCAAAGGCCTCTTCCATACTTCTCCAACTACCCCGGTCATGTTGTACTAATTGTGGCCATGTTGCCTGCAAACTTCTTAATTGATAATGATATACGGAGACGTTTCGAAGTGCATGGAAAAAACCCTCACCTCCCGCCGCTGCCACAACGCCTTCTTCTCCAGGTTGGCGTTGAGGCAGGACTGCACGCACCTTAAGCACCTGGACATGACGCAATATGAGCGTTATATAACTGCGCTGAAATAAATACCAAGTACTCCAAACGTCATGATTCCTTTCACTGCTAACTGCAGTACATTATATCTGAACTACGGCAGTGAATGCTCGCGCCAAGCCTATGCTCCTCAGAGTGTGGTTACGCTCGTCTACATGGTACGCAGGTAGCTGCTTTTCTATGCCCAAAGAGTAACGAGAGTGAAGCAGCGAAGCGCCTTTAAAATTACCTTCACGGTCATGTATATGTAGAAGGCTGGCAATACCCCTGCTGAGCGTATTCGGTCAAGGAGCCCTCATGGCCGCGCACATACACGTGGCTTTGTTTCGATACTACCTGTTGTGAGGGGATCCACAAATTGGTTTTGCAGTGTTCGAAGCCCAAATAATATCATGCTCAGAGCTTTCAGGCAGAACTGTTGGTTCTAAATTGGCCTTGCGGTCAGTAGCAGGCACGTGGTTGGTACTGAGAGCCCGGCATCAAGTTCACGTTCACGTGACAGTTGGCTGCACGAAACTCGCTATAAATAACACAACTGGTAGGCGCTTTACGCACACCTTACGACAGCAAGTTTGTGTACTGCAGCTTACATAATTATCCCCGAAAACATGAAGCCAAGTACGTAAGAAATGGCTCGAGCTATGAAACAGGCGCGAGCAGCCAGACAAAAGCATGTCGGAGGCTATTGGGCGTACCTGGAGCAGACGACACTGACAGGACCTCAGCTATGAAAGTCCAGGAGGAAGCGATGCAGTGAGATACCGACGGTAATGTCCACGCTGTCGGAATGTGCCACGGAGCATCGTTTTTTCAATGGTTTCTTCACATGCCGCATGCTCATCTTGAAAGTAGCGCTAAGCATTTCAAACGGACAGCGTGAAGCGTGATACAACGATAGAAAAAAGATTTCGCACTGGCCGCACGCCAAAGGAATCGACAGAAGCAAGAAATCTGCTGCAGCGGTGTGCAAATAGTACCAAACGGTGACAGAGAAGCGACGAACAAAGAGGACAAAAACATCGCAAAGCTGCATGTTGAGACCGGCGAGCTCCATTTATACACGTTCGCAGGCGCGCCGTACCAGACGGCTGGCGATAAGAAATCGCTTCGCAATCTCCCGCTACTGTGGCCGGGAACCGAAACAAGGCATACAAGGTCGCGCTACCAATGGACCACACACTCATCAACAGAGGGTGCAACAAGAGTGTTGAAAAAATTAATTTGGCATAATGTTTTGATAAAATTATTTACCTTTTCATAAAACACGATTCTAAAATATTTTTTTGCTTTCTGTCCAATAGCATCCCAATTTGTGGTTTCATATTTCTTTTTATTAGTGTTTCGCCTCCAGCCTGTGGCTATGCTGCAGTCGCGCTGAACCGTTTTTGGACCCAGCCATACCAGAGTGCATACCTGAGTAACATGTAGGACATGTTGGGTGTCTGGTTTCTGTCGTTCTTAGCTTAGTTCGTGTTTTCTCCCCATTTATAGATATTGGTGTGTGTTGCTGTTTATGCATATATTTGCTTCCAGAGTGGCTTTCTCGTTGCTAATAAATTTATAGAAGGCAGCTTTCTTCATTCTGTGCATCAGACAGTGAGTGAGCGTGCTTCAAAGGATGTTGCATCTTTTCCATAAGCAACGAAAAAGCATATACTTATAGACTGCTTGCTGGATGTAATCTTTATAGCATCAAAGATATTATCATGCTGATAACTCCGTGCACAATAATAAGGAAGGTCACATGATGTCTGACGTGTCTTCTTGACATCACGAAATCTCATCAGGTGGACAACACGGGACAGACACCATAGATATTGGCAAGCAATGCCTATTTGTGGCCTTGAGCAGACTTGTCCAACAGACAAAACATGCATTTTTTATCTGTATAAATGTAGAATGTAGTGTATGTTGCACAAAATTGGGAGACCATGTCAGGTGTAATTCTTGCCACAGATACATATGTGTTAGCCTCATGAAATAATGTAAAAATAAAGAGAATAATAGCCATGAAATACACTCTTTGTATGACGGAAAGGCCAGTCTCTTGCAGAGTTAGATAACGACCATTCGGCAGTAACATGATATCAAGCTGAACAATAATTTCAATAATTTTATGATGATCACTTTACCTTCATACAAGTGGACACCCAAGAATTTAAAAATTTTGTTTGAGCAATATTGCACTCATAGTCTTGAAGCACAATACCCATTGCTAACGGAAGGCCTTCCTAATTAGCAATCCATGACAGCATATTTTTGACAGGCAAGAAGAAAATGGGGCCAGTTAATTATGGAAGATGATAATGCAACTGCAGAAATTAGAAAAATGAACCAAGCAGAATGGTTTAAAAGTAAGTGGTTTAGATACAAAAAGCTGTTTTGTTCCATGTTAGAAAAGCAAACAGAGGCTTGAAATGCCTTCAACAGACACACCGTTAATGTATGTGTACGCGGTGACAGACAAACTCTTTAGATCAAAATGTTGGGAACCTGGATGGAGGCGAAGGATATGTACAGTAATATCGATATGTACAAGGCCAAACATGAATTCCTCTCCTTTAGTCAAAGGATTTCGTCAGCGATGTATTCAGGCTTCTCTGGTTCCCTGGCTGCTGGGTACAAGCTATATATATACATATATATATATATACATATCATGGTGTACAATCACGTATAAGATCATAGCATGCTACCTGTGCTTAAATATGTGGGAGAAACTTGGAGCTTTCTTGGAGACGAAGAAGGGCATTTTGTTCTCATGTTGGAAGGCACATTTCTTGCGGAGGGTGTGTCGGCCATTGACAGAAATTTCAATTACATTTATGCCAATCTAGCTCGCATCAAATCTTGAGCTGTCGTGAAGTTGAATCTGTTTGGTTTACCAATAGTCTCAAAACTAAAAAAGGTCTTCTTTTATTCACCTTCTTCAGTGTAAAACACACAAACTAGGGAATTCACTTCAGAACCATTGTGTAAGAATATAAAGCACTGCTTTATGTTGTTTCAGACTTTCTGCAGACACACCTTAACAGGCTGAGATTGAAGGACCCATTGCTTACTCCCAGCATTCAGAGTGTTGTACACTTCCTGCAGGAGCATATTCTGGCGAAAAACACAGGCTTCAGTATATATGTAGATGTATGTAGTATACATATATACGTATGTAGTCTTTTCCGCAGGTGCGCTTCCTGCAGTGTGTGAAGGGCTGCATACTCAGTCAAACGAATTATATGGAATTTGCTGAAAGATGTAAAATTCTGTTTGCAAGTTTACCGGAGCTCCTTGATTTCTATTTAAGGTCAATTTTGGTCTGGCGGGGTAAACTATCTGTCCAAAAAGCTGGCATCTGCATAGGTTTCTTTGTTTTCCCAGTATTCAGCAATATTTCTTGAAAGTTACCTTGACCTTCAATGTAATCAAAGCCTGTGTCTGAATCAAAAGCTCGCATTTAGGATTTTCAGATACGTGGATGTAAATTTTATTTTTGTGGGCAAACGCAACTTTTGCAGAGCTCTCACCGAAGTACTGAAGCTACTGAGAGAACCAGAGCAACCTTTCTACTTCACTTTAGAAGTTCCAGAAAAAAATTTGCTGTAACTTCTTGTATCAGGCTTACTTTGTGAGGAATCACCTATGCTATGGATATCAGTTGAGAACTTCCAAGTCTCTTCTTGGTTATAGGTCTAGCCTTTCAAAATTTATTAAGTATGGCATTGCCACTGACGCAATTAGAGATGACCTAATCAAGAGCTATCCTCACCTTACGCTTGAAAGTGTAAGGAATCTGCTGATAAGCCTTGATGGGGCAGGTTATGCAGTTTCAGTGGTTTTTTTATCTTCCAACAAGTTAATTAAGGAACTTAAAGCGCAACCAGGGTGGCAAAGTTGCCATTATCTCCTCTATTCATTGTCGGACAGGCTGAAAAAGGTGTGCTTCTTATTTCCCGGTCAGGATAGAGTTTTCGGGCAAATATTATCTGAAAGGAATACGTGAAGCAATAAACAAGCGCGTTCTCCACAAGGAGTGGCTGAACATGGGGCACTGCAAAGTGAAACATAGCATGCAGTTTGTCCTTTGCACATGAAATGCTGTTTATTCAATTCCATTTTCTTGCGGCCTACAAAATATTATATCGGTCAGATTGGAAGATGCTTGAACATTCGACTAAGGGAGTACCATAGTTCTTTGAAGGGTTTGCACCTTTCTGTGTATTGTTGACATGTGGGTGTCATCCAATTTTTGAAAGTACTATTCTGCTGTTCAGACACTGAAAAGCTCTCACAGGAATTAATGGAGGCTTATCACATTAGAAGGAAATGCTCACTATGTGTTAGCCAGACATCTATCTCGCTGAAAGATAGCGAGATTGCCTTGTTAGAATATTATTTTAAGTTTTACAACATTGTGAAAGCGCAACATATGTATGAATTTAGCGTTTCACATTCATTCTATGTGTATTCACTCAATTTTAAAAACTTTATTACCACAATACCACTGCTTCAGCAATATACCAAGGTTTGTACACGTTTTCCTGGCTTTTGGGTAATACCACGTTCTCGTACTTTTTACAAACTTCAATCATTGAAATATAATCTCCCGTTAATCCTCAATAAATACAAAGGTATAGTGAAGCCCACACTAGCATTACTACGTCAGCTCTTTTCTTTATCATACATATGTCTATTGTCATTAAGTTACATACTTTAACAATTCTTTTGGTCTACTTGTACTTCACGTTGTAGTCTTTAGAATGGAATATATTTTCCTGATGGGGTATTATATGTGTATGTAAGTATAGATACGGGAATTCATATATGTATATACATAGACATGTTATCTTCCCCCTTTTTTCGTTATGTTTTTTCAACTTTTCAGCTGTATACAAACCATTTTTTCGACATGTACGTCGAAGTCACGCTCTGCCTTGAATATTGTGTCCGAGCCTCTGTCAGGCTACAAAGCCGCAAAACTTGTTTTGGAAATAAAGAATTTCAAGTTGAATTTGATCTTGAGTAAAGCCACTGAGTTGCCTCATTCATTGGTAATGTGGTTTTACGTTGATTAATCAGCCGTGACATCTGTGTTGCCATCGAAGCATCCGCATTCTGTGATATGAAGGTTGTTTTGATATGTATCTGCATATACTGCAGGGGCGGATGTTGGTCACGTGATGCGTGTTATATATTGGTTGTTTTCTTTAAATAAACTTCATTTGTCAGTCAGCGCTGTATCGTGTCCCTTTCTGTTCCTTTTGTACGCGTACGTCGCGCAGTAGCTAACATGAAACTTCACCGGCTTGCCCAACTTCCCATCTTATTGAGCTTAGGGTAGACAACCAATGGACCATTAGAGTTACAGAATAGGTGCCTTGGGGATCGACATCATCATCATGATCATCAACCTGGTTACGCCCACCGCAGGGCAAAGGCCTCTGCCACACTTCTCCAACTACCCCGGTCATGTACTAGTTGGGGCCATGTTGCCTGTAAACTTCTTAATGTCATCCACCCACCTAACTTCCTGCCGTCCCCTGCTACGCTTCTCTTCCCTTGGAATCCAGTCCGTAACGCTTAATGACCATTGGTTATCTTCCTTCCTCATTGCATGTCCTGCCCATGCCCATTTCTTTTTCTTGATTTCAACTAAGATGCAATTACCTCGCGTTTGTTCCCTCACCCAATCTGCTCTTATTGCCTAATGTTACACCCATCATTCTTCTTTCCATAGCTCGTGGCGTCGTCCTCAATTTAAGTAGAACCCTTTTCGTAAGCCTCCAGGTTTCTACCCCATACGTGAGTACTGGTAAGACAATTTTCTCTTGAGGGATAATGGCAACCTGCTGTTGATGATCTGGGAATGCCTGCCAAACGCACCCCAGCCCATTCTTATTCTTCTGATTATTTCAGTCTCATGATCCGGGTCCGCGGTCACTAACTGTGCTAAGTAGATGCATTCCTTTACCATTTCCAGTGCCTCGCTACCTATCGTAAACTGCTGTTCTCTTCCGAGACTGTTAAACATTACTTTTGTTTTCTGCAGATTAGTTTTTAGACCCGCTCTTTTGCTTTGCCTCTCCAGGTGTGTCTCCAGCTGTGTCTTACCTGTACTCACCTACGGGGCAGAAACCTAGAGGCTTACGAAAAGGGTTCTACTTAAATTGAGGACGACGCAATGAGCTATGGAACGAAAAATGATGGGTGTAACCTTCAGGGATAACAAAAGAGCAGATTGGGTGAGGGAACAAACCCGAGTTAATGATATCTTAGTTGAAATCAAGTAAAAGAAATGGGCATGGGCAGGACACGTAATGAGGAGGGAAGATAACCGATGGTCATTAAAGGTTACGGACTGGATTCCAAGGGAAGCGAAGCGTAGCAGGGGGCGGCAGAAAGTTAGGTGAGCGGATGAGATTAAGAAGTTTGCAGGGACGACATGGCCACAATTAGTACATGAACGGGACTGTTGGAGAAGTATGGGAGAGGCCTTTGCCCTGCAGTGGGCGCAACCAGGCTGCTGATATATATATATATATATATATATATATATATATATATATAAATATATATATATATATATATATATATATATATATATATATATATATATATATATATATATATATACATATATATATGTAGTAGGCAAAGAGGGATTCTTCAGGCTACCTTTCAAACGTAAAGAACTTGAGTGGTGCTACAAGGTAAACAGAACAAGTATTTAATTTCGACAGTTTCGATCGGTGGACCGATCTTCATCAGGGTTTACAAAAAAATGGCAGTTCGGCCCTGGTAGTGAAGACACCAGACCGGGTGCCCGGTCGTTCTTACATACATCAAACCGAGAGGAACAGTTGTGACAGTGATTGATTTTCAGCGCCTTGGCAGATTTACAGCGGCCTTTGGCAGCTATGCAGGGCAAGAGGAAGGCGGAGTCACATGTATGTAGAGCAAGGTCAGTGAGGGAAAAAAGAGGAAAAAGAAAGAAAACGGAAAGAAACAGAAAAAAAAAACACAGGAGGAGGGAGACGTAAGACGGAGAGGGAGGGGGGCGGGAAGTAGCGGCAGCTAGGTTCCCGTGCACCCGAGGCAAGGAGGGAGAAAGCGGTCGTTCCGCAGCACCAGTGCGTGGGCTGCCGTTGTAGCGGGAGAGAGGGCAAGTTCAATCGGGTGGCGGGGGGCACAATAGAGAAGGGGCCCAGAATGAAGACAGAAGAGCGGCAACTTTTAGAAAGACACACAGTGTCACAGTACACATATACAAGGCACGGCCCGTTCCGGCAACTTTGTGGTCCAGCTACAGTGCGAAAAAAAAAATAAAAAAATATATAGTTCCAAAAAAAAAAAAAAGTATATATGCATGGGATTCGCAAAGCAGGTGCGCCCATGGGCTTAGATTTAGGGAGTCGAGTTAAATAGCCTCCTTGTGGTCCAGTTTTTGAACGTTTAACAGACAACTGACATCAAGTCAGCACGTGCGTATTTAAAGAAGGGCAATAGGTCACTCAGAATGACCACTTCAGTGGCCAGTGGCAGGGTCCAGGAAACTGAATTTATTGTTTTCCGCTCGCCCCCTTGAGGCGCATGCGGAGGGGTGGGCAAGCAGTGAATAAGCGTCTCAATTTTAGAGTACAGAGCATGTATTCGCGTTTACCACGCACTTTCACGGCAAATCCCGGAGGCACGTCAGCCGCCCCGGACTATCATTAATTCCTTTAGTGTAGGTTCCAAATTTATGGATGAAAAAAGATTCTCTCTGCTCGCGTGCACGGGTGTGTTGGAAACCAGACTGCAAGAGCACAATGCTCACGTGTTCAAAAGAGTAATCTGGCAACCGAACGTGCCTGGAGAAGGGTAAATTGGGGAGACTTTTCACATGTGCGCGGTGATTGTTAAACCGCAGGCGGAAAGGAGTCTCTGTTTGGCCGATATATTCCTGCTTACACACCTCGCATCGAATTTTGTACACGACGTTACTGGAATCACAGTCAAGATTTTCGGTAATTTTGTATACGAAGGGCGAGTTCGATGCTTCAGCCGTGTCTGCTGTTGTCATGTGACGGCATACCTTGCAACGAGGTTTCCCACACGGTCGACAGCCCTTGGGCGTGTTTGACTTCTGTGTCCTCGCCCTGACTAACAAATCCCGTAAATTTTTGTTTCTTCTATACACAACCCGAGGCGGCTGCTTGAAGATAGTAGCGAGTCGGATGCTCTGTTTCATGATATTAAAATGGCGGGTGAGAATGGCATTGACCCGCGGAGCACCGGTGGTGTATGTGAGGACCAAGTTTGGATCTGATTGTGTATTGCTATTGCTAACCTTTTCTCCCATTATCTGTGCTCGATCTAAACTGCGGGCGCGTTCAATGGCATCGTCTACTATTTTTGGAGGATATTTTTGGCGTATGAGAGCAGATTTCAGTTCCTCCGCGTGTCGCTCAAATTGCGCAGATTCGGAACAGATTCTTCTGTATCTGTGGGCCTGGGAGTAGGGAATGCCTGTTTTGCAGTGATGGGGGTGACTACTATAAAAATGCAAATATTGCTGACGATCTGTCGGCTTTCTGTATAGGGACGTGGAAATGCGACCGCCACTCAGTGACAGAGTGACGTCGAGGAAGGGAATACTATTTTGGGAGAAGTTGTACGTAAAGCTGATTGACGGGTGCAGAGAATTGAAATTGGAAATGAAGTCTAAGAGACTTTGTTCACTGTCGGCCCACACAAAGAAAATGTCATCCAGGAATCGCTTATAAAATATTGGTTTTACGGCCGAGTTTGCGAGGAAGGGTATTTCTAAAGATGCCATAAAGATATTTGCATATTTGCAAAGCCAAACCTTGAATCCGAGGCGACCGATTGTTCTGAAGTAAGCAGTGGAAAAAAGCACGAGACAGTGGGCAACGCCTCAAATGTCATAAACTTGTCGTGTAGCCCATTGTCGAGTGCGCAACTAAATCTCCTTTCGAAAGGTCTAACTTTTTGTCCGGCGTCGGGAAGGATGAACGAGTTTCAATTGTTTCAAGATTTGGATGACTTCGCGAGAAATTTGCGACTACGGGAGTACTTTTATGATCGAAAAACAACAGAAGGGCGTCTTGATCAGCTACCTGAACTCTCCGAAAAATCATGGACACCTGGCGAGGCACGCGACAAATACTTGGACATGTATATTTGTGCGGTTCAAAAAGACATTATAAAAGAGTATGAGAGGCATAGTCCCATCCGCAGTAACCTTTCAAAAGAGGAAGAGCAGGCACTGCGAACTCTACGTGATGATCAGACAATTGTCATTAAGCCAGCGGACAAAGGTGGTGCAGTGGTGGTACTTGACCGGAATGTTTACATAGCCGAAGGTTTCCGTCAACTGGGAAACTCTAAATTTTACAGAGAACTCCCAAGCAATCCTACCGAGAAATTTGAAAGCGAAATAAAGGACGCCGTAACCACTCTGCGCAAGGCAGGGCAGATAACCGATAAGACGCTCAAAGCATTGATACCAAGAAACTCTGGCCCCGGCCGTTTCTACCTACTACCCAAAATCCACAAAATAAACAATCCCGGTCGGCCTATCGTTTCCAGTAATGGAACAGTGACTGAGAAAATATCCAGCTTTATTGACAGTCTCATTAAGGACATCCCATCTTCATTTCCCTCGTACATTAAAGACACAAACCATTTCCTTCGGGAGGTATCAAACCTGACGGTACCGGCGGGGGGTTACTTGGTCACTATGGATGTCGCATCTTTGTACACCAACATACCTCACTCCGAGGGCATAGCTTCCGTAGTTTCAGCTTACGCTGGCTCCAGCCAACCTAGGCAATTAGATAAAGACACAGTTGAGACTCTTTTAAATCTAGTACTGAAATATAATCACTTTGAGTTCGAGGACAAGCATTATTTGCAAATCAGTGGAACCGCCATGGGAACGAAGATGGCGCCAAATTATGCAAATATCTTTATGGCATCTTTAGAAATACCCTTCCTCGCAAACTCGGCCGTAAAACCAATATTTTATAAGCGATTCCTGGATGACATTTTCTTTGTGTGGGCCGACAGTGAACAAAGTCTCTTAGACTTCATTTCCAATTTCAATTCTCTGCACCCGTCAATCAGCTTTACGTACAACTTCTCCCAAAATAGTATTCCCTTCCTCGACGTCACTCTGTCACTGAGTGGCGGTCGCATTTCCACGTCCCTATACAGAAAGCCGACAGATCGTCAGCAATATTTGCATTTTTATAGTAGTCACCTCCATCACTGCAAAACAGGCATTCCCTACTCCCAGGCCCACAGATACAGAAGAATCTGTTCCGAATCTGCGCAATTTGAGCGACACGCGGAGGAACTGAAATCTGCTCCCATACGCCAAAAATATCCTCCAAAAATAGTAGACGATGCCATTGAACGCGCCCGCAGTTTAGATCGAGCACAGATAATGGGAGAAAAGGTTAGCAATAGCAATACACAATCAGATCCAAACTTGGTCCTCACATACACCACCGGTGCTCCGCGGGTCAATGCCATTCTCACCCGCCATTTTAATATCATGAAACAGAGCATCCGACTCGCTACTATCTTCAAGCAGCCGCCTCGGGTTGTGTATAGAAGAAACAAAAATTTACGGGATTTGTTAGTCAGGGCGAGGACACAGAAGTCAAACACGCCCAAGGGCTGTCGACCGTGTGGGAAACCTCGTTGCAAGGTATGCCGTCACATGACAACAGCAGACACGGCTGAAGCATCGAACTCGCCCTTCGTATACAAAATTACCGAAAATCTTGACTGTGATTCCAGTAACGTCGTGTACAAAATTCGATGCGAGGTGTGTAAGCAGGAATATATCGGCCAAACAGAGACTCCTTTCCGCCTGCGGTTTAACAATCACCGCGCACATGTGAAAAGTCTCCCCAATTTACCCTTCTCCAGGCACGTTCGGTTGCCAGATCACTCTTTTGAACACGTGAGCGTTGTGCTCTTGCAGTCTGGTTTCCAACACACCCGTGCACGCGAGCAGAGAGAATCTTTTTTCATCCATAAATTTGGAACCTACACTAAAGGAATTAATGAGAGTCCGGGGCGGCTGACGTGCCTCCGGGATTTGCCGTGAAAGTGCGTGGTAAACGCGAATACATGCTCTGTACTCTAAAATTGAGACGCTTATTCACTGCTTGCCCACCCCTCCGCATGCGCCTCAAGGGGGCGAGCGGAAAACAATAAATTCAGTTTCCTGGACCCTGCCACTGGCCACTGAAGTGGTCATTCTGAGTGACCTATTGCCCTTCTTTAAATACGCACGTGCTGACTTGATGTCAGTTGTCTGTTAAACGTTCAAAAACTGGACCACAAGGAGGCTATTTAACTCGACTCCCTAAATCTAAGCCCATGGGCGCACCTGCTTTGCGAATCCCATGCATATATACTTATTTTTTGGAACTATATATTTTTTTATTTTTTTTTTTCGCACTGTAGCTGGACCACAAAGTTGCCGGAACGGGCCGTGCCTTGTATATGTGTACTGTGACACTGTGTGTCTTTCTAAAAGTTGCCGCTCTTCTGTCTTCATTCTGGGCCCCTTCTCTATTGTGCCCCCCGCCCCCCGATTGAACTTGCCCTCTCTCCCGCTACAACGGCAGCCCACGCACTGGTGCTGCGGAACGACCGCTTTCTCCCTCCTTGCCTCGGGTGCACGGGAACCTAGCTGCCGCTAC
Organism: Dermacentor variabilis; assembly: GCF_050947875.1. NCBI lineage: Eukaryota > Metazoa > Arthropoda > Arachnida > Ixodida > Ixodidae > Dermacentor > Dermacentor variabilis. Next base: position 114,903,642 of record NC_134570.1, read on the forward strand.
TTCCCGCCCCCCTCCCTCTCCGTCTTACGTCTCCCTCCTCCTGTGTTTTTTTTTTCTGTTTCTTTCCGTTTTCTTTCTTTTTCCTCTTTTTTCCCTCACTGACCTCCTTGCTCTACATACATGTGACTCCGCCTTCCTCTTGCCCTGCATAGCTGCCAAAGGCCGCTGTAAATCTGCCAAGGCGCTGAAAATCAATCACTGTCACAACTGTTCCTCTCGGTTTGATGTATGTAAGAACGACCGGGCACCCGGTCTGGTGTCTTCACTACCAGGGCCGAACTGCCATTTTTTTGTAAACCCTGATGAAGATCGGTCCACCGATCGAAACTGTCGAAATTAAATACTTGTTCTGTTTACCTTGTAGCACCACTCAAGTTCATTACATATATATATATATATATATATATATATATATATATATATATATATATATATATATATATATATATATATATATATATATATATATATATATATTCTGAGGCTGCCGTTGCCAGGAGTAGTAACGCTTGATTTGGCAAATTGGCACTGTAGCTTGAGAAAGAGAGAAGTATTTTAATGATTGGAAAATGTAGAGAGGTCGGCCGGATAATGGAGAATCTGGCCGGCTACTCTACGTAAGGGACGGGGAAGAGGGGAAGAAAAAGGGTCACAATGGGGGATGATAATGGGAGGAACGAAGTGAAGGACACATTACACAACTGGTAGCACAGGCGTGAGTCCAGGCCTGTGTCACCTAGGAAACGTGAAAGTTCACGCATTGTCTCTGTCATCTGCCAACTCTGTGGCCATGCGCCTAGCAAGAGGTCCTCCGACAGTGGTCCATTTTGTATATGTCTCAATGTATCTGCCATTGTCAGTCTTTCGCGCGCATACTCAAGGCACACCACGACCACATGTTCTATAGTCTCTTCAGCGCCACACACTGAACAGTCCGGGGAGTCTGTCCGTCCAATAATGTGCAAATATTTGCGCGTGAAGGCGACGCCTAATCGCAGTCTGTGTATCAGGCATGTATGAGGACGTGGAATTCCACGCAGAGTAGGAAATTTCATATCGGGATCCAGCCTTTTAATGCGGACGTCACGAGTGTCTGGCTGGACCCAGTATCGTCTCGTTGCACTCCTCATTAATTCCGACAGGAGGCATGTGATGTCCGATCTGGAGAATGGCGCTACAGTTCGCAGGCCATTGCTGAGGGCGCGTCTTGCTGCAGCATCGGCCATCTCATTACCGTTGAGCCCACAGTGTCCCGGGATCCATTGGAACACTATGCGGTGGTGTTTTTCTTGAGCGCATGAAAGTAGCGCGGTGATCTGCGGTGCCTGAACCTGATATGCGGTGTGGCGCAGGAAGCATCCCAAAATTTGCCGCGCGGGTTTTGAGTCCGTGAAAATGCACCACTCTTGAGGTCTTTCCCCGCAGATGTGGCGAATCGCTTCCCGAGTAGCCACAAGCTCTGCAGCGGTTGATGGAGAGTTATGGTCTAGTATGAAACCTCGAGTCATCTGTTGGGCTGGTATCACCACAGCTGCTGTTGATGCCTTTGGTGACGCGGAGCCGTCTGTTTAAACATGAACATATGTCTGGTATTCTGACCAGATGTACGCGAGGGCAAATTGTTGTAGTCCACTGACGGGAACCAATGATTTCTTTAGTATGCCGGGGACATGTACGCATACGGAAGGTTGAACCATCACCCATGGTGGTTTGACGGGGTGATATGGAAGGGCATAGCCTGATGTTCTGTGGTGTAGATGGCAGCGGAGTGCACTTGTGAAACTGCTGTCCGGCCGCTCATGTAGAACCGACGTCAATGGATGGCAATGGTGTCGTGTCAGTAAGCGTAAATACACACGAAGTGGTTCGTGGGACAGGTATATCGATAATGGGCATACGTGGGCTTCCTCAATTGTGCCTTTGTTGGAGGCACGCCGTAGCAAGCCGAGGCATATTTTGAGTGCCTGCGCTTGGACGCTCTCTAATGTCCGTAAGCAGGAAATGCTCAAGTTTGAGAGTATCGGAAGGCTGTATCGAATGTAGCCTACGAAAAGAGACTGATAAAGTCTTAGTAATGAGCCTTGCGTGGGGCCCCATTTCATGCCTGTTGCGAAGCGAAGAACATGGCAAAACAGATTGAGTTTTTGCTTCAACATATTAACATGCCTCGTCCATGACAAACTGCGGTCGATGATAATGCCAAAGAATTTATGGTGGGAGACATAAGGCGTTATGACACCGTTAATGGAGATCGGGTATCGGCAGGCGGATTTACGCGTAAATGCAACCACAGCGCACTTTTTGGCAGCTAAGCGCAAACCCTGACGCCGTTGTATCGTGAAGTAGATGACACAGCCCGTTGTAATTTTGCACGGAGTAGTGGGCGTGTTGTACCAGAAGCCCAGATGCAGATGTCATCTGCATATGCACTGATGTGGATGTGAGGTGGAAGTTCGCTCACCAGGCCAATCAGTGCCACATTAAATAATGTTGGGCCGAGAACTCCTCCCTGAGGAACTCCACGGCATACCTGATGACGGTTAGTCTCTCCGTCAGGCGTGGACATGTAAACGAAACGGCCGCTGAGGTAGCTCACAATCCACAGGTAGAGCCGGCCGCCAATACCCAAGTGATCTAGGGCATCAAAAATGGCTTCATGAAGGATGTTGTCGTAGGCCCCTTTGATATCTAAGAAAACAGCGGCGACGAGTCGGCGTTGACGTTTTTCATGTTCCACTGTCGTAACGAGGTCAATGACGCTGTCAATTGAAGAACGACCCCGCCGAAAACCGGTCATCATGTTCGGATAAAGATCATTTCTTTCCAGAAACCATTCGAGCGTCGCCAGGACCATTCGTTTCATAAATTTCCAACACAGCTGGCTAATGCAACTGGGCGGTATGAGGTAAGCTCATAAGGAGTCTTTCCAGGTTTCAAGAGAGCAGCCAGGCGGCTGACCTTCCACTGCTGCGGAACAATACCGGAGACCCATGTGTCGTTGTAATAATTAAGCAGCGCAGTGCGACCAGCCCTGCCAAGGTGAGAGAGAGACGAGTACGAGATCCCGTCAGGGCCAGGAGCAGATGAATCCCGACACGACGCAAGAGCAGCCTCTAATTCGGGCATCGTAAAGAGCAAGTCGTAGTGGTCACTTGAGGAAGGTGGCGCAAAAACTTCTAATTGGATTGAGGCTGGTTGAGTTGTGCCCACAATCATTTTGCAGAAGTCGTCCACTACCTCTACATCATTGCGGCGTTGGTAAAGGGCCAGAGCACTGAAAGGGTACCTTTCTTGTGGGGGAAAACGTTGGCTCCTGACTACATGCCAAATACGTGACAGAGGCTTCCGAGGATCCAGTGATGAGCAGAACTTTCTCCAGCGCTTCCTTCCTAATTTCTCGAGATGGCGCTTTATTTGTCGTTGAGCTCGGCGACAAAGGGCGAGATCGTACGTGGATTTCGTCCTTCTATATTTCCTTTCAGCGCGCCGTCAGACTGCGCGCAACCTCTCGAATTCCACGTCGATAGGAGACCACGGTGTAGGTGCGCATATGTTCCCCGTGGCCTCACTGAGGGCTGACGTGATCAAGTCTTCTTTTTCGGTTGGTGACTCGAGATTCACACAGGAATTCTCCATGAATGTCTTAAAAGTTGGCCAGTCTGCGCACCGCACCTGAGACGAAGTGGTAGGTGCGAACCACTTTACGCACATATACGTTGGTATGTGATCACTGCCATGTGTTTTCACATCACTGAACCAGCTAATAGAAGACTGTAGTCGTGAGGAAACAAACGTCAGGTCCAAGCAGCTACTATAGGACGTGCCACGCAGATACGTAGGAGAGCCATCATTAATATTGACAAAATCCTGTGAGTGCATAAAATCGGACAAGGCTTTGCCTCGGTTATTCATTACTGTACTTCCCCATTGGGGGTGATGAGCATTGAAGTCGTCCACAATAATATGGGGCGCTGTGTTACTCTGGATTGCTGAGGACAGGTACGAGAAATCAATGTGATCTCTGGGAGGAATGTAGCCGCCGAGTATCGAGAAGACCCGTCTTTTAAGCGTTAACGTCAAGCAAATGTAGTGGTTCGTGTTATGGGCCTGGAGGGCATGACGGTAGTGTGGAATATCTCCGCGTATGCACACTAATACCTTGCTGGTTTCGTCAGCGTCTCAAGACCACAGCAATACATATCCAGAAAGGCGGAAAGCAGAAGGCATGTTGCGCTCACATATAACAATCACGGGGAAGCGGTATTTCTGGACGTCCTGCCGGAAGTCACTTAAGCGACCACGCAGGCCTCGGGCATTCGACTGCATCACTACACTGCGACGTATGTGCATCGACACAGAGGAGGGGTTGTGTGGTAGCGCCATAATGAATTACTGTAGTGCCGCCAAGAGCGGCTGAAATGCATCCAAAAACTGAACAACAACCCTTGCTGTTGGCGTATTCCGGCCTGAAAGCAGCGTGCGCATGGAATGTAAAAGTTGTTTCAGAAGAACGTTCACCTGCTGGCCTTCCGGCTTGTCCTTATTGTCCGCTGGAACGGCACGGAATGATGGACGTGTTGGTTCGACTACTTTGGATGACAGAGCAGGCCATTCCACATCAGAGGAGGTGGATAATGTTCCCGCATCTTTCTGAACCACCGTGCTAATATGGGGCGCTGCAGCAGGCGGCGTCTTATCATTCTGCGGCTCAAGACGTTGAGGCAACGGAGCTGAGAGTTGCTGTGACGGCGGCTGAGACAGACTAGTGACGTGTGACTCTGGGCGTCGGCGTCGGGAACGACATTTGCGGCAACGAATAGACGCGGCCGCTTCTTGGTGACTTGAGTTTCTTTTACCATCTTCTTCAGGATAAGCCTCTCGTTCTTCATCCTAGGACAGTCTTTAGCCGTCGCCTCATGAGCGCCGAAGCAGTTGGTGCACTTGATTGTCTCCGTCTTGCAAGTGTCATGCTGGTGTGATCCGCCGCATCGACAGCAGGATATTTCGTATCTGCAAACAGCACTCACATGGCCAATCCTGTTGCATTTGTGGCATTGAACAGGCTTGGGAACATACAGACGGACAGGATGCCGCACGTAGCCCACCTTGACGTGGGATGGGATAGAGTCGCCTTCAAAAACTGCTTTAACACACTGTGATCGGCCGAAACGATGAATGTCGACTATCCTGGCCGTTGAATTGATGAGTGTCCGCAGGTCGCTGTCCGTTATTTCAGGGTCTACATCTGTAATAACTCCAGCGGAAGTTCGTTTTCCGTGAGAGAGATAGGGGCGGACCGTCATACCGCCTAACACTCCAATTTCTTTCAGTTTGTCCGCGGACGCCCGAGATTTCACATCTACCGTAAGGACATTCTTCCAAGCGTTAATTCTGACCTCTTGGACTTGTCCCGGAATTAGTTGGTCGAAGAATTGGGACAGCCGCTGTCTGTTGATGGTATTCAAATTAGCCGTCTCTGTTGTGGCTGCGAAAGCCACAGAGAACCCGTCAGGTGCGTCAACATTCTCTGTAGGCAACTCCCTCGCTGCTGATGTCCGGCGTAACGCGCCAAGTTTGTCAACTGTCTTTGTAGTCGACCCACCAGCTGTTGATGTCCGGCGAAACTTCCTTTTCAGGCGGCGCGATTCAACAGGCGTGAAGCTGCTACTGTCGGAATCCATCTCAGTCACCGTGGAGTCATCTGCCGAATCTGGAAGCTATACGTCGGTGACTGCCGTAGCACAGAAGGCACCAACCGGCCGAGCAGCAGCTGGGTCAACTGCGTCAACGGGAAGCTGCAAAGGACGTGTGCCCGCCATACCGAAGGATGACGCGATCACTGTGTACACACAAATTTAAAAAACTACAGAAAAGTGGAACAGCCGAAAACACAGACGTTCTCTAACGTCAGGCAGGTAATAAAAACAGATCGCTCTACAAAGCGTAAAACATGTAGGTACTAAAATATCGAGGCTGACTACCTAATGATGTGAGTTATTGCAATTGGCTTTCATTAAAAACATAATCATAATCATTAGCCTATTTTATGTCCACTGGAGGATCCTGCATCTCCAACTAGCCATGTCCTGCACCATCTAATACCAACTAGCCACTTTCCTAATTTGATCACCCCACCTAACTTATCCTAACTTATCTAACCTAACTTATCTAACTTACGCATTACATGGCTTGCCCAGCTTCATTTTTTCTCCTAATGTCAATTAGAATATCAGTTATCTAATAAATTTCACCCTCTGTCTCTTAACGTTACGCCTAGCATTTTCGTTCCGTCGCTCTTACCGCGGTCCTTAGCTTGTTCTCGAGCTTCTTTGTCAATCTCCAAGTTTTTGCCCCATATGTTTACACCGGTAGAATGCATTGATCATTCACCTTTCTTTTCAGTGATAGTGGTACGTTTCCAGTCAGGATCTCAGTCTCTGCGGCATGCACTCCAACACATTTTGATTCTTCTTTGAATGTCCCTCTCATGATCACCGTCCCCTGTGAGCAGTTGATCAAGGTAAACGTACTCCTTCATAGACCCTACAGGCTGACTAGGGATCCTGAACTATTGTTCCGTTGCCATGCTATTGACCATTATCTTTGTCTTCTGCGTATTGATCGTCGACGCCACTATTACACTTTCTCTGTTAAGGTCATCAATCATTTGTTGTTACTCGTCCCTAGCGTTGCTGAGAAGGACAATCTTTTTTTTATTGCGATAAAGACTTGCCCTTAAGGCATAATGCTTGGAGCGTATATGTGTATTATATGTGTGCTGTGAGGCCTGTGTTGTGTATGAATTCAAGCAGTAATTTGTGGAATCTGTTGTCATGTATCCAGCGGTCATAGCTGGTTGTCACACTGTAGCGGAGGCCGGCTTGCATTAGGAGACACGAGCGTTCTGAATGTAAACCCGTACATGTCCATATTAGGTGGTACGCATGTGCTTCCACCACAGGAACGGAGCAGTATGGACACGCAACACCCAGTGGTAAATGCGACCAGTTCCACCTTGAGACAACAGCCGGTGTAAGGGCTACCCCGGTCCGAAGACTCCTAAGCACAACTTCCTCCGCCCTAGTAAGGGGAAGGGAGAGGGAGCAGACACACGGTGGGATGAGCGCGTGTGTCCTACCGGAGAACATTTTTACGGTCTCGGAGCGAGTTACGGGGTTGGGGTGGGATGGGAATAGGGGGAGGATCAGGATTAGGAGGGCAGTGTGCCTGCTGGTCAGCAGCAATGTTGTGAGGGTTCGCTCAATGGCCTTGAATCCAGTGTACCTTGACGCAAGTAGCTGTTTTACTATTAATAGTGTGTATTGTCTCGCAGATTTCCATCGCCTTATCAACCTTCTTGAGTTACTGAATAGCCGCTAAAGAATCAGTAAAGATATCTAGTTGCTTGATGGTAGGCAGCTTAGACGTCGCATCTTGCACAGCGTCGTGGATGGCTTGAAGTTCCATTAGTAGAGCGCTGGCTTCCGTAGATAAATAGCGCTGGTGGCCACTGATGAAATTATGCGTAGTACTCAGGAATGATGTCCTTCCGCCGTCTGGGAGAATGGCAGCATCCGTATAGACTTTGCAGATGTTAGCGCATGATGCATCGACGATATTGTGTTCGTCAATAATACCTGTTGTATCGCTGCGTCGTAACTTTGTTGGCTTATTAGTTGTGATGCTGGTGAATTCCCAGGGAGCCATTGGATAGGGCTGATTGTCAATCCGAGAGCCGCGTTGAAAATGAGCATGCAACGCAGCAACAGCCGGAACAAGTTGCTTTTTTATTTCACGTGCTTTTTCGCGTTGCAAAATTAGCTCTGCAATTGTGTTTAGATGGGCATGTTCCTGTAAGGTTGGTATCGGAGTGATGCGGGGCAGTGCTGTGATTGTGCGCATAGCATCGCAATTAATCGTCTCCAACTGTGCCAGCTGTGCCAAAGTCACCTGTTGAAATTGTGCCTGATATAAAATTCGTGGCTGCAAGACTGCACGCACATACCGTCGAGCTACGTTAGTACGAGCTCCAGTTGCTTTTGCTGCAATGCGACGAATAAGATGAAGGGTTTTTGTCGAACTCTGTCGGGCTTTACGGAGCCAGTGTGCACAACTGCCGGAGTGGTGAATATCTAGACCCAGTATGCGGACCTCAGAAGCCTCAGGGATTGTCACTGCGCCGAGTCTAAATGTAAAGGGGTGCTGCGTGATTCTTGGGCGTCCTGTCTTGTTGGCCACCACAACATAGCTTGATTTTTTGGCGGAAATGTCCAACCCTGCTTTCTGAGCGTTTCTGATCTTTTCTGCAAAACGAAGGTTGTTGAGATATTCGTGGTTGATCCTGAATCCTAAACCTTCCCAGTTTAATAGCCTGTATACTACTTTCAGGCATGCAATGAATAGCAGTGGGGAGATTGCGTCTCCTTGCGCGACTCCAACAAAACATGACAGTGACACTAGAGCTTCAAGATAGCCTTTGAACACAAGGGCTGTTAATCCGGATGTATGTCGTTTATAGCACAAGTGCCAGCTATGGCCCCAGAGCGGCATTAAATATGATAATAACTTGTGTTATATGTATGAAATTATCAAATTGTGGGGCAAATGTCGATGGGATGTGGCTGTAAGGAGGCCTAAAAATGGGTCCCATAACTGGGTAAAACGCACAGGCATCAAAATAGTAACAATGGCTCATGATAGAAGAGGGCTTTCAAGTTCCAGTATGAAGTGATGTAAGACGATGCATGCGAGCACTGCCTCCACAGGGCTTTTGAAGTAAAGCAAGAGCTGAGAGGCACCTGTTGCAAAAAATTATGCCAGTGCAGCTAATGCTTCAAACGCTAGGCTGTTCTAGACACAATCCGGCCAAATAATTTCTAAGATGTCAACGCCATCTAAAAAGCTAAAAATTGTTTCCAGGTCAAAAAGCGGTTCGTTAATAAGAAAAAAAAACGCTCCGTGAAATGGGATACTCTGACGGCACGCAAACTGAAAGTACTTTTTTTAGGCTCAGTTTCTATTTCGCTGCACTGAATGAGGACATGGAGGACTGTCAGGCTGTCTCGACACCTTCGACATGGGAGAAGGTGTCGAAGCTGTCGAGGAGAAGGTGTACAAGAAGCCTTGTATCATATTGTTTTCAATAGTATCCAGTACCCTACATTTTGTTTGAAAATGTGCAGTTTATTGTAAATTTGAGAATTACTCTGTTTCTGCCAGTGCTTCTTTGGGTGGTGACGTAACTATGGTTGAGGGTCCGCGGCATGAATTGGTATACTTATGTCAGTGTCGCTATAATTTACTGAGGTAGCGTTCTTGGCAACAGCTTCATTGCCTTTTATGCTACGAAGCCCAGGCACCCAGCATAAGATCATCGCTTCTTTAGCCATATAACCAGAGCATAGCAATGGATATAGCTCGTAAAATCATTGTTCTTACGTTTTCGTCAGCTTACTAGGGCTCGGACTACAATCAGTGAGTCCAGAAGCACAATGGCCCTAGTGATATTTTTTTGTTTAATATGTTTAACTACAGAGAGGATCGCATACGCTTCCACATAAAAATAGAGACATATAGGTTCAATGTACCAGTTATTCAAAACAGTGCTCCTGGGTGTGCGTAAGCAACAGGTGGAGAAGCCATCAAAGCATCTGTATAAAATTCAGCACAGGAATACTTCCCTTTATATTCAAGAAAATGCGAATGTATATGTAACTAAGATGCTCGTATTAATAATTCTAAGAAAGAGATGCCACACTGGATAGCCGGCCACTCCCAAGGCGGTGGAGGCCGAGCAGAATCCATTAGAAAATTATCTAAATTAGGGAAGCTTGTTCGGACAATGCTGCCGACCGAAGGCACAGTAGAGGCCTAGTGGCTGGGTGTTTATGAAACAGCGCGACCCTAGACTAATCGTGAATAATTATGTGATGTGGATGATCTACACGTGGTTTACTGGATGATCTACATATTATTACTGGAATGTTGGGAGTATAGAAAGAATGTATTCACAATATACAAGAGTGTATATATACAAAATGAGTCGGAGTATTTAAGATGGCTGACCATCAACAACACGCAGCAGCCAGCTTCCCGCGATCTTCTTCTTCCCCTCTCTTCTTTCATCCTTCCGTAACAGGACCCCCGAGTGGCGAAGCGTCGTCTCGGCACATGGTAGGAGAACAACTGCGAGCGAAGTAGGGCTCCAGCCGCGAAACGTGCACGACGTCAACAGGCGTCGGACTTGGGGATGCGTCAAACTGTAACAGCAAAATCTCGCAATTCAAGCCGTTAACTTGTAGGACTTCATAACGCCCTGTGTAGCGAGATAAAAGCTTCTGGGAGAGGCCAACCCGGCGGCACGGTAACCAAAGGAGCACCCAAGCACCAGGCGTAACTTTAACATCGCGATAGTACAGGTCACAACGCTGTTTTAGTATATGCCGCGAGGCTAATAAACAAGATCGGGCGACTTGATGTGCCATGTGAGCGCGATTGATGACTTCACGTACATACTCAGTTGCAACAGGTAGAACAGAGGGGAGGATGGTGTCAAAAGGCAATGTGTGCTCGCGGCCATACAAAAGATAAAAGGCTCAATATCCTACGGTGCCATGTCGGGACGAGTTGCACGCGAACGTCACGTAGGCCAGCGTGGCGTCCCAGCCGCGGTGATAGTTGGAGGCGTATATCGACAGCATCTCTGTGATTGTTCGGTTGAGAAGTTCCGTAAGACCGTTCCTTGTGGGTGGAAGGCGGTGGACAGGTTGTGTTGCTGGACAGATTGGACAGTGGCACAAGAGCGGAGGAGGTAGCCTACAACTCGAGACAAGAACGAGCAGCCATGGTCTGTAAGTAACTGTCGAGGTGTGCACCGTGGTGGAGAATGACCTTGTAGAGAAGAAAATCGGCGACGTGTGTTGCACAACTAGTGGGCAACGTCTTTATTATCGCGTAGCGTGTCGCGTAATCAGTAGCGCCGGCAATCCACTTATTCACTCTAGTTGTCGTCGGAAAAGGGCCAAGCAGTTCAAGGCCTACGTGAAAGAACGATTCATAGGGAACTTCATTTGGATGGAGTCGTCCGACAGATGGCAGGGGAGGTTTCTTCTAGCACTGACACAATAAGCAAGTTGGGACATAACGACGCACAGAGCGGTAGAGACCCAGCCAGAAGACCGGGCTTCGTACGCGGTCGTATGTACGCAAAACTCCAAGGTGTCCCGCCGTCGGTGCATCGGGAAGTTGTTCGAGAGCGACGGAGCTCAAATGACGAGGAAGGACAAGGAGGAACTCAGGGCTGTCAGGGTTGATATTGCGGCGGCAGAGGATGCCATCACGCAGCACGAACATGCGGCACGTGCCGTTGGTGAGGCGAGTGCCGTTGATGGAGCACTGCCACTCGGTGATAGAGTAATTTCTCTCGGCAGGTGATACCAGGTGGCTGGCGTAAGCTATCACGCACTCGGTACCATTTTGCTCTTGGGCGAGAACAGCGCCGATGTCACGGCCGCTTGCGTCAGTGTGGACTTCGGTCGGTGCAGATGGATCAAAGTGGGCAAGTATGGAAGGGGCGGTCAGAAATGCGATGAGAGCGGCGAACGCGTCAGCTTGCTCAGGGCCCCATGAGGACGGCATGTTCTTCTTTAGAAGATCAGTCAAAGGCCGAGCAACGTCGCCTAAGTTTTTGATGAAACGGTGAAAGTAAGAACGCAGGCCGACTAAGCAGCGCACGTCAGAAGCAGAACGTGGCACAGGGAAACTACGTAGGGCGCGAACTTTTTCCGGGTCTGGTTGAACACCGGATGCGCCAACCAGATGTACCAACACGGTAACCTGACAGCGCCCGAATTGACACTTCGTGCAGTTCAGTTGGAGGCCGGCTTTTCGGAAGAGCACAACAATGGCAGCGAGTCGGGTAAGGTGGCTGCCGAACGTGGGAGAGGAAACAATAACTCCGTCAAGGTAACAGAGACAGGTTGTCCATTTGTAGCCTCGCGGAAGAAAGTCCATCATACGTTAAAATGTGGCAGGAGCATTGCGTACGCCAAAGGGCATGACTTTGAACTGATATAAGCTATCCGGCGTGATCAAGGGCGTCTTCTCAAGGTACATTTCATCAACTGAAATCTGCCAGTAGCCGGCTCGAAGATCGATGGACGAGAAGTATTTAGCTCCGTGCAAGCAGTCCAAGGCGTCATCGATGCTTGGTAGTGGGTAGACGTCTTTTCGGGTGATCTTGTTTGAATGGCAATAATCGACGCAAAAACGGCAGGTACCATCTTCTTTTTTTTTCAAAAGGACGACAGGCGAAGCCCAAGGGCTGGCTAGTGGTTTGATGGCCCCATTTCGGAGCATTCTGTCCACTTCTGATTGAATGACTCGACGTTCAGCATGCGATACACGATAGGCACGCCGACAAATAGGATTCATGTCTCCAGTGTTGATACGGTGGGGAAAATCAGATGTTTGTCCTAAAGCTCCGTCGCCGAAATCAAAGATGTCACGGTACGATTAGAGGAGGAGACTGATGTCAATGGCCTGCGCCGAGGTAAGGTCAAGTGCAATCATCTTCGCGAAGTCATCCGTTAGGCAACCAGAGCTGTGAGCTATCCATCTTCTTCGCTATCTTCTTCCTGCTCTATATTCTTTCATCCTTCCGAAACAATATCTGAAAATATTGACAAAACTATTTCTGTACAAAGGCATCGCGTATATTTGCCTCGATGTGGACAAGTTTATCTGTTCCCTAAAACTACACTGTGGGGGATCGAGTGTTTTGTTGCTTTCAGAAAAATGGATAAAGCGCGGGTAATCGTTTTCTCAATTAGTTACCACAGACAACTTGTCAGAGCTATTGGCCTACAACTACTGTGTGAGGAAGGGTCCTTGCACTCTTCGAGAACACGAATTGCGATTGCCTGTTTCCATGCGGGCGCAATGTAGCCGGCAAACAACACGGAGTTAAAGAGTAACATTAGTGTCCTTTGTGTTTCAGGGTGCGGGTGTTTGACCATTTCGTACAATATTTTGCCACTACCCGGATCGGGCTTTTAGAACAACTCAATGAGGCCTGGAACTGCGCCATGCTGAATGGACGATTCATCGGCTCTGCTTGTCGCTGGTATCTCACAAATGCATCTGTGTAATGGGACACACTCGCAATTTGCTAGCCATGTGCTCCTAGACAATCAGCCTGGTCCTCAAAAGTCTCTCCTTGTGTGTTTGCTAATAGCTGAGGATGAGTTTCATGGTCTTTTGTTTTGTTCACTCTATTCCAATGTTTTTTTTTTCGTCCGTGTAAGAATTGATGCTTCTTGTGTATTTTTGCCGTTTTCCCGTTAATCACACCGGCGTGTTCTCCAACCTTTTGACTTTATCACGTTGAAGTTAATTAGGTTCTTGGTCGTTGGGGAGTTATGAAGGAGATTCCAAACCTAGTCTTGCTTTTTCAGGGCTTCCCTGCGCTTCTCCTTCCGCAATGGAATGCGTCGTTTTCAAGGTGAGCCATTTGTTTCAGGAATAGCTGCTGATGCAGCATCAGTAACAAATACTGTTATGTATGCTACTGCATCGTCTTTACTAAGTTCACACACCATTCCAAGGCAGCTATGTTAGTTCTCGAAACGTCGTCCAGTCGACTGAATCACCTTTCCATTGATGAACATGTGCAGAGCACTCAACTTGTTTTGTAACGATTGGAACAATGGGGAAGTCATCAATTTCATAAGGGTTAATAATCACATTCAACTCCAGATATGATGCAATTGTACTGGACGCCGTGCTTAAGTCTATGAAAGAAAATGTTCAGTGCATAAGGCTGTAGAACGGTGGTTCTTTCTTGTTAAGCAAGGAGGAACTTGACGACTATCAATGACGACTTTGTAAGGATGATGGAGGTCATCGATAAAGCTTTGAAGTGCTGTTGAAGAGAGTTGATAACTTGGAGGGATGTATGCATATGTGATAGTGACTAGTTTATTCATAGTACCGCTTCGAAGACAAACGGCTCAAGAGGAGTTCGGAGTTGCAGTTGCCGAGAGGTAACTCATCTGTCGAATAGCATAGCTACATGGCCGGACCACGCAACAGTGTCTTCCCAGTTTTTCCCGAATATAGTGTATTAGCGGAGAAAGTTTGTGTCGATTTAAGGCGCGTTTCTTGAACACACAGCACCTTTGTACTCTCTGAAAGCTCGTTTACGTCATCGAGGTTATAAATAAGGCGTCTCTCATTCCATATTGTTCGTCTTTCTCTACCTTTTGTCAAGATCAGTGAAGTTGGCTCAAGGAGCCTTTCCAGGCCCCATAATCTAGGGTCGGTCTTTCTTGCCGCGGTCGCGAAAATCGTACATCTCCCGAGATGCCGGGTTAACCGGCTGGTTTAGGGTTGTGTCCTTCGACGCCTCGGAGCCGCTGGACTTCCGCTCATACGGTCGAGGTGTTTTCGAGGTGATCCTCGCCTGCAGAGACGAAGCCTTGGAGGTCACCAACCCGGAGGTCGATGGGCCCTCTTTCTGTGATATCGAAGCAGCGCTGGCTTTTGCCGCCGCGGTGGCTCATGGCACTGCCGCGGCCACCCCCTCTGTGCGCCTGGCAGAAGCCGGAGTCTGCTGCGTCGTTGCCCCTTATGTGCCGCATCAGCATACGCTGCGATATGAATGTACGAGACACGCTCGCGCGCTTCCTGCAATGAGACATGTTCTTATACTTTCACTGGTATGATATCTGTTTCTTTTTCCAACGAAGTGAATGATCGGAAATATGTGGTATGATCGCCGTCGCAGTGCGCGCAGTGGGGCATGCCAACGAAGTTGCCGGAAGCGTGTTCTTGTTCACCACATTTTGCACAAAACAGCTGGCCTCGGCAGCTTTTTGAGCAATGGGCAGACCTTTGACATTTGAAACATCTACGTGGCTTTGGAATGCATGGCCTAACCCGTGTTTTTGTAGGAGCTGTATTGAGAGGGGCTGACAGAACCCTTGTAGCAAAGGTGAGAATAAAACATTTTGCAGGGATTTGTTTGTTGTGGGCGTTGGATCGTTATTCTTTGTACTTTGACGACATCCTTCTCCTTCCATTCTTTGAGCAGTTCTCCTTCGCTCACATTCAAGAAATCAGCGTCTGACACCACACTTCTGGATGTGTTCATGGAGCGATGTGGGGTTACTGTGATTTCGACATCACCAAAAGCTAAAATATTTGGAATCTTTTCATGTTGGGACTGGTCACATCTTCAAAGCAATGGGTCGCCACTAGCCATTTTAGTGATTTTGTATAAGGGACTCAAAACGTGGGCGAGAATTTTGGCAACGGTGAATGATGACAGGGTTCCTACTGCCTTTTCGGTTCATTGGCTATGTATCACGTGAACCTTAGTTTCCATAACTACGGAGACGACGGAATGAAATGCGCTAATACCCTTTTCATGCAAAAGCGTTACATAGATCATAGAGCGAAAATGTCGGCGTCTGTAGCAGCGAAACGGCACCTAAATTCTCATTAGCTGCGACGCCAGGTGACAAGAGTGCCTCAACGAAGCAGAACGGGCGAAAGGGTGCGCATGCTGCTGCAGTAGCGCGCCAGGTGTTGCCTGAGGGTAAAGGACATCACCGGACGAAACGTCCTCCTCGGTCGCAATGTCGGAAGCCTGTCTTATTCACGCGTGTCTTCGCCGCACAAGCTCTCGCATGCGTTCTATCTGCGTCTCGCTAAGGCCACATAAAAATGCGTCAAGCGTCTCAAAGCGCTCGCTTGCCTGCGAGGAGTTCATAACTCGAAGGACCGCTCAGCAGCGTTGAATTGGACAATAATGATTTCGCATTTGCAACTCATATCTTTAGGTGTCCTGTGATATTCATCAACGTCATCAGGCAAGCTATGCTTTAAATACATTTCAACATGTACGTTAAACCCGCCTAATTGTTTTCTGGTTTTGTATGGGCTTGTTACGGGCTAATAGCTCTAGCTAGCTGTAATTATTGTCGGTGTTAAAAGGCAGTGATAAAGCAGTCGTGTTTATGTGTGCACTTATGACCATCAATTATATGTACATATAGTAAGAAACCTTTGCCTCCTGCAGAGACGCCACCACAATCTTGACTTGCTGCCTACTCGCCTACGCCTTGTCAATTTGACCTGAAACTTGAGGATGTAATGTAATGTAATGTATGTGTGTGTGTGTGTGTGTGTGTGTGCGTGCGTGCGTGCGTGCGTGCGTGTGCGTGCGTGCGTGTGTGTGTGTGTGTGTGTGTGTGTGTGTGTGTGTGTGTGTGTGTGTGTGTGTGTGTGTGTGTGTGTGTGTGTGTGTGTGTGTGTGTGTGTGTGTGTGTGTGTGTGTGTGTGTGTGTGTGTGTGTGTGTGTGTGTGTGTGTGTGTGTGTGTGTGTGTGTGTGTGTGTGTGTGTGTGTGTGTACCTTCGTTCCTTGCCCTACGCATTTAACGTGACGCACCAAAAAGCCATGCGCGCAACCTTACTAATGGACGGGTGCAACGGTCAAGTCTACGCTTTGTTTCCACAACGAGTGAAGAGATTTCGACGAAATATGTGTGTTAGCTTGCCACTGATTGGAAAACTGTGTTGTCATGATTGCATACCAACGTGAAGTGGCCCTTTTTATGCATTTTGTGTTACCGGGATAACGTTTCTGCATGCTAGATTTTCGTAAATGCTAACAACTGCTGAAACACTAAGCCTTACAATCAATCAACTGTGCAATTAAATAAACAGCCAAGGATGTTTATCTCTTACACAAAATATTTTACAGGTGCAGAATACAGGAGGAGGCCCTATAGTCTTTGAATGAATGGCGACCTCCTTCGCAAACTGCGTGGTAGCGCTCATAGAAACAGTTCCGTAATGAGCGTTGTGTGCGTTTGCGCGTACTTGCTTGCCTTTATTTTGATAGCAATTAAATGGGCGCTCAAGGTGCATTTCTGCCGTCGCCGTCAGGTGCCGTTTGAGTGAAAGCTTGCGACGGGGAGCTCGCGAACGCGGTTCAGTCTCGCGTGCGCGAGCGAGGAAGCCGGCCGGGTGCGTGCCATCGCATGTGGCGCATGAGGCAGGCGGGTGCGGCGAGGGAGGAGGGGCGTTCTTCTGCGGCGGAAGCTATGGTGCCTGGATTTCCTCCTCACCCACCGCTCCATTCAGAGGGGACACAATCTGGGCTTCGGCTACGGCGCTGGCCACGCGGACACAGAGAAACGTGAATCGCGGACGCCGTAGTTGACGCCTTTGGCGGACGCCTTAGGGATGCGTTGCCGGCGCTCATGTGTCTTGAAATAGGTCTGCGACGTGGCTAAAGTGCGCGCACGCGCGGGTCTCATCTTCAACGCGAACTGCGGTGTTTGCAGAGTGCGCGTAATGCTAGTAGGTTCGTATGCGCTGTGCTTTCGACGTTTCGTACGCGTTGAAGCGATAGATGCATGGAGGTCAATTGGCTCGCGGCTACTACGGCGATTCCAAACTCCAGCATTTTTTAGACAGTTTATGCTGTCATCGAGCGATGTCCGTTCATTTCTACCTGTGCGCGCGTGACACCGTGCTGGTTAATTTTGTCAACACATGTTGACCCCCTAGTTGGTGTAAATCCATGGTAGAATATGTGAGCGCGACTGAACAAGACGTAGAAAGAAGCAGGCACACAAATACAGTGCTCTCTCCCTGTGCCTCTTTCTTTCCACGTCCTCGTACACGTTCACTTACACACTCTTACACGTTCAATCACTATTAGTTTAGTTAGTAAGCAAATGTTTACAAGTTTATACGGCCGCTAAAACTACTATCCTGACTTCGTACAGCTATCTACTAGAGTGCTTTCGCAATCGGTGCTTCGCCTTTCCGGCGTAACTGCGAATTTGTTTTTCTTGTCGTGTTACTTTGCTCTCATCTATGGCATCCATTTCCCCTCCCCCTGTGCTTGGTCGTCATCGAGAAATAATATCTGGTTAATATCACTGACTTTCTTTTGCCTTTTTCTCTCTCTCTCTTTTTGTGACTTCATGTACTTAGTAAGCCTGCGATATTACTCTGACAGCTACAGTGACAAGTGAATGAATACACTTTAAAAATGAGTGACACTATGAATCAATAAAAACTCATGGCAAGATGCATGCGGTTCAGTACATTAGATGGTAAATGATTTTTACAAGCGGCCAAAATATTTCCAAACATGTTTAGTACTTGAGAAGAGTAGGTAAATTGTGTCACATCAATCGTCTCTCTCGAATTTTATGGCGATAACATTAACCCACCTAACGTGCTGGTCGATGATGCCGTCGACAACCAAGCGACGACGAAACGGGCACTCCCTTTGCATAGGATCACTGTGGAGGGCACGGAGGAGCTAAGAGAGCAGCCATAAAAAAGAAATACGAAAAGACGCTGCCTCAACCGACGTTTCCTAATCATGACAGAAAACTTCCCTACGCAACAACCACACCTGCACGTTTCGCTGCCGATCGCACTTTGACATCGTATCCGCGTCCATGATCTTTTCTTTTATGTTCAACGCAATTTCAGCAAACTGCGATGATAATCAGGGTGTCAAGACGTAAGGGGATATTGTAAATATTCCTGTCGACAGGCTGCTCTGAAGCAAAGTGCACATTTATTCCCATCATATTTATGCACGAAGCACTAATAGAAGGCAGCGCTAGTCGAGCGTAGTAGACAAGGACATCACGGTGCAACACGTTCAGTAAAAAGCCAAGCCGGTGCAGTAGGTGTCATACGGTGGTTCACTGAAACTCAAGTCCTAGCTCTGGGTTCTCCAGGATTAAGTGCACTTGTGGTAAGGACGACCGCTTGCTTTTGACCATCGGCCTGAAATACAGAAAGACACCATTAGCGTAAGCAGTTACTGCCACTATACAAGAAAAATTTAACACTTTCGCCCGAAAGGAGAAGCATTGAATGCGATACCAATCTGATAAACTGCTATACACAGAGAGGTTACTGGTTTTACCAGCTGTATAAACCGCCGTAAACATTCCCTAGCTAAGTTAATTGCAATCACATTGGCACGTACGCACAGGCAAACACGAACACATCTCACTCAATGACCGCGGCACTCGCTGGGAAAACGCTCGCGGTATGAACAGCGAAAGTAAAGGCGAGCGAACTTTCATTCGTGCCGCCTCCCGCCTGAGGTTGAACTGGGTGCGCGAGAACACAGCTAACAAAAAATTAATCAGCTATCTCGCGTTGGCTGGCCTTCAAACCCGTCACAGATCATTGGAGCGGGAGAGAGAAAACATTATTTGATGAGGCATTGAGGGGGGTGGAACCCCGTGGTGGGTTGAGCCTTCAGTCCAGGAACCCAGCGGCCATCGTTGGCCAGAACCAACTCCCAGTGCTCGTGTGTTTCGCTTTGTTTGAGGGAATTATTCGAAATTTTCGGCAGGCCCACGTGGTGTGGTATAGGGTCGCTTGTTCTGTCCAGAAAGGACAGCAAAGTTCATAAAGGATGGAATACTTGGCATGGAGGAGCATGAAGTGACAATAGGTGTTGGTCTGGAGTTTCCTCTAGGCCGTGACTTCAGCTCTTGTGAGGTGGCGGTACCGTTCTTCTCGAACGATGCCGCCATTTCGTAGTAGGTGCACAGTGCTTGTATGCTAAAGTCTTCAGGCGTCTCTTGCAGTGCACAAATTATGTTACCTCGGGCTGTTGTCTGTGCATGATGGTTTACGCTGACGGTTTTGCCGTGGTGTGCTCAATATCGTTGCGCGGGGCGGGTGGTACCGGCGGTGGAGGATATCAAATGGTTATTTTTCAAGGTCCTTATTTCTGCATTTAATTGGCATAGCCTTGCAGCAGAAAAGGGGTGCTTTATGGGGGAGAGGGAGAGGAACCGGTGCACTCTTTTTCCTCGAGGTGGAGTG
Organism: Dermacentor variabilis; assembly: GCF_050947875.1. NCBI lineage: Eukaryota > Metazoa > Arthropoda > Arachnida > Ixodida > Ixodidae > Dermacentor > Dermacentor variabilis. The sequence goes on from NC_134570.1 coordinate 114,923,524, forward strand.
GTCCCAGTGGCGGTTCTGCAAAGAGGCAGCCCAAGTCTCCTTTTCCTTGGAAAAGTTCAAAAAAGCACGCCAAAGCTGGAGTGAGTCCTTGGGCCCAATTTCCATGGTTCTTTGTACAGATAGCCGTTGACCTTGGCTCGACCTGCTCATTGACACTCAGCAAAAATATATAATGCCTAATTCTGTCTAGATGCCGAGGTGACGAGAATAATGGCGGCCTCCTCTGCCGCGGCGACGTTGCGCATTCCATTGAAGGTGGATACCAGTACCTCCTGTCTGAGTCCTGCCATGCTGAATACTATGCCTTCGCCATTCGGATACATCGCCGCGTCTGTCCAGCGAGCAGTGGAGAGAGTGCGGTATTCTCTTTCTACTGCTTTGGCGCAAACGTTCTTGCCCAAGTGACATTTTCAGTGCTTGTTACGCGGAATAGGGGTCACCATTGTTTGCATCTGTACTGAATTGAGGAGTGCTTGTTGACTGTTGGCTGTCGTCGGGGTATTGCATTCTTCGAAGAGTTGTTTTGTCTTCTCTATTAAGTTGACGCGTGTGATTTTCCGCATGTGGCTGTGCCTAAATTAGTTCGTCTAAGGCTTTTTAGATAATCAAGGATAGAAGTTCGTTATTCCCCTGCCAGGAGGAAGGTCAAAGGGCTTGTTCGTAAGCTTGTCGTATATATACGTTTATTTGGCCATTATCATATCACGTGATGTTGAGGTAAGGTCGATAATCGTGTCGGTGACTCTATTGACGATAAGGGCCCGAGGCAAGCGTAGTAGGTATTCCTCCTTCATGCTGTATGTTGGAATATCCAGTATATGTCACACAAGCTACGCTGTAGGCAGTTTTTCTTAGTGCGTTTATTGTGCCGTTATTGCGATCATTACTGTGAATGTCAAGACTTGATATGCAGCGTGTGTGGACTGTGTATAGGTTTTGGTTAAGGTGAATTTCAATGGCTTCTCTACCTGTGCTTTTCCTGTTTGAACCTTTTTGAGGACCAACAGCTCGGATTATTCCGGAGAGCATTCCAGGCTGCACTTTTAGGACTATTTGGTGACATAGTTTACCCCCGCTTGTAGGGAGTCCTGCTGTTCTCCATCAGAACCTCGAGTTGCCCGAATGCTATTGTCGTTCGCGCATACTGGGTGATGAAGGTGTAATAACTCCTATAGGCTTTGGGAGGTTTTTCATGGTTATGTTGAAGACAAAAGGAGGTAAGACCGATTCCTGAGGAGATCGTCTGTTAGGGACTATTTTTCTTCTGTTCTCAGGGTATCAACGCCTATAGTTGCCGTGCTGGAATTTAAAAAGGTTTGAATGCAGTTGTATGTTCATTGCCGCAATTTATTTGCGATAAGTTTTTTTAAGATAGCCTCATGAGCTACTTTGTAAACTACTACTTTAAAGACCAGTGCAAGTATGCATTTTCCATGTGTGTTGATATTATCCAGTACTCCTTCCACCAATTAGAGTAGTGCGCCTTCAGTCGAAAAATGGGACCTGAAGTCGCGCATTGAGTCAGGAGCAAAACCCATGCCATGCACATTAGGTTTCTGGTGATATTCATCGAGTTTATAAAAAGTGTTCCTAGACACGACTTCAGGGATATCGGTCGGATATTGGTGATGTCTGAAGGCTTTCCGGATGTTGGTATTAGATATATGTGGGCGTGATTCCGTTCCTTTCGTAGTATTCCTAGTTTCCAATGGCTATCAAAGGATGTCGTTTTGGGCTTCTATCGAGTGGTCTTCCAGATTTCTGAGGATTTTAATTGTGAACCCATCTTGTCTGGGCACTGTGTTATGAGTTAGTGTCTAGAGATGCCTCAAGAAGTCAGGCATTTCGAAAATGCGAACTAGATTTTGATTTAGTTACCACTATAGTTTGGTATGGATGTATGTTTCCGTGTCTTTCACCCTCGCAGAATCCCTTCGTCCCACCACGGTGGATTGCAAAGCATGCTTCTGATTGTATGCGTGGTCTACTGCTGCTTTCTCCTTCGGTCAAGCAGGTATTTGAGTATTGTCCATGCTATGGAGATGGTGAGTTTTGCGTTCAGGCTAAGAACGCCTTTGAAGACTGCGTCACAGTGCCCACAAAACAGTTTTGTATTGTGTGCGTGTTTTTGTTTCTTTTTTCATTCTTTTTCTCCCGCCCATCAATTGCATCCGTTTTCTCCTCCCAGGTACAGGATAGCCAGCCGGAGGTAATATCTGGCTTAATTTCCCTGTTTTTCCGTCGTCTTTCTCTCCCTAGCGCAGGGTTTTGCACATACCTAGTGATTACGTCGCTCAAGGCCGCCAGAAACAACATGCTACTCCTGCGAGGCAACTTCAACGCTATCCATTCGATTTGAGGTTACAACCTCACTTCAAGGGAAGAAAACGCCATCCACTCGCTCATTTCAAACTCGCAGTCAAACGCCTCACAGAACCACAATTTCCAGCTAGAAAGAGGACCAGCGCCTCAAGGGGACCGTGTCTAGACCTTATCACCTTCAAGAACCACGAAAAGGCCACATGGAGAAATGCGGAATAAACGCTGTGTAGCGATCCCCACATTCCGGAGGTTGAAATTTCGCTTAAGCATGCACGAGAACGCATCAATCAAATCTTACTGACAGATCCCTCAGCATGAGCGAGAGAGCAACAAAAAAAGGAAGAGGAGGAGGATATCCATTCGCTATAACAACGGAGGAGTGTGCACAAGGGCAGATCAGTGAACCATCGAAGCGGATGCAACTCACCAATAAACAATCGGTAGAGTGACGTCTTGTGAAGTCCAGGAGCGGTCAGCTGAAAAGATGGCGCAAGCAAACATAAGTTAGAAAACTACATTTGCTGATATTACACAACATTAGGAAGAATACGCTACGGCCGATTCTTTAGGGGGAAGCGCGCGCCCTGCCACAATTAGCCTCGGTATGCACCGCCGCAGCCAGAGTAGAAGTGGAAACGTGCGCTATACTGCGCGCTTCACTCACACTTCCTAATGCGCACCCATCTCTCCTATTCCCGCATGGGGCGCATGAAAAGTCGGCACCTGCCCTCCACGCCTTCTTTTCTTGCGCGTCCGAGAAAACGCCGCCGCAACAAGCAGACGTCCTTTAAGTTTACACTTCCATGTTTCCCCTCACACCAATAGAATAAGGCACACGGCCGCGATATTATCGCACCTAATTGTACTGGATACTGAATGTCATCGAGACGCCGACGAGGACGAGGACGGCAGAAATTTTCCTGTTGTGTCGATAAATTTCATATCGCAATATTGTATGCAATTAACATAAAAGCTATGCAACAGCGTGGTTTGCGGAACAAGACGTGAAACGCACCCGCTGCAGCATATAATAAAGATGTAGGTCAAGAAAGAGCCACACTGAATTTCGTAATTGTTGGTCAGCTAATAGTACTTTCTGTTAAAAACAATTTCCTTATAAGTATGCAATATACCATTCGGGATCAAGTAAAATGTGTGGCGCGTTAGGGTTCCAGATAAAAAGTCCGTCGCCATCCTCTTAATTTTCTCCCTTTGTGTGGAATGAGGTTTTAACACATATTATCCCTTTTATTCCTCTCATAACGAGGTACGCAAGTGACGCTAGAACTCTCTTGTGCAGAAGTATTGCGGGGACGTGCGTGCGCATTGCTAACTGCGAGAAAAAATAGAGCACCAACTCAGCAACTATTCAAGCGATGTTTTGCTTAGGCGCAGCTACTCAAGGCCCCTTAGGGATGTGGGTCTGTACTCACCCGACGTTACTGTTACCTCATAATTCTCGCCTATCTTTTTTGCGTGAAAGAGAAATTATCCTTAAGTATGCGTCATTTGGTAACTGGTACTATAAAGGTTTCTTTCTCTCTATACCGCATCGACCGGCACAACGACTACATGCAATCAGCAAGTCGACAAGGTTGCAGCACGCGCTAGAGTGAATTACTGCACATTATTTCACGAGCGTGCATCAAGACCAAATCGTGCCTTTCTCGCCTACATTGCTTGGCATTCTGCAGAAATTGCACGTAATCTGCTTCGGCAATGGATTGCAGCGTGCGCATTCGGACCTCCAAATACTCACCAGTGACATTACATCCAGTTTGATTACTTGCCAAAAGTCGGGAGCACAGGTCCAGGAAGACTGCACGCATGACAGATCGATTATTTGAGAAATGTCAAATAACTCGTCTAATCTTACCTTCTATGCCTCATGAAAAGGGAGCATGTGTGCGCGAATAACCGCACAATTATCACGCAGGATAATTTGTCTTCTTAGTGCTATTCCAAGCAAAGATGCAAAGACGAAGTATATTCAGGGAACCATAAGCAAACTTAAGGCCACCCCACTGTAAGAAGAGTGAATGCAGGCAAATCTCGGCACAGGCAGAGCACGAACAGGTGGAAGAGGTAGCAGAAAACGCCCGCAATCTTTTCAAGGTGCATGTAGGAGTCACTGCATGCCGTATCAACATCGCTTGTTCCTCCGACTAAGGACACTTCATGTACCGCCATCAAAATTCCGGGCGTTTATAACAGTGGTCCGATGTTGAAACAGGCACTGAGTCATAGGAATGAAGAATCTAATATTTGGTATCGTGAGTTCTCGCATCATTAAGGGCAGACTGATGTGATATTCGTCTTTACCCATAGTTACATGACAACACATAGATTCTCGTCGTTGTAGAACGTTTGTGAAGCGTAATCTAGTATTGCAGCTATTTTTTTCTTGCTGTGACATTTGCCTTGAATGCTGTACAGTGAAGTTCCTACAAAACGCTTCGCCAAACATCGATTACTACAGTGCGTGGTATGTGCAAATTTTGAAGAGTTTGTATGCAATACAAAACACACTACACGTAAGAACAACAGGACAAACGTCGTAATCCCAACTTACTAGCCTGCGTAATAGACTTTCGTAATCGTGCGCCTTCTGAGTTCACTACGCGCGTGTCAGACGTACACAGCAGACTTACGTATCAGACATTCACTACCTGCGTATCAGACTCCTCCCAGGTACGAGGTAGCCAGCCGGAGATAATATCTCTCTTAACCTTCCTGTTTTTCCTTCGTCTTTCTCTCTCCAGCTCAGGCTTTTGCACGTACCTCATGATTACGTCGCTCAAGGACGCCAAAAACAACACGCTACTCGTGCTAGGCAACTTCAACGCTATGCATCCAACTTGAGGTTACAACCTCACGTCAAAGAAAGGAAACGCCATCCACTCGCTCATTCAAGAACAAACACTAAGACCCCTCATTGAACCACAATCTCCAACTAGAAAGGGGACAAGAGTATGAAGGCAACCGTGTCTATACGTTATCACCCTCAAGACCCACGTAAACGCCGCATGGAGAAATGCGGAATAAAGGCTGTGTAGCGATCCCCACATCACGAAGGTTGAAATTTCGCTTGAGCATACACGAGAACGCATCAATCAGATCCTTATGACAGATTTCTCAGTATGAGCGAGAGAGCAAGAAACAAAAAGGCAGAGGAGGAGGATATGAAATCTCCATAACAATGGAGGAGCGTGCACAAAGGGCAGATCAGACAACACTCGAAGCGCATGAAACTCACGTTACAAAATTCTCTGGTGGAGACCTGAGTCGTAGATCAGACCAATCCCCGGCGCGGTCAGCTGAAAAGATAGCACAAGCAAACACAAGACAGAAAACTAGAATTGCTGATATTACATACCAAGAGGAAGAATAGGCTACGGCATATTCTTTAGGAGGAAGCACGCGCCCTGTCACGATTAGCCACGGTATGCACCGCCGCAGCCAGAGTAGAAGCGGAAAAGTGCGCTATCCTGCGCGCTTCACTCCCACTTCCTAATGCGCGCCCATCTCCCCTCTTTCCGCCTGGGGTGCATGAAAAGTCGGCACCCGCCCTCCATTTTCTTGCGCGTGCGAGGAAACGTTGCCGCAACAAGCAGACGTCCTTTAAGCTCACACTTCCATGTTTCACCTCCCACCAATAGAATAAGGCACACGGCCGCGATATTATCGCACCTAATTGTACTGAATACGGAATCCCATGGCGACGCCGCCGAGGACGAGGATGGCAGAAATTTTCCTGGTGTATCGGGAAAGTTCATATCCCAATAATCTTTGCATTTAACATAAGAACCATGCACCAGCGTGTTTCGCGGAACAAGACGTGAAACGCGCCGGCTGCAGCATAACACGTAGGTCAAGAAAGAGCAACACTGACCAGTAATTGTTGGTGAGCTAATAGTACATTCCGTCAAAAAACACTGCATAAAAGTACGGAATATAGCATTCAGCATCGAGTAAAATGTGCGTTGCGTTAGGGTTGCAGATAAAAAGTACCGCGCGTTCCTTTTTCTTCTTTGCCTTTGTGAAGGAAGAAGTTTTTACAAATATGTTGCTTTGATTCCTCTCACCAATAACCTAGGCCTTGACGCTAAAACCGTCTTGTGCAGAAGTATTTTCGGGACGTGCGTGCATATTGCTAACTGCTAGAGAAAGTAAGAGCACCTACTTATTAGCGACTGTTCAAGCGACATTTCGCTTAGGCGCAGCTACTTTAGGCCCTTTTGCAATATGCTTCTGTGCGCCCCCGACGTTACTGTTACCTGATAAATTTCACCTATCATTTCTCCGTGAAAGACAGATTTACATAAGCATATGCCATCTGGTAACTGGTATTATAAAGGTTCTAGCTCTCCGTACTACATTGACCGGCACGACGTCTACATACAAGCAGCAAGTCAATAAGGTTGAAGCACGCACTAGCTTAATTTCCTACATATTCCAACAATCAATTGATGAATCCACACTGCCATTCGACTGGAAAGTCGGAAAGGTGGCTCCAGTTCATAAATCTGGAAGTAAAAATTCACCCCTCAACTACCGCCCGATTTCACTAACTAGTATGAGTGAGTGAGTGAATAAACTTTATTGCAGGTCCGGCGAGGACGCGAACTCGTCGCGCACCCGGCTAGTCCCACGTCGGGACCGGCAAGTCTAGCCCACCGGCCCGGTCGCGGGCACGCCGGACGGCCAGGATTTGCTTTGATAGAGCGGGACTACGCAGAAGCGAATCCCACTCCTCCTTGATGAACTTGAGGCATGTCGACCCGCACTCCCAGAGCATGGGAGGTAGAGTGGAGGTCTGGCCGCAGGACGGGCCGGCGTCGTCGCGATACACGTCGGGGTAAGCCTCGTGTAGAGCGGACAGACACGGATATGAGCTGGTCTGTAGAAGCCTAAGCGAAACGGCTTGCGCCCTATTCAACTTGGGGTGAGAGGGTGGAAAGACCCTTCTGGACATGTAGAAATATTTAATAATCTCGTTGTGTGTAGCGGGCGCGTCCCTATGACCGTAGAGAGGAGGGGAGTCAGTGCTCCTTGTAGAGGAAGCGCGGTCGGTGAGGTCGGGCGCAGCCTCGTGGGCAGACTCATTGAGGTTCGTAGGAGCACCCTCAACCGATCCTGCGTGAGCGGGAAACCAGTGAATTGAATGGTTTGTGAGAGCATGTGGACTCGAGCCGCTAAGAAAACGAAGAGCTTCCTTGGCGATGCAACCCTTCTGAAAAGCCCTAACTGCCGTTTTCGTATCACTATAGATTTCGGACCCATGACCGTCTAGCAGGGCGAGGGCGATGGCGACTGGCTCGGCGACTCCGGGGTCTGAAGTGCGAATCGAGGTGCTATTGGAAATCGTTCCGCTCGAGACGACCACAACGACGGCAAAGGTGTTCCCGTCACTGTACTCCACGGCGTCGACGAAGCTTGCTTTAATGTCGTGTTTCTTGATCTGTTTGAGGATGGCTGCTGCTCTGGCCTTGCGTCTACCCTCGTTGTGGACGGGATGGACGTTTCGGGCCGCAGAGGCCACAACGAACTTGTCTCGAATGCACCTAGTGATTGGGATACTGACAATCGGGAATTCCGCAGGGTGGTAACCCAGCTCTTCGAGGATGCGTTTGCCTGCCGCTCTAGTGGTCAGGCGACTGAGTTCCGCGCGTTCTTGGGCTTCGGCAATCTCCTCGGCGGTGTTATGTACCCCCAGCCTCAAGATATCCTCGGTATGGGTCCTGATGGGTAGCCCAAGAGCCCTCTTGACTATTTTGCGCATAAGAACGTTGAGCTTGTCTCGCTCCGCTTGAGCAAGTTCTGCATAGAAATCGGGTACGTGAAGTGGCAGAGTACGAAGGCATTGATCAGCCTGAGAAGATTGTTTTCCTTCATTCCTCGATGCCGATTTACGATTCTGCGAACGAGGCGGAAAGCGTTGTCCGTCTTTGCGATGATCTTGCGGAGAGCAGTTCCGTTCCCACCGTTGAATTCAACAAAAATGCCCAGGACCCGAATAACGTCGGCCCTGGTACGCATCCCCTCGTCACAAGGGCGAAGTCTGATGCTGCTTTAGGAGACTGGCTTCCAATCTTTGGGTCTGCCTCCCTTCTCTTTTCTGTAAAGTAGGAGCTCCGACTTGGCCGGGGAGCATCGAAGTCCGGTGGGGCGGAGATGCTCCTCGATCATGTCGATCGCCTCCTGCATGACTCCTTCGGCTCTGCCCTCGCAGCCGCGGGAGCACCATATGGTGATGTCATCGGCGTAGATGGTGTGCTTGACGTCCTCGACGCGGGCCAACCTCTCGGAAAGACCAATCATACATATGTTAAACAGTGTTGGGGAGATGACGGCGCCCTGTGGAGTGACCCGCCCTCCGAGGGGCACATCTTCGAAGCGGAAGTCTCCAATGCGAAGCTTGGCCTTCCTGTCAGTTAGAAAAGAGCTGACGTAGCTGTGGAATCTGGAACTGAGACCCAGGTCTGAAATGGTCTTGACGATGAAGGTGTGGAGCACGTTGTCGAAAGCCTTCTCGAGGTCCAGACCGAGCAGAGCCTTGACGTCTCTGGGACGGCCATCCACAATCTGATGCTTGATTAGTTTCATGGCATCCTGCGTTGAGAGTCCGGCGCGGAAGCCGATCACGTTGTACGTGTAAACCTCGTTGTCTTCGAGGCACCCGTTAAGCCTGTTGAGGACGACGCGCACCATGACCTTGCCGACGCAGGAGGTCAGAGAAATCGCCCTCAAGTATCTAATTAGTATCCCGTGTAACATCCTCGAACATGTCCTTTACACAAACACTGTTAATTTCTTTGATGCCAACTCGCTCTTTTCGAAGGCCCAACATGGTTTCCGCCGATCTCTTTCCTGCGAAACACAGTTGGCTCCCGTTACACACAAGCTACATAAAATTCTTGATCGTCGTTCTATAGCTGACTGTGTCTTCCAAGAGTTCGCAAAAGCTTTTGAAAAGGTTTGCCACAGTTTACTTCTCTTTAAATTAAGCAGATTGAACATTGATAGGAAACTTCTCTCGTGGATCGAATATTTTTTAACCGGACGCTCACAATTCGTGTCTGCTAACACTTATAATTCCCCGTTGAGGCCAGTTCATTCTGGCGTGCCCCAAGGTTCACTGCTCGGCCCTTTCCTGTTTCTCATATATATTAATGACTTGCCGCAAAGCGTTACCTCTAACATTCACTTATTCAGCGACGATTGCGTAGTCTTCCGAGAAATTATTGTGAAAATGATGTTACGACCATTCAAAACGATATCAACTGTATATCTAACTGGTGTAAAGTCTGGCTGATGGAACTCAACACAACAAAATGTAATGTATTACGTATCTCCCGTACAACTTCTTGCCCCACTTCCTACTTGAGCGAGAATTCCGCTCTCGAATCCGTAACATCCTATTGCTGCTTAGGTGTCCACATAACTTCCTCTCTTTCTTGGTCTCTTCATATTAGCAAAATAATTAGCAATGCAAACCGCTCGTTAGGTTACATGCGGCGCAATTTTTCGTCTGCTCCTGTTTCTTTAAAACTCCTCCTTTACAAATCTTTAGTTCGAAGTAAACTCGAATATGCCTCTTCCATCTGGGACCCAAGCACTGCTATATTAACCTCTGCCCTCGAGCTTGTCCATAATAACTCTGTCCTCTTCATTCTAGGAAACTACAGTCGTACCGCCAGTATCACTTTAATGAAAGAGACTCTACAGCTTGCGTCACTCGTGTGTCGCCGCAAGTTTTCTCGCCTATGTCTCTTCCACAAAATATACTACAGTCCCACCCTACACAACGACCTTATTCTTCCTCCATCATAGATTTCCCCTCGTTTCGATCATGCACGAAAGGTGGTAATAATCTTGTGCTTAACGCAAACATGTTATCAATCATTTGTACCCCGCACCTCACAGGACTAGAACCACCTTCCGGGATCAGTCACGTCCACTGCTCACTATCCCCAGTTTCATCATGTTTTAAACACAAGTGTATTGCAATGTAACTAACCAACTATGTAATTACATTTGTTATCGGTCCATAGCTTGAATTATTGTTGCTTCCCGCTGTTATCTGATCTTTTTAGCTAACATTGTATTAGCAGAAGAAACACCTGTATCGTGTCTTTTTCCCCGTATGTTCCACTCCCCTCTGTAATGCGTCTGGCCCTGAGGGCAATACTAATAAATAAATAAAATAAATAAATAAACAAATATTATTTTACGAGCGCGCATCAAGAGCAAATTGTTCATTTCTTATCTATTTTGCTTGGCATTCTGCAGAAATTGCGCATAATCTGCTTTTGCAAGAGATTGCAGCATGCGCATTCGCACCTCCAACTACTCACCAATGGAATCAGATGGAGTGCGAAAGTCCTTACTTGGCGGAAGTCCGGAGCTGACGTCCATGATAACTGCACCCATGGCAGAGCAAGCATTTGAGAAATATCAAATAAGTCGTCTATTCTTACGTTCCATGCCTCGTCAAAAGGAAGCATGCGTACATGCATAATCGCACAATTATCATGCAGGCTAATGTGTCTTCTTAGTGCTAGTCCAAGTACAGATGCAAAGATGAAGTATTTGCACGGAACCATAAGCAAACTTAAGGCAACCCCCCTGCCCGAAGAGTGAAATGGAGACAAATATCGGCACAGGTAGCGCACGAACAGGTGGAAGACGTAGGAGGAAACGCCCACAATCTTTTACAGGTGCATATAGGAGCCGCTGCATGCCGTGTCAACATCTAACGTTCCTCCGACTAAGAAGACTTCATGTACCGCCATTAAAATTCGGGGCGTTTATAACAATGTTTCGAATTTGAAACAAGTACTGAGTCATAGGAATAAAGAATCAAATATTTCGTAGCGTGAGTTCTTGCATCATTAAGGGTAGGCTGACGTGATATTCTTTTTTTTACTCCTAGTTTCATGATGATTCATAGATCCTCCTCTTTGTAGAACGTTTGGGCAGCGCAATCTAGTATTTCGGCTATCGCGTGCTGTTAAATTTGTCTTCAATGATGTACAGCCAAGTTTCGACAAAATGGTTCGCATAAAATCGATTACTGCAGGCATGGTATGTGCAGAACATTGCAGTTTTTATGCGATACAAAACACACCACACGTAAGAACAACAGGACAAAGATCGTAATCACAACTGAATAGCCTACGTGCAATGCTTTCGTAATCGTGCGCCTTCTGCCTTCACTACGTGCGTATCAGGCGTACCCATATCCTTGTTCAAAATTATGTATGTATATATACATACAGAGAGAGAGAGTACGCATTGGATGCTTGCTTTTCGACCTGCAACTCGCAGTGCAGAAGGCCGCAGCTTCAATTAATAGCACTAGGGCTCACTTTTAAAATAAGTGCAGTAAACCACCCTTAAAAATTTCACTCATGCGGACTACCAGTCTGAAACCACTGGCGTGCTAGGCGCGTCACGTAGCGACAATTTACTAGTAGATATTCAGCATGCGTGATGTTCCACGTGACCATAGAGACAGAATCTACGGGACTCGTTCGTCGCCGAAATTCCCTGCGCGTCTCATCACCATCATCATCGTCGTCATCATAATCATCATCAGCCTGGCTACGCCCACCGCAGGGCGAAGGCCTCTCCCATACTTCTCCAACAACCCCGGTCATGTACAAATTGTGGCCATGTTGTCCCTGCAAACTTCTTAATCTCATCCGCCCGCCTAACTTTCTGCCGTCCCCTGCTACGCTTCCCTTCCCTTGGAATCCAGTCCGTAACCCTTAATGACCATCGGTTATCTTCCCTCCTCATTACATGTCCGGCCCATGCCCATTTCTTTTTCTTGATTTCAACTAAGATGTCAATTATTCGCATTTCTTCCCTCACCCAATCTGCCCTTTTCTTATCCCTTATCGTTACACCCAACAATCTTCTTTCCATAGCTCGTTGCGTCGTCCTCAATTTCAGTAGAACCCTTTTCGTTAGCCTCCAGGTTTGTGCCCCGTAGGTGAGTACAGGTAAGGCACAGCTATTACACACTTTTCTCTTGAGGGATAATGGCAACCGGCTGTTCATGATCTGAGAATGCCTGCCATACGCACCCCAGCCCATTCTTATTCTTCTTATTTCTGTCTCATGATCCGGATCCGCTGTCACTACCTGCCCTAAGTAGATGTATTCCCTTACGACTTCCAGTGCCTCGCTGCCTATTGTAAATTGCTGTTCTCTTCCGAGACTGTTAAACATTACTTTACTTTTCTGCAGATTAAATTTTAGACCCACTCTTCTGCTTTGCCTGTCCAGGTCAGTGAGCATGCATTGCTATTGGTCCTCTGAGTTACTAAGCAAGGCAATATCATCAGCGAATCGCAAGTTACTAAAGTGTTCTCCATTCACTTTTATTCCCCATTTCCTCCCAATCGAGGTCTCTGAATACCTCCTGTAAACGCGCTGTGAATAGCATTGGAGAGATCGTATCTCCCTGCCTGACGCCTTTCTTTATTGGGATTTGGTTGCTTTCTTTATGGAGGACTACGGTGGCTGCGGAGCCGCTATAGATATCTTTCAGTATTTTTATATACTGCTCGTCTACACCCTGATTCCGTAATGCCTCCATGACTGCTGCGGTTTCGACAGAATCAAACGCTTTCTCGTAATCAATGAAAGCTATATATAAGGGTTGGTTATATTCCGCACATTTCTCTATCACCTTATTGATAGTGTGAATATGGTGTATTGTTGAGTAGCCTTTACAGAATCCTGCCAGGTCCTTTGCTTGACAGAAATCTAAGGTGTTCCTGATTCTATTTGCGATTACCTTAGTAAATAGTTTCTAGGGAACTGACAGTAAGCTGATCGGTCTATAATTTTTCAAGTCTTTGGCGTCCCTTTCCTTATGGATTAGGATTATGTTAGCGTTCTTCCAAAATTTCGGTACGCTTGAGGTCATGAGGCATTGCGTATACAGGGTGGCCAGTTTCCCTAGAACTGTCTGCCCACCATACTTCAGCAAATCTGCTGTTACCTGATCGTCCCCAGCTGCCTCATCCTCCCAAGGCTTTCTTTACTTCTTCCGGCATTACCTGTGGGATTTCGAATTCCTCTAGACTATTCTCTCTTCCGTTATCGTCGTGGGTGCCGCTGATACTGTGTAAATCTCTATAGAACTCCTCAGCCACTTGAACTATCTCATCCATATTAGTAATGATATTCCCGGCTTTGTCTCTTAACGCATACATCTGATCCTTGCCAACTCATAATTTCTTCTTCACTGCTTTTAGACTTCCTCCGTTCCTGAGAGCATGTTCAACTCTATCCATATTATCCTTTCTTATGTAAGCTGTCTTACGCTTGTTGATTAACTTGGAAAGTTCTGCCAGTTCTATTCTAGCTGTAGGGTTAGAGGCTTTCATACATTGGCGTTTCTTTATCAGAACTTTCGTCTTCTGCGATAGCTTACTCGTATCCTGTCTAACGGAGTTACCACCGACTTCTATTGCACACTCCTTAATGGTGCCCACAAGATTGTCGTTCATTGCTTCAACACTAAGGTCATCTTCCTGAGTTAAAGCCGAATACCTGTTCTGTAGCTTGATCTGGAATTCCTGTATTTTCTGTCTTACCGCTAACTCATTGATCGGCTTCTTATGTACCAGTTTCTTCCGTTCCCTCCTCAGGTCTAGGCTAATTAGAGTGCTTACCATCCTATGGTCACTGCAGCGCACCTTGGTGAGCACGTCGACATCTTGTATGATGCCAGGGTTAGCGCAGAGTATAAACCCTATTTCATTTCTAGTATCGCCGTTCGGGCTCCTCCACATCCACTTTCGGCTATCCCGCTTGCGGAAGAAGGTATTCATTATCCGCATATTACTGTGTTCCGCCAACTCTACTAATAACTCTCCCGTGCTATTCCTAGTACCTATGCCATATTCCCCCACTACCTTGTCTCCAGCCTGCTTCTTGCCTACCTTGGCATTGAAGTCGCCCATCAGTATAGTGTATTTTGTTTTCACTCTACCCATCACCGATTCAACGTCCTCATGAAAGCTTTCGACTTCCTGCTGATGTAGGGATGACTGGATGTAGGGGCGTAGACCTGTAAAACTTTCATTTTGTACCTCTTATTAGGTTTCACAAGACCTGCCACCATGCTGTAGAATTCCTGTATGTTACCAGCTATATTCTTATTAATCAGGAATCCGACTTCTAGTTCTCGTCTCTCCGCCAAGCCCCGGTAGCAAAGGCCCTGCCCGCTTTTTAGCACTGTATATGCCTTTGTTCTCCTAACTTCACTGAGTCATATTATATCCCATTTACGGCCCTCTAATTCCTCCAATAGCACTGTTAGACTCGCCTCACTACACAACGTTCTAGCGTTAAACGGTGCGAGGTTCATATTCCAATGGCGGCCTGCGCGTCTCACTTCGCCCTTTATCACTGCGGCGCAATTCTCACGTCGTGTCTTGCGATTTAGCACGTTCTATACCTTGACAAAGATCCTCCTCCTTGTGGCCGAGTGATGCATTCATGATTGAAATCTTCAAGCTTTTCCGATCGAGTCTTATCAGTCATTTTGCCTTTGTAGGTCATCAAAACTGCGCATACGTGCACTGATTGCCACACTAAGTGAGACCTGCGTTACATGCGTGAGTTGGATCGTTTCGCGATTCACGTCAGAATGTGCTTACGAATAACCCAAACAAAGACGAAGCTTAGTGAAAAGTCCAAGGAAAAAAGAATATTTCAGTCCTACTGTATTGAGCCCGAGAATCACCGCACCAGGATTCCCAAGGTTTTTCGTTTACAAGCACCAGTCTAAATGTGTCGGGCGAGGTTTTGAAGTTGCTTTCTGCAATTTCATACCAGCCAGCGCTAGAAGCAAAGCGACGACTGAAGAGTAGTACTTCATCTTGAAAGCAGCGTATGTCTGGGAACTGCGTAGCCAAGAGAGGTGTCAGTTATAGGTGGCGTAAAACGCATGAGCAATAAGAAAAACCCGCGATTGCAACAGGATGCCCAACTTACCACGCACAATGGTCCTTCGTAGCGAAAAACAAAGGTGCACTTTCGAGGATGCTCTTCAAAGAATTTGTAGTACCAACTAATGTGGCTCCTTCCGCTTGGCGAATGCATATTCGTAGTGCCACGTATAAACAATGCTTTATAATGCGTCATGTCATGTCAGAAGAAGTTTCCAACGTTCATTATCAGTATAACCAGCCTACACAATTATTAAACGCTGACGTTCGAGAGTGAAATCCATGTCATATGTTCATTTTCGCGTACAGATAAAAATAAAAAGAACGCATTAAGGATAACCAATATTTGCGTTTCTGCCGTGTCACTCACATGAGATGACAGAAACTGTCAAACTGTCTAACAACAGGCAAACATGTCACGCAGGCACGTAGGCCTGCGTGACAAAGATTACGGCGAGACAAATGAGACAGCGTTGCGTAGCGGGTCAAAAGTTTGAAGAATTCATGGCCCATTCTTAAAGCGTTTCCTTTTCTCACAACACGCGGCTGAAGCGGGAATATTTTACCTTAAATTTCCACAAATATCATGAGTCCTTCACCTAACATATTTGCCATCTCGACAGCGTGATATTAGACGTCCTGTGGATTTAGTAATGTCAGCTAGTTATATTGACAACCTGCATTCCAGGTTTGCTCACGGTCTGTGCGATTTATTCAGATATTTTGGTGACGCCTTGTACAGAACGCTAAGGTACATATGCGCAGAGACATATATACATACATACATACCCCCTATGACGTAAAGAAAACCTTCCTCTGAAGTGGTGCAAACTTACAATTATTTTTGTGCACAAGCTAAACAACGCGCATGTGATTTATTTCAGGAAATATCCTTTCTTACCCAAACCGTGCGTATGTTCTAAGTACATAGACAACCTTTTTGGCCAGTATTTGTGGTAGTATTCCAGAATAGGTATCGGCTAGAATAACTGAAAAGGTTGAGAAAGGCTAAATGCACTTATGATCGATATTTGAAGACCCAGTTTGCTAGGGGGCAACGCAGAGCTCACCAAGGTAGTATTTACAGCTACAGTGGGCGCTTCCCGAAGCACGTGGATATTTTATATCCAGAATTCTTTTCATCTGAGCAGCTTACAAAAAAAGAAAGAGTCCTGCCTTCAGCAATGCTGAGAACTGAGGGTGACGCAGATAGCCCAGCTCACAAATGGCAAGAGCCGCCCATTGCTCTACCTTCACAGGATGGCACATGTGTTTAAAACCTTTATTTTGACCTTTTCAAGAAATTTTAAACAAAGACCTGTACGATAAGTTTGCTTTGTTGCGCACACCTTTATTATGTATGTACCGCGTTTTTACGCAGGTACACGCAAACATCGCGAAGGCGAATGCAGATCCTCTTTTTACTCACTACAAATGAAGGCTTACCCGCTCATTCTAAATTAGAAGCAAAAGCAAGTAAGTTATACACCTTGGCTTCTGGACTGGACTGGTCTCTCCACAAGTGAAGTCGCTTACTGACATCAATGTAGAGGCAGAAAAGACCGAACCAGAGTAGCCGCCGTAGCACAGCGTGGAGTGCGTTCTTCGTGCTTATGATGTTGCGTAGTTGGAAGAGCGCAGAGCTAAATTCTGGCAGGCCCTACGACGTACCCATAGCTCTAGGCCACACACGAATTAGTCGCGCCTTGAAAGGTATTTTGGCTGACCAGGGACAAAAAACAGTCTGACATTCCATCAGTTCTTTCAGAATGTTACAGTTAACTGTCAATTTGTGTCTTGGCGACATGCAAATATGACCCCAGTTGATCAGGTCTCGCCCTTCCACATTGCGCTACTCCCCATTACATGCTGCGCCCCATAAATAATAACAAAATGACTGGAGCCATAGTAGCTTCGTGCCTCTTCATGTTGGCGCGGAACATGCTTCCGTCACTCGTTTAGGCTGGTGGCTTGGAAGTGCTTGAATAGAAAACGTTGCCAGCGGACACCACACCCTTCCTTTCCTACGCCCCCCTCATGCTGTTGGACGCTTCTCAATTCCTTAGGCTACGTCACACTTCTGCTGCATTCCGATTTTGAGAACGCTTCTTTCTACAGAACTTTCTCCTCGAACTCACTTTTAATCCCTCTTCTCGCGCCCCGTGCTGGCCGTTACACACCTCGTCTGCCCGGCTCACTGTCTCACTTACACAGACCGAGTGATTTGTACCTAAATCATATGTCTATCTGCCGCGACTGGGGGACAGCTTAACTGACTCTTGTACTCGAGCTACGCAGCGCACACTATAACCGCTCGTTTGTCTTTATCGTTGGCTCACCCATACAGTCTGAATGATTCGTACTCGGATCCCTGCGCTTTCGGCTACCTAGACAGGCTGTCTGTTTCGCCGATCCCTGGACAATGCTGTAATCTGCATTTGGACTAGGTAGCTTGAACTCTTGCGAACTGCACTCAACTGCATCGTCCAGCTCACACTGCGCTCCGGCATGCAGCTCTGACTCGACTTGGCGGCTCCTGTCGGTGGGGTCAGTTGTACTCTGAACTTCGTAAACAGCCTCGTAACACACATGCGACGCACACGCGCGGTGACTGTTCGAAATTATTCACAGCTGGCCTAGCTATCTCAAGTGTTCTGTTGGCACAGCACTCTGTCGCTCTAACTGCGGCCTTCAACAGCCTCTCTTCCCACATAGGCATCCTTAGCAGCTAACAATTCCTTTGATCTGCGAGTGCGCGACTAAACTCACAGGAACTGGTCCTCCCTCCGGCTTTCGACAGAAATCTGCTAGTGACTTCCTCCGAAATTCCCTTCGTACTCCTTAGAGATTTTTCAGCCAGCCGTTGTCTTTGTCCATATAACTGCTGCAAATCTTCAATCTCTTTGTGGAATGTGGCAAATGTATTTTCGTGCTTTTGCCGTTCTCGCTCACGTTCACTCTCGCAGCCGTGATGTTCTCGCTCGCGCATCAATGTTTCCTGAACCACCACTCTAGCAGTCTCAGTATTCTCGTTTCCATTGTCACATTGTTTAATTGCGTTTTCGACAGCTGGCCCCATCATTGCATCGTCTGCCTCAACTCTTCGCACACCAACAACAAGTTTAGCCTCATCAGCCTTCTAAGGTCCATTGCAGCTGCCCCCAAACGGTGGTTCGGACTGTTCCCTTAAATAATTCGTGCAAACTCAAAATATGCTACAAATGCTTGATTTAACAACGATCAAGATAAACACAAAAAATATGAAGTCTGGAGCATCAAAAAGAAAGCAACCACACACTCACCCACGGAGTCAGGACCATGCCGTGTGGTTCATCGGTCAGCTGGTCCCATTTGCACGGGGTTCCCTGGGTTGAAGGCTAATTGTTCTTCGCTGTTCCTAGTTTTCTCAGACTACATGGATGGAAGGCTCATTCATATCGTTACTCCTAGTTTCTCAGGACTCCGTGCTTCGAATGCTCACACTTTACTCGTCCTAGTTGTAAACACATCCGTGCATTGAACGCTCATTTTACTTTGCTGTTTCATGTTTCTCCGGACTCATTAGGGCGAAGGTTTATCCTTATTGCTGCCACCAGTTTTCGGGTCTTGCCGTTGCGTACAGAAGTTGACCGACGTTGAGGGGGACATAGAGAAATCAGGGTGTATTTAAATAAACCTTCATAACCTCATTTAAATAATAACTAAGCTTTATCACCACCATCAAAGTTTATTTACATTATGTACAGGAATATAAGAAGCCAAATAACAGTAACAAAGCCGTCGTTACGACAGACATCGAATTAGACGTTGTGGTCCGCGGAAAGAAAGTGTCTCTCTTTCCGATGATTCTCTGCCTTATAACCCCTTCAGTTTTTCGCGGTCATGTCATTTTCAGTCAATGGTCGAGCTCATGCAGGTGCCGTACATTTCATGCAATCGGCGAGGTGTCGTCATTTTCATCCAATCGTAGGACTCGTGTAAGTGGGGTCATGTACCGTCGATGGAGGTACTCCACGGGCTCTATTATCCGATGGCTGCCCCCGTCCGGCGTTGACTCCTCGCTTGGTAGGTGCTCAGCAGGAGGTGACCGGTCTACCTTGAACGACCTTACAGTACTGCAAAACCGTTTTTCTCGGGACTAGGGTCAACTACCTCGGAATCTGCTGGCCCGCAATTGTACTTTCGGGAAGCGTCACGCAGCAATAGAGGGCAGACAAAAACTCCACGCATGGCATACGGGGACAGGAAAGCCAATCATCATCAGCAATCGCTCCAGCATTGTTGTCTTCTTCCACAGCTGGCTCGTTCGCGCGCCTCAGTACAGCCGCTCGAACGCGCTCGCGCATATGCTCGCGTGTTCGTCGTCTTCGTCTTCTTCCCAGCTGGCTCCGTTGCCACTTATTATTCCAGCGTAGAAATTCATTCCTCTTATGTCGTCGAAATCGGGAGGCCACGCTAAACAAAAATTATTCATGGTGCTATGAACCATTGCTTAAGGGGATACGAGTCATTCATTGTCTTACCTGACGGACACATTTAATGACAGAGGTGATGCGATAATGTGTGTGCGTACCTATCGTCACGATGACCACCGATAAGGGGAGGAGGGGGTGTTCTGTAACAGCCCGCCTTGTGGACCGCCCATTTCGGCCGCTGTTGATTGGTGGTGGTGGTGGTGGTGGTGGTGGCGGTAAACTTTATCGAAAGCGGGACAGAGAAAAAGGGAGGTGGCTGAGGGATCGGGCTGGCGTAAGGCCCTGGGCCTGCTTGGCCTTCTCCGCTCAGTCAACCAGTTCAAGGTGTCAGTCGACGTCCCCGGACCTGAGTCAGGCTGTCCAGTCAGTCTCGCTGCTGACGGGGGGATGAAAGAACTGGAGGTAGGTGCATTCCCACATTATGTGTGTGAGTGTCCCTGTTTGTGAACAGAGCCTACATAGCTCGCTTTCCTTGCCCCCTGTGATTTTGTCAATGTACTTTGGGTGTGGGTATGTGTTTGTCTGGAGTCACCTAAACGCGACCGCTTGCTTTTTATCGAGTTGCTTGGCCGGTGGTGGCAGCGCGCGACGCCTCAAGCGATACCTATGGGCTATTTCGTGATAAGTCTCGCAGGGTTCCTCGTGTCTCTCCTCCTCGTTCACGCCGTCCGCATCCGCGGACGAGGCACGGCACGCGAGATCACGAACCAAACTGTGAGCCGACGCGTTGCCGGGCACAGCCGCGTGAATGGGGGGCTCACGAGGGTTTTCCAGCGGCTTAGGGGCCGCCATGGGAGGACACGATACGCCTGTTCAGAAATTATACCGCGGGGGAAATTGCCGATGGCCTGCTTGCTATTGCTGATGACGGTATTCGCTTCTGCATGCATGGCCATGAAAATCGCGGTGTCCTCCGCTCCTCCTCCTCCTCCGCTCCTCTCCTCCTACACGGCCACCCGTGATTGTTGTGTGCTCTATCAGTCGTCCGTTGCGATCCGCTATCACCGCGGTCATGAGGTCACCGCGAGGGTGTCTCGCTGCGTCTGTGCAAACTACTCCATGTTGCGAGCCGTAGCGTCGCTAAATGGCTTCACTACGGGCCTGCCGGCGGCCCTGATGGAACTCGGGGTCCATGTTGCGGTGTAGAGGCGGAGCATAAGTATGTCCCCTGACCATTCGCGGAATCGTCATGTACTCTGTAACCTCGAGGATGGCCTCGAGACTGAGCTTCCGGAGGACTGTGCGGCCAGTCGAGGTTAGCGAGAGACGATGGACTTGTGCTGAGTGGTGAGCGTCTAAGAGCTCCTCGATTCTGTTGTGCATGCCTATGCCCTCTAGCCTTGCGGTGGCAGCATGGTCCGGAAGGCCCAGGGTTGCCTTTGTGGTTATTCTGATCATTGTGTTCAATTTAGCTAAGTCTGTGGCTGCGAGTTTGACATATGGTGTTGAGTACATGGTACTGCTGGTTATGTACGCCTGCACAAGCCGAAGCAGCGCGCTTTTATCCATGCCGTGGTGCCGATTAGCCACCCGGCAAATGAGCTGTAGTGTGTAGTTGGTCGCCCTCTGGAGTTTCTTTAACATGAGCCTGCAGCGCAGCGCGTTCTAAACGTCTAGCCCCAGTATATATCAATATACTGGGGTGCTCCGGCAGCTGTACGAGAGAGGAGGAGAGGAGCGGCCTTAGCCAATCAGCAGCGGCCGAAATAAACAGTCCACTAGGTTGACTCTTACAGAATACCCCCCCCCCCCCCAGGAGAATAAATATATTTGTAGCTTTGTTCAAATTTGTATGCCGCTTTTGTGTCGTGGGCTTCACTGGCCATCCACTTCCACAAAGCGTGATGGCTCTTGATTTCGTCCGCTCCACTTATCGAATCAAAGCATGCATAAAGGTATCATAGCCCTAATTTGTGACTTATATAACGCAATAACGTTCCGCACTTCCGCGAGCTCCACCCGGTTGTGTACCACCGATGTGGCTGCCGAGGTAACCGTGTTAGAAGAGCCCATTTCTATTTCTTCGGATCTCATTGGAAAAAGCGGCAACAATTTGTGACTGACACAAAATAATAGAACAAAAATACAGTGACGTTGAAAACGTGCCTCGCCTGAAAAGCAATGTCCAGCATTAAGCCACTGTAGTGAGCGTGAGGCACGATCGGAGGTCATTTGGTTACTAAAACGCGCAACGGGCGCAGCGACCATTGTGGATGGCGTTTCGGACTGTTGGCTATTTGCCTTCGGCGGCGTGGAGAGAATCAAACGTATTTTTATTTAACCGCGACATATTAATGTATACGTTCTGGAGTTGACCAAAAGTGACTTTTATTTGTTAAGGGTGGCCACTTCGTAAACGGTGATGGCCAAGGCCCGGGACCTAGGCCTACCGACTTCATCGGCGGCTCTGAGCGCAATCGAAAGAATGGTTCACCGTTTCCGACTTGTTTTTATCGTTCACAATGAAGGATCATCGTAATAAGAGCAACACTTCCACAAAATTGCTTGCACAGATTTGCTATTACGAGACGCCTTTAGGACAGACATATATAGAGAGGAACGATAGTGAACAGTAGAGAGTTTTTGTTTTGCCACCCTGTACAGAGGCGTAGGAAGAAGGTGTTGGAAAGAGGAGCTAGAGCGAGATAAATTTAAAGAAAGGAACAGGAAAGGTGTCCCAAATAGACGCGTTCACAAAGACTCGTGCTTCTCATGAAACGCAGTAGCGCGTGGATGGTTTTTTGATAGTGTATTAAGTGTCGTCAGTGCTGTGGGATTCTCTTCTAGCAGACACGGTAGTCCAACTTGCCGAGTATGACGAAAGCACCTGCCTCTGTGCCTGCACAGTCTATTGCGGCTTCTGGCTCAGAACATCACATTGTTCCAGCACGAACAACGCAGGAACCTTCAAACAACACTGTGTTGGTTCATCAAATTATTTATATGTTAATGTGAACTATACTTCTGTATTTATTGCAAATTTCACATATTTAACTTCTTAGTGCAGGCTTTTGTTTTGTTTGTTTTTTGCACATAGAAACACAAAGGTATCGATGCGCTTCCCCGTGCCGCGTGATGACGCCAAGCAGGGCAAAAAGAGACAGCTACATCGGCTTATAGTTCTGATTGGCTGACACTGCTTGTACATGGTGCTGAATAAAGCTTTTCTTCTCTAAGCACTGATGAAGTCCAATTAAAAGCAGGACATGCTATACATCCCTCTCTCCGCACATGAACGCTCCCCTGCATACATGTTATGTTTGCCGCTGCGAGGCTTCGCGGCGAACACAGAGCAGATGCAAACTTCAATAGTGAAGAGACAGTTTCAAAACTCTTTTCTCCTCGAAAACAAACAGCAACTTGATAAGCTTTTTCAGTTTAGAAACAATGGCATGCGCTGACAGAAGCGCTATTTGGCGTATTTTTACTAAGAGCGCTGCAGTCGTGAATTGGGCGCTTAACATAACGCAAAGATTAGGTTTTTTTTTTTGCATAAATATAGTCGCCTACGTGCGCTGCTGGGCAATATTTCTGCCTAGAAACCTTTTTCAAGTAAAGTAAAACTCCTGGGCCCTGAGATGGTAAAAAGCTGCGTTTTGTATGAGGTCATTTGTTGCAAAAAGAAGTGTTTCAAGTCAAGACAAAGACTACCATGTTTAATGGCTCAGGAAAAAGGAGGAATGGTTACAATCAAATAATGCAAGTTTAGGTCTAATACTTATTTTTATTCTCCAGGATGAGAGAGCGGTGTGGATGAGCCCTGAAGGGGTCGGCCCGTGAAGGTGATGACCGAAGGAATTGTCCCTCTCGTTGCGGAAGGGATCAACGAGATGAAGCTGAAGTTGAAATAAATCGTGGCACGGTTGCGACACTCCGTAACTACCGTGTTCCGGCTAATTAAAGAGAAATTCCCCATGAAAAAATCAAGGCAAGATGAACGCCCTGAATCCTTTCATCTGTGCAGGAGGAGCACGGTGTGACCTGTTCTCTCAATTTTTTAGAGTTTTGCCGTGGAAAAGAGAGAGAAGTGCTGGAGTCGACTCTACCGAAGGCATTGGTTGTACTCAATAGAGAGCTTTAGAGTAGGAACACGCAGCCCAAGGGCGCCTGCACCGAATAGCGTCTCGCCACTGCGCGTGCACTGAACGCAAATCACTTTCTTTGGTTTGATATCGCACTCGGGTGGCCCTAAGCTGTGTGTAAATGAAACGGTGACACCCAACCAAGCGACTGCCCGGCTTGATGTGAAATGTGACCCGCTTGAGTAGTAACTGCTAACATGCATGACAAACAAATTGTGATAAACGCTACTAGTTTCACTTATCTCGCGTAGATTAAAAACATTTAACTATAAATCACTGCTGTTTTTGAGGCCGTTCGTCGAACTCACTGGCACACAGCGAGATCATTCCGGCTTGCGAATGTTAATTTAGACTGCCTTTCCTGTGGACTGCGAATTGCTTGCCAGAGGGAAACAAGATCGCTTTTGCAGTAAACTTCCCAAATGCTAATTATTTCTCGAATATCTGTCCCCTGGCAATTATTATTTCAAACTTTAATCATAGCGTTAACGCGACAGACAGAAGAAAAGCGACAGTGCGAACACTACACTGCACTAGGACCATGGAGGTTTATTGAATGCAATGGAACGCTAGCTGCGTTCTGTGTTACCTTTCTTGTGTGCGTCATGTTGATTTCTTTAAACATAAACCGAATGACTTGAGAAAAAGTGTTGACTCTTTACCTAGAGTTTTAGACGAGCAGCAAGCACACGTCTGTTAATTATGCACTTCTTTCGCAAGCTTTGCGCTGAAGTGAAATTAAAATATTAATAAATCTACCCAATAAAATAAAACTCACTATGCAGCCGGGATGGATATCCTTATTATTATGAGTTTGTAAAACTATGAAAACTACCTTTAATGCACGTCTAAGTTGGCGTCCTAAAGACAAGAAACTGCTTGCACTAGCGCGTTATAGTTTCCGGCCTGGATTATCAACGCAAGATATCAGCCTGCGGCTAAAGCAACACATACTCGATTCTATTTCATTGTAGCCGGATATTTTAGTAGGTGAAGATAAACTGATGGATTTTTACGGATTTCCCCATAGTGTTATAATTGCACAAGCATAATCCCTGGTTTTCCGAGGACGCACGTACCACGGCTTTCATTAAGGGCACAAATTTCTAAGTCCCGATAGGGCAAGAAACAAGCACGAAGCATTCCAACAGGGTAAGTGTTATTCAAGGGTCAGTGGCCTTGCTAACACTCTTCATTATAGCAATGTTCCACCAAGGAGGTAAAACAAATTGCTGGAGTAGCAGTCTCCTATACCGGCCTATGGGCTCAGGTGAAGCCGCCGGCGGCCATCTTGGGGGTCCAAGAAGTGGCCTGCCAAGAGCTTCGCAGCGTTGTTCACCGACTTTTACAGCGGTTTTTAATGACTTAACGGATATTCAAGTCCTAATGCAGGACTGTGGGCAATGAGGCGAGCCATATTGGAGGTCTGCAAGCCGCAGATATCCAAGCATGAATTTGCAGCTGCCACAAAGTAGAAAAAATTCGCCCAATAATTAGCGCTTATTCACCCTCTTTAATGCAGCGTACAAACGATCAATCACGAAAGCTCTCACAATAAAAGGCAATTAAAAATTGAAAATCTAGCATGAAGAGTAGCAGCACACGCAACAAAGATAAGTGTTCATTATTATCTTCATTATCATGAGGTGTTGCCGGCGCTTTATCATCCTCATGGCATGGAGAGTCTCGGATCTTTGGGGGTGGCCCTTCCCTCTTAGCCTGAAATACAAAATTTTCCTTTATTCCAGGGAAAGGCAATGCTGACCTGCAACCTCATTCAAGTCAGAAAGATAAAACTAGCATAAAAACACCTGAGCGCGCTAGCACAGCACCACGCGCACGGCAAAATACGACGACCTGAAACACACAAACTGGCATGCTTCTGCCCTCCGCCAGGTGGCCACGCGACGGCTTCACTTCACTGGCCCTCCCTCCACTCCAGCAGTTTTCTTTAACCTCACTGGCGCCGACTACCTTTCAGGCTAGCGAAGACATCGAACGTTGAGCGCGACATGTACGGCGATGACGTCAATATATAAACATTTTCCTGATCAGTAGGTTAGGAAGTAGAAGCCTCATAGACAGAGCTTGACACCATCCATGAGTAATATAAAAATACGGGATTTTATACGGCCCCTCAAAACTCAGGGTACATTGCTGTGCACTGCCGAAGGCACACAAAAACCAAAAGGGAAACGAAGGAAAGCCTTTGCCTTAATATCAGTGACAGAATCATAAAACGTAAGGCGTCTATCCGCATCTTAAGCATACATGGGACCAAAATTACACGGCGAACAGGTGCCTACAACGCACAAAGACAATGAAGCAGGTTCATCACAGGCTTCGGCGGATATAGAATATAACCCGATGGGTGAGAGGACGTGACATGCGTCAGCTTGCTCTTTTTGTCGCTTCCAGAGTTATGTACGGGCTGCCTTACCATCCGCTCAACCTTGCGCGAATGCAAATATTAAAGTGGCTCAACCACGAAGCATTTATCATAGAAACCGGCTTTTCTCGCTACACCACCCTTGACATGTCCAAGAGCTGCAGTGACCTCAACGACTACGCGGAACTTCCTTAGGTCACGAAGTCCGTCTACAATCCATTTCAGCAGGCAGGCAAATCATTCCAAACAAGGCGATTATGCGGATGCGCTACTGCAATTACCGCGATGCTGTCCGCCTTGGTTTCCACATTCAGCTAGCAGACCCCGTTCCATTGCCGAGAAATATCAACTTCGAGCAGTGAAAATGGCCCGAATCGCATGTCAAGAGGCACACCAACTAAGCCAAACCCGTCACAAGTGATAGCTTCCACCGCATAAGCTATACAGACGCCGCGGGACCATCGGAGGGCCCAGGCTTTGAGACATCATGGTACCGTGCCATTGACAATAAACTAACAGGACTTTTCCACCAAACGAGCTCTCCCATCCACAGCGCACAAGCAGATGTAACCATTCTTAACTACCGTAAGTACGCATACATGCGACATGCCATACCGACACGAGCGTGCACAATCACGTATTTACATATTCGTGGGAAGCGCTAAGTACGTGCAAAGATACACGTCCACCGCAGGGGAAAACACGAGGGATGCGGGAGATGGAAATTAAAGACGATGAGCAAAACGAGAACAAGGTGAATGCAGGAGCCAACGTCTTGTGTTTTTTCAATGCCACCATAGTCATTTAACAACGCGTGTGGTTAGTCGTCTCGATATTCACGGACACAACTTCATTATACACTGATTTCTCAGAAACAGCGGCATTACAGGCCGCGAGAAGGCTCTTGCCTGAGCACAAACGCATGTATCAACCGTGCAGTTCCGAGTCTGCCTCATTTAGCATTAAGAATGTTCTGAAAGACTTCGATATACAGTCGTTGTCGAACGCATATAGAAGTGTTCATGTTCACCTGTGCGCTTGACACCATGCTTGTTATATTGCCTAGTAAGCGAATGTTTACAATTTTATACAGCCGATAAAACTACTATTCTTACTTCGTATAGCTGTCTACTATTTATGCTATCGCAATCAATGCTTCGCCTTTCGGGCGAAACCACGACTTTTTTTATGGTGGTAAAACGGAAAGATTTATTGTAGGTAACGCGCAGACAGACAAGGACGAGTGCGGGAGAACGTAGTTAGGACGAGAGCTGAGCGCTGATCTTCCTTAGTCGTCATCTGTTCTCACACTCTATACCAATGATCACTTGCGAATTGTCCGCTTCATCAAGTGTTTATAGAAAGGCACAAAGCTAAAGCTCACGTTCACGCTTCCGGTACCTGTTTAAAGCATGTATTTGGGTTTTAGACTTCGGTATGCAATCTTAAGGTTGTCACATAGCCGTCTTCTAATTTATCTCCGCATTGTAAGGAATGCGGCTGCAAGCCGGAGTTTATCGGTTACCAGACTGCCTTTCAAGAACAAAGGCAAAACCCCACTGGAGATTAACGCAGCGTTTTTATGCATTGATCGGGTCATTCGAGTGTCGCTAGCTCACCTGTCGCGTTGCATGGTTGCAAGATAGTTTATCTGAGTGAAGATAGGTCAGGTTTTGTTGCCTTTAACCCTCTTCACCTTTTCTGACACATTTATGCTACAGTAGTATTTATTATTGCAATTCCAATACAGTGATTTAGTTGATAGTCATGACCATGTCCATCGTTCCCATCTGGCGCGATACTTTTCACTTTTCAAGCACGAATAAAATATATTTGTACCCTAACAAATACCGAAATTTCGTATTGTCCTAAAAAGTCCCAATAACGCTTACGCAAAATTTTACGCACAAATACTTTTACGCGAGTCGAAAATGTCCCGCGCAAAGCACAACATGTGGCAGACACTGTACGCTCTGCTGAATATGCCACGTTTACCGCCTGGTTTGCCTCCGGTCGAGCGTACATTTTGGTTCGTACCAGGTGCATCAAATGCAGATGCGCAACCAGCGAGAGGACCGAAAGTACTGTTTGAAAAAGGAAGGCGGCGTGCTTTCAGGCGTATTGCGACATTTCATTTTATGGCTGCATTGTCTCGCGCAGCTGCGGGCGTCACATGAAAGTGATGACTCCTCTTAGAGCTTTCCTTGTTCGTTCCTCTAACCGCTGTGCCACGATACACCTCATGCCACAGCAATTTCCTCACATGGTATGACGCAAAGAAAATACATATTGCGGTTCTACATGGATGGCACGGAAACGCGTCGTAATGCACCGACAGTTAAAAAGGAAGAAATCAAAATCAGACGTAAAATACTTCTACACTTAGCGATATCTCCAAGGGCAATAGTTGGAGCGAATCAAGATCGAGTCCAGGAAGAATAAATATAAGTTGGACGGTATTTGGGGGCTACTCTTGAATGTGAACACTATGTCACCACATTTTTAAAATCAAAGTATACAATCGGTTCTTTGAAACAGCATACCTATGTGTGCTGAACTTGGAGGATGACAATTAAGCTTGAGAAGAACAAAGTATCATGAAACGAGTGATGGAGCAGAAAATTATTAGTGCATCGTCAATACAGGGGTGAAAAGCAGTACAGAAAAGAAAGCCAGAGTTTTTAACGGATATTCAAATTGAGGCTAAAACGTCAGAACCAAGTTTCCAAGGTCATGCGGGTAAACAGATAAGTGGTGAGCTGTCAAGAGTAACAGAACAAGGGAAGTAAAGTTCCATCCATGATAGAATATCGGTCGACATGATCCGCTTAGGAAATACGAAATCATAGGAGATAGTTTAGGAGCTCGGATAGAAACCTGTCACCCGGTACCTCATGTAAGTGCTTGTGATTTTGGGCCAAGTGGCAGGGACCGCTTCCACGTGTTGAAGGTGCGTCCTTCTCACTTATTAACCAGATCCTGAAGTCTGGAGCATTCCAAGATAACTTCTTGGGTGAGTTAGTGTTTAACACAAGACATGATATTGTAGCTAGAAAATCCACAATAGAAAAAAACAGTCAAAAAAGAAAAAGCAGGCAGAAAGGCGGGTGTTGAAGTAGCACTTCTCTCTCTCCTTTCACTGACATTTCGTTTCCTAAATTTATTCGCTACAATATCATGTATGAAGCATTTGTTCTTCAACCATCGCACTATCACGAACACGAAGAAACTAGCATCACAATGTGATCCGGGCTATCAGAACCAACGTAGTGTAGTACTGCAGAAATACTCTTTCACATGGCGTTGTGTAACATGTACCTGAGACCAACTACAAGAGAGTTCTTGCATTCTTCGGCGTTGCATAGCACTGCAAACAAAGAAGGTTACTGTTCTCCATGCAGAGCCTCATAAAGGCAGAACTTGGAGAGCGTAGGCCTTAGTATAAAACGAATACTCACGAAACAAATCCTTTACACATTGATGATTGATATTGATGATTAAATGCGTGCTACCTTGTCTAAGACAGTCATGTGAGCAGTGTGGGTAATTTGATGTCTTGTCATGAAGTGAACAGAAAAGAAAAAAGAAGAAAATAAACGCTGTACGGACTAATGAAAGCATTTGAACTTCTTAGAATAAAGGGCAAAGCACCGTGAACGACAGGGACGTAAGGAAGCCGTACGACACACAGGGGCGCTGCATGTGTCTTACGTCTTGCTTTTGTCCATGTAGTTCACGTTCCTTTACCATTACAAATGTCGAGTGAGCTCGGCCAATCTTCTATTCTTTTAAATCGGTTGTTCCAAATTCAAGATCGATTACTTTGAAACGTAGTATCATGAAAGTACTCCTAAACAAACTTGTTTTTCACTTTTATCGTTTGATATCTTTGTGCCCAATATTCCCAGGATGAAACCAAAAGAGCCCCAACATACCGAATAACTAACGATAAGATCGTAAATTTTATCAGTCCTGTCTTTGCGTGAAAATTCGTGGCAACAGAAGCACGGATTCTAGTATCACAGAGCAGCGATCACACCTGATTTTAACCTGATCTCAAACATCATTATGCGGCCTCACATGCCGGTTGCAGCGTCGTTGATAAAGCACACTTGTGCGCCGAGTTCCATATTAGCTATCAGCAAGAAACGATATGCTCGGCCGCAGCGGGTGTCGCTACTAACGTGGTTTTTCAGTAATTTAGAAGCTCAAGTACAAAGCAATAAAGAAGTATTCTGCTACTGCTGTGCTGCGTCACTTCAGTGGCGACGAGGATGGGATCGAGGCCACCTGAGTTTGACGAGACAGCAAGCAGTTGGGATACCTACTTTGTTCGCCTCGAGGCTTACTTCGAAGACAATGATATTAAAAACTCCTCGAACAGCCGGATGCTTTTGGTAACATCGCTCAGCGACAGCGTATTTCGAGTTTTTCAGGGGCGATGCCCGTCAACGCCCGTGAACAGCTTAGAGTACGACGAAGTTGTGAAGCTGTTAAAAGAGCACTACAGGCCGCAAGTGAACGAGACAGCGGCAAGTCACGCATTTTTTATACCGAAGCAAGAAGATGGCGAGACAGTTCAAGACTTTGTGGCCGATTTACGACGCCGTGCGAAAGATTTCAACTTCGAAAGTTTCCTGGACAGAATGTTACGAGACCGGATAATCTGTGGTAACCGGGACGACAACGCCAGGTGGTTCCAGCTAACTCATCAGGAAGCTGAGGAATTCGCAATGTCTTCAGAAACGGCTTACCGTAACGTCCGTTCCATGAGGAATGCAGATGACGAGAAAGAGGCTAGCAATGTGCCCTTCGTTCAACGGCGTCGTGGCAGCGGGCGAAATACTGACAGCGGGTACGATAGACGAGACCCACGCCCTTCGTGCCAGAAATTCGGCACTAGAGGACACTTGGCGAGAATTTGGCAGCGCCGGCGCACCAACCAACAGTGACCATTCACGCACAATGAACTGTCCTATAGGGAAGGCAGCGGGGAAGAAATGCTTTTCTCCCTATCCACACGGAACAATTCTGACCAGGCGAGGACGCAACCAATGGAACGAAACTTGGTCTGGGGCGGCAGGACACTGGTCCTGGCAGGATGCTGATCGACACGGGCTCATCCGTGAGTGTTATACCGAAGAAACATATTTAAGAGGCACCAAAAGGGGTGGCCTGGGATAGAAAAAACGCCACTTCGATTGGCCTGCTTCTTGGGGCCTCTTCCAGTGGTCGGCCGAGTCGCCATGAGGGTGGAGCATGGCAAGTCGCAAGTGGACAGTTCGCTTGTGATAGTCAACTGTGACGGAGCACTACTGTGCGATAGAAACGCAATTCAAGCTTTCCGCGAAGCTGGCTTGTCACTCTTCGAAGAACAGGCTTTACCAGGTGGTCATGAGCTGCAGTCTGAGGACGGCATAAAAGAGCTGCTTGATGAGCTCTCAGACTTGTTTGAAAACCGGCTGGGCTGTTGCAAAGGTGCGCCCATGAAGCTGTACAAGAAAGGAGGTGCCGTGCCGCGGTTTTTGAGGGCTCATTCGGTGCCGTTCGCGCTCCGCAAAACCGTGTCCGCTGAAACTGACAGCAAGTCGTTCTGTCGCCGGTGAGCGTTTCCGAGGGGGCTGCGCCTGTCGTGCCACTGGTGAAAAAGAATGGGGACGATTGCTGGGGACGGCTGTATGGCGATATTAAACTCACCGTGAATCCTGCCACTCACCTGGAGTAGTACCCTTTGCCAAAGGTGAATGACATTTTTGCTGCGCTCTACGAGGGAGGAGTATTCACTACACTGTACTTGCGGAATGCTTATAACCAGCCCCTGCTTGACGAAGAGGCTAAAAAGATAACCGTCATCAACACGCACCAAGACATAAACTCGTACAACCGATTAGCCTTCGGCATCTCATCTGCTCCCGCACTGTTCCAGTGGCGCATTGAGTCGTTATTGCAGGGCTTACCAAGAGTGCGCGTATACTTGGACATCGTAATCGCCTAGAAACAGCATGACACGTTGACGCTTCGACAAGTGTTGCAGAGACTACGGGACAGTGGCCTCCAGCTGAACAAAGCCAAATGTCGGTTCCGAGAGAAAACAGTGCAGTTTCTGGGGCACAAGATTGATGCAACCAGCCTTCACCGGCTGCGTGACAACCTCGAAGCCATAACAGCTGCACGAAAGCCAGAGTCGGTAAGCCAACTCAGGTCGTTTCTGGGGCTAATAACGTATTACTCAGTTTTTTCCTAATTTGGCTACGAACCTGGCTCCGCTCTGTCGGCTGCTAGCTAAAGGCCAACGCTGGAACTGGAAAGAAGAGCAGGAAAGAGCTTTTGAGGAAGCAAAGCGTGCCTTGTTAAAGGCAAATTTTCTGCTTCTCTACGATCCGCAGAGCAAATTGCGACTAGAGTGTGACGCTTCATCAGACGGTTTATGCGCAGTATTATCTCACCGCATTGAGGGCGTGGACCATCCGATAGCATTTCGTTTAAGAAAGCGGACGTCAGCAGAACGCAATTATTCGCAAATAGAGAAAGACGCGCTGGCCTTGGTGTTTGGCATTTCTGTCTTTCGCGATTCCCTGTTCGCAAACAGTTTCACGTTAGTAAAGGATAACAAGCCACTCACCGGGCTCTTCCACCCAGACAAAGCGATTCCGCAGATGGCGGCAGCTCGAATTTAGTGTTGGGCGCTCCTTCTATCAGCATAGCAATACAATCTCGAATACCGCAAGGGACTGCACAATGGTAACGCGGACGCTCTTCGTCGCATGCCTTTGCCAGGGGATCATGAACGCGAAAGTGAAGTTGGAATGGAATATGTGCTCTACACGCAGGGTTTAGATGCAAGTGCCCTTCCAACTGAACAAATAATTGCTCTGACCCAGGAGGACGGCACACTTCGGCAAGTCCGGGAATGGATCGAGCGTGGCTGGCCATTACATCTTGGCAAGGAGCAGCAGCATCTGCTTCCGTACTTCACGCACCGACGCGAGCTCATCGCGAGCCATAGCCTCATTTACTGGGGCCATCGTGTTGTCGCGCCAGCGACAGCCCGACAATGCTTATTGAGCGAGCTGCACGATACACACCCAGGAATCGGGGCCATGAAGCGGCTTGCGCGTACGTTATTCTGGTACCCCGGATTGGACCATGGCATTGAAAGATTCGTGAAAGGCTGCCCTCCGTGCGTGCAGTGTTGTTCGATGCCTGCTGCGCAAGCTCCTTCCCCGTGGCCCAAGACAGGAAAGCGGTGGTACGGATTGCATATGGATTTTGCAGGCCCTGTTGATGGTAACCTAGTCTTCATCCTAGTTGACGCGGAAACCAAGTGGATAGAAGCAACGCCTGTGAAAACAGCGACGACAGACACAACTGTTCAGCTGCTCATAACGTTTCACCCGTTTTGGTATTCCGCAGTTTTTGGTGTCGGACAACGGCCCCCAGATGTCCAGGGTTGCAATGGCAAAGTCCATGCAGGAAAATTGCATACGCCACATCGGAATGGCACGTACCATCTACAATTAAATGAATTAGCGTAGCGGGCTGTGCGAACAATAAACGAGGGTCTCCAGAAAAACAAACGCGGCACGCTACAGGAAAATCTGTCCCGTTTTCTGTTCCGTTACAAATCGACGCCTCTCGAGAGTGGTAAATCACCCGCACACCTACTCATTCAATTCCAGCCCCGGACAAGGCTGCCTGCTGACTTCCCAGAAGGCCAGGGACCTGTAGAGGCTGACGCAATCCAAGAACAGTTTCCGTCGGCCAATACACAACCACTGTTCCCACCTGGAAAGTGCATCTGGTCCCGCCAGTTTCAGCGAGGGCGCAAATGGCTACCTGGGACTGTGATAGCGACGGAGGGGAATCGCATGGTAAGGCGGGAGACACCCCTGGGAATACAGCACCGTCATGTGGATCAGTTGGAGACACGGCTAGCGGAAGCAGCAACGCAAAGAGAGAATGCAACAACGCTCGGCCGCAGTTCAGCGGAAGCACAGCCGGTCGCGGAGACTCGAGAAGCAAGTGCAACGGCACACTACAGTGCAGCCACTCCCCAGCCGGCCGCAGTGGCTCGACAAACGAATGCATCGGAGCGGGCTCAATGCAACTTCGCTGCTCAACACGAACAATACGCCCGCCGGAGCGACTGGGTTTTTGAAGGGGGAAGAGAAGCAGCGTCGTCGATAAAAAACACTTGTGCGCCGAGTGCCTTATCAGATACCAGCAAGAAATGATAAGCTCGGCCGCAGCGGGTGTCTCTACTCACGTGGTTTTTCAGGAACTTAAAAGCTCAAGTACAGAGCAATAAAGAAACAGTAGTCTGCTACTGCTGTGTTGCATCACTTCACCGGTGATGTCAGGAAGGGTGCTTGTCCAGTTGCGAGTCAGAGATATTGTATGTCATCCAAACATGTGTTGCATCATAAGGTAACCGTTTGAATCGCGGTTATCATTTAAATGGCTGTCATCGAGAGAGGCGGATGCCTTTTAGCATGCCAGAATGACGGCTATTATGAACATAATAATGAACTCCGTCGATCGGAATGTGAGAGCGCTGCAAGCAGTGAAGAACGAGAGCATGAAAAAGCGAGGATTGGCACCGTTCTTCCTCCTACTGGTTTCTTGGTAAGATTCTACCGTTCCTGACACATTAGTACTTCTTACATGCGGTGCAACGGCGTTTCAGCTAGGCGCAATTGGTTGGTGATAGTGGCAACATTTATTTGTTCTTGCGATAAATAACACAGCAGTGAAAAGGCTTTGCTCTAACGCCAAGGCGGCTCACAGAGCCAAATGTATACGCATGGGTGGCTGGAAAAGCAACCTATACCCGGTGAAAACCTTCTGTAATGGCGCAGCCAAAGCTATAGAGCAGAAGCGCACATTTTTTTTTTTTTATTGCGCACCTGCCTGTAGTCCGCGAATGCAAGCACCTGGAAGCTACGTAGCGTAGGACAAATCGTGCGAATTATTTTATTTTATTCTTCACAATTTAGTTCATAAGAAATAAAAATCTTCCTCAGGAAAACGGTTTCCGTTACTTACTGTTTCGAGTTTTACCTTTCTGGTGACCGTGTCTGGTTTTCCTAGTCATGTAAGCCACCAGCAAGACGTCGGAACTACTTGGCGCAGTAAGCCAAAAGCAGAAGCTCCGGACGTGCGACCACGTGCGCGTAGCTTTGGTAGCGCTGCCACAAATAGTTCTCGTCGGGTATATGTCGCTTTCTACAATACAACAACAAATCGCCGCTAAACAAAATGAGAACATTGGCTCCAATTCGCTGGCATACACCCCTGGTCTTCTCTGTAGCGATCAAACGTGACTCACACATAAAGTTAGAATTGGAGCCACACGTGGTGAAACGAAAGAATCGCTGTTTGCTCCAGTGCCATGTCTATTCTACGCATCGATGCCCCCTAATGCCGATTTTTTTTTTTTTTTCAGACGTAAGCACGCCGGCAGCTGTCCATACCTTACGCTGCAGAACAGAGAGAAATAGAGCCTGAAGCGATAAGGCAAGAATTCCGGCACTGAAACAGTGTGTTTTATCGTCGTGCTCAGCGCTCGTGAACATCCCGACCGGTGACCCCAGCAGCCATCGCGGAAGGTCAGAGTCTAAGAGCCACCAATGTTTCGTCTTTGAGTGAATGCCGTAATATGCTGCAGTTCGAAGCAAGCCTATCGTCTATTTTCAATTCAGATTGAAATGCGTTCTCAGCAACTGTCGCCACAAATATTTCCTGATACGGACGAAAAGAAACAACGCAAACCTCCAAAGTATTAACTTTCGCGCCGGGGCTCATTAGACAATTCTTATGATGGAGTGCGAAAATTTGCTGCGACAAGGTTTTCTGAATATGCGCCCTACACCTCATCTTTACATGAAATGTTTCCGTGCGCAATTTATGTCTCAACATAACAGATCCCGCAAATTCTCTCAATTCGTGTGTTCGAGTGGACTTCGGCGTTCTATTTACCGATACGATGCACGCATGTCGTTTTAATCGTGACGAAAGATCTATATCGAAAGAGTTTCTGTGCGATTTACAAAAGTATGCCTAGTGTAACAATACTCGTTCGAGAACGCAAGAAAGCATCTTACCCTAAAAGTAAACAAATTTTATTGAGCAGATAGGTTACGCTACCCGCAAAACAAAGACCAAGATTGAAAGCTGTGGCGCTGAGTAACGTTGGTTTTGCTTCTTTTGACAGAAATGTACACGCATCACCTGTTTCTACTGCTCAAAGTAGATACAGGGCTCATAAAATCAATATTTTACTGGCATAAAGATTTGTTATCTTCCCTTTTTGAGTGTGCATCAAACATCCTGGAACACTTCACATTTCTCAAAGCTGCCCCTTTCCCCATATTCGACAATACATCATGTAACCTCGTGCGGGATGGCCCTATATCACGAACAAGGTGTCACAACTCATTACCTCGACGGCCGCCAAAACATTCAGGCCAAAAATAAATAATTTTATCCGCAATTCTATCATTGCCGTAGGGCCGACTCGTTTTCAGGAAAGGGCAGGATTGTAATGTCGGACTACTCGTCAACGTACTCTGTAGGTCGGCAGTTGTCCCAATATTTTTCATTTGTTTCCACCGAATGCGCAGTACTGTAGCACTTTGGCTAACATTCTCCTCTTTCTTCACTAACTGTAACAGTGGAAGCATTCGCAGTCATTTCTCTGTATAGTATCTAAAGCTAGCCATTCTTCCACAAAACGTCAACCATGTGGGTGCGGTATGTTTACGTGTATATTTCGTCCATTCTTCTTAATTCCGCTGCTAGTGCTACCGAATGTCATCTGCGCATTTATGTGAATGCTAAAATGTAATATTAGACCGTTACGCTGAATTATCACTTCGATGATGATGAGGTGACTGATGAGAACTGAATTGCGCCACTTTGGACATTAGCAAAAGTGTCTCTGATGCCAGCAGTCTCCAGACGATAAAACAACCAGCGTCACACTGTACGTTAAAGGCATTCTGGCAACGCAGCTACTACATAACAGATAACGCATGAGCTAGATCCCCTCACACAGGCATCCTTCACACGTACAAATAACACAGGCATCCAAGATTCCCCGAAATGTATCATGTTGCTACTCAGCTAATTGTCGGGAAGGTTTAGCCACATCGAACTTGTTCGCTCTGTGCTTCTTCGCACACCTACACTACTCAACATCTAATCTCAACATCTCCACACGCTGTGTTTCTACCTGCATCAAGTCGGACGGAGCTCAGTCACCAAACACAAATAAGCTGCTGGCATGCGAACAGATACAGTCATATTTCCCACGATCCGCCCGCCGTATCATCTGTACGTTTAAAAAAATGCGTTGCTCTCCTTCAACATTGCTACTACTGCAAGGTCAGTCAGTCATCATGGTAGGACCACCTTATATGCATGGCAAAGCCTGCGAACGAAATTTCAGGTATAGTCAATTTTTGTCCTGAAATAAAATATTTTATTAAATGTGTTCGCTTTCTACGCGGGGTCACAGACATCCATATAAACATATAAACTGGCAGCTGTATAGATTGTAATGACCATATGGTATCGGCGATATTGTAGGACCACATGGCGCCATTACAGCTGAAGTTTCAAAACAAGGGTGATTAAGCTCCTAGCTCGCTTCGCTCGGCAGGCTCCTATTCCTCTGGTGGTGGCGCTGGCGGTTCCTCGGCTGTAGCTGCGCCAAGACCGTCTTTAAGTTTGTTGGCGTCGACTGCGATCACACCGGTAAGCGGGTTCGCGCTGCCCACCACTTTGCTTTGTCCGCTGCCGTCGGTCAGGACCACTGCATGTGTGGACGAAAGGGCAGCAGAAAAAGGAGGCACCATTCAGGCTCTTCGCATAGATGTAGTCGTCGGTCACTGCTGTTCTAATCTTTATGCGAGTAATAAAACATTGGAAAAGGCAGACTTCAGTAAAGGAGGCAGAATGTATACCGTAACTGAGATTAACGAAAACTTAAAATAATTGGCACCGTTCGCAAAATGAACACTAATAAATTCAAGGGTGGCTTCGTGCTGAGCTAGGACAATCTAAATCCCTCCTTCAACTGCAGACTATCAGGAGCAATATCCTTACGCATTTTATTATTCTTCTTACTGCAGCCATCGTTAAAGTTCCATAATAGGTATTGTAGGGCTTCAATCGCCCAGTCATATCTGCCCACGCTTAAAGAACCGGGCCAAGTACAGCGATGACCCCTCTGCGAGAAATTCAGTGGTGATAAAAGTTGGATTAACAGTGAAACGTTGTGATGTAGAGGGGAGGGAGAACACGCCAGAACAGTTAGTACTGTCTCCGGCGATGAGTCAGTCAGTCTATCAACGAGTAATTATGCGAGTGAAGGAGTCCTTCCATCAAATAGTCAATCAGTCACGCGGCTATTCAGTAAAACACAAAGAGGCAATAATTCCTCCAGAAAGTCTGCAAGAGTTGCTACAAAAGGAAGAGTAAGAGCAATCCGGTGCCCTCTTGCATGAGTCTGTCGACTCGTTATGGACACGCTGCTCCCTAAGTCGCATACACAAAGGCTTTAAAGGCACTTGGCCTCTCCTCGTTCTTCAGAGTATTACATCTCGACGGCGTGTCAAGGAAACTAGGCAATTATTATTCAAGAATATTCACTTGTCCTGCGTCACGCCCTTGCCGTAAACCGGTTAGTTTACGCACATAATAGCAACTACGCACAATGCAATTTTAAAAACTTCACCTCACGCACACGCCTTCGAGTAGTAATCCTGCTGTACGTCGCAAGCAAAATAGGGAAATGTTCTTCGACACGGGCTCCATAGTGTCACTGAACAGTCAACTGATTCGATATGATCACAATCCGTTATTGGCGAAACCTACGCTTACAACTAAAATCACTAGTTTGCCATACGCTTACTGCTTTTCCAAAAGCCACGCTGAACGAAGTTGCTGATCAA
This sequence comes from Dermacentor variabilis, assembly GCF_050947875.1. NCBI lineage: Eukaryota > Metazoa > Arthropoda > Arachnida > Ixodida > Ixodidae > Dermacentor > Dermacentor variabilis. The sequence goes on from NC_134570.1 coordinate 114,962,722, forward strand.
GAGAGCTCAAGCCTGTGTCTCACATTACGCACACATTTCTATATTCGAGCTTCCCAAAGGGAAAGCCTTGAACATTTCAGACAAGAGCCCTTTGTAACTAGAGTTGACAGATATCTCTCTCTTGGACACGCTCAGCATAGCCGGCTTTATTCACTTTGCAACTCAGTGACTGAAACATTCAGCCATTCCATGAATGCAGTTGTTGGTTAGAGCAAACTTAAGACACAACTCAAGGCAGCAGCCTCGTGCAAAAACTGCTTACTGCATATGGACGTCGTAAATGTGTAAAACAATTTAATTTCTGGGGCTTTACCTGTCAAAACCACTATCTGATTCTAAAGCACGCCATAATGGGAGACTACGTATTAGTTTGCACCACCTGGTGCTCTTTTACTTTGACTTTCTCCCCCATCTAAATGCGCCGCCGCGCCCGGGGTTTGACCCCCAGACGTCTTGCTTAATAGCGCAACACCATAGCCACAAAACAGCTATGGCGGGTGCGTCCATTTCAATGGGTGAACCTTGGGTTCAAAGAAACCATTTGTTGAAATTTGGCGTTCGTGTTGTATCCTCCTTCTTCGTCCTCGTTTTTTCGAGTGCAATAGCGCGGTTGCCATCATATCTTAACTTAGGTAATCGAACCCAGTGCAGCTATCGTATCATTTAGAACGTTTATAACATTGCTATTAGGCTGTATATCATTCGGCTATATTTCAGTAACGTTACTTTGTTGCGCTTTTAAGGCCAACGTATAAGGTTGCTTTAAAGTAAATCTGAAAAGTTATCAGAAGATGGCACTTCAGAAAGTGTTGCTGTTACTAAACACACTCATTTAGATCAACAGGGGTTAAGACACGAATTTAATACGTGGAAGTTCACCAAGTTCAAGCAGATTACAGTCACTTCAGGATTGGCGCAATTGCCGCTTCCAAATTTCCAAAAAGAAATATAACACGCCCGATACTGATATACCTGCTTTTTTGCTATTGCAACAAAGCCTGCAAAAGTCATTAGTTTTTTTATTTACTGGTGATTTTATTTCCTCCGGAGTATTGATACTGCCTTGTGTACCCGAAGGGGCGTGCTATTTCTACTCATACCTGGAGGAGGGTTTTGGGCGACATTACCACCGCTGGGTGTCATGACGCCACCAAATTGCGGTCCCATGGCGTTCATTCCCATGGATCCCACGCCCATGGGTCCCGTGACCATGGGTCCCGTGCCCATGGATCCCATGCCCATGGATCCCATTCCCATCGGCATTCCAGCGGTTCCCATGCCTCCTGAAAGTATGCCCGTAGGAGCCTGCATCACGTATGACCCTGGCTGTGGCACCACCACCACGGCGCCTGCGTGGAGCCCAGAGAAAATATAGGTTAGTCCTCTTTTTTTTCTATTAGGCAGCATCATCTGTTAGACAAAGGGATAGACAACCAAACAACTCCAAGTCGTAGAGTAATTATTCGTGTTCTTTTTTAATTAAATGGCATCATCTGGTTGGGAAGAAGTGACCGACTTTCTTTATGGAATGTTACAGATGTTTCCCTTGCGACACACCTAGCATATTTAGACAGATTGCAACGACTACGTGTGAAATGACCCATTCATACACATCCCATGCACAGCTTGTCCCAGGTAACTAGTGTGCTTGGTCCACCTCGTTGTACCTGAGGAAAATAGAAGCACCTTTGCTTCGAGCGAAGTGGTATAGCCACTACAAAATACATGGCGTAACCGTGAGGAGCTGCCACATAATTAACAAAGACTTTAACTTACGAGGGTGCACAGCACAAACGGACGCATAAAACACGCTTCAAGTCACCAAACGCGTTGTACACACATAACAGAGTAGCAATCGCACTAATTCCTAGTTTATTAGGTACATCTAAAGCGAAATTTAGTCATGTTTGGAAAACCAATTTGTTTAGTGCAAGTACACAAAGAAGAAAATATAAACAAGAAGTAGCACTGCGTATCCTTTACTCGTTATGTAGTTGCGCTAAACATACTGTTCTTTTTTTTTTCAAAAATATCATACCAACAAGACCAAACAAAGAGTCAAGATTGCCAGTCATGTTTGTTAGGGTTCGGTTTCCACAGTCTGGGGAAAACTGCGTACGTGGCACGCGTAGCATGCGTACTTCGCAGCGTCGTGGCTCAAGAACGCATTCATGAGCTATCCTGCAAACCATTTTAATTATGGCCAGCACTACACAAGCACAAATATCTACGTGAAACTTCGAAGGAAGGAATACACCCAATTAACTACTTCCATTCTATTAGGAGCCCAAATGACCGCGTTTTGAAATACTAAAACACACATTTATTTGGCTTACTATGCACCAATAATTCCTGCATAATCGGGTGACTGCAGCGGTGCTAGCGGAGCGTCCTGTCCATGTTTGAATGGTCTCGATGTCAATTTCCACAGAGTTAAGTTACCTCCCTGAAAACTCTGGCATCAACTAAAAGATGATTTTGCAAATGCTTGCAGGCGTTTAGAGGTCTGCTGCCGGCGGCCCCTATTCTTAGATATGGTAGCAAGGGTTCATGTTGGCCTGATAACGTTCTTATTGTGCCTGTATTTAAAAACTTCGTCAGCACGAGCTTTGATCGCTTGAACCATTTCATTATTGAACTAAACATAGACAACATGAATCATACTACTATCAAGGAGGTAGTGCTTTATCACAGTGACTGTGGAAAGGGCAACGAAATATAACTTGCGCAAACCAGATCGAAGAATAAAAGTATTACATGAGTTGCGAAGATTATCCTCCGCGTGGCTTCGTCAACAGTGGTGACAGCACTTGCCACTAACTACTGAGGTGTTGATGTTCTCCGAAGCAACGTTGGCGTCACCTAGCAAACTAGCACATGGTTATCTCTATGAAAATACGCCCCCTAAATCCACTGACGGCTAATTTAGCGCGATTTGTCACAAATTTAATCACATTCCCGTTGCGTCATCACTCATTACAGCAACGCGGGCGGCTTACTCACTAATTCCACAACCTGTTGTAAACACCACCGGAAGCTTGCATTTATAGCATTAAGCAACGATATAGCTACATGTGATTATATAGCATTCTGGCTGAACCCGGCCTATAGCGGAAGCTGAAGCGCCTTTCTCGACATTTATTTATTTATTTATTTATTTATTTATTTATTTATTTATTTATTTATTTATTTATTTATTTTGCTTTTATGATGTTGCCGTTATTGGCAACAAGAATGATGCGCGAAATATCACAGTGCATTGACCATTCCGAAAATACCACAATTTCAGTCACTATACTGCAAACTATACTTTACCAGGTCATACGGAGACAAGCTACATGGAGCAGGTCCATGCCGTTTCGGCACGTGGTTGGGGCTCAGTCCAAAAATCAGGTGATGACAGGGTCGCGAAAAAGGATATAGCGAGGTCGCCACAATGAACCTCGGACAGCGCATCGCGCCTCATAACGGAAATGCCCGCTAGAAGGAAAACTTGATCACTACATCACGTCACAACGAAGTGTGTCTGACAAGAGTCTAGACTAGCTGTATCTGATTCATGATGACCCACGCAAAATATGACACCGCAAAGAACAGACGACACGACTGCTTGTGGCTCCTGCTTAAAGCTAGGCTTCTGATTGATTGATTGATTGATTGATTGATTGATTGATTGATTGATTGATTGATTGATTGATTGATTGATTGATTGATTGATTGATTGATTGATTGATTGATTGATTGATTGATTGATTGAAGAGACGCCATAGTGCCGGACTCTGTATTGATTTCCACATCTTGGGGGATTTTTTAAGTGTGGCTGAATCTTTACACTCTCAGCGAGTCAGCCGGTAAACAAAATCGTGACCTTGTGCTCAGCAGCAGTAAGTATGTGTAGTCAGTGAGTCAAGATTGAGGGTAACAAAAAGAATATTCATCAGTACATCGCAATAGACGCTGCATATACTATTTCATTTAAAGCTGGCATATTGCGGGGAAGAGTAAGAGGTGCCCGAATTTTCGGACTCCTAGATGTTTCCTATCTTTATCGTTTTCCATTAGATGTTGGCAGTGCGTCGCTTCAAAGTTATCACCGGTATCACCTACCAAATACATGGGAGCCTAAGAAAAAGCGAATTGCCAGACACCGAACAAGAAAGTTTGTCAGTCCATCAGAAGAAATAGTTCAGCAACAAATGAGAGTTGTTATCTTCAACCCTGCTGGCCACTAAATCCTATAAATCGCGTGCTAAACTAAAATATTGAGGATGAAATATGGCTGTTTGCACTCACCCGTGACTGTATGAGGTTGAAGGAACATAAGCAACATTTGGAGCAATCCACAGGACGTGATTATTGCAATATATTTCATGCGACCACACTGAAATCAGAAGAATGAAATACTGCCATTATTTGGCTGCTGTTTACCCGCGGCATCTAGATCTAACAAGACAAGTATTAATAATAAGTGGAGCAGGAGCTGTTGCAGGGCAGTTTCGTAAGGCTGAAAGGCAAAGCTCTGGGTGGTGAGTGTGAAAGTTATTTTCACTCCCCACGGCGTTAGACACTTTGTTGTGCCATAGGAACTCCCTTAGGCAGCCTCTAATTCAGCACGGCGGTCACGTGCAGCAGCCCGAAAGCTTTCAGCGAGACGTATACATTCTCTTTCATGGCGCGAGAAACAGACCTTACACAGTGACTGTATTACCCCCTCAACAGAATGCACTGTAAACCGTATCAACTTGTACGAACAAGTCTTTTTGAACATTTAAAGGTTCACGACGTACAACAAAATCATCCAAGCGAAAACAATAAGGTAGGTTCCAAGACGAAAATTCCCCTTTCTCTGCGCTCTCGTCTTATACATATGTAGCACTCATATCGCTTTCGCCATCGCCATTTGATTCATTACGTGCCGACATCCACTTTTTCTATGTTATCATTGACAGCGCCAGGCAGAAATTTATTTGCCCGTCTTTTTCGTCATTTTCTTCCCATCATTTACCAAATTTATATAACTGCAAATGCATACAGAATATGCAAGTTCGTACATCGGATCACCTCAGCGCGTGCACATGAGCAACTTGTGCTCTCCTGTAGTAGATTGCTGCATGTTTCAAGAGCTAATTCTTCGCAACCGCTTACTGATATTGTAGCGAAGAGAACAGCGACTAAGCGTGTTTTTACGTGTACAAGACAAGTACGTACAAGACTGTTTTGCACTTTCTTATACTATATAGTACAGACGGGGAGCACTCACTTCACACGAAGATCACTGGACAAGTAAAAAGAGAGAGAGAGAGAGAGAAATTATAAGCAGCGCACAGAAGTTCGGAAAGTGAAGAAAAATGTGTGACTGCCTATAGGTACAATGGGGGCTTAGAATTTGGTACATACAAGATATTACAATTTTTTTTACCTTTAGCGACTCCATCTTCGGTAAAAGTGGATCAAAAACGACACCAGCTCAGAGCCTATGCAATACCGAGAGCAGCTTATACTGGCCCAGAATCGTCGGGCGGGTACTCTGTGCGAAGAAGGAAGTCTCACTTCATTCCATCACAAGCAGGTGCGTTTACAATACCCAGAACCACTGGTCGCTATTATGCAGCGCTCCAACAACATCTGTGGTGATGACTCACAGTGTGCCAACTCTCAGGCATGTCGAGCAGACGGCGCGCACTTCGGCTCTGACTAAGAAATAGTTTTACCCGTATGCTGCGCTCGTGGACAAATTACCTACTAAACACCATACGTTACGTCCTTGTCATATATTAGGGAAAAAAACATCCAATACATTTCGGCGCTCTAAATGCACGTTTAGTGTGACAAAAGTTCAAACATTATCACTAGTTCAGCATTTAATTTTGTTAACGTCACCAGATCTGAAAGCTGATACACCAAACTATATCCTGCTTTATTCCGCATGCAGGTTATATTTCTCTTTCTAAGTGTACCCGCTGTTGATGGATAATGCATTCACCGTCATAGCAGTTCTTTTTAGTATAGTCTTTTAGAGTTCTCGCATACACATTTGCAGCCAACAAAATAGCACGTTACCAACGACGTCTGCAGGAGCGGTCCGATTTGTGGGGCCAGCTTGCGACTCAGAGTTTAAACATAGAGAAGAGACAGTTATTATTGCAGTAAGCAGGGATATTCTGGTTATGCGTTGGCTTAAAGAGTCGACGCTGGCAGAATAATCGTTAACACTCAGTCCGTCTTTGTCCTTTGTGTTTTTGTTGCAGCTTGACTTTTTTCACTACCTTCTTGCTTTCTTTTTGTTTCTGTTGCACGGACAGCCACGCAACAAGACCTTCTGTGGTGCACTGGCCGGATAAAGCACCACAAGATGTACCTACCAGCGTTGCCACTTGCATCTCAGGCTCCGGTAGCCTCGTATTGTGTAAGCGCTAAAACGTATGCGGACAATCCAATAACTCTCTCACACGAGGACGCTGAAGTTCTTTTAGATAACCGGTCTTTTAGCAAGTTGAAAGAATTTTTGTTGAAGAGATGGCGCGCAGCACACACACGGCACCGACGACCTCTTTTTAGTGTTTCCTTCTGTACACGCTACCGAAAGAGTGACGCTAGCGGTCGAATCAAAATCGGCCAAGATAGAATGATGTATCTCGAAATCTAAAGTGAAAGGTTATTGTATTACATAATGTTGAAATCAATTTAACAAGACCAGATCAAAAAACGTTAACGTAAAGTTTTATTGTAGTAGTTTGGAGATCATTGCACCTGCTTACGAAACCTTCGACCTGCTTACGATGGCACAGAAGAAAATTTGCATTTTGTGCTTACTACACCTCCTGCGAGACATAAAATTATTGCTTACGATGACCCTAGGCGACCCAAAAATATGCGTTCACTTAGTGTTTTTTTTTTTCACATCTATTAATTGCGCTTTCACACTGGTTTCGAGGCTACTCCTTTTCAGCCCTAAAAGATATTGACGCACTCAGCTTCCAGAAAAAACCGTTTCTGAAAAAGAGATCGCTCCCTGTCGTGTGTCTGCAACCAAAATTCTTTTTCTGGAGAAGCCTATTTCCCCAAAAGACTTTCGAGTGCGCGGGGAGAGGGATATAAAACTCGCTTCTGATTTTTCCAAAGAATACTTATCTAAGCCTACACCGAATGGGTAGATTGTGTAGATGGCTGCATGTTTTCATTCATACGTAGAATGAAGATACGTTGTATGTATGGTAAATTATGCTATGGTGCAAATCCCCAATCATCCTAAGAATAATGTATTCAAGTTATTTACACAGTGTTCTGCCACCCGAAGCGTATACCTGCAGAAAAAAAAAACGGAACGTTCCGTCTGAGTAAAGGAGAAAGTATTCGATTCGTTCGTCAAGTGAAAACACTCGGATGCCTTAACTTTCAGGCACATAAGCGTGGGTTTAGTACAATCAAAGAGTTTGTGAAGCGTTACGTCGATGCAGTGTATTCCTATTGTTATGGATGTGCGACAGTGCTTCAAGAAATAACGTATCGTTGCATTGCGAACATAGAACAATTCCCCTTTTTGTCGCACTCATTGGTGAAGTAGGATACGCAGTAAAAATGGAAATTAATGTCTAAAGTCATCACTTAATGTAGTGGATATATTATTTCAGATACATAATGCAGCAAACCGAACATGTGATGAGCTACGCCATTCTAGGTGACGGAGTGATAAAGTAACCTGCAATGCTGACCGTTTGCTGAAGTCTTTTGGGAACTGCTTGTTCTAAAAGGCAGAGTAAAGGCTAAAACGATTGGGACCTCATTTTGTATTATGATGAAGTTTCTATTCGCTGAATAGGAACCACTATTTCCCGTATGATCGTGTATTTTAGACCTTGCTTCCCATCGCCCCTCTATTGCGCATCACTATGTTTTACACATCATTCACTTTTTGCACGAAATACAGTAAACTATGAGTTGCACGAACGTCGGTGTAACGAATATTTCAGACTGACGAACTTTTAGATAATCCCGGACAGTCTCCCTAAGCATTCAATTCAAAAATATTTCAGTTAGACGAATTTCTGAGTAGCGAATATTTCAGTAAAGCGAACTTGATCAGTGGATCCAGGCTCATTTTTGAAATCAGTTTAACGAAGTTTTGCGCTCTGCAGCGCTGGCGTAGCCGATTCCTGCCGCCCCCAAATGACCCCTCCAGTGGCGGCTATGTGCAGTGTCACAGTGAGCTCGTTTATTTGTGCTGAACTATCATATCTGGAAATTGTTTCCAGTGTTCATCCCGAAGAAGAAGAGTGCGACGAGGAAGATGCAATGGAAGATGCAAATCCTGTAATTCTAGCCGAGGCTGTCGGATGCCTTGGAAAGTTGCGAGACTTCGTGTCTAAGCAATAATCTGTGCCAGAGTAGGTCCACAAAAACACACACTCTCTGGACAGCTTCGTTACTTTATGCTTTAAAAGCCCCAGTGCAAATGAAAGTAACAGATTGTTTTTTTCAAATAAAGATAGGCAGCAAAGTAACTGTTACGCACGTCGTATATATTGATGTACACACCTCTGTAAATTCCATTTCACACTTTTGACTCAATGTCTGCTGTGCCCTATGATGTGCCACATTCTAGTGAATATTCCCTTAATGAACTTTCAGTTAAGTGAATTATTTCTTTGGATCCCTTAAAGTTCACTCAAGTGAGAGTTCACTGTATCAACAAGTAGGTTCGTTGAGTTGAGCGGGGTTACAGCGGGTGTTTTGTACCCCATGAATATAGGAAAAAATCAAGCGTTCACTAAATATTTGCAACAATCAAGATTAGGCCAGCAACATAAATTTTAATAATAATAATAATATTTGGGGTTTTACGTGCCAAAACCACTTTCTGATTATGAGGCACGCCGTAGTGGAGGACTCCGGAAATTTTGACCACCTGGGGTTCTTTAACGTGCACCTAAATCTAAGCACACGGGTGTTTTCGCATTTCGCCCCCATCGAAATGCGGCCGCCGTGGCCAGGATTCGATCCCGCGACCTCGTGCTCAGCAGCCCAACACCATAGCCACTGAGCAACCACGGCGGGTAACATAAATTTTCCTCACACACCAACATACGTTCAAGGAAATGAGAGCGGTGCTAAACAGGTGTTATTTTCGCTGAATGTGATTTTGGTTACATAAAAAGTCATTATAGGACACTTAGAAACATTCGGGATAACTGCCATACAACACATTTAGGCAATTGCTATATTTTTCTAAAAGCTGTAATTCCTTCTAGACTGTGGGAGAAATCCTGTGTCATTCGTGAAAACACATCTATAACGTTCCTAAACTATTCCATGCGCAATATACCGGAAATACTGTGAATAACCCCCTCTCCCTTGAACTGTCTATACATAAAACCCATAGCTTGCCTCATGTTTCCACACAGTGTAAACGAGGTGAACAGTGCCGTTCACCGAAGGCACCGCGGGTGCCTCCGTGCTCCTAAGCACGGTGTAACTACTCAGCCTCAGCCACCAGGTGGTTCGAGCAATGCAGGTCATTATACTTCTAGTAAAGTTTAGAAAGAAAAGAAAAAAATGAACAACAGCAGTACTGCCTTGCCACACTAAGAGTTTGAGTGGCATAGATTGTTTTAACGTGAGGATTATTTCATTATAAAAGCTGTTAAATATTGACGCAACGAAATCGGCACTTTGCTAAATCGAAATGCGACATTATATGCGAAAGGTGCAGTCTCCCATCGATTTCTCTTACACAGAAGCGGCCGTAAAGTTTTTCGGTTGTCGAGCATTTGTAAAAAAAAAAGAATTTAAATGAGAAAAAAATATTTTGTTGAACTAGGTGGTCTAACTTAACCAGCTATTGAACTAGATGTTGAAATAGCTTGCGACGCTTTCAGGTCCACTCTGCCGCCAAAAGCTGACAGTGCCACCCGTCGTGGTACAGCGCTATCGTGGAGAGCGCAGGCAGGTGGAACCGAATGCTTCCACTCCGCGTCTCGCTTCTACGCGTCTCCGAAACTAGAAATGAGGCGATCCCCAGCACTGAGCGCGCGGCGTGACAGAGTCCATTACGTGCCAACCATCTCGGCTCGCGCTGCGTTTTTACCCACCGCAGGTTACCTCCAAGGTAGGGCGGGCAGGCCATGCACGCGGTCGGACACGCCGACAGCCACGCGTATCCAGGGATGAGCTACGGGAGGAGATTCGCGCTCACCTGTCGCCCATGCAGCCTGCGTCCATCAAGCCACCATCCTTATCGGCTCTCCTTCGCAAGCCACCTCTCACGCCCACTGCATATGGCACGCGGGGTAGGATCCTATCCCACTTGGAATTGATTTAGAATATGATGGCAAGTGGGTCCTGCTGCTACGCTGCTCCCCTGCGACGGTCGCTCTCTGACGCGCGGCACGCAATTTTAGAAGTGCGTTTGCAAGCAGCAGTGTGCATTTCAACAAACTTACGATCTCTGTCCGCGGCAATTTCCATTTATTGCGTCGGTATTCTTTCGAGGCGGCAGTGAAATTTTCTTGTATTGAAATCGCATGTAAGCAGATTTCCTTATATTGAGGTTCGCAGTACAGTGTTCTAAAGGCAAGAAGATATAAGAAGTTAAATACTTCGTTAAAGCGAGCATATTCTATTATTGAAATTCGTTATGTTGTAAAACGTACACAGCCAACCATGAACAGATCCCACTCGTATGTATTGTATGTTATCAACGAATATAATAGATTATGATGATTATACTAGATGCCTTCGGGTGATCTGTAGTGTCTTAAGGATAATAATGATAATACTATTCTTCTCCTGAATCTTTTCTCACTTAAAGCAAAGCCGGCTGCGACGAGATTTCAGAAAGAAGTTTCAGTAATCAGGGAGCTGTGGAAATCATCATTTACCATATGTATGTCAGAAACGTTTCAGTACACATTATATGTAATATTTTGATCCAAGCCACAAATCATTACCTGTTCTTCATGCTTCTGATGCGTCGTGGGGCTTTTAGCATTTAGCATTTGACAGTTTAGCATATGTGTACGGTGATACGGTGCCATCAAAACTATATTACTCACTAAAGAAGCGTATGCTTCTATATAGTGAGTTTACAGCTGCTACAAGTTTTTGAAGATTACCCGTGGCAAAGAGCACAATTCAAAGCCTTGACTTAGATTGCTCTATAAGGCGGCCATTACTTCTACGAGAAACCAAAATGCTAAATTAAATAATAATTATATGTTCACGAATTATTTCATGTAATTATTCTGGGGCGCGCATTTGAATCTAAGTAATAAGTTTGCCAGGCATATCCGTTTGGAACGAATTCTCAGAATGGCACCGGTTTCGATACGTGCGCCGTCACATTTGAGGTAAGAGTGGACTGTTCCTCCACTTACTTTCTATAGAAAACGCAGTTTTATGCATTGAAGCTCGAAAGTAACTGGAACGCCAGTGCATTTTATTGGACAGTTTCAACATTATTCCGAAAATAGCTTAGTCCGGATAATTGTACTCCTGCGCCTAGGAGGTAATCTGCTGCGACTGCACATCTTCGATGAGATGAGAAGGCTGGAGCCTTCTCGTGCGTTGTCTTCCCCCGGCACCTAGTGCTGCAAGGCGCGTATTCTAAATTTTCCGGTAGAGTGAGAGAGAAAGAGAGAATAAACATTTTTATTGCGTAAATGCAGTTCTTTAGAGGCGTCCTCATTCCAGAATGCCTTGAGCTCAGGTCGGGTCCTGTGCCCTCACAATCAGCCTTTGCTGATACTGGAGGCCGGAGCTGGCCAAGGCTCTCTCTCAAAGCTCGTTGGTGCGGTAAGGGTGGAGATGATTTAATGGTGCCGATATGCAACCCCCTACTATGTGCCCGAGAAACCCGGGTCTCTGCGCAGAAGCGGCATTGCAGAGAGAATTGTGTAGGGGCTACAAGGTGATTACTGGTTTCGTTGGGGAATTTATTAACCAGTAGAGCTCGGAGGAATTGCTCCTGCTCTCTAGGTGGGGACTTGTGTGGGGGTGCATATGTTCTGCGGTTTAGCTTGTAGTGTTGTGTGATGTCCTGGCACGAGACTAGAGGGTGCATGCGCTAGGCTAATTTCTCGGCGTCAGATCCATGGGTCGAAATTCGGGCCTCGTGGTTGGCCACCTCGTTGCCAGGAATGCCATGATGAGCTGGCGCCCAGTTTCGGGGACGCACTGAAGTGAAGGGCAGCAGGATGCATTCGCTGCAGCCGTCCGGGCTCTTCGTAACGCCGGCGTTATGATAGCGAGCGTACGCGGTCACGAGAGTGATCTGTTCATGCTTGACTGTGTGCGTGGCACAACATACTTGGTAATTTATTTAGTGAGCGAATGTTTACATCAGTTTACATGACCGACAATACTACAAACCTTCAAGTAGCTGTCTAGTACTTTATTTTCACCATGAATGTTTCGCCTTTCGAGTGAAAGTAAAGCTTTTTATAAACGTGCATGCAACACCTACTTTAACTCAAACCTTAAACCTGGAATTATCAAATCAAAGTTCTGCGGGCCGAAATGCTCCTCATTCCTTTACTTCCCAGACACTGAACATCTTCGTGCGCTTTTCCTTTTCAAAAATACTTACATGTGCTCAGTTGGACATAAGAAATCACACATAAGCATCACAAAGGAGATGTCAAAGCGCATTAACGCCGCTGTCGCCAAAGCATTCGTGGAGCGAACAGGTAATTATAATAACAATTGCATAAGCGCTGCAGCACCGAATCATGTGCAGGATAGGGCAGAATGGTATAGATGGACTAATCATCAGTGCATCGCTGAGATCGACATGTGTCCCAATACTTCTCCCGCGTCGTCACTGAATGTCCAGCGCTGTAGAACTTTGCCTAACGCGCGTCTATTTCAATCACTTCAGCAGAGAGGACAACTGCGCTCTTTCATTGCTCTGTACAGCATAATAAAAGCACATTTGTGTTCTACGAAGTGTCAAATAGGGCCGTGCTAAAAGGGTAATTGCATCTTTTGTTTCTTTTTTTCAGTTTCACCCAACCGCAATATCGTAGGCGATATCAAGAGCCGAAGTCTCCTTTACCACTTTGCGTCAGACATTCAGCTTGGCTCACAAATAGCTGGCGAGAACAGGATGTGCTATTCTCCGCGTCTTTGAAAAATATATTCCACGACGCATACTTGCTAAATATATTGAAATATTTTTATATAATTGTTCGTCATAAATATAACCGTGCATGTGTGGCCATCGTGCCAATTATATACGAACAAATATATAAAAATATTTCTATATAATTAGCAAGTATGTTTCGTGGAATATATTGGCTAATATATGTAAGCAAGTTAATAGGTGATGAAAGTGACAGTGACAGTGACAGTGACGAGAACTTTATTAGAGTGTCCTGAGGAACTTGATTTGGGGGAACCGAAGGCTCCCCGATCAAGTTGGTGGCTCCGCCCACGACGGGACAGGGAGATGGTGACTCTCCGCGACGTCGCGGGCCCTCTGGACGGCCTGTAGTTGGCTTGGGAAATCCGAGCTCTTCAGCAAGGCGTCCCACTTGGACTTGTTATGAAAGTCGAAGCCCGCGTTGTACGGGCACAACCAGAGCATGTGGTCGAAGGAGCAGCACTCGTGACCGCATGAGGGCCACGATTGCGGAAAGTTCGGGTCTATCCAACTAAGCGCTCTCGGGGTGAGGTACGATCTCGTCTGTAAAAGCCTGAAAGTAACAGCCTGAGCCCTGTTGAGTTTCGGGCTGGGGGGAGGGAATTTTCTCCTGCTGTGTCTGTAATGTGACGTAATTTCGTGAAAGGTTGTAAGTTTATCTTTGAAGGGGCAATCCTGCGGGAGAGCCGGACCGCTAGCTCTGGCGCGGTTCGTGAATTTACGCGCCAGGCAGTTGGCCCGCTCGTTAGGGTTGCAACCCGCTCGGTTAGTTGCATCGTCCATGTGGGCCGGGAACCATGCTATTGTATGACCTGCAGTTTCTTCGCACGTATTAATACGAAAGCATCTGTTAACGATGTCGGCTGCGTGTTTACAAACTAGAGCGGACGAGAAAGCCCTGACCGCCATGCGCGAGTCGGGGAAAATGGACGCCGGGCCTTTTGCGGCTTGAAGAGACAAGGCTATCGCGGTTTCCTCCGCCTCGTTCGCGTGTTTAGCGTAGATTGATGCGCCGCTGATAAGTGTTCCGCGCGCGTCAACGACCGTGATTGCAAACCTGTCTTCGCTGCCATATTTGGCGGCGTCGACGAAGAATGCATCTGCCCCGTAAGGATCGATTCGTCGAAGGATGGCTCTAGCCCGAGCTCTTCTGCGACCTTAGTTATATATTGGGTGGATGTTCCTCGGCACGGGCTCAACCTTTCCAGCTTCACGGGCTAATTTAGACAGGGGTTGTCGGTTGAGCGGCGCCTGTATAGGGAGTTGAGCAGCTTCATCAAGAATTTTGATTCCCCGCTTAGTTGACGAAAGCCTGGAGATCTGTGCAATAAACTGTGCTTCAATTAGTTCGTGTGTGGTATTGTGAATTCAGAGTTCAAGTAGTTTTAATGTGCTAGCGGATTGTGGAATACCGAGTATTCTTTTGACGCCGGACCTGATGAGTGTGTCGAGTTTGTTCTTTTCAATTTTGCTCCATTTGAGGTACGGTGCCGTGTAAGTAATGTGACTGATGAAGAAAGCTTGGAAAACCCTGAGTAGGTTGTCCTCCTTGAGACCCCCCACCCTTTTTGCTTGCGATTCTAGTTATGAGTCTTAGTATATTTTTCGCCTGCGCGCTCAGCTTTTTTAGTGCTTCTGCATTACAGCCTTTGGCGTTGATTGAAAGTCCTAAAATTTTGATGGAGTTCACCCTCGGAATGGAGTGCGCTTCTCGTGTTGTAATTTCGACTGGCAGCGTTTCCAGAGGCTCGAGGTTCCTAACGCCCTGCCTCGACTGTCTGTAGAGGAGGAGTTCGGATTTGGTCGGTGACAGCTTGAGACCCGTGCGTGTAAGAAATTCTTCCGTGACATCTATGGCCGCCTGGAGAGATTGCTCTACATCGGCCAAAGATCCCCCCGGGGACCAGATTGTGATATCGTCTGCATAGATTGCGTGGCCTATTTTTGGGAGTGCGGCCAGCCTTTCAGAGAGTTTTTGCATGGCGATATTAAATAGTAGCGGGGATAGTACCGAGCCCTGAGCGCTTCCGCAGTTGCCCAGTTCGTACGGACCGCCCGAGATCGTGCCCAGTCGAAGGAACGCTTTCCTTTCCGATAGGAACGAGAGAGTGAAATTAAAGAAATAAATTAAAGAATGAACGAGATTTCCCATCTCAACCTAGGGAGGTGATGAAAGTGAATAATTTTTTTTTGACCAGGTAGGTTAGGGTATGTGCATAAAAAGTGTGAATATGAAGACTGCCCTTTACCAACGTTTGTTCAGCGTCTTTTGTCGTCGTGCTCTGCCCTTGCTAACATCCCCATCGGTGACGTCAGCTGTCATCGCGGAACGTCACTATGAGCTAAAGAGCCCGAAAACGCTCAACTTTACGTGAACGTGGCACTGTGTTGCAGTCAGAAACCAGCCCCCAATGTCGATTTTTAATTCATGTTAATATCTGTTAACAACTCTCAGCACTAACATTTAGTTAGGTTGACCTACCAATTTTAGAGAGGAAACGGGGTTAAACAAACATCTCATGTTTCAAACTTTGCGTCAGTGCTCATTGAAGCGTTCTCTTAATATGGAACCAAAATTTTGAACGACGTGAGTTACTGAATAAGACACATACACCACATTTTCACATAAAATATTTCCATGCGCCATTTATTTGTTATTATGAGCAATTCCAAAAATACACTCAAATTCTTCATGTGTTCGAGTGGACATTGGAGCTTTATTTGATCCGAAGGCACTGTAGCATATAGGATACAATGACACGATGGCCACACGTGCACGGTTATATTAGTGACGAACAATTATATAAAAATATTTCTAGATATTTAGCAAGTATGCGTCGTGTAATATATTGGTTAATATATGTAAGCAAGTCAACAGGAGATGAAAGTGAATAAATTTTATTGACCAGGTAGGTTAGGGTATGTGCATAAAGAGTGTAAATATGAAGACTGCCCTTCACCAACGTTTGTTCATTTTTTTTTCAAGAAAGCTGCACGCCGCACAGGATTTTCTGCTCGAGCTTCAAACAGGGTTCTAAAAACCAAAATTTTACCGACAGAAATATTTTTTGTCTTACTTTTTTCCATGGTGCTGCAAACATCTTGGAACTTTTCACTTTCCTCAAAGGCCCTCCCCTGTGTCCGACAACACATCAGGTAATCAACCTCTCGCGAACGAGTTGTCAAAAGATTTCCTCGACTGCCACCAAAATATTCATGCAGCAAATTGTTAATTCCAACTCCAATTATGTCAGTGACTTAGCGCCGTCTCGTGTACAAAAAGTGGGAGTATATTACGGCCGAAGGAAGTGAAGGGAGGCATTTCATCACTTTCCTCCTGCTGGTCTTGTCTCATGGGCGGGGACCCTATCTTGCTCAAAAACGGGCTTCTGCACTTGACCATTGCTATTTCTGTAAGTTCGTAACTCAGATGCATGGGAAAGGATACAAAATTTCGGATATCCCCAGTTAAATTTCATGCAATTAAGACATTTCATTAGACGCATTCGCTTTCTGCGCGTAGTCATCGGCACCCCGGTAAGCGTATATTGGTGAAGTGTCAGACGAAAGGGAGTCGGGCTGCTCTGTCCCTTCACTCGGCCGCCTCCTCTTCAGCTGGGGGTGGCGGTTCCTCAGCAGCTGCCTCGCCCAGGGCGTCTTTGAGCTCGTTGGCATCGAGTGTGATTGCACCGGTAAGTGGATTTGTACTCCCCACCACTTTGGTTTCCCCGCTGGCGTCCGTCAAGACCACTGCAATTTGGGATAAAAGAGCGCCAGAAAAATGAGACCCATTGATATGTTTCCTACATATCCCGACATTCATCACTACAGTTGAATTGACATTCATCGCTGCAGAATTCTATAGGCGCTCAGCCTGGCCACGATAGTTGGACGATTACGTCCACGTTGCGCACTGTACACCTTCTCCAGGCACTTATTGTAAACGCATATTCAGTCACTCTGCATTAGGCCGCCCCTGCACACCAGTTGTTTTACACACATAATAGCCACTAAGCGCAATGCAATCTTCAAACTTCACTTCTTCGCACTATACAGCTCCAACGGAAGCTTTTCCTTGCTCTCAATCAGTTGGATAGAAAACCGCTCACCTTGAACAAGATCTTGGGACCATGGCCTCGCATATCGCAGCTACAAAAGGCCACAAAAATGCTGATGTGATATTTCAAAGATACCGGATCGAGTCAGCGTCTGTGATCCGGACTGAGTGACCGAACGATATCCCCAATCGACTTTCTCTTCAGAAGAACTTCACATTGGCCTAGTTGGTGTTTACTGCATTTCATATTGACCGCAAATAAAGACGGGGACAGAGGAAGAGAACACATAAACAGCCCGTGCTGTTTATGTGTTCTCTCCCTCTGTCCCCATCTTTATTTGCGGTCAATATGATATGCGACTTTCTCTTCTTCTTTTAATCTTTCCGTCCCCTTTTCCCTTGGCCCAGTGTAGAGTAGCCAACGGGGCTCAGTCCTGGTTAACCTCCCTACCTTTCATTTATCATTTCCGTTCTCTCAAACTTCACGCCACACGTTCTCGGTAAAATGAGTCACCGAGCAAAACAGGTCACTCCGTGCTAACCACGCAAAGTCGTCAAGCTGGGAATTGAGTGGTTTGATATCTCATCGACAGATATCGCTGCCTATCCACTTTGCTTGGTTGAAAAAGCTGCAGTGAGTGGTCGAAGGACACAGAAGAAAAAAATATGAACTGAGTGCTCGTGAGTTCACAGCACGCTTGAGAAAAGGGAAAACCACATCACTTGTTCTTTTGGGTGAGCGCACCACAGTCTTCGCACTATACAGCGCTTACCAAAGCTTTTCTTTATTTCATTCTTTCACTGGCTATGCTTAGGCAAAGCATAAGTACGTTGTGCTTAATTTTGACAGCGATAATATTATGTGAGTACGGTTGTAAGGGAGGCGCAGAATGCACAAAAGAACCCCCAAGAGGCTTAAAAGATTTTTTATGGAGCTCATTCTCACTTGCTTCGAGATAAACTTATCATCTTTCCATCTAGGATGCTCCGCACGTACAAGAGGGACACATCTAAGGCTCCTTGGGTAGAAAATGACATGGAAAGAGCACTCGAAGTCGTTCAAGAATAGGCCTACTGCATTACTTTTCGGGCCAAAGCTTTCGGTGGGCCGAGAGATGCCCTTCTGAGTTTTGCGCAACCACTTCATGCCTAGAGACTCCAAAGCATTTTATTTATAAAATGCTTGGACCTAAACAACCCGTCCTTCCAGAGAGACAAGAAAGAAATCGTGTCGACTACACTTTGAGCATGGGCAGATCATTCTTTGGCCTGACGTCCCAGTAGGCCAAATTGGATTTGGCAAAATCAGGCAGGTTGCCCCGGTAGCTCCGAAGTCATGCATTGCCCCCCCCCTCCCCACCTCATTCTCAAGAAGGCAGAAATCGAAAAGGAACTTTCAATAAGGCGAAAGCATACGCTCAGTGCATAAGCCGGTGGAAAAAAAAATCTTACGGAATATTCGATCTATCATGTGAACCAAAAGCTGCGGGATATCTCTACGCATACCTGGAGATGGGTTCACGGCAGCATTGCCACCCACGGGCGTCATGACACTTTGTCCCATTGGGTTCAAGCCCATGGGACCCATACCCATGGATCCCATGCCCATGGATCCCACGCTGATGGGCATTCCAGCGGTTCCCATACCCGCAACAGGTATGCCCATAGAAGGAAGCTGGACAGGGTTTCTGCCTATTGGCTGCACGACAACCGCGAAGCCTGTGTGGAAACAGTAAAAAAGATGTTGAGATATCTTTGTATATTGCTATACAGTATCATCTGTTAAAAGAAAGGGATGGTCATTCTCTAATTGATCTTTCAGACGTTCGCCTGGCCTTACACTTAGACAGATGGTATGTATGTATGGCCTGGCCTTACACAGATGGCATGTATTATTCCTCAAATGACCCGTTTATAGGTAATACACACGTACAGTGTCGTCCACTGCTGTGTAGAACGCACGAACGGCCGGCTTTCCACTGCGGGACGACACCTGGTGATGGTTGCTGGGTCCGAGATAGTGTGCCCAGGTGCATGCGCGGCCTAATAAACATTTGGTGCGTGTTGCATTTAACTAGAGGAGATGCTCGCAAGCGCCTTTGTTATATTGAACAAACCGTGTTTGCCCGTGATCCGTGATCGCCAGGTGTGAATAGGCATCCGCTCTTTAGCCTGCACATTATATTTTAAGATCGTCACTGGCAAACAAAGAATGTTATTCAGGTGGAACATTGCAGGAAGTCAGTGCAACTTATTAATTGCTTCATTGCTACTGGGAGCCCAAAAGTGTACGTTGTCAAATCATGAAGCACAGAATTACCAAGTTTGCAATGACCATTGGTAAAAGTGGGTGGCGGACAAAGTGCCAACTGCTGCAACACATTTTATGTGTTGCAAATGGTGCCGGTGTTATTTCTTGTAGAATGACGTGACCTCTACGAAGACTGGTATCACCTTATGACTGATTTGAGAAATGATTGCGAGTGCTTCCGCAGCCCACGGTGTTTGTGCTCACCTCATAGCGTGTTTATTAGGCAGTAAACTTAAAAGCTAGTCATCTGAACCTTTGGTCATTTTGGCAAGTTCATTATTCAACTGAAAAAGAAATAGAGCTTGCATTTCATTCATGTGTATTGTCGTGTTGCTTCCACTGGCAACTAGTAGTTTATTACGAATTACTTCTTGCTAGGCTAGTTGGTTCCTTCTTCTTGAGGGGGAAAAGGCTCGACGACAACTATGGAAATAGCCAGAAGAAAAAGAACATCACATGCAAACTGAGTTTGCAATTCAACTGGCAGCAACCCACGCACACTGCCTCAAACATTGCGTTAACAATCAGCAGGCTGAATTGCAAACTCGGTTTGGATGTGATCTTCTTTCTCGTGCGGTCGTTTCCTGACCTATTCTTGCGCGTTTTCAATTGGAAAAGGTAGCGGTACGAGTGTGGCTGGTTTTAGCACAGTATGCGGCATACTCATCCAATGCTCACACTGCGTCATCGCTAATTCCAGATACACCAGCGGCTTTCTCGCGAATTCTACAACCTATTATGAACAACGCGGAAACCTTAAAATGCACTGATAACACCTGTTCATAGTAGAAACGGTAAGTGAATTTCGTGACTCCTATTTATTTATTTATTTATTTATTTATTTATTTATTTATTTATTTATTTATTCATTTGACGTTTAGCTATCAACGCAAGGTTTAAAAGAGTCGCCGCACTGCAGCGCTACGTCTTGATAGCCACCCATCGGGAATATTTAACGTTCAGCCTCTGCGAGTGTTTTGAATTCAGCACATATAGGATTACGACTGCGCAGCGTGCGAATCAACATCGTGACGTCACCCTTAGAAACAGCAGCTCTATGCAGTAACAGAGGCATCGCTTCGAGAGAAAAACGTTATTACTACACTACATAAAGATGTTCATAACACTGTTTACAGTTGGGATACGTTGGTTAAAACCAAGAGGCAACTCAATTTGATGGACTGTTACGTTACACACGATTTTTAGAGCGAAAGCTCTGCTCCTGGAAGCACAACTTGCAAGGTCAATGTCGGCGCGCGTTTGACCTTCAGCTGCCGGTGCGTAAGTGTGAAGGCGTGATGTCACGTCACGTGATCTACTGCAGAAAGGCGTCTCAGCTTCGCTCGCTCGAGCCTCGCCGCTGTGTACCACGTGACTAGGCAAGGTTTGAAAAGCTGCCTTCGGCGGCGCCTGGTCGCTCACTCTCGCCATGGACGAAGCACGCGTCGGTGCAAGCCCGCCAACTCTCCGCCGCAGGCGCCAGGCTTAGTCTGAACATCCTGCCAACCATTATAGCTTGCAGGGAAGAAGCACTGAAGAGTAACAGTGCTTTCGCTCGTATAACTATAGGCTCAAGCCACATTGAAATACAGCAACTGTTTTTTTATTGCGAAGCAATACTACTTTAGGTCGCACTTCAGCCCCTTCCGTGGCGAGGCGGTGGTAGGCACCATTGACCTTTAGCGTGACCTCGCTGCGTGATGTCACACCACGTGACCTAGAGTGACGTCACACCAGCTGTGTAAAAACGGGGCCCCATCTCACGCCGTCGCGAGGCGAGGCGGTAGCCACCAACGGCGGCCTAACTCCCGCTCCTCTCACCAGGGGCGCTACGATAATGGTACATCTCACTCCTCTGAACAGGGATAATTGTCTGAACAGGGATAGTGTACACTCCCCTGTGTACACTATTGCTTCGCAATCACCAGGCTTCACCAAGCTAAGCCACGGCCGTTTCTTTTTCTTTCTCCGTTAAGGGCTGGCATTGTGTCCCGTCAATGCTATCACCGCTGTTGCGTACCAAACACTGGGGCTGGTAAGAAAAGAAAAAAAAGTCGTTGACTCCAGTACACAGCCAAACGTTCGAGGCCACCGCGCAGTATGAGGAGGTTGGATTCACTTAGTGGGTCACCGCCGTCGCAGTGCTGCAGGTAGTACTAAGCACACTACAGTCCTTTCGTGCATCTCCGTAGCAAATACTTTACGCCATACATCACCGGCTGACTTAAATCAACTGGGAACATTGTAGTCAGCTTTAATGTATTAAACGGCACTTAGCACAGGAATGTGCTCATACATCCCTGTATCGTGAAACTTAAAGGTTCGATCAATATGGGTTGCTCAATGCATGAGACACATATGGTAACAATAAATAAACAAAACATAACTTGTTGCCATGGAAGTGTATCCATTCTACTAAACAAATACTCAAGCAACAAATCGTAGTTCTTTCTGAACCTTGTTTGCGAGTAGTTTATTCACATCGTGTACTCAATTGAATTATACGGAATGATACATAAATATTTACACTCACCGGATGTTCTATGAGCTTGAAGAAACAAGAACCAAACTAGGAGCAGTCCGCAGGATGGGATGATCGTCAAATATTTCATTTGGTCACACTGAAAACAAAAACAAAAATAATACTTTGTCATCCGTTGACTACAGTTTACCCAATGCATCTCCACCAAACAAACAAAAAGTTAATAAGTCAGACCGCACCAGTTTCGCCACAGTTCTAAAAGGCCTTAAGGTAAATTGACGAGTTGACAAAGGGCATAATTACTAAACAGCGAAATACAGTAGAAAAATGTACACGAAGGCATTACAACGCGGGAAAAAGCCGCGGATTTCGTCGATGGGGTGGCACTTAAAGAAATTGTGCTAGAACTTTCACGGTACAAAGAATATTAAACTACATTAGAAAGGACGGCTGTAACTATACTACCTAGAACAATTATAGTAAGATTACAAAAGTGGAAAAATGGACAGTGCAACATGCACACGCAACGCGCCACGGTATATAAAACGTATGAAAAAAAAGGCTTTGTAGCTTATTGGTTCTAGCGAACCTCAATAATCTAAGAATCTAAAAATTTAGGCATAAAAAACAACTGCTGACGCTGCTCGATTTATTATTCAAGCGCCCATTTCGTCCTGTGAAGCGCCAAGTGAAACGCCATGGCACCCGCCATAAATGAGGCGCTAATTCGCATGCAGTAAAAGCCTTCGAGTTCCCTTGCGAGTACGCTTATTTATTTTAGAGCTTCTAAGCCACCGGAAGCTATAGTGCTGCGGAAACCTACCAATATGTGTGCTCAACAAATACATCTCACGTTCACTGTGCCATCTTAAGGAAACGGACGACGCAATTAAAAATAATAACAGAGAGGAATATGAAACACATGAAATGAAGTTAAAATAATTGTTATATATATGGTTGAAATTTCTTCGTTGCTGAACGCATCACCTTCCGGTAAAGTAAGTACAAGCGCTTTGCCTGCCTGGCGCTAGGACATTACGAGACCTTAAAGCTTGAAAGGGATATTCCTTTCAAAATCATGGACGTCCCTTCCTAATACATGCTTTGGGATGCCACATGAAAAGTAGCCGCCATGGGATCAAGCGGCAGAACTTAAGGAAGTGAAAGGTCTACAAGTGCGATCGCGAGATCATTACGCATAGGCAAGTATAGGCCCGGGTACACAGCATTGGCCCATGATACAGGCTTACTTGACACGAGAACAGTAATTGAAGCCACGGATCAAAATAACTTTAGATAGTGAAAGTGGGGGCAGGATGTATGCAGAAATCAAAAATCAGTGTTTCCTAAGCAGAGAAAAGAAATCCAAATTAGTAGGCGTATAAAGAGCTGTTATTTTAGGAGTGCTGCGATGACTCCACGATGTGCCTCGTTTTCTGTTAGTCTGCTTTTTACATGCCTTGCCCATATAATAAGCTTTTACACCCCAACACAGTTTATTATTATTTCTTCCAATTGCCTTCTTCCTCTGCTTTCACCGCCTGTCCACCCTCGTCCTATCTTTGTTTGGCCCGGTTCGGCATGCATATCCCTTCCATCCAGAACATATAGGACATAAAAGTTGCGGTGAAGCACAAAGAAAAAACGCATGCGCAGCAGAAAGTATGGCACTCTATGAAAAAAAGTTGCGTTATATCAAAGCGGACCATTGTGTGGCTGCGATTCTTTTGGCAAACGTACGCAGCAAAAGATAAAAACAGACGAGAAGGAAGATTTAGCAGCATCTTAAAGAGGACGAGAGAGGGACGAACTAGATGGAAAGACAGGGAAGTCAACCGCGATGTCACCCAGTTGGCCACCCCGCACGTTGGGAAAGGGACAAAAAAATATAACACTGAACAAGGAGATTAGGAGAAGGCTGAAACCTCGCGTACTCGTAGATGAAAGTTCCCTCGCTCATTATGAATGCTCGCTCACAAGCATAGAGCATATAGTGAGCATGTGGGTGAAGGCGAAGGGAAAATTCTGAACAGTGTTTGAATAGTCGCATTTTCGAATGGAATCAAGGAACAATACTCGAGAAACACCATTTCCGATTATCGATTCAAACGTCACATGTTTCATTTCTAAACTCAGAGAAATATAATGTTTTGCACGCACTCTCCTGTGTAAAGAAAATGCAGTAAATCTAAAGAGTTGGAATGTACATACAAAGAAGCTTTTTGTGAGCGCATGAAGAATCGAAACACGAGCACACGCACACGCAAGCGCGGTCCCGCACAAATTATACCGAGCGTTTTGTTAAGCGTAGTTGTTGACTATTAGTGAGTACGACGGACACCTTTAACGCATCATTGTTTCAGAGCCAGCATGCTCCTACGTACGTAACGCAATTCGAATTTATTCTGTCCGCAGGGGGTGTTTGCTTACTTGTTACCCTGCAGCCACGGATGCGCGAAGGTGAGCTTCGTGGTTCCCTTACTTTCGTTCACCCGTACGGCTGACGCCACCGCTGCCGCGGATGCGCGGAAACGTGCGCCGTCCGGTGTTGATGCAAGGAATCCAGCCTCGCACGGCGCGCGTATTCTGCCGTGATTGCTTGCCCTATTCGGCAAGGAAACAGTCATGACGCAGCCACGTACACGAAGCCCACCGAGGGTCGCAAAGGAAAGCTTCGCTTCTTTTTAATAAAATAAAAGAGGTCCCATTTTCATCGTTTACGTTGCTTTATTAGATGCAGATCTAAATAAATGTGTGGCGACGGGCTATCCGCCACATTTATGCGAAGCGCGCTGCACTGCATGGCCGATCAGCAACAAAAAGTGACCGAGAAGCTACAAAAAGTAGGCTGCGTGGCTTGAAACACACTTGCTAACTGGACGCGCGAAACGCCAGTACGACACATACTGCTGCTGCTGAGGCAATAAACCGCCCTCCTTTTTTTAATATGGGATTTGGTCGTGAGACAACGCAACATGCCACACATCTATTGCTGTTCACAAATGGTGATTCGAATGAACGAAAATGGAGACCTTGCAATTAAAAAACAACTGCTTTCAGTTTTCTAGTCAACTATGACAAAAACAACAGGGGCATGTCGATCACGGCGTCCGCATAGAATGTTGAGTTCGTTCAAGGAGATATATTTGATACCAGAGCATGGAATATTGATTTATTAATGCGTAAACAGGGTGCGAAAGTCTAAATAATAAATCGCCTTAGTAAATCAAGACTACAAATTCGCATGTACACAACCTTTAGGTGAGCCATTTATAATATATGTTTGAAAATATCTGATCAGACGTTATATACCCTATGGATTCTTTGAGGAACTGATGCTCCTGCCCAGGAGCCTCAACACTCTTGCATAAGAAGCATTAGAAGCAGCCAAAGTCTTCATTATTGCCAGCATCAGACGTGCACAACACTGATGCCCTCATTTCCATCCTTTTCTCCTCTTGCAGACTACGAGGAGTGTTCTTATGCCCTAAATACTCGAAGGAAACGAACACTGGCCAATTTCAAGCAGTGAATCGTCCAATCGAATAGCAAGATTAATAAATTCATACCCGTATATTTGAGCATCTGCGCACAGCTAGCGCTGAAACAGGAAGCCATAAGAGCTGCCTGCAGTCTTGAGCTATCTGAGGTAATCACTTCTGCGCGCCCTTACGTGCCTATCTCGCCTTATCTGTAGTTCTGTCATCTTGGAAAATACTTCTTTGTTTTGCGTATGACTTTTTCTCTTCCTTTTTAGTTAGGAAGGGGGGAGGGGGTGATTACCACATGTCTGGCAATCGAAAAAAAAGCTGGCAGATCCCATGCCCCTTGGGAATCGATGTTATGCAAAGCAATGAGTGAGGAGCCTACCAAGTTAACGAAACGACCATGAGAGCACCAAGACGTAAGCTGATGTTTCGTGGCCTACATGCCGCGCTAGCCACGACATTCATGTCATAACCTCTCATTCATGTTCTTCATACGCTCTTGTCATACTATACCAATTTCGGTACGTACCAAGACGTAGGCGGCTGTTTCATGACCTACATGACACGCATGTCTGGAAATTCATGTCACGACCGATCGTTGACGTTTCTCATATACTCTTGTCATACTATGCCAATTGTGGTACGTACCAAGTTAACGAAACAACAATGAGAGCACCAAGACGTAGGCGGCTGTTTCAAGTCCTACATGAAAGGCAGAACGCTGCCGAGGAAGACGTGTTCACTTGGCTGCGTCGTGCCGGCAGCCGGAAATGGACTGCGCGTCTCGCGTCTACAGAGACGCTTAGCCCTCCACGTCCCGGGACGCGCACGCACCCGGTTGCCGCGACCCAGTTAACAATGGCTGCGACAGCACGACAGTTACTGTCACGGCGGCGAGTACGCTTGGAGTGTCACTATGATTCATATCTCAACGAAAGACGTGCCACGGCTTCTCGACCAAAACGCAAAGTAGTGAGCTTTGGTCGACTACCTGTGATCGCACGCATCGCACGATGCCATTGAAATAAAACGTATGAAATGAAGATGTTCTTGCAAGTTTCTAGACGCAGTCCGTTCTTCCTAAGAAAAGACTCGTCCTAATCCGCTGGTTCTCTTCTAGCAATGGACGGACTGAATCTTCAAGTGGTGGATTCTATTAACCTTCACGTGGTCTTCTTTTTTTTTTAATGTTCTTCCCACACTATACGGAATTTTTAGAACTGGCCATACCTGCAAACATTCAAAATTTTATATCAGAACACCTCAGCACGTGCGTGCAAGCCACTCGTGGTCCTCTAAAGTAGGTTGTTACGTGCATTAAGGAGCTAACTTTGGTTAACGTACAGGATGGTGCTGCACCTTCCCGTAATATATATCATCTCAATATTGTTTCACAATCTGTATGCACAGACAGCAAGAAATCACTTCGAACGAAGGCCCCCACGACGATTTAAAAAGAAAGCTAAAAGTCATTTGTCGTTATTTAAAGTCCAAAAACTTAATTAAAGTGCATGGGCACTTACAGAAATATTAAGAAGTTTAGTTGTGCATAAGTGGAACTGATAGAAATGTTTTACCTTTGGTGACCCCATCTCCAAGCCACGTGACTCAGTAACAACACCAGCTCACAAACTCTGCACTAACAAGAGCAGCGTATACTTGCTGGCAAACATCGGGCGGGCATTGCAGTTCCAGATAACAGCGCCTCACTTCGTTCCATCATCAGCAGGTGGCCTTAGGATACCGAGAACCAACGATCGCTATTGCAGAGCACTTCAAGAACATATGTGACGATGAGTCACTGCGTGCCAAATCTCATAGCCGAACAGGCGGTGAAAAATTTAACTCCGACGAAAAATATAATTTTTTTTTCCGTAGTCGTCTGAACCAAACCACATATCTCACCGCATGTGGCATGCGTAACATAAAAATGACAAAAAAAGTAATGAAAAAAGCGCGAAAAATATTTCGGCGCTGTGAAAGCACGTTCTGTGTCAAACTTTTATCGCTGCAGTTCAAGCTTTCATTTTGACAACGTCACGAGATTGAAAGGATGACACCCAAAACTCTGTCAGTTTCGTTTCCCAGAATATTATATTATGTAAACTTGTCCGCGCTCTATAAATCCTGCATATAGAGTCGTAGACTTTCTATTTATTGTACCGTGTTAGCTTGTTTACACACGTATCGATATTTACGGAATACCAGGCTAAAGCTGATGTTTGCCTGAGTGACCGCGTCAGTGGCGCCATCCGGTGATGCATAATTTGGCCATAGACCCCCCCCCCCCTCCAGACCAAAATCTATTACTGCGATCACCAGCCAAATGCTAGTTAGGTACTTGTGTAAGGAGTCAGCAGCGGCATTCTATATTCGTTAACATGCAGTGCGTTAACTGCTTCGGTCTGCCAGAACATCATGTAACGAATAATTTCTAAAGTATTGCGGCTGGACAACGAATGAGGAAATGTCGCTACCAGCTTTTCTGCTGTCGTCCAAAGCTCGGGTAAGCCCGATTCCGCAAACGGCGATACGTTAACTGAGAAGGTGAAACTCCCTGTTATTTTTCTGAAGGATATTTGCCGAATAGCCGACTTCAAAAAAGTGAATTATATAGACGGTTTAGCGTTTGCAGTGATACAATGAAAGGATTCTCAGCGAGTGCCCTTTGTGTGCGATGCAGTGGTGCGATTACCTAATTTTCGTTAAATTAAATTGCTTAAATACATGTGGGCTGTATTTTGCCCTATGAAGCGTTTTACACAGTCGCATGCAATGTTAGCTGCAACACGGTCTGTGTGTTCCAAAACGCCCCATGAAAGCAAGGTAGCAATGGCATACGAAAAGTTGGTCTAATAAATACCAATAATTTTTGCGGTGTTTAGTCCTCAAATTATTCGTTCGTCGGCGCTGCCGAGAAATTCTGGCGCCCTTTTGAACACGCGCACAATGTTGCAGCTCATGTGGCACGCCACTGTACATCTCGTATAGAGAAACAAAATGTAGTGCCTCAACTAAAGATAAATTCGAATTGCTTTCCTAGTGGAAACACTTCGAAGCCTTCCTTTTACGCACACTACTGCGGATACGGTGTCACAGGGACGTTTCTGATTTGATGGTGGGATGGAGCCGTTTTGTCATCGAAGAATGAGGCCAATAAATAATGTAATAAATACCTGTCGCAGCCGGAATAATCAACTTGTTTGTCACGCATGCTTCTTGTGTAGGAGAACGTGCGGGGAAAGATGGGATATAATGCATGTAGTCGTCAATAAATGTATCGTACACAATATTTCAGACGCTAAATGCAACGAACCGAAAAGGCGGTGCAGTACGCTATTTCATAGGCGATGTGTTTCAGATCATGCTGACCCTTTAAGGAACTCTTGTGGGCGCTGGTTCTTGTCAAACGTATTGGACAGGCAGAAACAAGAGGAGCGCCGTTTCGCCGTGTGATGACGTCTATCGGCTGAATGAAAGCCATAATATGCCCGCACAGCTTAGTACTTCAGACGCTGCGTCATATTGCACGTCAGTCCCTATTTGCACAAAACACAAACAGTATGGCTAGTTACGTTCAGCGTGGACATCGCAGGCAGCTTCTTTAACTCATTAATATAGGAAAACAGTGAGTGTTACGCAATTAGTCGCAATGCATACAATTAGGCCACGAGCATGCACTTGCGAGCACATCAACCTTGTTAGGAAAAATGGGATCTATGTTAATGGCCCATATTCCCACTTAATGTTAACTTAGCCACACGTAAGATCATCATAGCAGACTGCCAAACATTCAATATGGTATGTGTGTCGCCTTCGAGTAATCGCCACTTTTTTTTTTTCAGGGACTGAAACTTGTCCACACACAATAAACTTGGCATGCACATCTGCGATGTTTCTCCGCATTGTCATTGTATACAATATATTCTCAGTGACAATAATAATTCTATAAGAACAGCAGGCTAAATTCTGCAACATTTGTAAAACACACATATAACGCTCTGTAGCGTTTGCGTATGTAATTTAATCTAGCTTTTGTCTGTATGTCACCGATCACCTGCTTTCTATTTGCCCGACAGGTAAACAACGTGAATATTTCAATTCATCGAGGGAACCGGAGGTACCTTCATGGTCGATGCCTTCGTGCTATAGGGTTCATCTGCACACAACTTCGTGCTCGAAAAATGCTATAACCAATGCGCCCCACGGTGGTTTGAACAGTGCAGGTTATTTAATTTCTTGTAGTAAACTATACACTAAAAAAACGTCGCTTCGTTGGAATACTAAGCATATGAGTGCCATATGCTCCTTAGTTCCAAAGAAAATCTATTACCAATATGTAATTCTTGTACATAATAGCAATGCTTAAACGGAACATCTTTTCTCACTTTAAGCAAAACTTGCTACAATATGATTTGAAGAAGAATTCATCATGTAAATACGGTGCTGTAGAAAGCGTCACGCGCCATATATTTGCCGGCAGCTTTCATTACACATTTTAAATAACAATGTCAGTTTGGCAAAAAGAAAAAATCTCAAAGGCTTGTCCTTGTGGTGGGACGTCGGCGCTTTATGCGCTCCGAAAAGATGTTAGCGTTTATATAGCGTGATACGATGCCATCAAAACTTCGGCACTGTTATGTCCCTCACTAGAGAAGGGTATCCTTCTATATAATACACGATTATTTATTGTGTATTTTTAATAAGACTTCATGAAGGGAAGCTTAATTAAAAGTAATAAAGTTGTACAAAATTCATTAATTTGGAACGCTTACAGTGCCAGCACTGGAGAGAACAAGCATAAAAGTGGAGCAGACTGTCAATACCTTCTTTATTATTTTTTTTTTGCAATAGCCATTGTAAAGTCACTTCAGGCAAATTTTAGCCGTCGCCGTCGCCGTGCTGTTCCGTGTAAAGTCCAAGTATTATAAGATCCTATCGCGCCCTGCGCATTGTGTGTGCTACGGATGTGAGCGAAAACATGCGAGGGTAAGCAGAGAACGACGGCGGTTTGGTGAGCACCGAATTATCGAAGTGCAGGAGTGGGAGGGGAGCGAGAGGAGAGCAGTAACGTTGTAAAGCGCGGGCTAGGTGAGGGTGGGGAGGGGCAGGCAAGCGCCCGTCTCTTTCTGTAACACAACCATGGCTGCTCATGGCGCGGCTGAGCGCACACGCGGTGTGCGCGCACTGTCCAGGAGGAAATCGGCGGTGGGTGCAAAAATTCCGCGAGCTGAGATGGCCAGTGACTTCAAGCGCGCTGTCTACTTTCGGACCCAGTGATCTATGTCGCGTAGAGACAAGTTTCGGGGACGCCTCGAAGCGAAAGCCAGCACGAAGCTTTCGCTTCCACTGTCGGCTCTCTTCCGCACGCCGTTATGACAGCGATCGTTCGCGGTCATCGAGTGAGATCTGTTTCTTATAGACTGTGCGCACGTGACAACGAGCTTGTTAATTTCTCTAGTACACGCATGTTTACTGCAATTTGTAATACCGATCAAACGGCTAACCTCACTTCAAGTGGTGGTTTAATAGCCTGCTATTGTCACCAATGCTTCGCTTTTTGGGATAAAGTGTCGACTTTTTAGAAGCACGCATGCCTTAAGGAACAATTTTTATTGCTAGAACTTCGAAAAAAGATTACAAAATCAACGTTTTACCTGTTTGAACATTGTACATTCCTTTATGCGGGACCAACTATATATAAACGCCCTCGTACGTTCCTTCTTTTTTTTAATAGCCCCACATGTTGCACCACACATATGGAACCACAATGTAGATTGGCCTTCTCACAAACAGAATGTAAAAATACATTATCTTCAATGTCGCCAAAACATTCATAGAGTGAATGGATAATTCTAACATCGATTTCATCAGTGCGGCAGTGCCGAGTCATGCGCATAATAGGGCGGCGCGTTATAGCGGCGCTAATCATCATCGCCATTGGTGATATCGACAAGTTTCATAATACTTTTCACGCGACATAAATGAACGATCATTGCTGTAGCACCTTTCTTAACACGCATCGTTTTAAGTCGCTCCAGGAGAGCGAACAATCATGCTCTTTTATTCTTTTGCGCCGCACAGTGAAGACACCATCTACGTTCTATAGAACATCAAGTATGGCAGGGATTTCGAAATAATTTTATTCTTCATTGAATTTTTTCGATTGCATCAGGCCATCATGTCCTATGTGATACCTTGTGTAGAAGCCGCCGTTAACTTGTCATGTAGGACAATCAGATCAGCTGGGCTCACAAATAGCTCGTGATGACGGCATGTGCTATAGACTCCGCGAAAACTACCGTGCTGCTTCAGACACCAGAGGTCTTCGCCTACTAAGGTGGAAGCTCATCATTGTTGCACGGAATTGGACGTCCTTTTTCGCGATGCATCTGGTGAAAGACAAAGGACATCCCCCTCACGTGCAAGAAGCGCAGGTTACCCCTCTACTTAGATGGGTAAGAGGATGCGACAAGAAATGCACGGGAATTTTTCCCAATTTTCAAGACGTTAGCTAGTAAAAGGCTATAGTCAATATCCACAGGTTCCCTTCTCTGCACATTCGTCCAACGTAACCAAGACAGTGGACTGCAGCAAGAATTGTATATTTGGCATCAGTGTGTAGACTGACGCCACCACTCTTGCCGCAGTCCTTTGTTCGCACTAGGCGTATACTAAAGGGACATTAACGAAAAAGGTCAAGCACAGCCATATCGAGAGATTATTTGTCTACAAGTCTATCATTGTTTGCTGTCTGCCAGTATATATCTTTGTGGC
This sequence comes from Dermacentor variabilis, assembly GCF_050947875.1. Lineage (NCBI taxonomy): Eukaryota > Metazoa > Arthropoda > Arachnida > Ixodida > Ixodidae > Dermacentor > Dermacentor variabilis. The sequence goes on from NC_134570.1 coordinate 114,994,975, forward strand.
CTAGAACAGAGCCACCCGCTTCGATAGCGCGGTAGCCCTGAGGCTATGGTGGGGCGCTGCTGAGCTTGAGGTGGTGGCTTCTATCCCGGGCATGGCAGCCACATTCGGAAGCAGGTCTAATGCAAAAACTTTCGTATATCGTGCAGTGGGTGCCCGGCAAAACAATTCCTGAAATTCCAAATTCTTCCGGACACCCCACCGTCACATACCTCATTATGAAGGGTGGTTTTGGCACGTGAAGCTCTAGAATGTGTTTTTATTTTTAGAAATTTGCCGACGAAGGTGCTGCTTCTTCCTCTAAATTTGAACCGGCCATTCGGAAACGGTCGAGTTGACGGAACATCCACGTGACCTTCGCCCGTGCTGTTCTCTAAGAATCGTCTAGTGCTTAAGTCACAGGAGAGATACCATTGTGGAGAACACTTGGCACCATTTCAATTCTTTATTTTTGTTGTTATTTTTCACTTACAAAAGCTATGTTCTCGCTACTAATAATGAAGTGGGTATTACAGGAGCCTAGTTTTTCAATCTAGCTTGCTTTATTTTCTTATAGTGTCTCTTTAAGAACGTGCCACGGAACTTTGACATTGCTAGATAGTGGGAAATGAGCTTTGGTGGTTACAAAAATTTGATGAATGCCGCAAGCCTGATTACATAGTAAATTTTAGTATCATCCATTTCTTGCACTGAGGGGGCCTTCACACCAATTTTCTAGCTTGAATTATGCGCTGTAAACTAAAGTTTAGGTGTCACAAAGCAATCTGGCAAAATTTGAGCGCCTCGGTACAGTATAAATTGAGTATCTGAATCTTTTTCACATCCCAGCTGAACCCTACGTCATTTCGGCAACGCCTGCAGGTGGTAAAATAGAATCGCACCGCCAGCAACGGCTCCCTCCGAGTAACGAAGCCAATCTCGGAAGCTATGATTGCACGAGACGGAAATACGTTATGATTGCCATGCGTCGTAAGCCATCACCTTGAAATAGTACACGCGAAATAGTTTCTGCAGGCGTTTTCTTGTTTGTGCTACTTTCACTGCGCGAGCAAAATAATTGCGGGCAAAAAAGAACAGCGACACCTTCGCTGCGGCATTGGGTGCCAAAGCCTGCGTTGCAAGGCGTTCGGTGCGCTTTCAGCCTGCTTCAGAACAGGTGACCCAAGGATAGCCCCGAACTTACCGACATCACAAAAGGCATGCAAAAATGGCAGTCACTCTTGGTAGGAGGCATAGAGTTTCGTACAATAATTACTAGAATGAACTCTGGAGCTACGCTCGTTCAATCCTCATGGGATTAGCCTTCATGAATTAGCCTCCAGGTCTAGTAAATATATTCATGTAATCTTCGTGCTTCTGGCTTAAGACGTCATTGTGGCTTCGTGTACTGTGCTTTATCCGCCTTGATTGCCCTAAATTCCAAAGCACGCCATATTATTGTTTTTAATGCAGGAGGCATTAAGACTCTGTTAAGCTGCACAATCACTGTCATTTGCAGTGTCTCTGCTTACCCATGCATCTGTGGCATAATGGTTTCAATATCGGGATTCTGTGCTCGAGGCTATGTGTCCAAATAGCGCTGGCGGACAATTTCAATGATGTGTATTAATTTATAAGGCAGTACTTTGTTGAAAATGATCAGTTGCTTGCAAAGTCACGAAGCCGTGTGAAGCTAGAAGGATTAAAAACACGTACTAAGAATCCTTTGCCATACTGGCTTAACAGCCCTGCTTTCAGCAGTCGCAAACACGAGCGCTATAGTTCCTTCCAGTATTTGTACGAAACTCTATCGTGGGAGGGGCTTGGAGGCACGGTCCTAAAATTGATATTTTCATTGTAAATGTGAGTCGATAGCGCAAGTTCTTTTTTCCTGTAAATAATCAAATCGAACCCTTTCTTATCAGGCTGTGAATTCTCATCTATGATTAGTTCTACAACCATGTACTGGTCCCTTCTAACACATGTTCTGAACCTTCTGCACTTTGTCGCGTACATTTAGGTAGGCAGATAAATGGGCCAGTGGGTCTTTATATACACACTAAAGTATGACATCAGTGACATAACTGAACTGGATCTTCTCATTCCAGCCGAGGTCCCATGGAAATAGGAGTCAGGCAGCCTGATCGCTTCTGGCGGCGGGCTCCTCTGCCCCCTCTTCCACTGCTTCATCTGACTGCTCTGGCTGCTCCTGTGGTGGCTCCTCCTCTGTTGGCTCCTCTGCATCATCCTCTACTTGCTCAGCTTCAGTGTCCTCTGCTGGATTATCTTCATCCTCCGCTACTGGGTCATCTTCCTGCTCCGTTGATGGATTATCTGCCTCCCCTTCTGGTGTATTACCTTCATCATCCTCTGGGGTTGGTGGTGCTGGTGGCTGTGACGATGGCGGATCCTGAGCTGTTGCTTCACCGAGGCCATCTTTGAGCTTATCGGCGTCCAAAGCAACCACACCGGTAAGAGGATTTGCACTGCCCACTACTTTGTTTTTTCCACTGCCATCAGTCAGGACCACTGCAAGGTTGAACGAAAAAGAAAGAAAAGCAAAAGGGATTCCCTTGGGCGTTTGCATAAATGAAGGAATTTTGTCCCTACATTTCGTAGCGCGCTGCGTCGTGCGCGTATTAATAAATTAAAACAATGAGACCACAATCGCTGTTTTACTGCTAGAACATACCTTGCGAGTGTTAGCCAGCACCACCTCTCACAAATCTAGGCGGCGGATATGGAACATTCTTTCTACCGCAGGCGTCACCAGTACGTGATCTTTTTGGGTGAAGGAAACAAGGTGAGGGACAATAAAACCACACATTCTATCTGAAGGCATCAATGTGGCTGGATTCAAGACCCTCGTTATATAATGTAGAGGATAATATAATCTAAGAGGATTATGTATTGTAAGAGGATAATAAGAACTGCTAGGCTACGATCGCAGCAGCGCGACTGCTATAGACGTCGCCTCCTAGACAGCGCGTACGCTAAGCCAGTACTGCAGTTTCCACTTGAGGACGTCATCCACGATATTATATAATTGAAATACACGTTTATGCCGCAGGGCAAGCTCAGCGAAAAAATAAATAAATAGATCGTGAGATACACTCAAGGCAAATCTGTTCACCCGTTGCCTAGGATGCAGAATCTCTGGACTTTGAAAATGTATTTTTCGTCATTTTATAAAGTCTCCCGGGAAATCGTGACTGGCGTATCTTATTACACGTGAATGTATGTGGCTAAGCCACCACACTCTCGTGAAAATCAAAGAACTTACTTTCCCTGATGCATACTTACCCAGGAGAAAGAAAGCTGAATCACAAAGTGTACGAAGTTCCGTCAAAACGCGCGCTCACATTTGTTGTTCTTGTTGTTGTTCTCTTTTTTTTTGTATGCACATACTTTTTCAGTGGTTAAGCTTTCCGTTGTTAGTAGGGCTTCCGTTGTCACTTTTCCTTGTACCTAGGTGTCCTTCTGCGCTCCGAAAATTTTAACGCATACAAACTCGCCCAGAATTTTAAACAATCCGCCACTCAATGAATTGATATATCGATCACTGAATCAATCAATCAATACTGCGGGAAATGCACAGCCACAGGCATGTACACGAAATGTTCTTTGTTTTAGAAACCACATTGTACTAAATACGAGGGATAACGGAGCTCTTACTCGCGCCCATTTGAGAAGCTTAGTGACATGAAAAAATAGGTCATTGTTTTCGGTGTGATTTCGTTTTGTCTGGCGATGAGCAGAAACAGCAAGCCAAATTTCATATAAAGGAGCTGCAGAGCCATCAAAACGCACAATATTTGTCACGTCACGCACTTAACGCTGCAAAGTTGTAACATCGTGCTTTGGCGTTGGTGCTATGCTGGCAAGCAGCGGAAGGTAGTTGGTAGCAGGCAGAAATAAAAACCAAGAATACCGCCAGAATTTCTACCTTTATAGTGCGAAATATCGCATCAAATTTTCATTTCAGGTAAGGTATCCCAATCGAGCTGCTGCGGAAATTTGGCCATTTGTGACATTGACGGTCTATTGATCGTAACGCTAATTAGTTAACACTGCAGACGGGCTAGATGGTGCATTGCAGATCGATGGAAGATAAGCGCACAGGAAGACACGCACGAACAGCCGAGAAATTAACACACAGGACAGGCGCAGGACACAGGACAGACAGAGGACAGACACAGGACTAGCGCCTGCCCTGTGTCTTTCTAGGCTGTTCGTGTGTGCCTTCCTGTGCGCTTATTTTGCGTCGATACGCTTATCAGTATTTACGTTCTTACTTCCGCTCATAACAACTCTTCGTAATGTTGTTCGAAAATAAATATCAAAACTGACGTAACTATTGTAGCAGGCGGTACATTTGAAACTCTTTCTGTCGATGGAAGTGACCACTTAGAGTAACAGATGGTAAGCCATGAATAGAATATGAGAAGAATAATCCTCTCAAGTAACAATCATATCACATTACTTTGGATCTCTATAAATTCGTAACGAGATTCAACCAGATTTCCTTGGCTTAAGCACTGCTGCAATGCCTTTTTCCAACTTAAAAAAGAAATCATCAGACACTGATATACCACGCGTAATTTCTGGCTATGGTACTAAACCCCATAGCAGTCGTTACTTCTTGATTTACTAATTGATTATAATCGCAATATTGAAACTAACTTGTGCAAGCAGAGCAGCGTGGTATTTCTAGGCATACCTGGAGGACGGTTCTGGGCGACATTACCGCCTGCTGACGGTATGCCACTAGAAGGCGGCTTTGGCATGAATGGCACTACTCCCGGCAGCAAAACCACGGCGCCTGCGTGGAAACAAAAGAAAGAGACATGTAGTATAGTCCTCGTTTTTTTTTCTGTTTGACAACATCAGCTGGCAAGGGAAACTTATAGACATTCTGTGCGAGTGTTGCAGATGTTTTCTTGACCGTGTAACTCTCAGGATAGCCATTCCAGATGACGAGGGTTATAGGTGAAGTGATCCATTTATGTATAGATAGTTCACACGCACAAAGCATACACACGTACGCATGTAATAGGTAACCGTAGTGTCGGTGACAGTAGTGTAAGCAAACTGAGCTAAATAAGAAGTACCTTTCTTTTGAGCGAAGCGCTATCAACGCTACATCAACGTTCAAGTACGTGTTGCAGCTGAAAGGAATTGCTGCGTCAGTTGAAATGACATTTTGGAATAACAGTTGAGGACGCTTAGTCTTTGCAATCTCATTAAACACGCTTTACGTCACCACACGCATTACGGGTAGCGATCTCGTGGATGCCTCGGATGCGGAGAGCAACTAAAGCGACATCTGGTAATGCATGCTTCGGTCCGGGTTCACCTGACAGAGTGAGCACACGGCCCACCTTGCCCGCGCACTTGGCAGAGTCGGCTGTACAGAACTTTTTGGAACAATCCAGCCACGGGCATCTCTTTAATCGTCGCCCCCGCCACACAAGAAGCCTTGAGGGAAAAGTTTCCAGGAAGTAAATACACATTAACAATTACTTGCGTACTACGAGAGCCCTTGCGAGTTTGTTGTGAAATGACAAAACCCGTAAATAATTACCAAACGTTGAACGTTCCGTGCTGTACATAGGTGCTGGACAGCGCGACAGCCGCCAGAGCACCTTTTCAAGTTTTGAAGCGGTCCCCTTGAAAAATTTGTGGTCTCTATGAATACTCCATCATCAGCTATGGCATGCACATGGAAATGCTGGAGGGCAGTTAGATGTTCGTGTTAACCTGGTACTGTTGTCACGGATGTGTGTGACAAGAATTTGTCACACGCATACGTTCTAATTTGTTCTTCATTTATTGTTGTTGTTCTTCAGCCATTGTTTATTGTTCTTCAGCCACCGCCAATGCACCACTGAAGTGCGCCGCGTTCCCAAACGGCGGCGACTCGGACTAGAGTCATCGAATAATAAGTTTTCTTTTCTTTCTTCATTAGGCTTGTATATAATATTGGAATTATGTATTTAGGTACCAGGTCAGGCTCAGTCATAGCTCATTTTAGCCGGTTTATTATTGTTGAACCTGAACATCAACACGAGCGAGCTTAAATCTCAATGAGATATTGCTATTTCGCTATGAGGTTGGACAGGCTAAAAAAGATGTCGCTTGCACAACCAATAATAAAGCTACTGCAACGTCAATTGGAGAAGTCAGCCTTCGTGCGTCTTTCGACGATGATGGCGACAACTGCATTGTCGAGGAATAATTCTGTCGATCATCCGGAGAGCATCAATGACGTTCAAATGTGTCGCGAGGGATTGGTACTATATGTAAATTGCGAAGTTTGATTTCAGTGTGGTTAAAGAAACAGCTGTACTACACTTTGGTACACTCATACATTCATTACTGTCTACTTGTGCGGGGTACCGCGACAAAAACTAACATGGAAAGTATACTTGTGCTCCAAAAAAGAGTATTGCGTATTATCGAAGGTGAACCATACCATTGTAACACAGCTCCAGTATTTAAAAAGCAACAAATCCTGACTATTGGTAATATATTCTATAAGAAAATAGCTACTCTAATATATAACCAAAGAGCATCTCATCCATCTGGTTTCGTAAATAAATACCTTCGGAGAGAACATTGCCACGACTTGCGACATACGTTTTATAAAAAGGAAAAGCTGCGCACAAACTACGGCACCCACAAGCTTGATTACCTGATACCAGATTTCTTACACAAACACCCTAATTCACTGTCCATTATGGAAAGAAATACTTCTGTCCACGCCCCGAAAAAACTATGCATACCTACCTACTATCATTTCAGTAGGGACGGACTATGTAGGCAAATGATCATCTTTGTTTTACGGAATTGTTGTTGTCATGTATTCAATGTTCTTCATTATATCATCTAGTGTTTGTATACTCTTGAAGTCATCATATTTTACACATATTGCGTATCCTTGCAGTTATGTGTGGTTTCCACAACTTTGTTAACTTTCTTAAACTATGAATTGCTGTTTTTTTACTCTTCTCTTTTTTTGTATTATTCTCGTTGAGTGTTTGCGCTTATGGGTAGCTGGCGCTTTGTCAGACATTTAGTTGCCGTTTCGCCAGCATCCTCGGAAAATCTGTACATGATTGTCTCAAAGTAGCTGAGCCGTGACTGTCTATTGAAGCTTTGCGCGCATTGTGATAGATCCAAACCATGCTTATACGGCACCATCATTCATTCCAGGCGCAGCAGCAGCTACGTTTCCAAGTCTACACCTTATCGTGAACTGAATGGAAACATTAAAGAACGACTGGCAGGAGAAAAATTTTCGCGCACCTGACCGAACACAAAGCTGCAAAAGAAACCGATACGTTTTGTCAGAAAGAAAGCCTTACAGTTGAAAATCAAACCTCCTGGGCCCTGGGCCCCGCTCTGCAACCTGCTAGCCTTCTGCTTAGCTCAGAAGACCAAGCCACCACCTCGCAAAAGTGTTGGTCCCGTGTTCGATCTCCAAAAACAGCACGAATTGTTTTTTCTCTGCGAAGTTTTCTTTTTTCTGGGAAACCTGTATGAGCTTTTTTTTTCTCGCTACAGTCAGGTAAATCATAATCTTTTCTAATCATGAACCTGCCTTTCTCCATCTCGCATGCTTCCGCAGAGCTGGCTTGCCTTAATATGCAATTATTAGGCCTCCTTGTGTGCCACGTCTTTCGTTAAAGGACAAGTAGCACCACTAACGCCTTACCTCCGAGCATAATTTCAGAGGACCAACAAAAACGCTCCGGCGCGTGATTTTCAGCCCTAGCTTGGTTGAATCGACCAAGTCAGTGAAAGTCGGTTTACTCTGACGTTCTTCTAATGCAGTGCACTTCGCAGTTGTCAGCAGCTTCGCACTTTTTGGACGGGACATTCCGCCACCGGTCCGCTTCTTTTTAGCCGTATTCTGGACGCTAGCAAATATGACTTCGCCAAAGGCTTATGCAGGGCAGCACGATTGGAACTAATAACGCGTGGTGTTTTCTCGTCCATGTGGGCTACTAATTTCTAGCGGGAACAGAAGGCAACTAGTTTGATTGATTTATATTTCACTTTCCCGCTTATTATTTATTTACTTATTTGTTTCCATTAATTGTCTGGGCGTTTTATATATTGGCAACGACTATGACGTTCGCAAAATTTTGCAGTGTATAGGCATGTTGCAAGGAAAGCGACATGAGTGTCACCATGCTGGAGAGTTGACTTTGGCAAGTTCTGGTTTAACAAGCTACACGAAACAGGTGCAAGAGGTTTCAGTACACGTTTGGCACAGACCAAGAAGGAACAGATGACAGCGCCGCAATATAACATTGAGATCGCGTCCTATGTGACAAGCGATATGCGATAGTATTGAGAGCAGGAGTGGTACAAGGAAAACTTAATTATTATTTCATATTACAAAGAAGTCCGTCATTGAAAAATTATTGCTGGGCGAGATGTAAGGGATTCATGATATACAGGACAAAAAAGCACAGGCAAACAATGAAACGACATGGCGCTTAACAGTAGAGTGCGATTGATTGATTGATTGATTGATTGATTGATTGATTGATTGATTGATTGATTGATTGATTGATTGATTGATTGATTGATTGATTGATTGATTGATTGATTGATTGATGTCATATCAACACAAGGTTTATAAACGATGCAGCTGTGCAGGACTCGGTATTGAGTTCGACTTCTCTGTCATATTTAAAGTGCAGCTGAATCTTAACAACCTCGTGAGTGCCATTTTTAGCGTACAATACAATGCCACTGCGCCGCTGGGCAAAAAGTTGTGACCCCGTGCTCAGCCGCAGTAGGTATATCTATCTACTCAATCAGGTACCACTGAGGGAGAAAAAAAAATATTCATTAGCACATAACTGCAGATGCTGTAAGTACTTATTGTTTTACAGTTCGCGTAGATTACGCATAACAGATGCCCAAATTTTCATAACTGTTATCATTTTTATGTTTTTCGTTCTCAGGTATAGGCTGGCTGTGTATCCCTTCAAAGCTATCATAGGATCCCCTACCAAACGCTTGGAAGAGTAAGAAAATAAGAGGGCCCATATTCACAAAAAGTTATTTTAGTTCCTGAGAACAAAATCAGATAAAAGCGATTTGTGATCATACATTAACATATTTGGCTTTGCTGAGTGGTTGACTACGCTCACATTGCTAGTGGCCACAAATAGTGGCTAGCGCTCCCTATGGCCGTTTCTTGCCTGCGCGTACCAACCAGTTTACGGCATCAATGAGACAAGTTAAGGTTGACTAGAAGCATTCTATTTAGCGTTAAAGTACCTAACGACACTTAAGACATGAACCGACTTATACATTCCTCTATTACGAAACTAAAACGTCTGTTTGATATGGCTAGCTTCCTCAATGCTTAAATTACATGCTTATTGGAACAAAAATAAACGAAAAGCCTCTGCCACGGAAGTGCGACAAAACAGCGCAAAAATACTTAAGCAACAATTCGGAGCTCTTTCTCAAACAAGTTCGCTAGTAATTTACTTATATTGCATGATGTATACCGCTTTAATCAGAAGGAAATAAAACTGTTTCTCACCCATGCTTGTATGAGCTTGCAGAAACAAGAGGGACATTGGGAGAAGTCCGCAGGACGTCATCATCGTCATATAGTTAATATGGCCACTCTGAAAACACAAAAATAAAGTTCAGCCGTCAGTTGGCTGATGTTTATTCAGTGCACCTATCTAAAACTGAAAAGTTTTAGCTAATACTTCAGGCAGCACCCGTTGCGGCGCTGTTTCAAAAGGCTGGAAAGCAACTAGAAAATAAGTAGTCACAAGACAACTAAATCGAAATAATAAATTACATGAAACCGAAGTACAGTTGAAATAGTAAAACGAAAAAAGTGAGCATATATGCAGAGCAAAATGACAATGCCGCAAAGAGCCATCGATTCTGTGGGTTGAAGTGGTGCTAAAGATAGTTTTGTCATACGTTCGGTGGTATAAAGAGGAGAAAGTAACAGTAAAAAGACGGTTGAAGCGGCAGGAGCGTTGTTAGCTGGGTGAGTTTACTTCTGTCACCGTCCCTTGTCGTTTTCGTTGTTCACTTTCCGGCTGAAACGAGACTTCTTGTAAAAATGGAGGGACGAGTAGAGAGACGCGTCGCACCGCAGCGAACCGTTCCACGGTATACGCTCGACAACGCGCCGCAGTGTTTGCAAGCAAAAAATGCAACTTCTGTAGTTTTTTCGTATCTAACAAACCTTAAGAATGTAAGCACATAAGAAAGACAAACTTCATAAATAGTGCACGCATAGAGAACGCGGTGCGTTCCTTCAAATTGTGGCAGCAGAAGCCTTTCGTAGTATTAAAACCTGGATGCACACTAAGTTTCACAATTTGCATACAAGTATTTTTGGCACGGCGATTCTTTAAGCTACAAAGGTAAAAAAGACGAACCGAGTGTCAATGTAATTTTCTCGCTGGACTAGAAACCCAAAATTAAGCGCACACGCCTCAGAAATGACACTATTTCAAAAGCGCCATGCACTTCGCAGCTTTCAAGCACAAGCTTGGTTGACCTCCCGGCCATCTGGTCTCTAATTTCTATGTGAACCGACGCCGACGGGTAAAAGTAGCATATTGAGGAGTCTATGCACGTGAGTGGGAACCGTGAGCTATTTTTCATTGTAAGTGTCTACCAGTTTCACGAGTTAAGCATCTGAAGCGACCTATCTATTGTGCCGTGACGAGAGCAGCGACTGTGTCCACTCCTCCTTTCACGAAATGGTGCTGCAGTTTTGCACACACCGTGTAATATTTTTTCAGTATCGGATACAGACACGTAGCGTTCAGTTCGTACAAATTCCCGTGACTATAGAAACGAACAAAATGCGAAAAATATACGTAAGCAGAGCTTCGAAGACGAAAAACTGAAGGAAATTTTATGAAGACTTCCATATATGTTACAGCGCTCTGTTTTTTAGGCATAACGAAATTTTTTTTACCTTTAGTGACTCCACCTGAAAGATAAGTGAATAAGAAACAACGCCAGCTCAGAATCTGCACTTCCCAAATCAACCTATACTTGCAGGGAAGCATTAAGCGGCCTTTATAGGGAGCGTAGCGTCAGTTCGTTCTATCATCAGCAGGTGCGCTTAGGATACCCAGATCCACTGGTCTGTATTATGCAATACTCCCAAAACATCTGTGGTGACGAGTCCCTGCGTGCCAGTTCTCAGAATGAGCAGAAGGCACACAGCTTCATTTCAGACGAGAAAATATTTCCCCACAGTGCTTCAGGCAAATCATATACTGAAACGCTCATGCTACGTCCCTAACATAGAAAATTGTCAGGATAATAATGGCAAAAAGAAAAACATAGAAAGCATTTCTGGCACTTACATAACACGTTCAGTGCGTCGAAAGTGAAAACGTTATGGCTAGTTTAGGTTTTAATTTTCATTATGTTAGCAATCTGAAAGTTCATCCCGAAATTAAATTGGCATTTTCTCGCGGGTAATAATGATGTCTAAGTGGTTCTGCTGTTTGTAAGGGCTAATTCTAAAGTCATATAAATTTCGGTTACAAGACAGCGTTAGCCTGTCCGCACGCAGATGTATTTCCGTTTACGGAATATCCAATTACCAGAGACGTTTGTGGGCTGCGACTGCACTGACGGTGCCATCTCGCGGTGCAGAGTTGAAGTGTAGAGGACATAGAGCAGTGACCAACCTTATCGTAGTTACCTGCTGGTGTAAAAAGTTGACTGAGACATGGGCGTTGATATGCAGTCTTCTTTTCTTTATTTTTTCCTCTTTCTGTGAGAACGCCCACGTAAAAAAATAATTTCTTTAAGATTGTGACTGGAGAAAGCATCACAATACGGCGCTACTAGCATTTCCACTTTCGTCCAAAGCTGAGGGAACCCGCTATTCCGTTACTGGTAATACATTTACGTACGACCTAAACTCGCTTTTGTGTTACTAAACAGTACAGCCTCTAAAAGCAGGTATAAATGGTTCTGCGCTTGTACTCATTGAAAAAAATGAAGGCGAACTACTACCCTTGGTGAATAATTCGCTAGTGTAAGACCTTAGTTTATCTTAACATGAATGCCTAACGAATATGAAAGTTATATTTTGCCGCAAAGAAACATCTGTATATACAAAACACTGTATTAGAGAAATTCGATTACTTGGGCAAATTAAAACGCTCGGAGGCGTTCTCACTTTGGCATACCAGCGTGGACCGGAGTCATAAAAAAGGTTGTAATGCGTTATGACGATCCAATGGACTACTAAACTGTCACCGAAATTCGACACTGTTTCGAGAAGTAACGTAGCGTTGTATGCCGCAGACGGTATAATCCCCCCATTTGTCATGTATATTTTTTGCACAGGGGAACCTGAAGTATACAAGACAAATAATCTGTTTTCTACAAAGAGAACGCCACAGGGCGGTGACATGTGTGGTACAGGATCAGAAGCGAGGGCAGAAATCGCAGTTAACTTTTCTCTGGCATACTCGTACCTTAAGGGTGATGTACACCACGAGTCTCATTTTGAACTTCAAGTCCTGCAAGCTCCGGTATAATAAATATCAGTCCAGATATCGGCGGCGAATGCCGAAGAAGTTGGTATCCACGGGGATAAAAACTTCACAATTCTAGGAAGAGCGAACAAGGGATATTTATTCATGCTTCGCATAAGACACGGTGGACCGTACGAAGTGTGCTGCTCCGATTTCCACAGCGGGCATCCACCACTTGTGTTTTTGCCCTGGAGCGGGGACTACTCGAGAGGGATACCGAGACCTGCCAAGCTACCAACGTCGTTGGCTATGGCGCTGTCTGAGGCGTTCGCTCATGGTTGGCGAGTTTGCCGTGCAACCACAGGGATTTTTGCCTCAAGACAGATTCTACGCCTGTATTGGAAAACCCATCTGCGACACGCGTGGGCCGCACGAATAAATCGTCATTTTCGGGTTCTCTTTGAGGAGAAAACATCTGTCGAGAATTAACCTGCCTTTTATAGCGCATCAAATAAAACCAGAGCCCACGTGGAGACAAATTACGCACTTCGCTGGAAAAGACTGAAGTGTTCGGCGAACTTGCACATATGTTGTCGGGGCGTGCTTTTCTCTTACAGCGGATGTGTGCAATGCATATGTCTAAATTCTGGCGACAGGAAACTCGGGCCGGCGAAGGCTACGCAGATTCTTTCGAATATGTGTAAAATTCTTTTTTTTTTTTACATAAGCGCCATGTCACGTTGTGCAACCAGCTGCTATGGTAGCGCACTGCAGGGTATCCTCGTTGAGTTTCTATAGCTTGGCACCTCTTCTGTTGCCGACATAGGATAACCGTTTATAGTGTCTCTATATAAGAAATGATCTAAAAAGAATGCTGCAAAAGCTTTCTTTTTCTTTCTATTATCATTACTTAATGTAGAAATCCATGACCGTGATGTAGAATTATTCTATAGTAAGCAGCCCGTTTTCCTTGCTCTGGATAGGTAGTATGACAAAACTGAACGGATCATTGTTCATAGAACCGAGGTAGTGACGCAGCCTCAGCAATGCACGCCTGACACGACGCTTCAGAATTATCAGTGTATTACGTCCGCTTTGCACACCACCTTTGTAATGTTCCTTGGTTTGAACTGTGCCGAAGACGGGGAAATCATACCATGATTTAGTGCGATCGCGCAGAACTATTTCGCAGTTCTCCTGTTTCCCAGGAAGATTTCAAGTAACGGATTGCGTACGAAAGGCAGCAAGCATTTAAAGTACGAAATTCCCACACCCCCATATATTGCATATTCAGCTGTTGTTCTTTATCCTGTCGTTTCTATCTTAACAGTTGTTGCAGTGCTCTTCTAACATCGTTCATATAGCTACACGCGGGACTTCTGTTTCTTCTATGCTACTACACATTATCATGACTGCGTCTGCAACTACATCTAATCTAAGAAATGTAAAGTTCAGTATAGAATTCATCTATTTCATCCACAAGAGAGGACATGTAAAGCACTGAAGAATCACAGGCCCGTAGCTTGGTTTTGATATTGTGCATAGTATACGTTTACAAAATTTCTATTCAGGCAACACTTATTTTAAATCAGCCAAGATTGAACAGAGGGACTGGCTTAGAAAAGAAGAATGATAAATAACTAGCCTCCACCTCAACCATCTGGTCACTGAGAAGTATCCAAAAATTAGGTTTCTCTATATATATTTTACATATTCGTCAAAGGCATTCGCCTCTGTGGAAAAAACAACAATTATGGAGGATTTGCATGGACAACGCTTGTAGAAAGCACGCGTGAAGATCTCAGGTAATACCTGCATCTGCGCAAGTTCAGCAGCTTGCACAACTCCTTTCAAGAAAAGCGAAAACATACTGGCAAACAAAGCCGTCAGGCTCCAAGGTGCAGCCCCTGCGATATTATTTACTGTAAGGATGGAAGTATTTAAGGTGCTAGATTGGGAAAAGTTAGCGGCGTGGATTAACAAAAACCTGTGGTTCTCAAATTAGATATTCCTACTCAATCACATTAAGATGACTTAGAACAAAGTGTCAAGAAGAAAAAAACATAGAATACAGGATTTGCTGCGGCAATCTCTAAGCATAGGTGGAAGGATTAATTTCCCTAAAGAGCAATGTAATGTCCAATAACCTGGAAATGTAACTAGCATTATCAGGTCCCAAACAATGAACAGTGGTATAACAATGAATGTCACTGAAAAGGTTTTGAGAAAGGGACCTGCCTTCATTGTGGCCTTGGCGAGCACAAGTTCCCTTATAGAAACATTGTCTCCCGCTACCTTCTTCGTTCTACCGTTGTTCACCCCTCCAAGCCTTCTTTTTCCTGTGGAATTTTGTCTGTTTTAAGTGGAAAACGGTAGCTTATCATTGCATTTGAAAAGAAGTGTGCATAATCGGTGCGTAACAAATACCAAGATATGGGGCTCACACTTCTATCATTGCAATAAGCATTTAGAGGAAGTTAATGTCGCAACGAGAGGTGGAGTAAAAATAATAAATAAAAACAACTAAACAAAATAAAAACAACTGAATTGCCAGAATGATAGGGAGTACGAACGCAATATTGTTATGTACTTGTTCAGCAACTCTTGTTCAGCAATGTGTTCTAGTTGAGATAAAGAGAGAGTAGTGGAATGGGCAAATCATTCAACGCTTAGAGCCGGTACCTGGTGGTGACTGATGCCGATGAATTCCAACCACCCTGATGTCAGTGCAACAAAAACGCAGTGTGATATCATCAGGAAACCTTTATGTAAAGGCTATGGTCAGCTGATATAAGGCAAAACGGTAACGGGAGACCACATGCATGGAGGCGCCGTCGTCGTGTACCACAAATAACAATTCCGCACATTTTCCTGTCCTTTCTAACCTGTAACTGAAATGAGACAGGTGAAAAGATTTGGAGGTGCCTGAGAAATCACTGTGAAGCCTCTGCACAGCTGCAGTGCTGCGTTTTCCGGCCTGTGCCCTGCCTGGGTCCTAAAGCGCGATGCGCTGGCCCAACCAAGCTTGGCCCGGTAATATTAAGCTTGGCCCGTCCCCAGCCCGGGCCCGGCCCAACCTAGCCCTGCCCTATTCGATTCGGCTCATTAGGAACTCAGCCTAACTTACTAAACTACACTTTCCAAATAGCTGTGCGGAAATATATAGCCAGGCATATGTGAACATTCCTGCAAACACCGCCAGCAATTTCATCTCCCCTTTTGAATCTCAAATAACAATCACAACGTACTATGAGGCAACTTGAAATTTTGAATCTCGTACTAAACTTAGATACTAAAAAAGCCAGCCGGCCCTGATGGAATTCCGAATTCCTTTTTAGTACGATTCTTCCTATGGACATGTGAATATATCTTCGTTATACGCCAGAAGTCCCTTAATAGTGGCGCTGTGCCTTCTTCCTGGCAAAGAGCTAAATTAATACCATTATATAAGTATGGTGACAGACAGCACTTATATATCTATAGGCCTATTTCTTTAACTTCAACCACGTGTAAAATAGTAGAACACATAATCTATTAGCATATAATAATGTTCCTTGAAAATAATAACCTATTGAACAGCGTTCAGCACGGCTTCAGGCGCGGTTTTAGTACTGTAACCCAACTTTCGTAGATCACTCATGACCTTTCCCATTACATCGGTTTTGGCAATGAGATGGACACCATCTTCATTGACTTTTCCAAAGCTTTCGACACTGTACTACACTCTAAATTGCTTTTGAAACTCCATAATATTCTAAATAACGCTCAGTTAGTGTCATGGATTTCCAGTTTCCTTTCTTTGCGTTCCCAATTCGTATGCTATGATTCTGCGGATTCATGTGTAGTCGACGTCACCTCAGGGCTCCCACAGGGATCTGTACTTAGCCCTCTACTATTCTTATTGTTTATTAACGACCTTCCAAACCATGTTGCTTCAAATATACGCCTATATACAGATGATTGTGTTATGTGCAGCCCAGTTGACTCACTCGCTTATCATAAGCGCCTTAAAGATTCCTTTGTTTCATTTTGTGTCTGGTGTGCTACCTGGAAAATGAGCATCAATTGTCATAAAACTGTTATAATGTCTTTTACTAACAGACACATGCCCGTATGTTTTGATTATATGTGAGACGGTGTACCACTAACACGAGTTCAATACAAATATTTAGGCTCATTTTTACATCCACTTTCTCTTGGTCCAAACATATCGATTACATTTGAAATAAAGCGTTAAAAAAACTTGGTTACATCCGCCGGACTTTGTCTACCCTGCTCCGAGGGACACTAAGTTAGTAGCATACAAAACACTGATTCGCCCAATTTTAGAATATGCTTCCTCCGTATGGAACCCATATAAACAATGTGTAATTAATTGTATTGAATCGGTCCAGAGGAAGGCTATTCGTTTTGTTTACCATCGCTTCGACCGAGACTCTTCACCGTCAGCTGCTCTTGCGGAATCAAACCTCCAGTTTCTTTCTAGACGGCGGCACATAAAATTTCTGAAGATTTTCTATTCTTATAAGAACTCTCTTTGTCATCTGCCTGTTAACGCCTGCTTGCTCGACTTCAACGAGAGCTTATCATGCCTCTAATATCAGACCACTCCATCCACATACTAAAATTTTCAAATACAGTATTTTATTTTTCCCCGCATGATTGAACAGTGGAATTTGTTACCTGCCGAAGTTCATTTGTTACCCATTTCTCAATTTTTAAATGTTATTGCTTATGTGTAGTTTCTTAACATTTTTCTATTTCTATGTTCCTGTTTCTGCATATCATAATTAGTTTCACTCGCATGCACGCCCACTCCTTCCATAGCCCAAACGGGCTACATTATATATAAATAAATAAAATAAAATAAAAAACTCGAACCAATAGACGAGAATGGGATGTCGAATAGGCTGGTTTATTGGCTTTCAGAATACAATAACAGACTGCAACTAGAACTTCATTTGTCTCCATGAACTAGAAATTCGTGACGTGCAAGGGTAGCGCACATGTGCAATGAGATTCTCAAAAGGAGCATGTTAATTTTATTCTTTCATTCGGCTTACTTCTAATGGTTTCAATTTTCCGTCAACAGTTTTGGCGACTGTGCTTCGTCATATCAGTAAACTTGCAATCTATCTGCGTCCTTTTCCTTATCGTAACAAGGCGATGAAGAAGGCGTTGAAGATTAGTAAGAAGACGACGACGCTCTCGGACTTCACAAGAAGAACTTCACAGAAGAAGAAGGACTTCACAGAAGCAGAAGAAGAGCAAGCAAGCAAGCGGTGCTCGGCGTTCGATCTCCGCCCCGGTGTGCCCAAGCTGGAACTTACTTGGTGGTTTGGCTGAGTTTTGGGTGGATTTCACCTTGTTATCTTACTTATCTTATTTTTGTAGGACTCATCCGTGATTGAAACAACGCTGATGTCTAAAAACTCTCCTGGGCAAGGGCCTAGCCCTTGGTCAGCCTCCCTTTCCCCTGATGATTTGCCTTTGCAATCTTTCTTCCGCAGCGGTGTTAGCAGCATCCCTGTCGCGCTGGTGCCCTCGAACGGTGGATTCATCCGGCTGAACAACCCACAAGCTGTTCAGGCCGAGCTCCAGGCCATGACGCGTCATTTCCAGATGATAAGCGATGTCCGACAGTTTGGAAGAGGTGGGATAGTCTGTAGGTCATCAGATTCGACCTGTGTCGCAGACCTCCTAAAGTGTAAGACTTTCGCATCTGTCCCGGTGAGTGCGTTTATTCCTCCTCATCTAGCATGCACTAAAGGCATTGTCCGGGGCGTAGACTCTCGATTGAGCCCAACTGAGACTCTGGAGAAACTGTCTGATGCTGGCGTCATAGCTGTATACCGGTGTAACCGACTGGTAAATGGAGAAAAAGTGGCCACAGAATCAGTTATCGCTACGTTCGCTGGCCTGTCCTGCCCTTCTGAACTGAAAGTGTGGCCGCTTATCTTTAGAGTGGAACCTCTCGCTTCCCGTCCACTTCAGTGTCGGAACTGTTGGCGTTTTGGCCATAGTGCAGGAGGCTGCAAATCAAATGGACGCTGTCGCGCCTGTGGTGGCGATCATTCCCTCAATGAATGCACAGCTGAAACCGAAACTTGCTGCTTATGTGGAGGAAACCATGCGGCTGACTATGCAAACTGCTCGGCTAGAGCTAACGAAATACAGGTACTCGAGGTAATTGACAGGCGACGATGTTCGCGGCGAGAAGCTATTGCAGTCGTCAAGGAAAGAGCCTTTGGATACGCTGGCGTCGCTGCGAGGCAATCTATTTTACAGGAAGACAACTTATCGAAGCTCATTGAATCAGCCGTAGAAAAAGCAGTGACAAAGGCTATGCAGCATATTGTCACAAGTGTTACCGACTGTCTTTCCCAAGTGTTTACTGCGCAGATGACACAGCTATTGCAAACAGCTGCAACTCCAATCACAAAATCAACTGCTTGTGCTGCAGAACAGGTAGCCAGTTCAGTCCTGGTGCCGAGTACCACATCGGATCCAACATTTCTTGGATCCGATCCTTGTTCTTCGCGTCAGTCAGACTCGCAGGTCGACATGGAAACAGGTCATGATTCCAGGCCGCAAAAACGAACTGGGTCTCCAGTAACTGCTTCTTGTCCATATACCAAAAACAAAAAGGGTAATCCAATTTCTCATTCTGGCATCCAAGAAAGTTCATTGCGACGGTAGTCGCTGAAGTAACTATATCAGTTAGATCATCACCATGGCTTCTTTAAAAGTGCTACAGTGGAACTGTCGTTCCCTGTTTTCTGCTTCAACGGACTTATATTGCTTAACAGCTCATCTTAATCCTGACGTCATAATCTTACAAGAAACCTGGCTTACTCCTGAGAAAAATTTTCATTTTAAAGATTTTCGATCTTTTCGATTAGATCGCCTTACACAAGGAGGTGGCTTAATGATTTTGTTGTCATCTAAATTCTGCCATAAGGCGAAAATAGCTTTCAAGTTAATGTCTTCGGAATGTGAAATTTTGGCAGTGCACCTTAGTATCCCAGGCTACCGTACATTCTCAATTATAAATGCTTATTTCCCTACGGGCGTACACAGTACATATCAATTGGATAGTGCGCTTGCCAGCTGCAAAAATGAAGTCATTCTTACTGGTGACTTCAACTCGCATCACGTGTCTTGGGGTTACAAAACAGATTCAGGTGGGACACGTCTGTGGAACTGGACCATAGATAAAAACCTTTCATGCCTTAATAGCAGTGGACCTACATTTGTCCGCGGACAATCTCGCTCAGTGTTAGATTTGACGTTTTCTAGCACGAGTGTCACTGTGACATCTTGGACAACGATTGATTTCTGTACAAACAGTGATCATCTCCCGGTATACTTTGAAATTGCATGCCCTTTGACATCAGTTGAACGACAAGGCAGAATATTTGTTAATTGCAAAAAATTTAAAGACTGCTTGCGGTCCACCATTGCATCACTAAATAATAATAATGACGAAGAAATTGGCTTGAATGTTTGCTCAGCATTACAGACGTCCCGAAAAAAGTCCGAATTTGTAATTCAGACAGCTAAGCGTTCCTCATCTAGTCCCTGGTGGAATAGCGAATGCACACGAGTTTATAGAAGAAGGAAAGCTGCTTGGAAAAAACTTCTACATAATCAGAGCCCACAAAATTGGAAAGATTATCAATTTATTTCGGCAACCTTCAAACGTACGATTAAACATGCAAAAGATGAGTACGATAAAAACCATTTTAATTATCTATCTAATTCCAAAAACAAACGTGCTTTATTTAATTACCTTCGTTTTAGAAACAAACTCCCAATGAGCATTAATGTAGACTCAGTCGTATATACCTCACAGGAAATGCAGGAGTCCTTAGAACTACTAGCTAAAGGACTGGAGAGTCGATTCGCAACGCGTCTTCAAACTTCTGCTTTTTCTCCTGCATTCTCAGGCTACAAGGAGATATCCTATTCGGAAGTAGCCAAGGTTATGTTACAGTTGCCAACTACAGCGCCTGGCCCGGACGGCATAACAAATGCAATGTTAAAGATTTTCTTTCAAGAAGCTCCACGTGAGCTTCTGAAGTTGCTAAACTACTCTGTTAGTAACGCATGGATTCCACAAGAATGGAAGATCGCCAAAATTATTCCGTTAATTAAAAAACCAGGGGCAGGGTATACTATCGACAACATCAGACCAATTGCGTTGACATCAAACATAGTGAAACTTATTGAAAGAGTGCTTCTCGGACATATTTTAGAGTTTATTGACGACAATCGATTGTTGAGTCCGTGTCAAATTGGATTTCGATCTGGCTATTCAATATGGCACGCGCATGTAGACCTTGAAAGTCGCATTAACATCGCCAGACAGGAAAAACAATACGCGGCTCTAGTTACCTTAGATATATGCAAAGCCTATGACAGCATTGAACATACAATTTTAACGAATCGGTTACAGAGCCATTGCTTTCCAGGCTATATAGTAGCATGGGTGCATGAATTTTTAAAAGACCGGGAGTTCTATTGTTTTCGAAGCGGCTATTCTTCCAGTAAATATAAGCAAACAAGAGGTGTGCCTCAGGGATCGGTACTTTCACCAGTATTATTTAATATTTTACTGAGCAGAATCCCCGTTCACCCAGCTGTCAGTACATACGTTTATGCTGATGACATTGCCTTTTTTGGTATGGCTAGCGACATATACTTTCTTTACGAAATACTGCAGTCGTATCTAAGGGAACTGGAAGGCTGGCTGGATAGCTTACACTTAAACCTGAATGCTAATAAGTGTGCTATCCTTGTTTTTCCCGTTAAAGACCCAGTATACATATCGCTTAACTATCATCTCGAAGATATCCCACAAGTAGAATCACTAAAATACCTTGGAGTGATTTACAACGGAAATCTTAACTGGCGGCCGCATATTGAATATATTGCGACAAAAGGAGCTCGTTCAATGGGCATTTTGCGCAAGTTGAGCAACCGAAGAACAGGTATGCGAAGAAAATCCCTCTTGATGGTGTATAAGATGTATGTTCGTCCGGTGTTAGAATTTGGATGCGTTTTATTCTCAGGTGTTCCAGCATACAAGCTTCGGCCGCTAGTTTTGTTGGAACGAGAGGCGCTACGTCTGTGCTTAGGCCTCCCAAAATTCGTTTCGAATGCCGTATTATACCTGGAGGCAAGAATCCCACCCATAATATGCCGATTTCGCCTTCTGACAGTTCAGACTTTCCTAAGGCTATATGAATCCCCATTAAACCGCCTACAAATTATTTTCCTCTCTAATCCAGAATTATTTTTTCCTATTCATTGGCCCAGGTTTCATAGACCACAGATTATATTTGTGCAAACATTACTTGAACCACTAAATGTGCAGATTCGCGAGGTGCTTCATGATAATACGCATTCAAATTACCCAGAGATCAGGTTTGATGACATTTTCCCAAACCACGCTAAACTCCTCCCTTACGGCATTTTAAACGCCATGTTGCAAGACCACCTGAGCAGCCTAGAAACAAACGTTATCATTGCAACAGATGCCTCACAGTGCGAGGAAAAAGCTGGCATTGGAATATTTTGTCCTGCGCTCGACTGGTCTTTTTCTTTAAGGTTGCCTGATTTTGTGCCTATTTTTCTGGCCGAGTTGTTAGCAGTAATCCTAGCTTTACGTAAATTAGACCCAATTATTACAACAGCTGCCATTCTGACTGACTCCCTTTCAGTATGCTCTTGCCTTACCGCTACTAATGAGTCACCCATGCTAAAACTATTCCGCTTACTAGTTCCTGCCCATGTGCGATGTGTTCATTTGATTTGGGTGCCAGGGCATAAGGGTTTGTTTTTTAATGAAACTGCTGATTCACTGGCAAATGCATCACTATCCGGCCCTGTTCTTCCTATTCTACCAGTGACAGCACAGATCACGGCGACAAGATTTCGGATGCGATCAATAAGATTAGCCTTATCAAACCCACATTTGACTGCTTCTCCAGAGTATAAGCACCTGGCATTTCCCTGGCATAGCGAATCCTGTGACACAAAGATGCTGGAGGTCTGCCTCACCAAATTACGCTGCCGCATACCCTCGCTGAATTTCTACTTACACAGGTCGGGTTTGGTTCCCTCCCCCCTCTGTTCTTTTTGTAATGAGGAAGAGACGATACACCACTTTCTTCTATCTTGTCGCCGCTTTACTGCGCTTAGAAAAAGATGGTTGGAAATACCTTTTCGAAGAATTGGCCTGGACTTGACAGAACCTGCAATTCTTTCGTTCGGAGCGTCCACTTTGGGATTCAGCCACACGGATGCATGCTTCGCTGTCCGAACATT
This sequence comes from Dermacentor variabilis, assembly GCF_050947875.1. Classification (NCBI taxonomy): domain Eukaryota; kingdom Metazoa; phylum Arthropoda; class Arachnida; order Ixodida; family Ixodidae; genus Dermacentor; species Dermacentor variabilis. The sequence continues at coordinate 115,017,792 of NC_134570.1, forward strand.
CCTTATGGAATCTAAACGAATGCCCTGCTAAATTCCTTTATTTTTGTTTTTACTTTTAAGTTAATTATTACCAATTCAATATTACCTTCCTGATGTTATTTAACAGGCAATTCTGCGCTATTCAATGCTATTGCAATAACTATTAGGAAATTTATGCTCCATAATAATTTCGAATAATCCACCCATCTCTTGGCCAATCCCCCATCGTGGGTAGGAGCCACACGCATCACAGGCCACAACAACAACAACAAGGCAACACCAGCTTCCGCATGGCCGCCGTTTCGCCGTTCTCATGTTCTGCGCTCTACCTGCAGTGGTGATTAGTTAAGTCTCAGCTAGACTTTTCTTTCCTTGCTTATTTATCTTGATTGCATTACCATGTAGATAATCCATCAGTTTTTCGCTGATGGCTACTAATCTTCTGGGCCAAAGGTGCTGGCAAAGTTAAAGCCTCCTGATGACTTACCTCTGCAACCTTTTTTTCACAGTGGCGTCAGCAGCATCCCTGCCGTGCTCGTTCCCTCAAATGGAGGCTTCATTCGGTTGAACGCACAGGCTGTTCAGAAAGAACTACAGGCCGTGACTTCTCATTACCATATTATAAGCGAATGTCCGTCAGTTTGTACGTGCTGACGTAATTTGCCCATCATCGGATCAAATGTATGTAATCACCCCACTGAAGTGTGACTCTTTCGCGTCTATCCCGGGGAGTGCTTTCATCCTGCCTCACCTAGCATACACTAAAGTCCTCGTCCGCGGTTTCAGTTCTCAACCAAGCGCTGCTGAGACGCTTGCGAAATTATCCTGGGCCAGTGTCATAGCTATATGCAATTGTAGTCGCATTGTAAGCGGTTAATAAGTATTAACAGCGTCTGTTAGAGCCACGCTCGCCTGTACCTTTTGCGCATCGTAATTTAAAGCGTGGACTCTAATTTTTAAGGTTAAACCACTTGCGTCCGTCCTCTTTAGTGCTATACCTGTTACATTTTGACAATAGTGCAGGAGGTTACAAAGCAACTTCACGCTGTAGAACGTGTGGCGTCAACCATTCTCCAAATGAGTTCCCTACTTAAAGTGAGATATGTTGCTTGAGTGCTATGACTGATTTGCATTGTCTCGCTAATCAGCTTAACCTGGATATAATAATTTTACAAGAAACTTGCCTTACTCTTGAGAAAAGCTTTAGTTTAAGTATTTTACATGCTTTGATTTAGACCGGCTCTCCTTAGGGGGTGGTTTAATGATAGTGATTTCGATTGCTCGGCTAGACCTCAGGAAGTGCAGGTGTTGAAGGCGACTGACTGGCAGTGGTGCCCTCGCAAAGAAGCCAACCCCACTGCTAAAGAATGGGCATACGGGTATGCTGGTGTGACAACGCGGCAGGCTGCCTTAAGAGAACCCAGCTTAATAACAAGCTATCGAGTCTGTCGTGCAGAAGGCAATGGCTAAAGCGAATCAGAACATCATCACTAGTGTAACTAAGTGCCTGTCCCAAGTCTTCGCAGCCCAGAAGTCCCAAATATGGCAGGTGACCACTGTGCATTCGTTAAATACTCTTCAAGCTGCTATACGGTAATTGCATTACGCGAACACGTCAGGTCATATTGGATTCCCACTAAACCTGGCCTTTGTGCATCTACATAGTCTGACCCGCAAGACGTTATCGAGATGATCCCCGATATAACGGCAAAAGCAAGCAGGATCCCGAATGTCTTCGTCTTGTCCCCTTACGAACTCCAAGAAGAGTCATTCTGGTACAATTCGTTAAGAAAGCATTATCAAGACGGCAAGACGAAGCGCTGCTCTCGCCACCATAAGCTGGTGGCGAGTGCTTCAGTGAAACTTTCAATCTTTACTCTCTGCTGTGACTGATTTACATTGCCTTGCTACTCAGCTTAACCTCGATGTAATAATTTTACAAGAAACTTGCCATACTCCTAAGAAAAGCTTCCAGTTTAAGTTTTCAGATGTTTTTATTTAGACCGGCTCTCCTTAGCAGGTGCTTTAATGATATTGATTTCTAATATGCTTTTTTTGCACAATCTATCTTTTAGGGTAATGGTTAATCAGTGTGAAATGCATAAGATAGATTTAGTCTGTCTGGTTATTGCTTATTCCCTATAGTTAATATGTGTTTTCCTGCAGGCGTCCAGGATACCTGTCACCTAGACAGCCTTTCCAGAACCTGCAGAAATGAAATTATTCTCACCGGCAATTATTTCATTCACATCACGTGTCATGGGAGCTAAGAACGGACACTTGCGTTTCACGTCTGTGCGACTGTATCATAGACAATAACCTACCTTGTTTAAACACCGGAGATACTACTTTTATTTCTGGTAAATCTCGCTCTATGCTGTATTGTTATTGTTAGCGCGGGTTCCACTGTTCCACTTCAAGAGGGCTATGAGAGTTAATTGAATTAGCATTCAAGCAATATGTAGCGTAAAACTATTCCAGTCTGTTTTTATTCCAGTATCCAAACGTCAAATTTCCGTAACCAGTGGCGCAAGCATCGGGCCATAACCCGCAGCGTTGTTAAAAAAGCCATATCAAACGCACTCCTCGTTTGTTGATCACTTTTTCTTTTTTGCTTTCAAAGCGAATAGTATTGCCTACATTGAGCACTTTTTATCTAATTTGTTGACAAGATGCAAGGAGCACGCTCAAGTGAGGTGGGTTTCGATGGCCCCGAGTCCATACAGTGAAAGCAGATAACCGAATTAGGAGGGTGGTGCGGCGTGTGTGATTGGTCCGCTTCCCCTTATCTTGCGATGGCTGGTCCAAAATCGTGGCGACGTGCAAGGGAAGCTTAAAAATGCCGCCGGAACAAATCCTCAGCAAGGCCAAATTGACAAAGCAAACTCGTATACCTGTCTAAAAAGCTCGATAACGTTATACTGCCTAGCAAAAAAATTTTATTAAACGCAAATAAATCCAGGCTCCCCGGCAGTTCCGCCGAGCTATCGGCGGGCAGCCACCTTCCATTGCTTTTGTAACGGGGCAGACCTCTGGTATTCAGAAAGAAATTCAGTTTTGTGTGACATATAAATGCGTCTTTAAGACGTACACGTCACATTGATGCGGTGAGTTTTCGCGGTTTTGTGACGTCGCGTGATAGAAAGGCTACGTGGGTGCCGCCCGAAAGCGTTCGACCAATTGTAGTGGGGTGCTGTCAAAAATGGCGCCCAATCACAAATAATTTTCTTTCTTTTGGTCGATACAATAATTCACATTCAGTGAATGATAATATTTGCCCAAGCTATGTTATCGGATGGGGCATTTTCGCGGTGTTCGTGACGGACACGCGAAGTGGGGTGGCCCAAAAGATGTTTGACCAATTATGTATGGCTGATTACAGAACTGGAATAGAAATGTTTGCAAAAAGCTTTACGTTATAGCGCCCCTTGTTGACAAAGAAACCTTTATTTAGAATCTGTAGTGACTATCCCCAGATTTTAATAGCTTCAGCTACATGCCACAGACACCCCTCTCCGTGATCAGCCCACTCTGCTATTGCACTCTATCGCCTCTATCGGCCATGACCATGACGACATGACGTCATGACGTCATGACGACGACGTCATGACGAGGACGGGAAGAACGACTTCAATGGAACGATGAATGCGGTATGACAACGAAGGCATAAAGACAGTGGGATGATGAAGAGTGTATGACAACGATGGCGTGACGACGGCTATATGACAACGACTCTATGGTGACGACGGTATGACGGGAACCAGCTGACGAAGATGTAATAATAACTAATAAATGACCACAATGGCATCATGCCGATGCCATGTGAACTAACGTATGAGGACGATTGTATGAAGGCGACGCAAAAATTACGATGGCATGACAACGTTGGCCTAGTCACTATTGGAAGACTGGAGCAGGATTACAACGCAACGAAGAAAAGATGACTTCAGTGAAAAGACGGACGCAGCTTGATGACGGCGGTGTGAAAACGATTGGATAGAGTCTCTTCAATGATGGCGATGGTGCGACAACAGCGCGATGACGATGGCATGACGCCAATCGGATGACAGCGATGACGTGAAGAGGTCGGTGTGAGAATTGGATGACGAAGCACGAATGGCGACGATGACACGACCACGACGGCATCACGACGAGGTTATAACAACAAATGCCTAGCGTCGAGTGTATAACGATGGCGCAATGAGGATGATCGCATGAGAACAGCGGCGTAATCATGATCTAACGACGGAAGCATGATTATGATGCAATTTAAAACAAGGAATGAGCCATTGCATTTTTTAATTCCTTATGGGCGTAAGAGTAATTGCTGACGGTGACAGGTGCTTGTGTTGAGCTTACTCTTTATTGAAGCGTACGATGTTCTGGACGTAGTATTCGTTCTTCCAATGAATGTATGCACTCTTCGCTTGACATTGCTGAGGGCTTATAGTCTTTGCATTACGAGGGGGATGAGCCATTGTATTTTTGCTTGCTGAAGGGAGTACTCGACATTGCTGATGGTGATAATTTTTGTTCACGGATGGGCACGAAAAATGCCGACCACCGAGAGGCTAACAGCTTCGCCGTAAAAAATGTGCAGATTTTCTGGGAATTGATATTATTACTAATAATCTTGCAAATAGCTGGCTATGCAACATCGTTAGGCCTTCCGCAAAACGTTGCCACATGTGATCCGCTTCATGCTATGTCATTTGCATGTACTGTTACGTATATCCTGATATATATATATACTACGAGCCTATAACTGGTGGCCCAATATTTTTTTATGTCCACTACAGGGCGCAGCAGGCCTCTTCTAGTAACCTCCAATTACCCCTGTCTTGTGCTGATTCCAAGTCATGCCAGCAAATTTCCTAATTTCATCACTCCACCTGATTTTCAACCGCCCTCGACTGCTGTCCTTTCCCTTGGCAGCCGCTCTGTACTTTAATCGACAATCGGTTATCTACTCTACGCATTACATGGCTCTGCCACCTCCATTCTTCTTAAAGAAACGACCGCGACGGCATCACGACCATGAGCACATACCTAGTGGGCGAAATGTAATGACAGTCACGTCATCACGCATGCATGCCTGCTTTGTCATGGATATCCTGACATATATTCACATAAAAAATGACTACAACTACGAACACATACTTGGCGGACAAAACTAATAGTCATGCTCAGTCACTGGATCGGTGTTAGTGGCAAGATAAGGCTCGGAGTGTTTAAAGCCGCGATTCCTAACTCCGGCGTTTTCGCAGACAGTTTCCGCTGTAATCGAGCGAGATGTCTTCATGTTTACCTGGGCGCGCGTGACACCGTGGTGGTTAATTTAGTTAAAATAATATGCACGGGCCAGTCGACTTCAATCCATGATAGAATAGGCAAGCGCGACTGAACAAGGGCGTAGAAAGAAGTAGAAACGCAAAGACAAGCACTGGGGGGTCTCTGTGTGTCTGTTTTTTTCTAAGTCCTCGTTGAGCCACGCTTACATATTCTATCATTGTTAATTTAGTTAGTAAGCGAATGTTTGCTAGTTTACACGGCCGATAAAACTCCTATCCTTAGTTCGTGCAACTATTGACTAATTTGCTATCGTAATCGGTGCTTCGTTTTTCGGGCGGAAATGCGATATTTTCGAATCAGAAAACAATGTTAGTAATGTCTACGGATCACGTGTACATCGTACATTGCGTATTTTCTGATGCCGTTTAATTTGAGAACGAAACTAACATAAATTACAAGGTTATATACGTGCCTTAAGCATGATCTGATTATGGTCCATACCGTAGTGGAGAGCCCCGGGTAAATTTTGACCATCTGGGGTTCTTTACCCTGTTCTAAATCTGAGCACATGAGTGTTTTTTGTATTTCCACTCCTCAACATGCAGCAGCCGCGGTTGGGATTGAACCCACGATTTCCAGTTCAGCTGCACAACGCCATAGCCACCGCACATCTAAGACGGGTCATCGAAAACTTGCGTTAGGCCAGTATGCCATTTACGCCATGACGAAATGCCTTATAGATATAAAAAGCACACTGCACTTCCATGCGTCCGCGCCTCTGTAAGCATGCGTCCACACGCGATGTACGTAACCTTGCTTCTCTGGGCGTTTAGCCTGTTGTATTGTCGCAGCGCGTTTGCAGCGGACGTAAATTTCATTGTAGCACATCAACGTACTGTCGACGTATAGTATTGTACGTCCGTGCGATGTACGCTGTTTGTCCCCATGACGTTCGTCGCGAAAATTCATTGGCATTTCCATAGGACACGGAAAGTGGAGCCCGATGTGGTAAGCGCGATGGGCGTATTGAAGACATCCCCGTAATAGACATTTACGGGTAGTGGATGGATGTTCATAGGATAGCTAATAGACGTTATTGAATTCACTGAGTCTGAGTGAGTGGTGGCGGACGTGGGTAAATAGTCTATAAGGAAAATGTTAACCAACGTGAAGGAGCGTCCTCTAGTTGTGCCTGAGCTACGCCTGGCCACCATCATTCTTTTTAAACTTTGTAGTTGTACAAAAATATTCACCAAATGCTCCGCTACAACACTACCCCGGCCTAAATTGGATGATCGTTCGACATTTTATCTCACGGTTGTAGAACAAGGAAACCACGAAGAAAACCTAACAGGACATGAGGTACTATAAAGCGGTAATGTCGTTCACGAGTGGTCACGTGTTGCACATTTGTTTCTATCTTTGTGCGTTTAGTCGCAGCTGCCAGTCCACTAACGAAGAAGCAGACTCATGAAGTATATACGTTTCACACATTCAGTAGATGATGGTTAGGGCTTTTATATGTGTTCACCTTAGGCGCAGAATTCAAACTTGTAGGACTGCCACCTATAAGCAATCACTGAGCTGCACTGCCTACACTGCACTAACGTCTACATTCTGCATCTGTGTTTCAGTTATATATAGGGAAAACATAGGGAAGGCAGGAGATGGAAATTCAAGACGATGAGCAAAACGAGAATAAGGTGAAAGCCGGCTTTCCCATTGTTCTCGTTTTCTTAATCAGTTCTTTACAGTTACTTAATGCAGCACATTCTAAACGAAACGATCTCTCAAACAAAAAGCGTTCCCTTAAGGGATTTTTTTACCGTGTTCACACAGGAGTTCCCGACCACTCTTTGTTGCACAAAAGTATGTAGTGTGCCTTTGGCTTGAGGCAAGAAATCACATCAGTAAAACTACTGGATTTAAGATCTCAAAGCATCATACACGCTACGGCAGAAGCTGTAGTGGAGGTTTCTCGATCCATGTCGACCATTCGGTGTATCGTAACGTGCGTCTAAATCCAAGTACAACGGGGTTTTTTTTTCGCATTGCACTCCTATCTGCGCGCCACCGCCACTACCGGGAGTACGACCACCGCTTGGGCTATGCTGCAGGTCTCCAGGCAAGAAATGTATGAACGCGCAGCCAGCCATTTTTCGTTTCAAGGGAGGAACCTAATCTTCTAAAAGGGTCCAGAGCATACGTGAACTCCGCACAGGATATGTTTAGCGTGTGGTTGAACAGACTAATGAAGGCATTCTATACTGCGCAACACTACGCAAGACACGTTTATTTTACGTTCAAATGTGGCAGAAATGACAATTCTGAATGCATTTCAAAATTCTTGACGTGATATGATATTGTAAAGTGCGCACCACCGTTATCTCGAATGTGTTGCTTTTAGTCTATCTTGTGACATGCGGCTGTGAGGAAATATATTTCTTGCGCTAAAGTAAAATAAAGGGAAAATACAACACCACTGTTAAATGCGTACAGTGCTCCAGCGTGCGTCTGTGTGTACGGGCATGAAGGCTTCTATAGTACCTCTCTCGGGCAGCTGGTAGTGTTCAGACCATGCGACAGTATGGGTGACTCACGAGCATGGCGGGAACACTCGATGTGTGCAATGCACCTGTGGCGGCGTACGAAGTTTCAGGCAGCGTTGAAGGCGTAGGCGTACGGCCGTTGCGAACATGCTGGAGATATCATTTCTCATAGCGGCTTATCTTGTATAGAAATTCATTCGACTAACGCGTTCCGCTGGCCAGTGTTGGAGCAAAGTTAATCGGCACACGTTGCAAACGTCTCCTTATTGTACTTTCTCACGCAATAACAATGGGTGTCAACACTTACGCAACGAAGCGATACGCTTCGGACTATTTTGAAAACGTTTTCAACGAAAGGGAGTCGTAATTATCTATGCCTCTCGCCACTGCAATTTCATTCACATAAAGGAGGAAATAATCACACCGGTATTATTCTTTTTTCATTACTGTTGCACTTTAATATTGCTCAACAAACACGGAAGCATTAGAAGAAGGCCCTAACGGTCCCTCAGAGATATTATGTAGTCCCTATTTGACACTGCTCCTAAACTTTTTAAACAATCATGGTACTTCTCCGCAACGCTTGATCGGATCTAACGTGAAAGCCTCCAGTAACGCAACAAGAAGCCACTTGGCTCATGGTGCTCGCCCGCAGAGTGTTCAGAGAACGAATATTTCTTGCAGCTCCCTTTGTTTAAAACTATTTTGCTAGATTTTTCCGCAGTCGTCTACACATGTTCTACGTACCACTAAAGCTTTCCCGCCATACAGCCATTCCTAGCTGCCAGAGTGCACATTATTGCCCGCAAGTCCCACGCATACAGCACGCTATGGAGATTTAGAATTAAAGTACCTAAAGTTAGGAAACACTATCAGCTACGCCTGGAAAGAGTACCGAGAAAGACGTAAGGCGCACAAAAGAATTTTCACTTCTTGTGCGCGCAAAGAATCTTGGAGATGCACTTCTAAATCTACCTATAACATGTCCCTTGCTTGTCCTGATTGACATCACACGTTTCCTTGTGGTGGTTTTGGTTCCATTCATTGCACCTTAATGTCCCGAATGGACAAAATGAGAGAGGTGTACTTGAACACGAAATGAATAAAAAATTACAAAACAAGGCTATAGCAAGCAAGAATAGGCTAGAATGAATGAGATGGATGGATGGACGGACGGATGGATGGATGGATGGATGGATGGATGGATGGATGGATGGATGGATGGATGGATGGATGGATGGATGGATGGATGGATGGATGGATGGATGGATGGATGGATGGATGGGTGGATGGGTGGGTGGGTGGGTGGGTGGGTGGTTGGGTGGATGGACGGATGGATGGATGGATACAACATTCCTGAACGTCCGGCAAGGTTTAACGCGACCCGGGCTCAGCTCCCCCACGGGGGAACGTCAAGGCCCTGCCTCAACGCCGCCTCACGGGCTTGCTGGACTGACCATGTCTGGATCCCGAGGTCTGAGCTGCGCATAGCGGCGGCCCACCTGGACGACAGGGTCTCCGGAGTAACTGCCATCCCTCCTATAACTACATTGCACTCCCACAGCTTGTGTTTGAGTGTTGCTGTTCCTTCCTGGCACAATTTGCACGTGTCGTCCTGATGCTTATCTGGGAAGATACGTTTCAGACGGAATGGATTAGGGAAGGTGTTCGTCTTGAGTTGTCTCCAGGCGACGGCTTGCCTCCTGTTCAGTTTGGGACACGGCGGTGAGTATATCGTTCTGGCTTTCAAATATGCACTGGTTATGTCGCTGTATCTGGTGAGACTGTCCCGTTCTGCTCGAGAAGCGTTCGTTATCGTGCGAGAGACGTTGCCCTGTTCAAAGCGGCGGGTCATGCCTCGCGCCGTCCGGTGCGCCGTCTCGTTTAGGTTCGAGAGCGCATCGCCTTCCATGGTGACGTGCGTGGAGAACCATATGGTCCTCGAGCTCGCGGTTTTGGATCTGCCCGCTTTGGCCTGAATGGACAGGGCTTCCTTGGAAATTCGACATTTGGCGTAATTTTTTACTGCCGTTTGCGAGTCACTTAGTACGACTTCGCATTCCTGTTCTGTGAGGGCCAGCGCAATCCCTACTCCCTCCGCTATTTCCGAGTTTTTGGTGTATGCACTGCATGTGGTTATGATTTTGGACTCTGCGTCTATGACTACGGCGGTGTATTTTTGGCCGTTCGGATATTCGGCTGCGTCGACAAAGCGCGCGTTTCTCTCCCTGCCGAATGAACGGAGCAGAGCCTCGGCTCTTGCCTTTCTTCTACCTCGGTTGTAATCGGGGTGCACGTTTCTTGGGATGTTTGCCACCGTAATGGTGTCTCTCATTTTGTTAGGGATTTGCATTTCCTGGCCGTGCTGGTTGTGGTACGTTATGCCGAGCGTGTTCATAATGTACCTTCCCGTCGTGGTGGTCGACAGGCGTTCGAGCTGCGAGATGCGTTGTGGTTTGGCTATTTCTTCTAGGGTGTTGTATATGCCCAGCTGAGCCAGGAGCTCGGTGATCGTCGATTCCAGGAGGCCCAGGGCTATCTTGTATGTTTTCCTTATGAATGAGAAACATCAAAACAAAAACCATCAGCATAAGTTAAACTTCACATACCAGGCACGGGCTGTAAGCACGTATTAAAAAACGGGGCGTGGGGTCCCTGTAAGTTTTCGAGGCATCAAATGACTGGTTAACAGTTTTTTTTTTATTGCGAAAAAGACTACGCGCGCACTCGAGGTTCATTCTCGGTGTCGGCGCTGCTGCCGCCAGCGCCCATGCTTTGCCGCTATCACCGAAGAATGCACGACGCGTGCGCGGCGCGTTACAAGATGTTAAGTGCCTAAAATATATTGTACACGTGTACAATATAGTTTCTCCTCCTAAAGGTACGGCGGAATGATAACGGAAGAGCTCTTCCGCAACCACATTCAGCGATGCTTCGCCACTACCTTCAGAGTACATTGTACACAGTCATCAGAATACGCACAAAGCTGCTTATGACACAACCGTACCTCGCCGGGCTTGGACAAGCGGCTGTGACAGTGATGTCACGTACCGCGCAAGAATGACGGACTGTAACTGACGATGCGTGTGCTGTATCATGTGCTCTCTCTCTCTCTCTCTCTCTCTCTCTCTCTCTCTCTCTCTCTCTCTCTCTCTCTCTCCTCCCCACCTTTCATCCCCCCATCCCGCTCCCATGTGTAGGGTAGCAAACCGATTAAGCTAAACTAGTTAACCTCCCTGCCTTTCCTTTTCCACTTTTTCCTTCTTTCCTTCATTGCCGTCATCAAATGTGCGATGTGGGATCCTGGACAAATAAGGAGGAGAATCTACGTACCGTAAGGCACACATCGACGTCAATCGGCGCCAGCACGGCTGGGAGCTCGCTATTCTAACAAAAGAGGCGTTCGTGAGTGTAGCTACGGGCGTTAAATACTTTAGAGATGAAAGGGTAGTGTAGAATGTACGTAATGCGCAGCAGTATTGGCCCTCAAAACGTCGAAATGACAAAAATAATAGTGAAAAAACGTGTGCATGTTTTAGCCTGGGGAGAATAATGCTACTGGAGAAGCCAGTAGCGAAATTTTAGCGGCGGCATAGCAGCCGCATCTATGATTGCCACGTTGGAGTCCCGCGTTCGATAATAGGTTAGTGGGCCTTCTTTAAAAAAAAACCTGCCTATCTGGATTTACTTTCGCTACAGTTATTTTTTTTCTTTTTAATGGGAAAGCATTATATGCCCCATTACGCGAAAATCCGGCGTTGCCGACGTCGGCGTGACCGGGGTGCCACGCCATGGATGGTGCCAAAAATGGCCGATGACACAAAAAGTAAAAACACGTTAAAAACCACCGGATGGACGTCAAATTTTTCAGGCTGGTTTGTATAACCAAAGTCAATTAATACAATTGAAATTAATACAACTGAAAATTTGGTACATTTCGGTCCGGTGTGCTAGACGAAAACGCTTCGCTGATGCCACGGTGGCTCCACGGTTACGATTCACTAAAATATTGCCTAGTGCGTGCGACATCACACACGTCACGCCCCTGCCTCCGTCGCTGCCTCCCGTGCGTGACTTTCTCTTCGGATTTTATCGGTGCTGTGTCTACTGGGACGCACTCCGAGGAGGCGTCTACCTCAGCGGCATCTCTGAAACGTGGTCGCCCGCTGAAGCACCCGCAAAAGACGAAGCGAGGGAACACAAAAAAAAAAGGAACGCAGTGCAAATTTACAACGTGCACGACGACATACGGATGAATACCTATAAGCGAAAACATTTCCCCAAAGCGACTACAATGCTTTCGCATTCCGACACGTAAGCAGTCTTAAGCGTCTCTGCCGAACTTTCTGACGTGGCACAAGCCTTATTGCCACTTACATAAGACAATGGCAGATTGAGCAAGGAGCGCCGTCTCAATGGCGCTCGACAACCTACTGCACGCGGTTTTTATACTACGTTTATTCCGCTGTTTTTGAATGTACTCTGCACGCGCATATAAAAACAACGCAATGAACATACTTAAACGCACGTGACTCGACGGCTCAATGAACGTGGTTTACCGATGGCAAGGAAGACGCACTACTGTCCTCTTGCTTTTTCATATGTAAGTGGCCAAAATTATTTCCGCCACGTCAGGCAAACAGCCGCAGGCAAAAAAAAAACAGAAACAAAAAAACAACGGAGTCAAAAGTCTTATATAGCTGGTGTGTAACCAAGCTACGGAACATAGAAATTGGAGATCATATACCGCAACAACTAACAAAACGGCTCACTGGCGATCGTTTCTGTACTTGTACTAATAACTACACTGGCTTCAAATGGTTCAGGCTTCCCCTGCGTGACATTTGGTGATCTCACCGTTTCGCTAGGTCAATTCTTGTGCACTTTACGCACCTTCTAGTCTCACCTTTGATCGACAACGTGTGCAACATATTCATCCACTTCTAAACGTACGTTCCCTCATAAAATTGAGCCCTCAGTCATGCTGGTACTGAATGCGAACTAAGTGGGCTACTGCACGTAAATTCTCGCTCACGTTTCCTCAAAACTTTACGTACGTAACGCTCAGTATTTTAAGTAGACAAAACAAAATCAAAGTACAAGTGCGTGCGGACACGACCAAAAAATTATATAGAGCATCTGCAGAACTATGACGTTTCATGCAACGCTGTAATGCGCGTGATCCATCTCCAATTGATTTTATTAGTAGTCTGCATAGCGCTACGATCAAAGCAGTGTCCCGAAGAAGCGCCAAGAAAGAACTACTTGCGAGCAACAAAACAAAGAGTAAGACGGGGTCACTCGCGCCTGTTGGCGAACAAAAATTATATGCATCTCGAAGAGTGGTCATAAAACCTGTTCGGAAACAGGTTGCGCTTGTCTGCTTTGGCGAACACCTCTCTTATGCGGATCGTAGTCTTAATTTCAGCATAATCATAACTTTTGAAATTCTGCCACACGGTCGCATTTCCACCAGTCGCTTTAGTGCATTGATAGCGGATCATACATGCATCATGGGTTCTATTGCGAGAAGCACACGTTGTCATAGTATTGCATCCAGGAGCACCAAATGGAAAGATTTCTTTTTTCTTTCAGCGAAACTGTGCTTCAACGCCGTGGAAACAGATGCGGCAGTTGTTGCAGCACTGATGAGCAGGCTGGTCTGCGCCGGTTGCGCCAACTCAGGCACGCTGCACCGCAACACACACACACACAATGAGCGTTGCCGCGAGCAAAGCGTGTATGCAGCTGTTCAGCCCGCTTATTCCCGACGCATCTGAAAGTGAAAAATGGCAAAGTCAAGTGAATACGCCGGACGAACTTCCATAAATAAACTGCCGTGAGCGTCTGACGTACCTGTAAAGAGAAGTTAAGTGGATATGTCGCACGTGCATTTAGCCACAGCCTAAGCGAAAAGGCAGGGACTGAGCTAGATAGCATTTCATGACTAGTAGACTTGAAGCTCGAAATTCGGAAGCGATTGAACGGGACACGGGCAAGATCTAACTTCTAAGTGAACTTTTTTTAAGACGGCAAAATTATTTAAATGGCGCAATTCAAAACACAGCACTTGGTCCTCCCCCCTTCTCCACGCCACCATTTCGCATATTGTTTTTCCCCGTGTGTATAATTGTGCCGTTCGAGTGGACATTAACGCTTCCCTGTATCCGTTCATTGGCGCCTGCTTTTCCTTTTGTGTGTGTGCGTGTGTGCGTGCGTGTGTGTGTGTGTGTGTGTGTGTGTGTGTGTGTGTGTGTGTGTGCGTGTGTGCGTGTGTGCGTGTGTGCGTGTGCGTGTGCGTGTGTGTGCGTGTGCGTGTGCGTGTGTGTGTGTGTGTGTGTGTGTGTGTGTGTGTGTGTGTGTGTGTGTGTGTGTGTGTGTGTGTGTGTGTGTGTGTGTGTGTGTGTGTGTGTGTGTGTGTGTGTGTTGTTTAGCTTATTTTGTTTTTTAGTGTTTCTCCTTAGAAGCGGTCAGCTTTTACGTGCGGCGTCAGCGCAATAGAGTTTGATTCCTAATTTAGTATTTCTTTGCTAATTAACTCATTTAGTTAGGTATTTTATTAAAATCCTTGTGCTTAGAATAATACAGTGCAGGCTATATTTGTGCAATCAATGTTGTGTGCACAAGTTCAACCTGCGGGGTATGTAACCGTGGCCAGATGTCCTGCTTGTTTGTTTCGATTGACCACTTCTTTCTCAAATAATTGCGGCCGTCCACTACGTGGAACAGGGTGAGACCCCCGTGATTAGGGTGGATTCTATGGAGGAATGTGGCAGTTGTATAAAAAATTGTACTGAAGGTGACTAAAAAAGTCTAATATTTATTATAACATTTGGGTTAACTAGAACTTGTAATAGTATAAAAATAACAGTGCCGAATAGATGTTCCGACCTTTTCCTCTTTGTGATCACTTTGACCTACTTTATCACATAGTAAAGCATCTCGTGAAAATCGAACTTCGTAGATATGGGCGGAATTTAACATTCTGAGAATTCCGTTGTCTAAATCAACTATATTTATTCTGGCCAAAAACATTGCAAACAATTGAAATACGTTTCACTTATAATTGTTTGACGAAATGCTTATGACAATGTTCTATTTTCGCTTCGTAATCTGGCTCTCGTCATGCTGTCGTCGTCATTCTTTCTCCCCTGACCCAGTAGTTCAAGTTGTCTAATAGCTTGGGTCACAAGGTATGGGTTCGGGATCGCGATATCTTCATGGTCGTTGCATCATCCTCATTCGAGCTTTATCATCCGATTCTCGTTGTCTAGTCAACGCGCCTTCGCCCTCACACAGTCGTCGTCATGCCATCCTCGTCAGGCTGACGCTTCACAATGTTATCACTTCGGTAACGTCCTCCCACTGTCATCATACCGCCACCGTCATTCAGCCTTCGCCATTCTACCGACGTCAGTCTTTCTTCGTCATTGTATTGTAGTCGCATTATCGTCATTCAATCGGGATTATGCCACCTTTGTTCCTCCGTCATCGTCAGACAGTCACTATCGGTGCCTACATAGTGAGACCGTTGTCGTAATGCCGCCGTGATCGTGCCATCATCGTCACTACTGATTAGACATCTGATTCTCCGAATGCCGTTGTCGTCATAGAGTCGTCGTCACGCCATTGTCATCATACACCTCATAGTCATCCCATTGTCCTCATGTCGTTCTCACGCCGTCGTCCTCCCTGCATCCTCATCATCCAATAGTCGTCATACAGTAGTTGTCATACATTCGTTATGATGCCGTCGTCGGGATGCCTTTGCGGTCGTTTCATTCTCATCATTGTAAATTCGACATCCGACTCTAGTCATGCCATTGTCGTCACGCTGTCGTTTCACCATTGCCCTCACTTCAGCATCGTCATCCCATTGTCCTCTTGCCTTCGTCGTCATACCACCTTCGTCGAGCCGTAAACGTAATTCCTTGTTTATCATTCTATCGTAATCATCCTCTCTTGATTATATCGTGATTACCCCACTTTTGTCAATGCATCCTTGTCGCATAGACGCTATCGTGTATTCGTTGTCATATCGCCGTCGTTATGCCATCGTACCTCACTCTTCTCTGCGACACTCTATGTGGAAGAGGTTAAGCGGTTTCGTAGAGTAGGCGAGGGAGTTAAAAACGTGTATTGAAAATGAGTAGGGTAGAAATTGAGATTTATTTCGTGGTGTCCGGTTAAGAGTAAATAGTCCAAATGAAAATGTAAAGCAATGCGTACGACCTAAACGATAATATTGAGCTATTGCCAACCTACATTCACGGCAATGTTCAACACTTCTGTAGACGTTATTTAATACGCGTAGTGCGTATGTCTCAGGTTCACCACTACCTCATGCATAGCATGGGCAACGTGCCACGACCCTAGTTTGCCTGTACAGGTTGGCAATCTGTTTTCATCAATATATATTCAGCATATGACACACGTCCTCCTATTCTGACAGTTGCCTGACTTCTAACTTCGGCCACGTTCTATAAAGCCTCTGCGGCTCCATTGCAGGATGTACACCGGGCTTTATCCTGGAACAAAAAGTGCGGGAACATTCCCAATGCCCAGTTGCATGTTTTCCATCACAGATAATTGCACACGCGAAGGCAAACGATGCTTGAATAACTCGGCAGGGAGTTGCTTATATATCGGCAATTTTTGGCCCTTTAAACACGGAACCAAATCAGTGGCCACGAAAGTGTCTACCATATGCTCCGTGGTCGTTGGAACTAAAGGCGGTACTGCTGAACACAAGGTCACTGGTTCTATTACCAGCCGAGGCGACCGCGTGTTGGTAGGGGCGAAATGTGAAAGCGATCGTGTACGTCGATTTAGGTGAACGTTAGGTGGGCCAAACTTCAGGCGAGTCAAAATTAACCCGGACTTCATCACTTTGGCACCCTTCATAAATCGTTATGTAGTTTCAGGATGTTAAGTCAAAGCATATAATTTAATTTTAACCAACTACGTCGATGCACTAGCATGACGGAAGGAAACAAAGACATTAGAAGGCAACACAAAGCTTCTCTTACGCGCAGTTACTTAAAATTGCGAGGTGGGCGGCATTTTTTCATAACTGACTGCCAAGAAAAGTTTAGCCACGCAACTTAGCTTCTGATAACAAATCACAGCTGGGCGGCTACACAAGCATCGCACAAACGGGCGAGTGTGAGGGGAAAATAGCCATATACAGGGCTTGGTTTTTTTTTTTTACAGCGAAGTTGTATATGGCTAGCCGATTCGTCCATCCATCCGTCTGTCGCCTGTACGCCGCAAACTCCCCCGGGGAAACCCCATGCGCATGCGCGAAAACAAAAGAGAGAAAGAGAGGCACGCGATTGGCTGCGCCAGTAGTGCTCTGCGCTCTCTGTCGCTGCCGAGCGCGCGCGCAGCAATTTCTCTCCGGCTCCCGAATGGGTAGGACACGCGTCATACGTACTTTTGAGGCGCAGGCGGCATTCCATCAGCAACGCCGCGAGCAGAACCGGGAACGAGCTCGTCTGTGCCGTACCGATGCTGCAGCCCAGGCACAAGAACATGCTCGTGCAGCCGAGCGCAAGCAGCATCTGCGTACTAAGGATCCGTCAGCCTAACAAGCCGTCGTTCAATGAACCGCCGGGATTAACCCAGCGATAAACACCAGCACCGAACGTTTCAGCTTCGCTGGTTGTACGGTGTTTTATCTGTGCGGAGTGCTTGGGCGGTGATTTTTTTTTTCTGTTGCGTTTCAATTGCACCGGCCTATATGTGCATGAATTTCATTAAGTTTAACATCACATCATCGAAAATTTTCTCGAGGCGAATCTCGTAGCTTCTACACACATTGTAGAACACGAGTGTCTGCACGTCTTGCGCAGTATAGTTGAAGCTCCAGAATAATGATGACAAAATGAAACGATCACTGCAGCACCAAAGCACGGCAATCGTAAGGCACGTGGGATTATTTACGATTACTTTAGGCATTCAAGGTTAAACTTCGCTTGTTATTGCATATGATACGTAAGGTACGTCCACCATAGCGGGAAAAAGGAGCGCCGTGTGTCACAGCAGGCAGAACGCGCTAGTATTGGCATGGCCACAATTGCGGACGTCTTCGCCGCCGCAGTAAACAAGCGATTCGCTCTCAAATGTAGTCACTGCGGCTGTGATCAGGGGTGCTGACAGAGGAGGGTACAGTTGTACGCGATGTATGGCTCGATTGGCCACGTGAATGAATCGGCCGCTCCTCATTGGTCTCCGCAATCTGCGGCGAGCGCGCAATAAATAAAACCGACACCCACTCGCAGGGCGGTAAGAACGCTTTGCCGCTTGCCTGTTTTCGTGCCGCGCTGTATTCCGCTAGCAGTATGCCACGTGCGTTCTCTCCGCACGTGTGAATGTACCTGTACCCGCTCCTCTGCTTTTTTCTCTCTCGTATGCCAAAACCTGCTTTGATGGACTTATCTGAGCTATCTGTACTTTTCAGCGAAGAAATGCCGTTATTTTATTTTTTTTCCATCTGGGCGCTCATGTTCACCTGTCACAGCGCATGTTTAACGCGAGAGCGTTAAGAGCCCCATGTCGCAGAAAATCCGGCATCGGCGCCAACACCGAACGGCGTTTCAGAAAAAAGGTTTTCGAACCACTCATACCCAGGCCCTTCATGTGGCGCGAGGAAGTTACTGAACTAATTGTATTTCTGAAGCTAAAATACGTTAAAAAACTGTAAAGCACGACTTCACAACCTAAAGACATGATTGTGTCGCACTGTAATTTGAATATATGCGAAAACATAATTATGTTACGCGAAAACTGCAACAAACCCCTTTTCCAGCGTTTCTACCATACATAGACTGGCCACGCAGCCCGCGCATATCTCGGAGTCCACGGAGCGTCGCACCCGTTTCCTTGAAAAACTACCAGATGGCACTCGCCTCTGCCACATGACGACACGCGCAAGAGGTCGCGTTTCTACCAGAAAGCCCGCCTTCGTGCATAACGTTCACCGCGAGTGTTTCCTGGTAAACATTACGGTTACATACGCTCCAGTTGCCGCGAAGCGTCAGAATCAGTCATGGGTTTTTAATGCTATCACGTTCCACTTTTAAAGGCGAAGCTTAAGCGTCCTGCAAATTTTTTGTTCGTTTTTAATATGAAATAAAATTCTATTTTCGTGAACATCGCAGTGTGTTCTCAGGAGTTTTCTTCATTTGTTTATTTGTCATGAAGTATTTAAATTAAAATGTGTGCCGTGACATCCCTTGAAGTGTTTTTTATTCCGTCGGTAAAATTGTTTCACAGCGAAGCTGTTAGCCTCTCGGTGGTCGGCATTTCTCGTGGCCGCGTCCGTTAGCAAAAATATGAGTCGACACCGGCGGCAGTACAGACCAAGAGCAGTGGCTCGTACCGTGTAAAGCAGTGGCTTCAAGGACTCAGCAAAGTGAAGCGAAAAGTGCAAACATTTTTTTTTGGAATCATGCATACAACATACAGGACAGCATTCGTTTCAATAAACAATAAGCACAAAACAAGCTTCCTAACCAAACAATTGATGATGAGGTGCTCCTGATGACAAAGCGAAGCACGTAGCATTCCCCGCAAACGATTCCCAGTAAAGGGGCCCTATAACGTAAAACTATTCCAATATGTTTTTATTCCAATCTCCTGACGTTAAACTTACGTACCTGTCGACGCAAGCATCGGGCGTCTGGCCTTGTCTGACCAGACCAATCAAACAATATCCTCGTCTATAGCAGGTCACTTTTGTTTGCTTTCAGCATGAATAACATTGCCTACATTGAGCGACTTTTCTTATCTAAGTGGCTGACAAGAGACGAGGAGCACGCTCAAGTGGAGAGGGTTTCTATGGGGCCGAGCCAGCGCAACGGGCATGGATAACCGGATGAGGAGGGTGGTACCGGCGTCTATGATTGCTTCGCGTTCCCTTACATATAGTTTGCGGTGGCTCGCCGGAAAGTGCGATGGCGTGCAACGGAAGGTTAAGAATGCCGCTAAAATGCATCCTTAGCAAAGAGTTGGCAGGATGATGTATACGTGCTGAAAGGGCTCGATATGGTTTTATTATACGCAAATAAATCCATGCTCTCTGGCAGGTGCGAGTAGCCAGTGCTTGAACTATCGGCGTACAGCCATCTTCTATTCCTTTCGGAACGGGACAATCTACGGCTATTAACAAGAAGATTCAGTTTTGTTCGGCATATCAATGCATCTTTAAAGGCCAGAATACATGGAGCGAATATGCGACGAATAGTCGGCGTTCGACGCCCGGCGGCGTACGCGCGATGCACGGCGGCGGAGAAAGCGTCGTTCGCCGCCGATCTAGCTGGCGCAGAAAAGTTCGTCGGGCGTCGGCGATACCGGAAGCGGCAAACGAGCGGCGCCCCAAAGCGAGCCAATCAGGTCTCACTATCAGCCCCGACTTCCGTCTAGGCTTCCCCGCTTGTCCGTGTATCACGATCCCGCTCTGTCGTTCACGCCAGTCTCCCGCTTTTCGTAGTCATGGCATTCAAAGCGGCGCGGCTGGAATTTAACGACAAGTTCATTTCGGCTGTTCAAAAGCGTGCCACGCGCGCGTTGAGCCACAGAACAGAGCCGCGGAGTTGGAGGAGCCGAAAGCTGTTTACCCGCCCAGTGTTGCCACAACGCATAGCATCGCCGCTTTCTTTAAACTACATCGGCACATGAATGTCTCAAACACATAAAAAACACTAGAAACCATTTCTAAACAAAATTTTACGCGTTTTTAGAGTGTTACACAATTCCAAAGCGATAATAGTTGTCGTTAAAGTTTTTTTTTTGTCATGTGTTTCACTACAGCGCATTTGCCTCGTCTAGCCACACTGATAACAACGCAGCGACTCGCCGGCGGTGGCCGCCGTGTCTTCGCTCCATGTAGCGCAGCCCGACGAAAATACGGCGTCGCGCCGCGGCAGATTTTCTGCCGCCCGAACTTCGTCGTGAAAGTTCGCTCCATGTATTCTGGCCTTAACGCGTACACGTTACTTTGACGCGGTAAGTTTTTGCAGTTTTGTGAGGTCGCGAGACAGGCAAGCGAAGTGGGTGCAGCCCGAAAATGTTTGACCAATAGCCGAGGGCTAATGGCGAAAAGATGTCGAATGAGAAATAAATATTTTTTCTTTTGTTCGGTGCAATCATGCATAATCAGTGTGTACACATCATATCATATGGACAACTATCGCGGTTTTCGTGACGTCACGTGATAGACAAGCGAAGAGCGGGTGGAAGATTGCTGTTGCGCAAGCCGCCGCTGCGACGGCAGCTTATGCCGTGGGGAGTGATGTCTCAAGCCTTTCGTGTATAAGAGGGCCAGCCTAACAACTAATTTCACTGTTGTAGCGCTGATATGGGCACGCAACGCGAAGTTAGGACTGCCGAGGAGCAGCGTGAATACGAGGAGTGGCAAAGTAAGAAAGAAACGAAAATACGACCAGCGGCAGCATGCTGTCAAGCTACCATCACTCCAATTACTATAATTACTCTAAAATATTACTACCGTTACTCTAAAGCAATAAAGCATCGCACACTCCCCTCAATAGTTCTTGTGGTGGTTTTCAGCAGCTTTGCGGGACATCCAATTTCGCAGAGCCGGGATGGTGAGTATATTTTGAGCCGCTGAAATGCTCAAAAAGGTTAATTATCTTCAAGCACGTTGTACATGAAAGAGTAGTGACTTCACATGAAAACAATAACCGTTGCGCTCATATAAGCTAAACAGGCGTTCACGTAGCCCAAAAAATTATTCGTACGAAAGCAAGCGTTGCCCTTGAGCGAAAAAACAACGAAACTGTTTATATTCTTTCTTTTTGGGTAGGGGCAGGGGGGGACAGGGCAGCTGTTTTACACGTGCCACCGTGAACAAAAAGCTACAGAAATTCTGAGGATTGTTTACTAATGCGTAAGCATTGTTTGGCTCTGCTGTGACTTCGTTTGTGCTTAGTTTTGCTTACTTGCTTTTCCTAGGTTATTCGCATCTACCCACAGCCTCTCCGTTGGCAACACATGCTTATGCTTTAGTAGACAATTGTCAGATTTTCTCGCCGCATTCAGCTCATTCAATGCAGCCGTGCCATTTGAGCCGGAACGCCGGGCACGAGTACGCCTCGACGGAGCAGAGCAGTCGAATCCCGAACAACAGCTGCCGCAGTATCGCGTGAAAATGGAACCGCATGGCGCGTTTTTCGTTCGCGAAAACGCGACGCCCGGCGATTGCCCGCGCCACCGCTGACGCGTCGGGCCCACGCGTGAGCTAAAACCCCTCAATAGCATCAGCATAGCAGACGTGCGCCGGCCGCGTCGCGTTTTCCGAGTGTTCCGCTGAACTGTTCCACCAAGATGGGTGGAGGGCGACACCATCTGGTGGCGTTAAGGGAACTAATGCGTGCCGTACAGCATGACGGGGACTCGCACTGAACTGTCATTGATGGGCGCCGGCGCGGCAAAGCGATGCGACGCGTTTTGACGCGACAGCGTTAAAGAGCCCGTGTCGCAGAACAGCCGGCGTCCAGCATCCGCCGTCAGACGTCGTCTCGGGAAAAATATTTTTTGAACCGCACATACCCAGGTCGTTCACGTGACGCAAGGAATTCACTGAACAAATTGAATTTCTCAAGCTAAAATACGTGGAAAAATCATAAACAACGACTTACACGAAACCTGCAGCCATGGTAGCTCTCGGATTGTAATTGGAATATACACGAGAAAACGTAATTCTGTCACGCAAAAACTGAAACAAACCCCTTTACCAGCGTTTCTACAATGCACAGACCAGAGACAGCGTCTGCCATTTGCGCACGCTAACGCGTGAATATCTCATGGTCCACGGAGCAGTGCGCCCGCTTCCTTGAAATACTTTCAGATGGCGCTCGCCTCCGCCCCATCACGGCCCCCGCAAGAGGCCGCGTTTCGACCAGAAAGCCCGCCTTTGTGCATAGGGTTTGCCGCGAGCGCTTCCCGGCAAACATTACATTTACATACGCTGCAGTTGCCGGGAAGCGTGAGAAGCAGTCAGGGATCTTTGAATGCTATCGCGTTCCACTCTTAAACGCGAAGCTTAAGCGTTCTCCAAATTTTCCTTTTCAACTCTCAACAGCTATTCCAATCTCCTGACGTCAAATTTACGTAATTGCCGACGCAAGCATCGAGCAGTGACCCGCAGCGTTGTCTGAACAAACCAATCAAACGCTCTCCTCGTCTATAACAGGTCACTTTTGTTTGCTTTCAAGACGAATAATATTGCCTACATTGAGCGGCTTTTCTTATCTAAATCGCTGACAAGAGGCGAGAAGCACGCTCAATGGGAGAGGGTTTCTATGAGGCCGAGCCAGTGCAATCAAAATAGTTAACCGGATGAGGAGGGTGGTGCCGGCGTCTACGATTGGTTCACGTTCTCTTACATAGTTTGCGGTGGCTGGCCGAAAAGCGCGGCGGCGTGCGACGGAAGGTTAAGAATGCCGCTAAAATGGATCCTCAGCAAAGAGTTGGCAGAGTGATGTATACGTGCCGAAAGGGCTCAATATCGTAATAACGCAATAACGCAAAAAGCTGTATTATACGCAAATAAATCCATGCTCTCCGGCAGGTGCGAGTAGCCAGGGCCGGAGCGATCGGCGTACAGTCATCTCCTATTCTATTCGGAACGGGGCGATCTCCGGCTATTAACAAAAAAAAAACAATTTTGTTCGGCATATCAATGCATCTTTACGCGTACATGTTATTTTGACGCGGTAACTTTTCGTGGTTTTGTGACGTCCCGTAACAGACAGGCAAAGTGGGCGCAGCCCGAGAACTTTTGATCAATAGCAGAGGGCTAATGGCGAAAGGGCGTCGAATCAGAAATAATTATTTTTCTTTTCTTCGGTCTATTCATGCATGATCAGTGTGTACACGTCATATCAGATGGACAGCTATCGCTGTTTTCATGACGTTGCGTGACAGACAGGGGAAGTGGAGCTAGCCCAAAACTTGTTTAACCAACCGTGGATGGCTGATTGCAGAGTTCGAATAGAAACGTTTGGAATAGCTTTGCGCTATAGCGTCCTTCATTTTAGGATACGAATACTAAGCATTTAGTATTCTATTTGTATTCGAAACTTTGAATATTCCCACACCACTAACTATTATTCATTTATTTACGCTGTCCGAAGTGGGAGAGCGCATCTCCTGGGAACGTAGCGTGAATCAGGGAACGTAAAACGGTGCATTATGCAAGGAGCACCATTGATCTACAGTTGCTGCCCCACTGTGTTCCGGCTAAAAATCGGAATACGTGCGACGCCGAGGAAATCTTCTCACTCAGTTTTTTCACTTGGGGCGACCATGTGAGGTTCCTATCGATCGTCACTCCAAGAAACCTTTGCGTCTTGACGTATGGAAGGGCACGACCACCCAACACTAGTGGGTATTTTTCCATACACCTCCGCGTGAAAGCCATGGCAACGCTTTTGTCGGGGGACAATTTCAGACCCCTTGGATTTAGGTAGGCCGATATATTTGCTAGCGCTCTCTGGAGGCGTTGTTGGGTAGTACTGCGGGAACGCGCCGCACTCCAAACGCAGATGTCGTCCGCATACAGTGTGATTTTGACGCCAGGGGGCAGGTTTCTTTTCAGATGGATGAGGACTAAATTAAATAATACCGGGCTTAACACAGCTCCTTGTGGCACTCCCTTCTCGACGGCATAAAGCGCCGTGGGGCCATCCGGGGTACACATGAAAAGTTGGCGTCCTTGAAGATAGTCTTCAATCAATGCGTAGAGCCGTCCTCCAAGACCAAGGGTTGCCAAAGCGTCAAGTATTGCTTTATGATAGACCGAATCATATGCTGCCTTAATGTCTAAAAATAATGCAGTAGGTATGTTTCCAGAGACCAATTCCTCTTCAATTGATGAGACCAAGGCAATGACATTATCAATTGCGGATCTATTTTGCCGGAAGACATTCATTTCCTCCGGGTAAACTTTTGCAGTTTCCATAAGGCCTACGTCGACGGAACACTACGATATTACCTCCCGATCCTGCACAAAATATCTCCCACAAGCAAGAGAAAACTCGAGGCAGCACGAAACAACTGCCTTCGCGTATGTCTTGGCCTTCCGAAGGGGTCGTCCCGGTCAGGGACTGTAGCAGAAGCTGGATGCCTGCCTCTGGAAGTGCTATGTTCGCAGGAGACACTTCGGATACACCTCCGCCACGTCATTCATACGAAGACTCACTTTTTAAAGGATATTTCCAGAACCCGTGCTACATCTAGCTTTGGGCAGGCCGTCGGAAGCATATCTATTTCGATTCCTGCTCAGGCGTCACAAATTATGCCGCGCAACATTTCACCATGGACACTGTCCCCACTGGAAATCGTACCATATATACCTGGAATCAGTGCGAAAAAGAAAATGCCTCAGGCAGCGACTTATCAGATAGCTTTAGAATATATGCACAAAGAATACGCAGCCGCAACGCACATTTTCACAGATGGCTCTACAACTCCACATCGTTCATCATGCGGACTTTTTGTACCCTCTACAGGGCAACGATTCTCGTTTCGTCTTGAGCGAGCGACATCATCTACTTCAGCGGAGCTATATGGCATTAAGGAGGCCCTTGTGTATGTACTTCGACAGCAGCCGCCAAGGACATGGGTGATTTTCACAGACTCAAAAGGAGCCCTACAAAGTATCTGGAACAGGCACAAGCGTTGCAATAATCAACCAGCAGCATTTGACATTGCTTATCTTCACCACAGGGCTAAGATTGCTGGGCATTGCATAAAGTTCCAGTGGATACCTGGCCATGCCGGCATTTCGGGAAATGAAAGAGCGGACGAAGCCGCCAGAAATGGACTCCAATACCGCAAGTTCAAAAGAACATATTTTACAAAAGCCGATGCTTCAAACATGGCAAAAAAATATGCCTATCAAGAAAAATACCGCATCTTGAATCTGCCGCTTCACCAAGATAACTTCCTACGTTACATTGACCCAGAAATGAGACCGAAAATTCCACGACCACTTCCTCGACACTTAGAGACATTATACCATCGTCTTCGACTGAATGTGGCATACACGAACAATTATCTGTACAGCATAGGACTTACCACTAACCCATACTGTGATAACTGTCGCAACTTAGAGACAATTGAGCACATATTACTAGAATGCCCCGCGTACCACGACGAGAGACAATTTTTTGAGCACCAAATGGACATGATTTGCCACGAACCGTTAACCTTACCGAGCATCTTAGGTCCAATGCCCGGCCCTTCAAACCAGCGACGGGTTTTGGATTTATTGTTCAATTACCTGACAGAAATTGGTCAAATAGGAAAGCTTTAAAATTTGCATCCTTCCTATACAAAAGCTTAAGTTTACCCGCCATGTCACCTGTAAATAATAGTATCAGGTCCACTCGGACATTTCATATTTACTCTTATCCTTTTTTTCTCGAACTCTTTTCTGGAATCTTTTAATCCCATTCCCCATCCCTATACAGAGTAGCATGCCAGCAGTTATATACGCGCCGGCAAAATTCTCTGTTTTTCCAATAAAGAGCCCTCTCTCTCTCTCTCTGCATTATGCAAAAACGAAGTGAGGCGTGCAGACAGGACACAAGAGTAGAGAAGTGGACAACACGAACGTCGGCGTTCGTGTTGTCCGCTTCTCTACTCTTGTGTCCTGTCTGCACGCCTTACTTCTTTTTTGCATAATGAATCCTTACCAACTAGCTCAGCTTTCTGTCGTTGTAAAACGGTGGCCAAGCGTCAGGGGTGGATAAAAAAAAACATTGTGCGAAACATATGCAGAATGACTGTCGATTAAAAGGAATTGCCGAAGGCTTTTGGATAAGTACTCGCTTTATGAGAGTAATGAATTCCTTGAAGACGTATATTTGCTGCAGTGAGAGTGAAAACATTTTGGCAACGTTTATTGTTTTGTTGTGTAATTCCAAAGAGAACAAGGCCCATATTAAAAAAAAAGCTTGTTATGCTAGAATTGTTTGTAAAAACAAATTACAGCCAATTCTGATGCTGGCCATATTATTAGCGAACGCGGCCAGCCAATGACAATGATCGCTCTGAAAAAAAAGCTTTGTGAATTCAGCCCCCAATCGTCATCAAGAGGCGGTGCCGGAACCCTCCTTTGCAGCTGCCATAGTAGGAGTGAACAGATGAAGATGAGGCCAAACCTTCCTGAGGGTTCCCACACAGCATTCCAAGTAGTCTGAAACTGCAGATGACCTAGTGATTTCGCCCAATCACACACGTTCGCTTATATTCGCTTATAAGCATAACAATGTACTGCAAACGCGTGCCTTCAACGGAGCGAAGTTCTCTGCCGTTTCAATCCGCCCTTTGCCTATCTTCCCAACCTAAGATTAATGTTGCCCACAAACGCCCTCCGCTACTCAGTAGTGGCGGTAAAAAACCTAACGTCAGGAGCCGACAAAATCTACACTCAGAACGGTGAGAGCTCATTCCTGCTGAGTACCAAATGTACGCATATAGGTGCTCGAACTTTTGCGTAGTCTATCAGTTTAACTTCTCGTTGTCATCTCCTATTCTATCAATTACCTCAGTAACTAAATGTCTGCCTTAGAGCGGTGTCGGAGCCAGATTTCATCATCACTCTGGACTGTAAGGAGGACATCACACGAAACGATTGTCAAAAGCACAGGCATTAAACGTGCATTGTAGGAGAACTCCGTGACCTTAGCATCGTAGTTGTATGTTTTAACTTTCAGCCAACCATGTTCAAAGCAGGCGATTGTTTACGCGAACATATGATATATCCTCATGAGAAAGCGCGGAAATTGACAAAGCGCACACCGTCTCATTTACTGCATGCAAGGCGCAGTTTCTTCTTTTTTTTTTTCTGGTTTAAGCTCCGAATAAGTAGAAACAATAGGAAGCTTTCTCCCTCATGGTGCAAGCAGTGCATGGGTCAAAGTAATGCAGCGTCGCCATGCACAGGCACGGTGATGCTGTTTAGCGTCGTTATAAAGGCCGTCACAGCAACAGCCAGTCTTTGTCCTGTCAAAATCAATGAAGCGCCTGCCGCAGATGAGCGCGTACGAACGGAGCACGACAGCCGCATAGTCAGCGAAGGCAGGTGCATGGTCGCGAAAGTAATCAGTGCCTTAGCCTACGGAAAGCTTGCATGTCTACGTCCTATATAGCGCTTCTGAGTGCGTGTGTGTCTGTGGGAAGTCTCCCTACCTTCACCAAACAGAAGGAACAACGAGACGCCTCAGACAACACGTAGGATCATCATGGCTTCCACGACGCCACAGCATTGCTCGAGTGAGAACCAGACCATGTCGAACAAGCGAGCTGCGGCGATACTGGGCTTCTGCCATGCTGTATGCCAGAACGCGGTCTCTGTCAGTCCGGGCGTGTAGGTCCAAGCCGCAGCGCCGTGTCTGTGCCTCCAGCACAGCACAAATCATACCAAAGAGAGTTGGACTGTGCGACTGATTAACGGCGGACACCGGTACGAAAGAACGACACTTCAGAATAAGGTAACACTATAGGCATTAAAAATAGGCGCCACTTTCTCGCACAAGCACGCTTGTTGAGGAATCTGCGTCGCAAATTTTTTAATTTGGATAAGCTTCGGTGCGTCGGCCATTGTTCGCCAAGGCGAATACGCCATGAAGTGCGCATTTAAAACCGTAGCCGGTGTGGTTCTCTCACCATACGCACAGTCTACCAATATCTTCACCAGGCACGGACCCAAGGGGGGTGGGGCCCGGGGGGGCTGCCCCTCCCCCCCCCGAAATCATGTGGCATATCCGCCTCCCCATCCCCGCCCGCCACCACTCCTCCCACATTCCCAAAGCACCGCCAAATCAATGTTGAGACTTGACAGCTATTTAGCGGTCAATATTTTCATCTTAACAAAAAATTGCGCGAAAAAGACGTAGACGAGATAAGAGAAACGACAAACACGGACGTTTCTCTTTTATCGTCTACGTCTTTTTCGCGCGCTTTTTCGTTAAGATGGAACCACACCAACTCGCTCAACTCTGAGTTTTGGTCAACGTTTTGCTTCCTTTTTCACGCCTTTTGGATGGCGGTAGTTATTGTCATCTCTTGGGGTGTGAAGGCCAGTTTTCTCATATGTTCGGTGACCGCGCGATTAACTCGAGATGCGTTCAGTTGTCACCATCGTCGCGCGCACCGCTATTGCTTCGTTAGTTCAACCTTGTTTGTTCAGACTGATCCACAGACCAGGAAAGGGATTCGGTTCTTAGTCAGCTGGTCTATATGGTTGTGGAACGATTTGCGGCCGGAGAAAACGCCAGCTACGTTTAACTTTTCCTTTTGAATCATTATTTACTCGATTGACGAATCGCCACGACGATGGCAGAACCCCGGAACCATATACCTGCGATATGGGCTAGACAAGATGGAAAATAATATAATACGAAACAGCGTCCCTCATCAAACCCTGCAATAACACTTAAACCCATAATCAATATGAATGTCCCCTGTTACCTCGCCTGGTTTTTCCCTAATTGTACAGCCCTTTTTGTGCAAAATTGGCAATTGGAAACAAGAGTCGCAAGGTGTTGAGAAATTAAGTGATCTATTAAGGGAGAGAGCCATGGCAACAGCCAAACAGGAAGGAAAAGCGAAAATTAACAAATTTAACCTTTGTTTATAAAAAAAATTATTGTAGAATCAACATCTTTTTACTTAATAAGGAAGTATAGAGAAAATGCCGCCGGAAGTGGAGAACAATTCTGTGTGTTTTGAATGACGCTTCTGCAGTTATCAGTCGAACCGCCTGACGTAGCCACTTCTCTGCTGTGCTTATGTATAGGTGTTCTTCAAACCTTCCGCGGTGGGCGCAGTAAGTCTAGAATCGCAGCGTCCTGTGCCTCTATGCAGTTGCACGGGAGTGGCGGCCACGCATCGTTACGCGACTTCTCAAATAATAATACGAGTCGGTTTTGCCACTTAACTTGGTAGCGAAATAAGTCAGGGATCCAAAAGAACGGTGATTGTTCAGCAAATATATATTTTTCTATAATTCTTCCAAATGTAATTCAAAAAATGCTACTATAGTCGAATACAACTTAAGTCTGTAGCGAAGCCCCGCCCACGCCCTCATAACTTCCAGCAACTGTTCCTCCGCGAGACTGCAAATAATTCGTACTTCAAACTTTTCTTGTTACCCAAATAAGGCGGTAACCACCAAAAATAAAGTTATTAGTGCGTAATTTTATACGTTTTCTTTCGCCTATTATAGTCGAATGGCGCAAGCCCAATTCTTTATTGAGCCTAAATAAAATGGTTGCTTCGCTGCATCTATGTATGGTCAATTTTCACTTCAGTTGACAGTGAAGCTTCATGAGTAAAACGGGCCGAACAGTTTAATGAACTGTACCGCAAGCTTTTGAAGAGTGAAATGCTCAGACTCCATGCACTTTGCTCATGTCTGTTGCACACCTCATTGCTTCCACCGATGAAAAGACTCTTCAAGAACAGCGGACGCTCCGGAGATATCAAGTATGACGCAAATTTGAAAAGGTCGCATGACGATGATCTTGTTTGCTTCTGTGATTTGCTGGCGGAGTAACACAACCCCGCGTAGTCCCTGTGCCTTGGTTGCTAACTGCTGTTTTTTAAGCGTATTCTACTACAGAAATCTTTATTTTACACTTTCGCTTGTTTACTTGTTCTTGGCAGTGTTCTTCCTGCGCTTCTTTCCTGCGCGAGTCCATTTGATGTAGAGGTGTATCTCGCAGGACTACCTGTGAAATACACCTTATTTCATTTCTGTTTGGCGGGTTTACGCGTCTTTATGGCGAATGGCGGGCGTTATTCATATTTGTACAAGTAAAAGTACCCCCTCCTCATTTGCATAGAAAAGTTACCTTGGGTTGGGGCCCCCCTCAGAAAAAAATCCTGGGTACGTGCCTGATCCTCCCCTCTCCGAATCGTTTTTCTCAAACCCCTTCCCCAACTGGAAATTGCACGTTTTGTGCGCATTAACTACAGAACATTTTTCACATTTTTCACGACTAAAGTGTCTCTCTCTTTGTCTCTCGATATCAAAGAGCTTTTTTTCTTATTTGTTTTTTCAGGGGAGGACATCCATTTTTGCGTAAAGACTACATACGAGAAACTTTATTAATTGGAGAAGTTATGGCCAGTGCTCGAGAGCAACTGTGGAAATGGTTAAAAATGTGCGTGAGAGCGCCCTACAAATTAGTTATGGCTACATAATTCGGTGTAGCAAGGGAAAATCCCGCACGAAAGCAATTAAGATGCATTCAGGGTAAAAGAAGAGGCCGGCCGACATCATGTTCAGTTTTCCTAATGCTAAGAAGCTAAAGTATTTGCAAAACGACAAAGGCAAAGTTGACGAAACTCGTCAAGTGTAGCGACACCGTGCTTCTTTCCATGTGTGTTGTCGGAATCACACAGCCGTACACTCTTTTAAATATAGCACTCTTTGCTGCTTATCTTCTCCCACAGCAATAATCGGCATCATCCTTACCTACATTGGAAAGCAGCGAGTTCAGAGAGGTACACGTAGGAAATGCACACAATATTGCTTATGGCGAGAAATGTGAGACAAGGTAAGGATTGTTCAAGGTATTTCTTTCAGTTTTTTAGGACATTGTCCTTCCTGCAAATCTATGTACCTGATGTTTTGCAAGCTGGTTAGTCGATTTTTCTTTATATTAACTATAAATAGTTATCAAATTAACCAGACTGCTACTTAAAGCTACACAGTCAGGTGAATGAGAGTTCTCCCTTTCAGAAACCATTCCCCTTGCTGGCTTCCGCAGAAGTTATTTAAAACCTTAATTTCTTCGATTTTACGTGCCAAAACTAGAATATGGTGATGAGGCACGCCGTAGTTAGTGGACACCGGATTAATCTTGACCACCTGGGCTTCTTTAACGTGCACCCAATGCAGGGGAGACGGGCGTTCTTGTATTTCGGCCTCCATTAAAATGCCACCGCGGCGGCAGCGATTGGATCCCGCGAACTCTAGCTTAGCAACCCAACGCCAACGCCACTAAGCAACCACGGCGGAGAACTGAGTTGCCATATTCGGTTTCCTGACGCTTTTACTACGAGCGGAAGGAACCCTTCTGTGCGGCCTGTGGCTCTGCGTGGCATTCACGAACGCCTACTCATTCCGCATTGGAATGGCCAACAGCCCTACTTGAGACACTTGCGACTGCGTGGAGACGATCGAGAACCTCATCTGTGACTGTACCCGTCACAATGTGTCAAGAAAAGTGCTCGCGACCGCGCTCTAAAAACTGGATAATCGCCCCTCCACAGAAGAAAAAGTTATAGGACACTGGTCCAGACGAGTTTCGCCACTCAAGGCCTTAAGGGCTCTGTTGAAGTTTTTGAGGGCTTGTGAATTGTGCGACCTTCTTTGAATGTTGTAGTGCGTAGCATCGCATTATTGTGTGATTTTTCTCATTTCTCTGTCTCTCCTTTCACATTTTATTCCCTTTGGCCCTTTCCCCAGCACAGGATAACCAGCCGGTACTTACACTGGCTAAACTTGTCGTCTTTTCTCCCCTTCTGTCTCTCTCTCTCTCTCTGGCGCTTTTGGTTGTCGAATAGCTCACACTCGCTCTGCAATCTGCTGGCCTCCTGGTTAGCTCAGATGCTCCGCCGATTAGCGACGGCCCCGCTTAGGCACTCGTGCCGGGTTCAATACCCCAGATCAGGGCGAATTTTTCTTCTCCAAAACTTCGGTTTTTTAGCAGCACAAAAATATAGAACGTAACGAGCACCTCCGAATGCAGCAGCTTCTTTCTTTCTTGTAGTCACAATCATAACACTGTTTTCTATATTTCTATACCTGCCCCGCAGCTCACTATTATGAATATAAAGTGAAAAAACGCGACAACAGTCAAAATATTAAATTTCTGTTCACAACTACAACCAACAGCGAAGCGAGATGTCCTTTTTTTTAAACTTTTTTTATGCTTATTAGCTTGTACCACTAGGCCGAGTTCTTGACGAGGAAGAGGACGACGGTTCTGCGGTAAGCTTCCCGTTTTAAGCATCTATATTATTCTCGAAACTGGTACTTGTGTCCTAACCTATGCGATTCGAAGTTTCATTGAAAAGGTTGCGTTGTCGTGTCCCACCGCTTAAGTTTTGCTTACCCAAATTGGGTCTAGCGGTATCTCCTTTATGCTAGATGATGTTCAATGAGCTCGAATCGAACAATCACTTTTTGTTATCATCCCAGTGATTTTCCGCTAAACGAAAACTATTTTTGGAGATGCCGTTTCGTTGTTTTGGGTTGAGCATACAAGCAGTAATGTTGCATTCTCACTTGGAGGGTCGGTGCGAGTAGCACCAGTAATTGGTTCTTTATTTATATAAATAGGAATATCAATTACGGAAAGTAAAAAAAATTGGTGCTGACCGCAGTAACTGTCCCGGGCTGTATGTTGACATCACAACTGCTGTCAGTGGTATATAAGGGGAGGGGGAAGAGTAAATGGAAAGGGAGAGAAGATAGATCGTAGCTCTACCTTCTCTGCCTATTATCACCCGTGAATGCCGACGCGGCTTTTAATTCGAGCACCAGTTATTTCGAATCTGCATTAACTCTAGTCGTCAAAATTTTAGTGCTTACGCTGCCTAAGACGGCCAGGCGGACGAGAGGACTTTAAAGCTAAATTCCAACGATCGTACAGATTGCTGATTTGGGCTGTGGACGATCATGACGTCGCTCAGTGCCGAAGGTTGGCGGCACGACAGCAAGACGAGCTTATAGCCGCACGATTCGTGGCCGCTCAGCCACGTCACGCCCGTGAGCGGTCTGCATCGACGATGCGACCCATCGTGTGAGTGCAACTTGAGGAAAGTCGGGTGGTATGCCGCAAGAGCCAACGCCCTACGAAATTAATGACATCCATCAAGAAATATGGAGCGTCAGGAGCGCCGAGAGAACGACACCACATAGTAGAACTAGATATGCGGTGAAGGCTTGCAGTAAGTAGCATGTATAAATTTTTTGACGTAAGCTGTACCTTTTGGATGGGTCGAAATAATTTGAACAGACTGTCTATAGCGCTTTGTTGTCTGTCTCAGCTTTCCGGGTGCTCCAGTCTTTTCCCGCGTGGTCAGAGACGGTCACGCGGACTAGAAGACTTTAAAAAAATTCCTCCAAAGCTCTGTGTGTCGAAAAAGAGGCATGGTCTACACTCTGGTATATTTCCTGTAAACAACAGGCCGTCGTACAAGTGTGTTAAGACGATGAGGAGCTATTGTCTCTGCGTATACATAATGTAGCAAGGTCGCACAATAGGTGACATTTTGTTTGTGCGCTCGTGTGTTCAGAGCCACGTCTTTGTTTCTTTCTGTTCTTCCCACTACCTCGTCCTTCTTCTGTTATGTAGGAAATAAAACTGTGCTTTTTCAGGTAACCTGGCGATTTTCTTATCCTTATATTAGTTTTCTCTCTCAGTATCTTGTCTCAGTGTTTGTTTGTTTGTTTTCTTTCTAACCGCACTGTCAATTTGTTGTACTTTTGCGCTGGTTCGTCTAATATCGCTTCTTCAAGTTGTAATTGCGTGTTAAAATAAATGCGCACGCTTCGTCGGAAATGCCAAGTAGAGCTAAAAACATACACGACAGCTTGGGCCAGCATAAAAGCGAAAATCTCATTCTTGTTAGGGAATGCCAATGTTGCTTTGTTGTTCCGGTGCTATGAAAGGGTAGCGCCTGACATCTCCGTGAACCTGATAACCGCTTAGCGTACGACAGCAATTGCCCTTTCTTACTTCTGTAGTAATCGTTTGTTGGATATTGGCGGCGCGTATTTTGCATTATTCACACCCTTAAGCTATTGGGACAAAAATATTGCTAGGCCTCGTCGCATAGCGCGAAGAAGGACGCATCGCAAAGCCTTGCGCTACATTGCTTAATTTTATCAGCATATAAAGAAGTGACTGCGCACAGAGCATGCAAGGTACGCGTGCAGGCTGTGTGAAAATGCAGCTTTTCTCGGAACAACGGACCCATACACAAACCTTTGGTGCCTACGGCAGATACTCATGTCATCAGTTGAGAAGTGATTGAGAGGAGTCCATTGGAATCATCATCAGGGGTTCGAATTGATAAAGCTTTCTCTTCGTAACTGCTCTTCGCCAGTGTCCCACTGCCTTCGGTTAAAATATTTCCTGCATCGTGATTGTCTGACATATTGTTACACACGAGGTGTTTTAATGCAGAACCAGATGTATCTGGTTGATAGGCGCGGTTCTTGAAGAGCGGTCTCGCGGCAGCTTGGCTAACGTCGTTCTCTTCCTTCTTTCATCTGGTTGTCTGCGCGGCAGACGTGGTTCATGACAGCTTGTGACAATATGCTTATACGAACAGTTCTTGCCTCAGAAGTTCTTTGTGAATGTGGGCCCAGTTGAATATTGTCGGTGCCTCCCAATCGCCTGTATGCGTCTCCAACGTTATCTGCGTACACAATGACTTTCTTCGCTCTTGATCCAACTGCACATTTAGAAAAGCTACGATAGTTGTTTATGTGCAGGTCTTCAAATTCTGGCGTACTTTTGAACGCCAAAGGTAGGAGGTGTCTGAACTTTTTTAGAGAGAGAGAGAGAGAGCTTTCACAATTCCACGCAAAATTTGCTAGTATACACTGCGCTTCCGAATCGCAAACGTGACCAACACAAGAAACGTCAGTCTGAATTAAACGCCACAATTAGCGAAGTTCTTGATAGAGTATGAGAACAGTGAAGCAGGTACTGACTGGTGCAGTTTAAGTTAGCATCATTTTTGCCATTTAATCGCATTGTTTCAATGCACTGGTTTTCCTGGCTGTATATAACCGAACGACTGACTGACCAACCAGCCAATTGGTTAAGACCCAAAGCTATGGGCACCTGCTTGTGAATGCATGACTCTGCATAGGTCTCCATGGGCGATACGGATGCTGCAGTTTCTGTAAAGACATCGTGGACTAACGGTAACAGCGCCTGCTTTTTTTGACCCGCTTCAGTAGGTTTCATTCATGATTTGCAGAGGCACGCATGGAGAAGGGAAGATGCGCGAGCTCTGTGTCGCACCTTTTCTTACAGCGAAGCTGTATATGACTGGAGTTCCGTTCATTTTTGTTCGCCGTGAACAAAACCTATCATGATCAATTGCTCATACCCCCGTAAGCACTCATGCTCCCGTAAGCAAGCAAAAAAATGCAATGGCTCATAGCCCCGTAAGACAGAGGCTACCAGCACTCAGCAAAGTGAAGCGAACAGTGCTTCAATTCTTTCTAATCACGCATACAACATACAGAACAGCATGTCGAAAATTATCCTCATCAATAGCTCATTACTCATGGCTCACAGCTCATAGCCCCGTAAGCAAGCAAAAAATGCAATGATTCACAGTCCCGTGAGGTTCATGGCTGCTCACTTTGCGTGAATTAGCTGCGGTGACACTACCCCTGTTGTCGTTGTCGGTGATTTCAATGTGGATGTGTCGGTACGGAAAAGGGAGCGGTTTACGCGTTCCGTGTTGCAGACATATCCCTTGCGATGCCACACCGATCCGGCCCAACCAACCACCCAATAGCGTACGTGCATCGATTTGGCATTATCAAAGAAGGTGATTGCAGTTGTGAGTGGAATAATGACCGCCGATCAGGACAATAAATAAGTATCGTCTTGATGACCACCCATTAAGACAATAAATGAGTTCGTACCTTTGTTCAAAACTATGTGTCACCTCCATGTCGTGTGCTAAACAGCTTCGCTGGTCCGCCACCTTGAAAATGTGGAATGGCTCATGACTTTTTTGCCTGTCTCGGTACTTTTACGTCGTAAATCGCGAATCTCTTTTAACTCGCCCACTTTCCCATTCACATTCAAGGTCTCATTTGTTGTAGTTAGGTATCATAAAGATGCGATCGAAGATAGAACTCGAGGTCAGTAACAAAACGTACTGAATCACAGCGGTGGGTATACCCATACATTACCGAACGTGTTACTAGCATTATATCATATCATCAGAAACCAACAGACTCTGACACCAAGGACAACATAGGGGAAATTACTTGTGCTTAATAAATGAAATAAGGAAACGATAAATCAATGGAAAATGAAAGTGATGAAAAAAAACTTGCCGCAAGGGGGGGAACGATCCCCCAACCTTCGCATCGTTCTCCACCTGGGATCGTTCCCCGCCTGCGGGAAGTTGTTTTCTTCATTCACTTTCATTTCCATTAATTTATCGTTTCGTTTCATTTATTACGGACAAGTAATGGTCCCCTATGTTGTCCTTGGTTTCATTGTTTGTTGCCTTCTTAAGACACGACTAATAAAAATCGGGCCCCTCGGTTGTTTCTTCATTCACTTTCATTTCCATTAATTTATCGTTTCGTTTCATTTATACGGACAAGTAATGGTCCTCTATGTTGTCCTTGGTTTCATTGTTTGTTGGCTTCTTATGATACGACTAATAAAATCGGGCCCCTCGGTTAACCCCCCTTCTTCTCGTTCATTGCACTATATATAGCAGAACGTGTATTACAGCGTATGGCGTACAACGGACTCCCGGTTTCGGCGGCCCACAGCGACCAGAATCTTCTCCAGGTGGTCTTGGATTCTCCGCGCCCCCACAAGGATATGGTCCGGCACAACCAGGGTGCCCTACCGGGTGCTCCACGTCCGGCCCAGGGGTTCGCACCTCAGGGATCTTACCCAGGGCTCACTTGCCCGGAGGTGCTTCTCCTCCACGCCCTCCAACAGGTAACGACCTATCCTGCCAGCAGCAACGCTGCATGCCGCCCTTGTGCTGGACGCTCCAGTGTGACAAAATATAAATATGCATATTAGAATTACCGGCGCAAATGGCACGCCTCCTGACAAAAGACGCCACCTTTTATCAAATTTCACAATACACGGCGGAATTCGACAATGTCCCGAATAGCACCGCAGGTTTCGCGAAGCAATTAAAAGGAGCATGGTTTCCTACCCTTATTTCAGAACGACGGCTTTTCCGACTGAAGTTATCGCACGAGCTCTATAAAAGCTTTGCCTATAAAAGTTTCGTCTAAAAGATAAATAATATTATTTACTAATCGTCTTAATATTAAATCGCCTAATTTTGCAAAACATTTGCGCAGTTAATCGTGAAATTATTTGCTGGCGATAAGAGCACCTAAAATGCTGGCAAAGATGAAATAATAAGGAGAATGAAAGTTTTCTTCTTTGATACGTTGCTCCCGTACGGTACTACTTGAGACTAACGCCGGTGGTTTTGCTTTGATGGTATTTTAATCGAAATATAGTCCCAAAGCGGCGTTCTGTGGACTAAAGCGGCCTGTTTTATTTTGGCTGCGTTTTAAAGAAAACATTTAGTCCCACAGTGGCATTCTGGGGCTTTCTCTTTTTCTTTTTGCTTTAAGTATGTTTTTCGTTTTTTGCATATATCCAGGGGAGACGTTTGGATAATGTCTCACAAATGTTGCTTCGGGATACAGACATTCTATCCATTCCGGTAGATCCTCGGGGAATGTTTTGTTTATTGCGTTGATTTCTTCTTCGGACAGGAAGCTGTGAAAGTGCGTAAAACAAACGTTTCTTCTTATTTCACCTTTTGCAGGACCACCATTTGGTTTCGCGCAATACGCGCCACCGGGGGGCGCACGCTCTCCACGCTTGCCTTACGGAGATCCATCACCGGTTTTGGGACTGGGTTCGCGCCCGTCTGAGAATGCAGCATACGAACAAGGACGACAGTCCCCACAAGGAAGAGCATGCCCGCAGGCACCGTTGGGTCTGAACGCGAGCCGCATGCCGGGGTCCTACGAGACGATCGTCGGCGCTTCACGTGCAGACAGAGCTCCATTCGGCAGCGGTCGCTCGTCTCCGATC
Source organism: Dermacentor variabilis (assembly GCF_050947875.1). Lineage (NCBI taxonomy): Eukaryota > Metazoa > Arthropoda > Arachnida > Ixodida > Ixodidae > Dermacentor > Dermacentor variabilis. The sequence goes on from NC_134570.1 coordinate 115,056,508, forward strand.
CCGACGTGGCAAAATGCGAACCCGGCTCGAATTCAAACGGCCAGCGGTCGTTCGTCGCCTATTCCGACATGGCAAAATGCCAACCCGAGCCCCGGAATTGTTCCACCAATGCGACTCCTGCCACCAGGGGGCCGGGCAGAGGATGGCGGTGCCAGACCTCCGGACGCCTCTCGCGGCACGCTGCAACCTGGCTACCCTCCATCGGAACGCGCGAGACCACCTTGTGGGTCAGCCGATGGACGAGCAATGGCGCGAGCCTTGCGTCCAGCTGGGCTTACACGCCCTCAGTCAACAAACACCTGTGTCGAACGCAGTGGACGTCCGCCTGGGCCCTCGTATCCGCCGCCACCGATTCTAGGGCCTCCAGGACTGCAGAGACCCTGCGCACCACCACTGGGACTTCCTGCCGGGCACTGTAATAATCCTGCTCAAAATGACCTCCAACTTGGAAGTGGCCAGCGAGGTTTTGCGGAACCCTTCCCAGCTAGCGACGTAAGCGGTCCTAGCTCCAGGACCGCTTCAGCAGGGCGCTTTCCGCAATTTGCGGGAGCTCGCGCTGCGCCAGCTGGGGCGTCGCGAGCAGTCTCGGAAGAGAACCTGATGGCAACTTTCATCAACCCAAAAGCGCAGAAATCTGTTGAACGCGTCCACTCCAAGTCGCGTCCTCCACTACGCAAAGCGGAAAGCAAAGAACTTCTCCAGTTGATGGAGGAATTCGATGCCGTGCTGTCTGGTAAAGCCAGCGCCGGAACTGCAACACAACAGAAAAAATGAAGGTAGAGGACGTGTGTGAGCTTCTACGTCTGGTTTCATAAATTACTACGAACATGCAAATACTATGAAAATGACTAGAACCGACAGTAAATTGGCAGTGCATATAGGCATGGATTTGAATGGTCGCGCTAGGTGTCCTATAGTCTTGCCACAGTGTTAACGGTAGTAAGCGGCTCCTGTATCACGGATAAGGCTTTCGGTAAGTGTCTTAGAATGCCGTTTTCAAAAATGTTGTCTTACAACCGCTTGCACATATTTACAAGTATTCGGGCTATATTCTGAAACCGCGTCATGTATGTGTTTCGGCTGTCTAGTGTTGCCCAGGCCTGTGTACTGTTAGCATGAGATTTCCTTTCATTCGCTAGGACAAGTGAGCTTATTTAATACAGCAGCAACGCTCAAATTGCCTTTAGTCAGCTCCATGCTCGCAGGCCCACGTAGCCCCTATATATTTCACAAACATTGTGCGCAAACACTTTTAACAGGAGCTAACTGTTTTATAGCGTAAAATGTTGTGGGCTCATTCTAATAGCCGTTTCGGTCGGCGATGGTGTCCACCAACACTTCCGCCGCCGGTGTCCGTAGCTGCTATCGTAGGGAATGAGAAAAAAAAATTCCAGTCGGGATCGAAACCGGGCCCGCTGCGAAGGAGTCAGCTACTCTATCGCTGAGCCACGCTAGCGCTTGCTAGCATGCAGCGGGCAAATACCCTACAAACGCGTCCAAGCGCGCGAGGAGACATGCGATGTTGACGCTTCGTGCCGCCTAGCATCGATACGTACACGTTTTGCATTGCCGTTGCATATTGATACACCAGGTAGAACGCCATGCAGCAGATGCACAGGTGGCGGTGCAAGGCAGTTAAAGAAGCTTTGAGGAAGAAAAAGAAATTTGAGATGTACACAAGGATTCTAGAAAAAATATATGTTGTGTACCTGATTAAATCAAGCTGGCCAGGGCACTTCGTCACCGCCACGTTTTAAAGGGTATGCCAACAAACGATCATCATCATCATTAGCATCGTATCGTGCAACTTGGCTTGCGATGAGAGATGCGCGCCGCGTATCGTCTATTCGTGCGCCCTTTGCGTCGCAGTTGCATATTATTACATCAGGTGGCACACCATGTTGCAATTGCATATGTAGCGGTACAAGGTAGATAGAGAAGTCTTGAGAAAGAAAAAGAAGAATGTGGAGATGTGTAAATATTGATATCATAGAGTTTCTCACTGTAACACCTAGAGGGAAATCTGACGTCACCGTCTATGCGAGTTTCCTAAGGGACGCTGTGCCGTCATGGGAATGACCATCTATAAACGGTGGGAATGACTGTATATATGTGTCTGCGAGGCTTGTGTTGGCTGGTGTTGTAAGATGCTTCATCTAAAACGTGGCTATGGCTACTCAAATAACGCGTCCTTAAAGTAAAATCTTCATAAAGTGTTTCCATTCGCGCATATCACATCTTCCAGTGAAGCTTACTCACCTACAATGCGTAACCAAGTGAAGAAAAGCAAGAACAGACGTCAAACTGTTCCAAAGTGAGTACGAATCTTGTCGTCTGTCCTCCAGCTTTAGCGGCCCGCTCATACTTTTTACGTTTCATATAATTGTACATGCAATAGCAAGTTCTCGCAGTTAAACAAAATATTTTTTTGTGTTATAATAAACCTAAAAAAGCTTTTTACGTGCTATTTTAGTAGAAATTTAATCATTGTGACAGACGGAACGGTGCTTGCCTGGCTGTCCGAGAACAATGCCAATTCGAAGTCACAATATACCGGCATTCCCATGCATACCACAGCGCAGCAGCGCCAGGTTTCCCTCTAGGTAATATAGTGAGAAACTCTATGATTGATATAATGTAAAACATATATACCATACCTGATTAATTCAAGCAGGCTAGGTGACTCTTTGTCACCATCTTGTTTAAGAGAGAATGCCATGAAATCATCATCATCATTAGCATCGTATCGTGCCGTGTAACGAGCGATTAAGGTCCCTGAACAAAACTAAAAGGTAGCGACATCCTTCCTCACCCGGCCTCTCCTTCTCCTGGCTTTCTTGCAGCTCACTCTTTCACTCATAGCTCGCCCGTTTGGTCGTGCGCTCGGAAGCCGCCCCTAGTGGGTTACACGAGGTGATACATCAAAAAATGCTGTTGGGTGTTGCGCATAAATTTTTTTCAGCATTTAAGGCTTGATTATTGTGTGTTGCGCTAGGAGCGATGATGAAATGTTATGAAACTGGCAGAAGCAGATTTGTGTGTGTGTGTGTGTGTGTGTGTGTGCTTTTTCGGCGCGTAACTGCGCGCTTGTTTTGTGGCTACGGTTGGGCTGCCTGCTTGCAGTTAGAAGAAGGCTTTTGAGGCTGAAAAAGTCAGAATTCTTTGTTTGTTCAATAATTTATACGTAACGTACACAACGTTTATATACATGTCAGAGCTTTGTTCGGGTGTTATGTCGTCCACGGCCATGCATTGTACTCGTAAGCAAAAACACTGTTGCGGCTTGCACAGGTCAACCCGCTTCGCGAGTTACTTCTATTGCATTGATCAGATTCTTTATTTGGGTTTCTAAAGACACTTGCCTGACGTGAAAGGGCGGCGATGAAGGTTTCGTCGCTAGACGCCAAAGGCGATGCGCTTGCGTGTGTGAAGCACTATCTATAGCTGCTTATTCAACAACTCGGGTGCGTTTGCGCTGCTCGAAGTGCGTACGTGTGTAATTGCGTGTGCACAGTTGACTGCGGTGTGTCCCAGCTTGTGCAGCTTCATAATTTAATCATCTTAGTACCATAATGACCGAACGCAAGGCACGTGACATATTCGCCTGTATAACGCGAGCGTCATGTAGAAACGTGCGCTATCAATGCGGAGCATCTCAGCTATTCTCGTCGTTTCGTCATGATGCTGGCATCTCCTTATGCAGTGAAACTGCTCCTACGCTTTTATAACAAACTGGTGCCGTTGGCTCTCAAACGCTAATGTCACAGCGGAACGTGTACTTCATTTGTCAACAAAGCGTATGCAAGAGCGAAAATGGCTTCCATCATTGAGCATTTTCCCCTTTTACGCTGTTCCAAGTCAATATGAACCAACAAACTCGTGCACCACTTCATCCTGCCGAGACGGCGAAGCGGAGAAAGCCTACTCAGAATAGTCAGAATCATTTGCACCGGTAGTGAACAGCTTGTCCTCGCAAAATATATTTGCAGCGCCTAACAAAAGCAGGGAGTGACAAAGCTACGCACTCTCAGTAGTACAATAATAACACGTGTTAAGTTTCTAGCACGATATATGACAGAACACAGCCTACGCACTCCATAGCTTCATACACCTGTTCACGATAGCCCGATAGGGAAAACAAACGTGATAGAGCACCAAGAATATAGCACCCGTGCATAAGCTTACCCATGCCTGAGCTCCGTACCCCGTCAAGAAAGAATAAAGCTGCGTTCGAACACGTTTTCACCTCCAGTGTTCTTAATATCAATCCCTAACATAAAACTAAACAATAAACTGAGTCCATCAATGACGCACTTAGCCACGAAGCTTAGCCAAAACATACGGAATCCCTTGCGAAAGCCTCGCCGCGGAAACTCGAAGCCAACCGGCCAACTGTCAGGGTAGGGTGGTGAGGGTGCCGAGACCATGGCCGAGACGGGTAAAATAAGAAAAAATAAAGAAAATGGGGAACGAAAAATACCACGTGATGGCGCTCAACAAATTGGGAGACGCAGAGCTCTTCCCCTGCGTCCTCGCATGCTCCTCGCCGCCGCTGCTGCGAGGATCATGCAAGATAAAAGTAAAAGCAGGCAAGATAAAAGTATGTAGCTACCATGGTCGCTACCTTTTACTTTTATTCAAGAACCTTTGGGCGATGGGACATGCGCGCCGCGTAGCATCGGTACGTAAAAATGTTGCATTGTTGTTCCGTTATATTCCACCCGGTACCCCGACATGTAGCAGTCGCATATAGCAGTTTCATGCTGCATGTAGCTTCGGCTGGTTAACTCTCGCAGGCTAGGTGATCGACTGTGTGTCACCACCCCGTTTCGAAGGGGGTGCCAATAAATATTCATTATCATGATCGTCATGAACAGCAATGTCCCTTGCGACGGGTCAAATGATGTTGCATGTGCGCCACGTAGTCTAGATACCTGTGTTTGCTCTTCGGTACATGTTATGCCACCTCCTCGCAAGGTATGAACCGCTGCTGATGAAGCGAATCGTAAGAGCTACGCGCGCGGCTGCAACCAGACAACATCGGCCTCAGCAGACCCCTATGCAGAGAGCAGGACAAGCCGCTGCTCGCCGTCGACGCCGGGTGGACAGTTCAGATCATTCTCGTGAAAACGATGCAAGAGACTTCGCCGCGAAGACCCTGTATAGTGCGTGGTGCTGAAAATAAAACTCCTATGGAACCTCTCTTCCCGCTTACGCTGTGACTGTGCTGCGTGTGCCGGGCAGGCCAATGACTTTTTGAAACATTAAACACCTCTAATGCAATTAGCATTCTTAGCCTACTTCAGGTTTTCAGCCCATCTATCTATCTATCTATCTATCTATCTATCTATCTATCTATCTATCTATCTATCTATCTATCTATCTATCTATCTATCTATCTATCTATCTATCTATCTATCTGTCTGTCTGTCTGTCTGTCTGTCTGTCTGTCTGTCTGTCTGTCTGTCTGTCTCTTACGCCGACCCACTCACCCAAATTGTATAACTTGAGTTGCTGTGTATGTGCTTGTGGTCGTGATGTCGTCATGGACTTTGTATCATCGTCATTGAAGCTTTGTCACACGACTATCATCATGCCATTGTCGTTCGTCCTGCCGTCGTCATCCATTTGTTGTTGCACCACTGTCGTGCCGCCGTCGTGGTCGTTCCATCGTCGTGATTTCAGCTTCATCATCGAGCTCTCGTCTAGCCATAGCCATCACATCTTTATCGTCATGCAGACTACATGATAAAGTCGCCATCACGCCATACATCGCCATACACTCGCCGTCTTGCCACTGCCCTTATACCGTTGTCATGCCATCATCGCCATACAGTCGTCGTCGTGCATTCGTTGCCGTGGCGTCCCTCCATCGTCGTCATTCTAACTTCCGTCATCCACATGTTGTCATGCCGCCGTCGTCGTCGCTCCATTGTTGTCACACAGTCATGTTATACCACTGTCGTAGTGTTGTTATCACGTTGTCGCTTTACTATCGGCGTCGCCTCAGGAACGTCATCCCGTTGTCGTCATGCCGTGATTGTCATGCCACTTTCTTCATTCCCACAACGTCAACCTTTTTGTATCACTCTGTCGTAATCCTGTTGTCGTCATTGCGTCCTCTTCACACTGTCACTCTCATGCATACGTAGTCGTACTGTCGTCTTCATGATGTCTTGGTCATGCCACTGTAGCCGCTCTAGCTTCCTCACCCGACTCTCGTCGTGGCGGCGTCGTCATACAGGCATCGGGGTAGTCGTCTTCACGCCATTGTACAGATGCATTCTTCATCTCAATGACCTCATACCGTTGTCATATCATCGTCGTCATTGCTTCGTCGTCAAGCATTATTCGTGATACCGTCTCCGCGATGCTGTCGTGGTCGTTCTATTGTCATTGTAACTTCGCTATCCGATTTTCGTCATGCCATCGTCGTCACACCATCGTCGCCATACCACTGTCGTCATGTCGTCGTCATGGTGCCGTTTAACTATCGTCGCCACTTCAGAACATCCAACTGACATCGTGCCGTCGTCGTCATGCCGCCTTCATCGATCTATCAACGTCATTCTTCGTGATTCTATTGTAACTATGCTGTAGGCACCAAATCGCAAATCGCCATTATGCCGCCTTTGCCATGACATCGTCGACACTGCGCCGTCGTCAGACATTCGCTTCATGCATATGTTGTCACGCGCTCGACGTCATGCCCACGTGGTCGCACCTTCGTCATCCCAACTTCGCCATCGGGTAGCCATCAAATCATCTTTAAGCTATGAACGCCATACACTCGGGTCATCGTGTCATTGTCCCTATGTAGTGGTCGCCACGCCATTGTCGTTATATTGCAGTCATTCTTTGAGAACTTTCATCCTATTGTCGTCCTATCATCGTCATTATACCGCCTTTGACGTTCCATAGACTTCAATGCGTCGGCGTCATACGGTAGGCGTCATGCCGCCATGCTCATGGACGACCTTGGCAAGCGAGTTCCACAGCAAATTGGGACGATTCCAAAGTAAGTCGCATATAGCCGAAGCACTGGAGTTCTTTGAATGACCACTATGGATGGGAAATAAACGGGGCTCCAAATAAGTTGTGTCGCTACATTGCTCGAATGTTAGTCGCATTACCGTTGACAGTCATCGTGAGACGAGTTCTGCTGTAATTTTTTTACTCTTCGTTTCCAGTATTTAACTTCAAGATTTGTGCGAATCTGCTTCATTACCCGTCATGGCGATTAATTCAACGGCCCCATGACATTTCATAATGAGCAAGAGAGAGGCGAACTTCATAGGCGTGCTGCATTGGCAGAACTGAAAGTTTTCTAGAAAGTAATGCTACCCCAAATTAAGAAAGCTATCGTGCACGTAATAGCTCATAAAATTGCGTGTGATAAATACCTATATTTCAGTGCAGTTAACATATTTGACAAATAAAGCCATGCGCGTATACAGCGCTTATGCAGCCACTGTAAGGTCATATATCCGCGCCTCGTGTGGCACCCCCCTGTCTGCGAATGAACACGAACAATTTCATTTTCCAGAGACAAGTTTACGCATTGGAAGGTGGAAGCGATTCCGAGAGTGACTAATGGCTTCTTTATACACATTTATTTTTATTTTGTTTTCGTCCTTTTCATTACATAGTTATATTCCTATGCTGCTTCTTCGTCGTCAGAAATGAACCGGCTGACATCTCTTTGACTCTCACTTTTTTTTTATTTATTTTATTTATTTATGGTACCCTCAAGGCCTGAAGGCATTACAGAGGGGAGTGGGAAAACGGGAAGCATAACAATGAAATACGAAAAATAAACACTGCAGCATATTAGTAATCCCTAATTATACAATACTAAGTGATGTCTTGCCTAATAGTTTTCAAGTACGACAAATAATGTAAACAAAATAGCATCTTGATAATTCATTTTAATGCAATGTTAACCAGTGTTATCCTTAGTCGTTTGCAACTACGGCAAATAAATGAAATAACATGTTAATAATACCTCATTATACAATTATGCAATTATACGATTCCTCATGTTACAGATCGTACCTTCTGGCGCTACGATTTGTGATAGTCATGACTGCACGCGACGACATAGACAAAAGGATTGAGGCAACACGCCAAAGAAAATCAATATTTCTAAAACGCAGTTAGTGACGCTCCAAGGATTGATCGGAATACACACATTGAACGCTGTTCCTGACACTTACTACAAGAAAATGAACTGAATTGAATTATGGGGTTGTTACGTGCCAAAAGCACTCTCTGATTATGAGGCACGCCGTAGTGGAGGACTCCTGAAATTTCGACCCCCTGGGATTCTTTAACGTGCACCTAAATCTAAGCACACGGGTGTTTTCGCCCCCATCGAAATGCGGCCGCTGTGGCCGGGATTCGATCCCGCGAACTCGTGCTCAGCAGCCCAACACCATAGCCACTGAGCAACCACGGCAGGTTACAAGAAAAATGAAACCCGCGTGATGGTCAAATGTGTTTGTTGTAAGTGGAATCAACTATATGATGATCCGAATTTGTTTTGAATAAGTCGAGGATCAAGTTGAATTCCATGTCCATGAGAAATGTTCGTCAGAAATCTGCACGATGTTGACTTTGTCGGGCGAACTCTTTCCTTTATTATTTTATTACAACTGGAGCATAAACTAAGTGGAACGCTTCTACCGCGAAAAATTTTCAGGTTGCGCATAAAATCACTTAGCGGGTGAGAACACGTTTGGATAGGTGAGTGCACCCTTTCTCACTGGTAATTTTCCAGAACTGCCAGTAATCCCCCACCAAGTAACCGCTTTTAGCGATTTTGTCAATTGGCGTACAAACCCAGTGGCTGTTTGTGAGCGTTTGCTTTCACAGCAGCAAGCACATGTTCCCAACAATGCTAACTGTGGTTGGACACAATCTGTACTCAGAGCCCTGCGTTCATGCCACCGGTGCTCTCAGCCGGTGAGTATTAGGTCCAGAAAAGATGTTTTCCCGTTTGGAACGGGTATTTGAACCCGCTATATTTTCCTTGTATGAGGCGACGATCAATCAAATGCAGGACACAGCTACATAAAGTGGCTAGACAATTCATTCATTCATTTATTCATTCATTCACTCACTCACTCATTCATTTATTCATACATTCATTCATTCATTTTGCGTTTTTAAATTTTTCTGACATCCCATATTCTTTCGAAGAATATACACATGTTATCTCAGGGCATATGATCCAAGGGGAAGAAGCACGTTGAAGTACAACGGGTATACAGAACTATACAAGGTGTCCCAACTATCATACGCCAAGATTTAAAATATGCAAATGCCACGTAGCTGGACAGAACAAAGGAAATGTTGTTTGCCTTCGCTTGGAGATACTCAGATTATTTTTTTGCTCTGTACAAATTGGTTGTATGTACGCACCGTAACATTGGGGTTGTAATTTTAACATATCGCAAAGCATACTTCTCCCGACGAAACTTAAAGAACAATGCTCTGTAAGAGTGTAGGCCATGAAAAGTTGAGGTTTGTCATGCTTGAGACGTCCTCATTGGAATATCGGTAATTAGACGTTCGAAGCTTCGGAATCGGAACCCGGCCTCGCAACGGCTCCCTCGGAATAACGAAAGCTAATCTCGAAGGCCATGCTTTTGTTGACTGCGAACGCCGGAAGCATTTGCAAAAGCTGCAAATTCGTCATAGCCGTCATGTTTTAAAAATCACTATTGCAAATCAGACGTCCGGGTCCGGGTCCAATGCCCGTCATTGCTTGCTACAATCATTTCATGGAAGATATCTTTTTACATCAGGCTAGCGTTGAGCTTCTGATTGCGCACCATTGCTTGCTCGCAGGAGTTAAACAGGTCGAAAAGTTACTTGTAAGCATATGTGTCTCTTACGGAGGCACAGATAAGTTTAAGGCTTTGGTAATGATTTTATTGTAAGAGCAATTATGTGGACACTTCAAGCGAATTTTCTCCGTCGTCTGCGCCCTGAGGTTCCGTGTATATTTAAGTGTTTTCTATATACCACACCGTGCTATATGGCATGCGGTAAAGAGCTTTGAAACGTACCCGCTACGGAAATACATTGCCTTTAATTAATAAACATACATGGAATTGTCGGATGGCACGATTCCAAGAGCTCCTAGCACAGCAGCTCGTTTTTACTTAGCTTACGTTTACTTCAGTTCATACTGCCCCTAAAGCGACGCGTCTGGCATTACAAATATTATTCTGACATGTTGCTATCGCAATAATTCTTTCGCCCTTATGGCCGAACTGCGATACTTTGATGAATTAGGCTAGTTGGTGTACGCTCATCGTACAGCACAGACTAACAGGGACGGTGAACCCTGACTAGGAACGAAGACACAAACTGACCCGAAGAAGAGCAATTGAGAGCGCATGCGTACGTGAGGATCCGTATTCTGAGCTTTTCTTTCGCGATGCTGTACACAAGCTGGTCCGCCCGCTCGTAGTGCGGGACATCATTGGTGTTTAAGGCCGATGTACACGACATAACATTTACCAGAGGCATTTTAGTTTTATTGAGTCGAAAGCCTTAATCGTCTCATCAGACGGTGGCCTTGAAAACGCACGCGCGGCACAGAAAGTCATGCGAGCTCGCCTCGCGCCGAGACGCGCTTGTGCCACCGCTTGCGCGTTTGTCGTCGTCTTCTTCCGCAGCTGGCTCCGAAGCCGCTCATCATGCCAAAAAAGGCAAATTAAGACAGAGTTAATTGTGGCGCTCGAACCCATGACCTTCGGAGGGGATCGAACCCTGGTGATTATGTGAGTCGAACTCACGACCTTTGGTGTTAAGGCGAGGTTAATTAAGATACAGTTCATATATACTTATTTAAGGCACTCGAACCCATGGCAGTTGGTGTTCATTAAGGCCCAGCTAATTAGGATAGCGTCAATTACGGCACTCGAAACAACGACCTTTGGTTTGACTGTCAAATCTTAACTAGCTGTTATCCCTCCGAGATTGTTTTTACTGCGTCAATACATCCAAGGCACCATAGTTTGTGTCTTCGTTTCCAGTCAGTGTTCACCTTGTCGCCGCTCGTGTGTTCCGTAATAGCGCCGATAACAATGAGTTGAAAATGCTTCCGGCGTAAAGAGTTTTTGAAAGCATAGCCTTCGAGATCTGCTTTTATTACTGCAGCTGCTACGCTCTTGCTTTGGACACCACCAAGGAACACAAAAAAATGCAAACATATATTTCTTCTTAAAAACCATGCAAGTAACAATGCATAAAGTGTATTCAACTGTTTGGATAATAAAAAATAATTTTCGTTCAAAATTTGAGTAAAAACATAACTGCGGTAAGAAAAAAAAATATTTTCGTCGATGAACTCACGTCCTTATAGTCAGTATGGTTATAGCGGTATCCTTTGTTACCTAATAAAGAAAGTACTAAGCAACTCCGGTTATACTGGCTATGACTGAAATGAAATATGTCGCGTCCGAATCCATGCACAAGCGATGGCTCCCTCTACAGTAGCGTTTCGCATTGTAGGAAACATGCCCTCTACCATGGAGGAAGGAAACTGAGGAGAAGCCCTACCCCCTTCGCGCGCTAGGAGAAAAGTGTGGAGGAAATGACGTAGTAGATTCTCCTTTGTATTGTTTTTTTATTTCTTTGCTGTAGTGGCCTCGCCTTTCGGGCCTCAATGGCGGCTTTGTTATTGTTCTGTGCGCTCACACATGTTGCTCCGTAGGTTTCGTACCGTGGCAAAGGCGCCGTGCGGGCAGGTTCGCGTTGGTCTCCGTATTTTGTTGCGCTGCGTTATCTGGACCGTGCTCTACCGGATGTTGCTGTGGCCAGGTGGGACAGGAGGAACTAAAGTTCGTGAAATGAACGCGCATGCAACGCTGTACGCAATGTATCGCGCCACGGTAATGGCAATAGACGGAGGAATATCTGCGGGAAATTTTGCCCTCTTTGGCGGAATCATGCTAACGTGCTAACGATTGTTTAGTATTGCTGAGGAGCGCGCGCGTCCGAGCAGCCCGGTTGCGCGCAGCACGGCGTGGTTCCGCGAGAAATGTAAACAAGATAGGAGAGCTGGCCCGATAGGCGGAGCAACGCCATAAGCAATGCCAACTTCCGGCTTCACTTTATAGCTTCACAAAGAGTGACGTCAGGGCCCATGTCAGGGCCTCTCCTGAGTTTCCTTCCTCCGTGCCCTCTACACGCTCTACACTCTACTCAAGACTGTGTTTATTCGAATACATGAATTCAATCTCGAAGGCTATGTATATCGCGTTTAGCTACTTGTTGCCACTTTTGGCGCTGCGGTAATCGTTCCCCCACTGACGTCGAAATTAGAACCAATGCAATAGCGTCGCCCATAACATCGAAAGCGTTGCCATGCCGTTCCCAGCCAGTTCTCGAGCTTGTAGGAAAGATTTGTGTCTTCGTCCTGGCTTCAATTTTCTGCATGTCGTGTTTAAAGTTATGCATTCTGCGATTCCGTGAAGCAACGCTTGTGCGCACACCGAAGCCAGGAAGACTTGGAACAGCATGACTGCAGGTGCCGGGACCACATTTGAGCTGCCGTAGCAGAGGACACCGCTGGAAAAGCGCGCTTCGTTACGAAATATGGGGCGGCATATAGTCAAGCTTGGCGCCCCAGATTACGCCGGCTGCGATTTCCACTGAACTTGTTACTTCTATCCGGCCAGCCACAGGCCCCCGGGCCTATCTGATTTGTGGTGTGATAGCAGCGTGTGTATGTGTTGTGTATAGTTGGCGCTGTTTTATTTCACTGATATCTGGATACTTTGTGGACCATTGAGCTAGTGCGCGTGATATTCTCTTTGTGTTAACGTTGATGACTTTGCTTGTTGAATACTGGTGGAGAAAAAAAAATCTGTGGCTGCAATAAGTGATTGTTCACCGCCAAGTGTAAGTACTGTCCGCGCCGAAAGCTTGCACTGGGTCGAGTTCCATGTCTTAATTTGCGTGCGATTTGGCATATTGGTTGTACGAGCTAGCTCAACCCCCAAAGCTGCTTTCAGCTCTTCGTGTACGTGTTTCAGTCGGTCCTGCGGCATGACCGCTTTCGATCGTGGTTGAGCCCCGTCAGGATCGAATAGCTCGATGGCAGTTTGCTCCTTTTCGCAAGCTGCGTGAGGGAGCCAATCGCGGTCGATAAATTCGATCCATATCGGGCTCGATTGCGATCGTAAGTGCCCGTGTGGCACCGGTATTCAGTGTTTTCGCAGATGCCGAGCACCGTAAACCTTTCGCGCCTACAGCGCTTGGCACTAATGTAAAGTGAATTATTTGTGGATAAAACTACAAAGTCCCATTTGTTTACCAGAAAGCTTTGATGACTAAGCTGTTCTTGTTGCTTTTTCAGAGGCTGTCACCTTTAAATTTTTTTCAGGAGGTATGGATGTCTTGCGGCCGCTAAAGAAAAGGGGGGGGGGGTTACTTGTGTGGCATCAATGATCGTAACAGATAAGTAAGCAGGTTGTCACTGGTTATTGTTTAACTTGGATGTCTGAAAGGTTTAAAGGACAATTTGTCGCTGTTCTCGATCTTCTAAACGTACGACACACAAATGCCAAAGTTAATCGCTCATATGATGTAATGATGATGTAATGATGCAAAAAAAAAAAAAAAACTCTCCGCATGGTTATGATAGCTGGAAAGTGCTGGACAAAACGGGAGAAATTGAGTTTGTTTAACCTGTAAACTTGACATCACTTTTCCCATTTTTTTACAGTGTGGTGCCTGGGAGAGAGATATTGCACCGGAAAGCAGGCTGGCTTCACACCATGTACCATATAACATTGTTTTTCTATTTTCATTCTTTCTTAATTTTTTTTACTGTGAAGCGGCAGCGCCTTGTGGAGCAGTGTGTGAATTACGGATGACGCACTGCTCTTGCTATTATGCTCACCTGAGCAAGCAAATTTGCTCTGTGCCCTTTTGGAAAATTACTTTTTGTATATTGTTTGTTATGAGTATCCAGTTCTGTTTCATCAGTGTATACTTATCATGTTATCAATATAATTGCTTTGCCGCCATTTTTATTGTCTTGCTTTTCATTCTAATTTGTCTTCGTCTATAACTGTGCCTGGGTGTGATGTGTTAACACTAAGATGGCAACTTAATGTGAACATGTTAAAGGGAAGGCCAGCATTTGAGCATCCTAGGCCATGTGACATCGACATTGGAGCCACTAGACTAGCATGTCAAGATTGTTCATTTATTTACGTATCTGTTTCATATGTTGTCATTGTAGTTTGCCAATGTCCTTTTGTATAGTTATAACCCTTTCTTTATGTTGTCCTAATTTTCTTACAATCACTTGTATCATAACTTTCCACACCTCTCAATATTTCTTTGTCTTTCACGGCCGTGGGACACTGCAGATGTCCTCTGAAAAGTGAGACAATAACAATGCCTGTGACCTTTTCTCTCTCCTTATGAAATAGAATACATTATTTATTTGAAAACTATTTGTAATACGAGTGACTTGGCATTTGCTTAAAATTGGAACATTATAATGCATCTTTGCAAACATTTCAAAATATTATTGCAGGTTTAAAAGAGCAACAGTATTACCACTGTCAATCAGTATGGTGCTAACTGTATTCGGTAGTTAAGAGGCCCCTGTATGTGTCATCACCTCTATGTGGCAATACATGGTAATTCATTTTTCTGTTTTACAAAATACTTAACGAATACTTTCCGACGCGTTGACATACAGCAGTCATTCTGGCATTCTTTAACAAGAAAAGCCATCCACTGTATACTTTGAAGCTGCACTTTTAATTTTAGTTGTGTTTGTCAGTTTTGCCACCTTGAGGTATTGTGAAACAGTAAAATTCCAACAGAATTTAACGCTAAACTTGACCTCCCTTCAACTGCTTAACTGAGCATTGAGAAGCATTCACATTGGCTCGTTTGGCTGAGTAACATTCCAACGACCTGAAAAACCCAAGCCCACTTCTCGAAACGGTCGCTTCCGCCTTTACCTTGTTCTAGTTTTGCTCATCAACTCCAGTGAGAAGGGTTTTGTAGATTATGTCAGGTTGCCCGATTTTCAGCTCTGGCTGTTATGCTGCTTTTGTCAAGGCCTTGAGCATTGACCTTTGTTTGGAGAGGGCCTTCATTCTTTGTGTTACTTTCCATATCAAATGTTTTGCATTTCATTTGTGCTCTAACTGCATTACAGTTATTCATCATGGTTCCATCAGTGTGTATACTAAGTATAGTGAAAAATGCTGCTTATTGTGAGACTTTTTTTATGAAACACATGCTCGTTGCTGCTTTCAATTTGAGCATCTGCTTGAGCAAGCTGGCAGTTTTATATTTTATTATTTCAGCATAGGCTGTGCAAACAGCTGTATACCTTGCTAAGCAGTGCTAGATGCAATGTGCGAAAGCTTCAGCAGTGCTACCTGATTAGGTGTCTGGTTCGCGTGGCTTGCTTTTAGTAAGGATGTCATTATTACATGTACTTGGTCGAGCTTGATTAAGGTTGTGGGCATCCGCTACTTTTAGTCCCTGCTTAAAATGCTAAATTATTGCGGGGAAAAAAGAAAGATACGGAAGCTATGCTGTGTGTTGTCGAAAAAAAGCTTTCTGGACATACAGCGGTTACATCTTCATGAAGGAGCCGATTCCCACATATAGAATGGGAATCAGCGCATCAAGATTGACTAAGTTGTCCTCCGCATAGCCTAACACATAATAATGAGTAAGGTTCATGTGTGGGATCTTAAAATTTGTATTTCATTTTCATGCCATGCTTTTCGGTGAAATTGTATATTATTGTCTTGCTTGTCCGTTTTTTTTATGCTTCTTTGAAATTTTACTAATTTCTAAAGCTCTTTCATTGCTTCTTCACCTTCACTAAAAAACATGAATTCAGCTATGCCATGAGTTATGACAAGCCTATCTTGTGGCTAGTATTTCTTCAAATAAAAGGATAAAAAAATGAAACCACAAGGAATAGGTGCTTGCGCAGTAAGCAGAGAGCTAGTGTTAAAACATATAGGGGTGCCACAACACTTTGTTGAATTATCCCAGAACTACTTGTCATTTAGATAGTTGGCTATACTTGGGAAGCACATAGCCTTCAGTGTCATTTCTTATACTTCGAATTCCATCCTTTAGAAGAAACAGATGCACAAGACAAACTGACCAGAGCTCACCATAATTCCTCTCCTTTGTTATTTCCTTACCTTTCGAGCCCCGCATCCCCTTTTGCCAGCATAAGGTTGCTGATTAGCCTTCCCACCTTTTCATTTGCACTTCTTGCTTGTTTGGTGCGCTTGATATTTCTTTTGTTAGATAACACCTTGAGTTTTATCTGTGTGCTTGTTAAATGTTAACTTGTTTGTGCTTTAATTACTGCTAAGTGTATTTAATCTTGGTCTATACGCCAAGTTACCTGTTTTATCTGATCTGCTTCATTTGTTACTGTTTACATGCCTCTTCACATGCTTGCACATTTATTACTGCTTCCTCTCAGTTGTACTTATCAACCAATCTTTGCGGTTGTGGGAGTTCCCTCTGTCTCGTTTCTAAACTCGGGAGCCTCCTGTTCTGATATGTGCCTACCCTCTACTGATAACCTCTACCACACTTATTGAAGTAAGCTTGGCTAATTTAGGTGATGGATCTACTCTTCGTTAGGCTTAGTGCTGATCAAGCTGGAACCGCCCAACGCTGCACCTCGCTGGGTTCCTCCTGCCGGTGCGCACGATGGAGCTGCTGATGCCCTGCGAGCTGACAGGCCTGGTGCTCTCGAAGAGCTGCTTACACAAGCGCAAGCAGCGGCCAATGTCGGCGCATTCTCAACGCAGCCTGCTGGCCTCCAAGCAAGACCACAAACAAGAGCTCCATTGTCTACGGTATGTCGAATCTTTCGCCTCGCCCAGGCGGTGCCAGTTGCTATTTTGCATACAAAAAAAAAAAAAGTGGCTCTGGTTGGAACACCATCATTCAATGCCGGTGGTGCTCATTTAATTCGTGCTTCACAGGCTGCTTGAGCAGCTCTGACTGCTCAATTGCTGCAGCTGCCCACCTGTCCCATTACATATTTTGTGGGGTTTAACATAACAGTGTCTCATTTCCAACGTCGTAGCAGTAGCTGGCAGACTCAAAAAGTTCAACACATGGTGCCGAAACGCAGGAAACAGGCACCTGTAGATCAAGGCTTCATGGCTGTTCATGTTCCTTGTTTATGTGTAACCAATATCGTCACCTATAGAATTGACTTTGTGCCTTGCTTGCGAGACTGTATCAAATTCCGTGCTCCCACTCCTGCGCCAAATTGTGCTAAATGCAATTTCTTGCACCATCGTAATAAAAAAACCCGGTTTTGCAATGAAGTGCGGCAAAATTAGTCTTCGTGCAATGCATGTGTGGCCGTAGTGTCCTGCAGACATGCATAGCGCGCGTGACTAAAGCGGCTTAACAAATCGAACTTCACGTTATCTGTATGTTGCTGGCCCATAATTCTGGCTCGACGGGGACCACCTAAATGTCCGAATAAGCGAAAGTCTGAAATATCTGAATTCGCCGCAGTGCAGGTGAATTTATTCCACGAAAGGCTAGAAAGTGTGCTGTATTGTCGGATGCCCACTTTCAGGAATACGTTGACTTTCACGGGATTTTGTCTGAGACGCATTGGCATCTAAGAGCGACGGCATTCTCATACTGTGCCAGAAACGCTATTGTCCATCCACGTGTCCGGTGCTAGTCACGCGAGATGTTGTGGAAATGAAAGTATCCCTTACAGGGACTATTAAAAAATAAAGCCAATGTTTGTCAACCTGTTACTGCACGCACGTACGTTTACCTATGATCTCGTCAGTTCGTGTCACTATCATCAAGGGTGGGGCTCCTGCACCAATTGTGCCATTTTCGTACAAATGCCAATTCCTGCGCCAAACTGTGCCAAGCTGTGCCAAACATAAGAAATTGACCGAAATTGCGCCACGCTGCACCAGAACGGCTTCTGCCTGTGTGCTCCGGCAGTGGTTGCCAACAGCGAGCATATTCGTTCTCCAAAAAAAAGTGCAGCCATTCACATTCCGCATGACGGTGCCTCCCGCACACTTTCTCGCAATTTTTGCATTTATGATACTGGAATTTTTGGCGCTTCCAGCAAGTGGTCTGCACGCGTGCAGCCACTCCCGCTTGTTCTCACTGCTGTCGGAATAGCCAGGGCGGCTGTATTTAGCAGGACGGCACTCTCTAGCTGAGGCACAAAACAGTGAAAAGACTGAGGGCGCTGCGAGCAAACTAGAACCTTTTTCAACTTTTCTTGCCTCACGTTCAGTGCTTCATTATCTTGTTACCCCTGTGGCCACTGGTATTGCTCTTGTACCATTGGCAAGAATAGAAACGTGTACCATAATGAGTGCCTTTTACGTGTATAATTACACTCAGTGACCGATTTTTTGAACATGCCCGGTAATTCAAATGCCTTTACTGAACAGCCACATGCCCTGTTTATTCAATGTATAAGAATGTCTGGAATTTCGGACACAAAACTTCTCACTGTCTTGTCTTCCCGACTTTATTGCCGTTTCTGCATCTCTGAAACAGCATTAATCGAAGCCACTGCCATTTGGACTATATCACCGTCTCGAACCACGCTCTCACACTCCGATTCGCTTGTGCGGGAAAGCTAGGCCTAGCTGCTTCAGTCATTCGCTGCCAAGCTTCTCGCTGTTGGGTGCTGTTTTTATTGAAAGAATTTCTCGCTTTCAGCAATGGCGCTGACTCTACCTTTGTGATTCTGACCGATGGATTCGAAGCGCAGAAAGCATGCCACTTTGGATAATGCCGATTGCCGAAAGTCAGCTTTGCCGTGATACAATAATGTTACGCGTTAACCACATGTTATGTATTGCAGTGAAGCATATCAAAAGTGTAAAGGGGGCAACTGTCACGGGACATGGTATGCCTTATTTATACACGCAGGCATGTGTCATTGCCTGTTGAAGTACGAGCTACGATACGCCTAATACATGTACTGGCATGCCGTCTGAGCTATTTCAGGTGTACCTGTGATGATTCAAGCTTTTTGGGGCAGTAAAGCGCATGCATTCATTTTTTCTTATATTTTTGTGTACCTTAGGGAGTCCGAAAAATTGTCCATTGACTGGTAGCTAGTTTCTGAGTATGGAGAAGTGCCATGCGTATGTTTCAAGGTCTCAATTAAGCCACTGTTACGAATGTCCTCACTTTCACCCAAACTGGAAATGAAATAATGCATTGAAGTAGTCTCGAAGCGGTTTACGTGTGAATTTATGCTGATAGTGCCTTCATGTGATTATTTCCTGCATAAAGTGAAACCACCTCATAAACACATACCTAGAAAGAGTATGTGGCTACACGAGTACGGTAGTTAAACAAGTTGGGTGGTAACATAGGACGCATTCTTCATCTGTTTTCGCCAATGTGTAATGTCGGCATAATTTTATCTTGAAACTTAGTGTGAGCCCTACGCCGCCTTGGTAAACCTGATAAACAGCGGTGTAAGTAGTATGAGCCCTGTGCCACCTTTGTCAACCGGACAAGTAGTGGCATGAGATCATACTTGCGAGTCGTTACTTGAGAAAGGTGTTCTACTTTGTGATTTCTTATTCACATTTCATTTGTTCGTGACAGTATATCTGCTTACACACAAAGGTGCAGCAGTAATTACGTTACGGAAAGAAGGAACGATTTGAAGTTGACAATGAAGTAAAGATTTGATTTCGTCGATTGCAAAAGAATTCTGCATTAGGGAGGCGTGCACTGCAGCAGGTTCACTGGGCGGGCATCTCTGTCTCCAGGGCCGGTGTAATGTAAAACTATTCCAATATGTTTTAGTGCCCATATGGGAGAGGCCTTAGCCATTTTGACCTATCGTGAAGAGCTAATGGCGGATTTGGAATAAAAACACATAATAATAGTTTTACCTCATACTGGCTCAGAGTGGATTGTGGCTTTTTGGGGCTGCGGTGACATATGGTGACCCAGAAATTATGTTGCCGCGTCGACTGGACTGCATAACTAGTGAACATTTTCCGCTGTCGTCATGAGCGTCGGCACGGGAATACGTGTATAGTTCAATCGTAATGCCACCAATGTTTTCGGCTTTACAGAAAAGCATGCGCCGTGTCGCTGCTCGACCCGCTCTTCCATATTCTAGTACACTATAGCTACAAAGCGCGCTTCTACCACCCTGCATTCTGATTGGCTTGCGGCAGGGCAGAACTATTTCTATTATATAGAAATGGCTTTCAGTAAATCGCAGTATTTCATAATGCTGGCTTCTCCTTCGTGCTGTCTGTTGGTGAAGCACATTCCCAGGCACTTCACCAACATTGTCCAGGCATTAAAGAAAAATGTATTTATAAAAGATGGCTTGGGTTACTTCTGGAAATCTTGGACTCGCTATTGTAGAATGCATGTTTTTGTGATTGCTACTACGAAATAAAGATAAACAGGCACTATTAGCACAATTTGCATGCATTAGACAGCTCAGTATCCTGATAATCTGCTTCAAAATTCAGCTTAAGACGTTGCTTAGTACAGCTGTATTACAGGGCCTGTGTTGGTTTTTTCTGAATTCTGGTGTGGTTTCAAAGTATGCTATTCCATTATTGCAAAATGCTGCAATAATGCTGCAAAACGAAATTTTATCTGCTCTGAATTGCTGCAAAATGAAATTTCGTCTGCTCAGTGCTGCTCCAAAATGCAAATTTACTTGCTTCAAAAATTGCTCCAAAATTACTTTGGGCAGTCCCACCCCTGTATCATTGTCATGATGCCGTCACAGATAGACGAAAGTACAATCAGTGTATGGCACCGAATCTTCAACATCTGGCAACATAACAGGACTGCGAGTTTGTAGCGTTGCCATTTCTGGTGTCACTCCTTTGTGCTCTTCACCAGTTTTAAGCGCAGCGCTCCACCTTTGTTATCAGTGGTGCCAGCCAGCCGTGAAAGTGGATGATAAGGACAGCAAATAGAATCAGACGGAATGCATCCCTGCAATATCCTGGCCCAGAAGTCAACCATGCTATCATTGCCGAATGATGGCATTTCTTTTTTGCAACAGTCCTTGTCCTCGTTGGCGCAGACTTCAATGGTGGAGTCAACGCCACTTCATAATTACTTTGTTTAGCGCAAAGCAACGGGCACAAGAAAGATGACAGGACAAGGCGCTACTGTCAACAGACATCATTTTATTGCGTCACTCCTTTATAGACAGCAGAATCTAGAAGAACATACGTAGTGTGCTGGAATCACCAACATCCGATCACAAGAGCGCACTGTGACCCCAATGACTGTATGAAGAAAGCTTCCGATAACTCTCGGGCGGTGGTATCACGGCTCTTTTTCAAAATTGTAGTATCGCAAAACATGGCTTTGCATTTGCACCAAAATTTCACCAAAATTTAGATTGGCCTGTTCCAAACTGCTCCAAAATGAAATTTAGTCTGCTCGGTGCTGCTCCAAAACACAAGTTTACTTGCTTCAAAAATTGCTCCAAAATTACTTTGGGCAGTCCCAAAAATCAATACAATAAAATGATCAATAAACAAAATGATGACATCAATAAAATGATGTCAGTTGAGAGTAGCACCTTGTCCTGGGGGGGGGGGGGGGGGGTTCGTCTTTCTCATGTCCGCAGTTTTTGCGCTACACATAGTAATTACGAATTGGCACCAACTAACCCGCCAACGCGTTGTGCTGAACAGCGCCAGTACACACAACTTGAAGTTGCCCAGACCATGTCGATATTTAACATGTGAATGAACAAACGCTAGACGTGCGGTTTGGGTGCGGTTGGTGCTGGATTAACCAGGCTTCGTTCGTTTCAGTTTTGAGGAAGTGTAAGCAACACAACCGACGGCCGTGGCGCAGCGGTGCCAGCATCGTATCAAAGCCAAAATGTTGCTGTTTCTGTTCAACTTGGTGGTCAAATTAGCGTGCAGTCATGCAATCGAGTCCAAATTATCGAATGGTGTACCTTAAGGTGTCCGAAATT
Source organism: Dermacentor variabilis (assembly GCF_050947875.1). NCBI lineage: Eukaryota > Metazoa > Arthropoda > Arachnida > Ixodida > Ixodidae > Dermacentor > Dermacentor variabilis. Next base: position 115,078,535 of record NC_134570.1, read on the forward strand.
TCATTCGTACTTGTACATTCAATTTATGGGCTAGTAAAGGTGCCTCGAAGTAGCCTGAATAATCAAGCCTGTCTGAATTGTTGGTGTCCGAATAATCGATCGGCACCAGTTGTCAATCGGCCAGTTGCTGAGCAGAGGCTTCAGCATTACGAGGAAGAGCAGACCATTGAAAAGTGCCTAGGTGTCTAAGGCAATGCTTGAGCGTTACGAAGGGCTCATCAAGGCTGGCCTGGCTCAGAAGAGCATTGTGTAGGGTCAGGTGTTTCTGGCTGATGCTAGCTCCAGCTTTGCTAAAAATAGGCATAAGCTGGCAACTCTCAATAAAATATATATAAAATGTAAAAGGCATAGCCATAGGCATAGCTTTATTCAATTTGAAATAAACTAATTACGGCACACTGTGTCAACAGGTTTATTGTCATCATTTAAAGGCATACTAAATTTAAGGTTCAATTGTTTTTTTCTATTTAGAGGCAGAGCAACATTATTCTACATCAAGCAAATACTTTCTGGAATAATGTTTGTCAACTTTAAGTGTTGGAAATGTTGGATATTGCCTAGGAAGTGTCAAGCAGTTGACTTTTGTTTGCTCCAAAGTGCTCTAAAACCTGTGTTTGGGTGCTTAAAACTACTCCCAAAATAACATTTTGATGCTTCAAAAATTGCCCCGCAATTCAATTTGTAAGTGGCGCCACTGAGGATGGCAAGTTGTTATATATATGTCAATCAGGTGCTGTCATCAAAGTTCTTCGCAAAAGTTTTTGCACTTTAGGCAGGCTACAGGTATATATATATATATAAAAAAAAAAACATTCTACAACTCTGCACAGAGTTTACAGAAGTCACAGCCATAGCTGATGAAGCAAACACTTGGAGCAGTCCTGATGTGATGAGGCACTATTCACATCTTGTTGTTCTCCCAGCAACAATATCCTGCTACACGCAATATTTTCTTCTCTTTGGACTGGCATCCCCAATGCTCTCTTTTCTGCAGTGGCATGTTTATTGCATAATCCTCAAGTCCAAGATGTACTTCAGCAAAGGAAGAGTCCTACCCGTCCATGTCACTGTTTCCATTGCTTTAAGTACCGTAAATGAGCCACACTCGTCTGCTGAGTTTGGGCACTCGTGCCTATTATTTTGCAGTTTGCGTTTGTTTTACTGTTATGCCTTGAGAGACTAATATTCAACACTTTTATGACATTGTGAGAAAAACTGTTTTTTCTAGAAGGTTTGTTGTTCAACGTTTTTATTGGGTGAAAGGAATAAAGTATACACCTAACATCTTTTTTTTTTTTCAATCGGCATGCAATGTGGAAAACTTCGGGAAAATAAAAGACAATTTTGTTAAATTTTTTTGCAGGTTAAAGTTAGAGGTGCCCGACTATTCTAAAGTTTCGATTATTGCCGAATATGATATCTTTAATATTCGTATTTGATTTGAAAACTAGGAATTCAAAAATGTTCGTATATTTGATTGGATAAGAATATTCGAAACAAACCGAATGTATTGCTGACTGTGCGGCAGCGAACGTGGTTCTTAGCATTTATTCACCTTTCTTTAGCTTTCCATTAGCTTAGCTTTCCAACTAATCTAAGAAAGTGTGCCTGATGTTGTGCTGAATTTTGCGATACTTTGATGCTGCTGGCGAAATTTTGCATGTAAGACATGCTTATCCACTGGATGTCTAAGCTCTGCAGGAAACCCAGCATCTCAGTAGCAAGGGGCGCGGGTTTGCGAACAGTGAGGATGCACACTTTTGCAAGTTCCACCTCCAATCCTGAACTTATTGCTTGGCAGAAAATGCGATCAGTGACGGCTGGTGCAGGGTCAAATGACTCTGAGTTTACAGGACATTGATATGGTATAATAAGGTACTGGTTGGCGAGAGTGGACAACCAGTAGTAACTACTCAATTTACAAAGCAAACATTAGCCCAATATACAATCTTTTAGTACAACGGCTTATTAGTTAAATTTTTTTATCATTGACAATGTGATTGCAATGTTACAGCATGTTAAAATAAACCAACTCGCTAATAAACGCATGTGCATATCATTATACAATGTTCGATGCGAATGATTTGTATCTGATTCCTATTCGAAATTTTTTATATTCGCACACCGCTATTTAAAATGTTAAGACATTTTTCTGCTGTTCGGGGCCTTAGCCTGTCATGTGCTGTCCAAATGCAGATCACAAGTTTCTAGTAATTCGTGGCGGAGCCCTTGAAACAGGTGGCCAACTGTATAGTAGCTCTGTGTTGTCTGTTCCCTCTTGTGGGCCGTAAGACATACAACTAAGTCCAGTTAGCTCTGTGGTTTGTAGCACTGTCATTAAGTTGCTCAGCAGCTCAACTTATTACATTCTCTGGTTGACATTGGAGAACAATAGATGAGCTGGGTGAGCTGTTATATCTTGAAAACTAGTCTAGCGGCATGTCTAGTGCGTGCAGCCCAGAGCGTGCCTGATGACTAGAAAAGAATAGGAGCATTAAGTGAGTGGTCTGGACTGTTGGCACAGGGGTATCTCTACTAATTCTAATAAATGTGGCCACGCCTCCTCATGAGACCACACAAACGATGGAGAAAGACACACCACGAGTTCCCACATTGTGTTTTTCACCGTTCCTTATCTTTTGTGTGCTGTTACTAGTTTCCCCAAATGCAGTTGACATTGTCAGATTCTGCAAGTTTTGTCTCTGCTTTGTTTCTTCCTGCATACTATATGTACTCGTATTTCCGTGCCTGGCAACTCTCCGGAGTTTTGTGTAACATCTATAAATTTGGGCTCGTTCTGCGATTTTGCAAACGTTGCACCATGTTTTACAAAAAAAATAAGTTGTGTTCCCAGAACAGTTCATAAAGTTGTAAGCTGGGGCAGCACAGGGTTGCGAAAAAGCGCACACAAAAAAGGAATTGCAATGGTACCCTTTGCCATGTTCTTGCTGCAGTGCAAGACGCCGGTTGTTAAAGAGGCACTTGCTTCAGAAAAATTTATTCTGACAAGTTCTCAAAGCAGCCAAAATTGGCCACATCAGAACCCCTGAATAAGTGACTGTGACCTAAAGGCAGTCATATTCTTGTCTGTCCTTGCCATTTCAAGTTAGTACTGCTTGTATTCTGTGTTTAAAGGTAAATGAGTGTGCATGTATATTTCACCAAAGGTGTTGGCTCACGGCAAACCCTCCCAAAAGAAGTTGGGTGATATCGTCACAGACTCTGCTGGTTTGCTGCTACTGATGTCTTGCTGAATCACTCGCAAACAGAAGGTTAAATAAGTTCACGTCCGACAGTGGCATCAAACCTCGATATTGCTGCACAAGAACCCACTGCCCTAACCAATAGGCTACAGCTGCATGCATATGTTTCTTGTTCCCATAAGAAGTGGTTCTTTGATACTATTGGTGCAGGTGTAGTATTGGTAGAGTCTATTGCTGAGAAGCTCCATTTCATCTTGCTGATTTACCAAAGTTTTGGTAACACTGATTCCCGCAGTGATCGGAAATCTGAGTTAGTTATTCATAAACATATCTTTTCAGTAAACGATATTACTGAAAGAATCTGGATGAAATATCTGGTAATAACGAACCGCAACAGAGCCTGTACAGTCGAGGGATCATACTTTATGAGGCTGCTTTGCTGCGACATAGCTTGGGGAACGAATTCCTTGCTCTTTTTCTTTTTATTTTGTGTGAATGCTCTTTGCACTTGTTGGCAACTTTCTGGCACTGTCTCGGCATGGAGCACTGCTTGACCGTTGTGGACAAGTAGGATTAGAATAACATGTTCTAGACACATGCACACAGATCTGAGAGATAGATGCAGGGTGTTGGCCTCTGCTGCAATGTTGGCGGTTGGAGCTCCAAGTGCTCGCTGGATTCTGCGTAGATCCAAGCTATTCTCCCTGAAGCTCAAGTAACAAGTTTGAAAAGCTGCCTCTCAATTACCTTTGTAAATAAAATGAACAATTGTTGAAGTTTTAATCTTTTCTTTTTGTTTATGCAAAAACAAACACTGTTCATTCATATTTAAAACAGCGCCAAAAAACACGGACAAGGGAGGACACAGGACAGCGCTTGTCCTGTGTCCTCCCTTGTCTGGGTTTTTTGGCGCTCTTTTAAATATGATTGATCTGTCCCAACTAGCTCGCACCCAAACCCTTCTGAGACAAACACTGTTCCCACGCATGTAAGAAATTTATACTATGAACTGCTTTTGATATCATATGACTGTTGCCACTCATGCAGTTGCGTTGTTACCACTCTGGATATGATTATTTTATTGCAGTTGCACTACTTTACCCCAATTTACTAATGTGAAGCCATTCTGGTGTGCACTACCTTGTTTTCTTTTAGCACAAAATTTTAGCTAGCGAAGTAGCGCCCTTCTCAACGCTGTATATAATCAAACCCACGATTGCAGTCAAACCGCTATAAACGCACCTTGATTGAATGAAATCCGTGATGTAGTGAACAGTTTTCATTTCCCGATCTTAGTTCCATTGTCAACCGCGTATTAATTTTCTTCATTTAATGAAGCAATTTCCTGACTTAGTTTCAAGTTAACGAAGTTTTCGTCCATGTCTAGTCTGTATGGCTGGTAAATCTAGCAAAATGCTATGGAAATGTCGGCCGAGGCAGGAGTTACTTGCACACGTCTTCTCGCATGAAAAGTTTGAGCATCAAAAACGCCGTGGAAGCACACACTCCAGAGCACAGTATGCAGGATAAGCTCCCGGAGTAAAGCTAAAGGTAGCAACATTCTTTTATTTTGCTGCCTGAGACGGCGAGCGAGGGCAGGGGAGGAAGTTCAAGGCTTATCCGCACCTCCCCATTGGTAGAGCGGAGTCACATGGTTGTGCTTGCACCGTTCCCGCGGAAACAAGCGTGCAAGTGTTTACACACTCCTGGCCGCACCTTTTGCTTTCTTAGTTTTGTTGCTTTGACTTGCGCCAGTGCCAGGACAGTTGATTGTGGTGTGCAACCCGGTGATTTTGGTGAACGTGAGGGTGGCCATGCTTTTGAGCACGGTCGCTGCATCCTAAAAGAGCAAGCCAAGAGGGTGAGCGGCAAAGGTACGCATGCCAATAAGGGCTAGAGGCCAGGAGAGGAGGTCTGCTGCTACCGTTAGATTACTCAGGGGGCTTATGACTCCCTGAGTAAATCTGCTCAGGTCTTTCCCAGTCAAGAGCAAAGCTTTGCACATTCAACTTGAACTTAACTCAACTACCTAACTCTTGAACTCAACTAACTTATCAAAGCTGAAGCAAAACGGCTCCAACATGCTGCGGTAAACTTCTGGCAATTAAACTGTGGTTAATCTGATTTTTTTATTAGTTCAATTCCATACTCTGGTCCCAGCTGGTGCCCATACATTTATATTAGCTGAGACTTGTTCTTTCGATCCTGAAAGTGCCACTGCACCAGATTTAATTCAAACTTGACTGGTCACCACGCATGCACCTGATCCTAGTGATGAAGCTTATTGTGACCTCACTGATCCGCAATGTCGTTATTGGTGATGTTGAGGAACAGCAAATGCATTGTCGTCGCCTGCCAAAAATGCCATGTTCAGTCTGCCCTAGCAAAGTTTCGATAAAAGAAGCAGCTCACGATAAATTGTTACCTTTAGCATCTCTATATAATGTGCTCTTTTTCCCCAAGAAGGTGGGCCTCCAAATTACTTACGTGTCAAGAACTGGATATGAAACTGCAACTATGCCAGCGACATTGGCAATAAGCCTACAAATGGGCCAAGCGGTGTCACCATTGTGGTCACAAAATATCTATGAAACAAGTTTTCATGTAGGCTGGCAGTGACAGTGTGACACTTCCATTACGAAAGTGCATTGAAAATAGAAGATATCTAATGGGCGAATTTTGCAACGACAGAACCCCATCAGGTTCTTGCTGTGTCGGAGTCAGGGGTTGCATGACAAACTGGAGAGGCAATTAAACTAGGCGCGTATATACTGCCATCCTGTTCATGGTGGTTACGGACAGTGTTGCCAGATTGGGCAATTTGTAGTCAAATTATGCTACCTGAATTTTCATTTGGCTGTGTTTTAGATGAGTTGGTTATGTGGCTATTTTCTGAGCTACATCTTTATGGGGATCAGGCATCATTAAAAATCGAGTTTCAAGATTCGCGATAGACCAGGTTCTGTGCTAGGACTTCATTCCTAAGTCTGCCCGTTACAAATCGCGGTGGAGGAATACGAGATGTGTTACAAAGGGAAGAGCACCAAAGATTCTAAGTGTGATATGAGGGACACCATATTGTAGAGCTTCTGATAATTTTACACTTTAGCCGCTGGGAAACCATGGCAGATGTTTTATATTTGATATATTTTTCTTTGTGTGTTTCACCTCTTGTATTCAACCCGTTTGCTTGGGCACGTGCTTGATGCTTGCATGTATGATATCTTTTTAGTTTCTCTGCTGTGGGCTAGCCTAGTCAAACACGTAGTTTGGCCGTGCATTTGATGCTTTCAGTTAGCACTTTTACTAGCAAATAAAGAAGCGTTACTAGTTTGTTTCCATGACTCATTTTTTTTGCAATATTACGCTAGTAGAAATGATGGCTACATTTTAGTTACGAGCTATTGAGGCCCGACCGTGTGATTGGATACTTTTGGACTATAATATCCATCTGTTTAAGCTATGTCACTCTGCACCATCTGGTAACACTGGTTACGGAGTCATTCAATAAACGTGTAATACTATCAAATGCTGTGGATTGCAGAGGTTGACAGTGGACATTGAAATAACTTACCAATCTGTGAAGCTAACGTGTGACAGTTTAATCTTATTCTTATTGTCAGAATTTTTCGACATTCTTCTTGTCAAAATTGGGGGCTTGTCAGGTATTAATTAGTGCACATTGTTTTCAACTTTCAAACCATAAAAACAGGGTGTGCATTGGATTCGGAGAAATGTTTGAATTTGATAGATATTTCCATGTGAAGTAATGGCTTGTTATGACTAATTTTTTTTTTCCTCGTTTATTTCAACTTACCGGATGATTAGATCATTTTCATTGGTCACACCAAGGTCTAAATGGAACTTGAGTGTACGCTTTTCATTGTTTTTAAGTAATACTGTCCCTGAAGCACAGGTGATGAAAAACAACCTTTCAAATTTAGCATCACGCTGCAAAATTTCACGTCTTCCTTTTCCACAAGCTGTTCTACAGTTTCCAAGGTGTGAGGTTATGGGAAACTATTGGCAATTCCAGAATCCGTTACTTGTGCTGGAGACACTATCCAAATAAACAAAGATGTCTACAACATCCAGGTTCATGGCGGCTCTTTTGCTTGATGCTGCACCCACATATTTATCCTTCGTGGCGTCGAATCAAGGTGTTTCGTCAAAGTTGAAAGAGTCCTTGCTGCCCATTACCTTATCTTGATCGGTCTCGGGATTTCAGCAACGAAAGTGCGGAAATCGTTGCACTGGGGGGTGTGTGCCAATGTCTGGCCTTCCCAGCAAGCCGCACGAGATTTATTTTTTAGCCTTTCAAGTGAGCCAGAGGTTTAAAAAAGGGAGGTGTTCGTGTGTAGGAGGCCTCCGAAAAGTTCATGCACTTGTTTGTGGCATTGCTGCACTGGTACAGGTACCATACTCGACTGTTTTCGACTGTGACTTGCGTTGTAGGACATTGCGTACAGCATCTCACAATATACATATAAGCAGTAATGGCTGTCTTGCTTTCAAAAGCTAAATATGGATGTTTAGCACTGACGCTAAAAACTGTAATGTTGCCTGATCAGTGTGCCTTGGGATAAGAAGAAATGAGAGGTCCGTTTGTGAGTTGAGGCCGCAGCTTTCTTTTTATAGTTAGCTGATATGTGTGATATGGTCGTCTGCATCTGATGACTGGGGCTTGTTCATGCTTGCAGTATGCAGCGCTCAAGGTGAGGCTCGGGCGCACGAACGCAGCTGACACCCGCCGCCTGTAGGAATAATGAAGCCCTATAGTGAAACCGCGAGAAGTGAACAGCAACCAATCAAAGCAATTGAGTTTCTTCCAACAGGTTTCCAAAACTTAGTGAAAGTTCTCTTTTGATCAAATTCACTTGTATCAGTGTAAATGCATGACTTGGAAATGAACTGAGGCAGTTGTAATGGAATTTAGGTGTGCGCAGAGTGTCGGTAAGCAAACTAGTGGTGCTGTGTCGAACATTCCAAAGCTAGAACGAGCGCGGTTTGCTGTTGCTTCTAAATTTCTTCTGACCAAATAAACTGACAACTCTGTGCGATGGGTGAAAAAACATCCGCTTGCACTGCGCTAAACGAAAGCGTGCTATGAAAACGATAACAGCTTTCAACGCAGTTATCATTCCTGCAGTGGTGGAACAGCCGCACCAGTTGCGCCAAACTGTGCTGAGTCTGCACCAAAGCACGTATAAGAGCAAAACCCTCTCGTCGGTGCTTCGCAGCTAGCAAAACTGAAATCGAAACCAACAGCACTTTATCATCATCATCATAGCAGGAAGCAGAGGCCTGTCTATGGACGGGCCTTTCGCTGTAAAGTTTCTCACTATAAAGCGAGAAAATATATATTGATATATTCCTATATATCTCAGTATATAGTGAGAAACTCTGTGGGGCCCGTTGAAGTTGTCTGGTTTGTCATTCGCATATTTTCCTCGGACGACTGTGCAATGTAGTGCCGCTGTACCATCTTGCTGGCGCTTTGTTTCGGTGTTATTCGAACCCGTCCGCATGGTACCACAAAGTTTGCCGGAAAAGGATGTCACATTTTAGATTGACGGTGAGCTTTCTTGATGTTTATGGGGGGTGGCGGGGCTTTTGCAAAAAAAGCTGCTGTGATCAGAATCGCACTTGGCGCATAGTTAAGAATAGTATTAGTGAATAAGGTGGAATTTGGTACACCACAAGAGGTGGCATTTCGATGGGTGCCACCATGTTTGTTGATGCAAAACTATTGCGTCAAGCTTGGATCACTGTGCTATTTCACTGAAATAGCATCGCCGACGCAAAAGTAGAACCCTATTTATGTTGTGCATGCGTAGTGGCACTGGCACTATTTTTTTTTTTTTTTGGCTGCAAAACCTTTGCAGCCCTTATTGGAAAATTCCCTATGTGCATGGCACGACATGAGAATGTTGCAAGATGTCATGCTCAGTGCAGCCATGTGTACTCAATCAGTCTTGCGGTGAGCCTTTGCTCACAAGCCGTGACTGTCACACTGTGTTGCATCCTGGGTTAATAAATGTGCTTTCACGATCTGTCTGTGGTTCCTTCTCTGCGCCATATTGACGAACCCGGCAGTTGTGCCCTTTCACGCCCTTCCCTGGCCCGTCCTTCTCTGGCATCATGTCCATACCTGCCAACCCTCCCGATTCACCCAGGAGACTCCTGATTTTTTTACTCAACGTTCCTATTGTACCATCACTGTCTTATAGCTCCCGAAAAGTCTCTGTTCGCACAATAATGTTTTTTGCGAAACCGGCACCGCGGAATCTGCAGCCACATCATAATCGTCAGCATCACCAACAACGGCTGCACTAGCGCCATCGGTATCATCGACTAAGCAGCCGACTACAGTGCCTAGTAAGCCGACCAAAGCCAGAGCCAATGTAGCTCTTGAACTCTTGAATTTCATGCGCGCCTTCCTCCATGGTGCATTGTTACTGGTGTTTGTATGTTTAGTGTTGGCTAGGCCGTGTGTGGGGTGCACCATGTAAGGTTAGAAACCTCGTGTGCTTGATGCCATGGCACTATCAAAGCCCAAGAATATGTATTTGCAGAAGTTTTTGCGATCTTACACTTCTGAATTTCCGTGCTTTTTGACATCAAGAAAAGGAGAACATTTTGCATTTTGTATGTGTGGATGCGATGTCAGTGTGTCTCACGGTGGCAAAGGCGACTTCAAAGTGCACGTTTCTACGGCGAAGCATCAAAGCTATGTTCGCACTGCTGAGCAGCAAGACAACATAGTGAACTTTCTCCGGAACAACTGCGACGACAGTGTCATATGTGTGGAGTGCCTGTTTACAGGATTTCTTGCCGAACACAACCTACCCCTTAGTGTCAGCGACCATGTTGGGCCTCTTCTACGGAAAATGTTTCGGAAATGCGACGAGGCAAAGCATTATGGATGTGGATGCAACTCTGAAATGCAACTCTGAAGAATGCGGAGGTGGCCAACTTGAAATTTAATTCACAAGCATTGCTTTCGAGTCTGTTTCCTTATCCAGAGTTGCCCTCAGCTGCTGCCCTAAGATTCCAATGAATCTCCTGAAGACGCTTTAGATGCTCTCGAAGCTTAGTTTGCCACTCTACAGGCGTACAGTCTTCCAGAGGACATTCTGAATGAAGAAAGTTGGGATGTGCAGTGGTCTGTGGTTGGAAAACATGTTTCACCGAGTTGCTAAGGTGATGCTGCATTCACTCGTGATACCGCATAGCGACACAGTGTGTGAGTATTTTTAGCGTGCCGCGAAAAACTAGGACTGCATTCGACTCATCGATGTGCAACACAATCCTCCAACACCTGCTGCTAGTGAAGGGCCGTCAGTCTGGACCATGTTTTGAGCAAAGCTACTCCCACAAATTTTTGAAGTGAGCAAAGTCTGCTACTACAAGGTCCCTGCAAAAGGACTCGCCGAACCCTGCCTGAAAGTTTTAATGAACCCCCCCCCCCCCCCAGTCCCACCGGAAGTAGAAACAATAAATGCAACCCCCCCCCCCCCCCGCACTTAGCGCAAATAACATGTATCCCAATTTTTGATCTCGCCAGGTTGGCAGGTATGCATGTCCTTCCTTGGCCGTGCTTGTAGGGTAAGCCTCACACAAACCCGTCTCCACAACATATCGACTATACATATCATTTAAAATTTGCATGGTATACGGCAAGCACACGTGCGTTGGAGCCTGCACCGAAAGTGCTTACCGCTGTGCTGAAGGGTTAAATGGCTGTTCCGCCACTGTTTTTCCTACCGTGCATGCAGACAAAAGTTCATTATCAAGAATATTCCTGCTGCTTAAAGTATTACTAACACTAATGCTGGGGTAGAAAGCTATAAACAAACAATACCAAATTAAGCTTACATGTACAGCACTGTAATTTATGAAAGCGCCTGCCTAAACAACATGCACACTGCGATTGGAAATGCCAGCAAGATATTGAAAGTATTGTTCTGCTCGCCAGGAAGAAAGAAGTCTCGAGTGAAGTGTTTCGAACAAACCAGCACAGTATCAGTCGTCGTCTGCTTTTCCCAATGCGAAGTTGTTTATCCAAGTAGCTCTCCGATGCGTGTTGTATGCTTCTTTCACAAAAAGGTGAAATTGGGAAAATTTGCGATGATGCACATACCTAATGGTATATAACAAGCCTTTTCACATCTGTACATTTTTTATTTTCGGGCTTATGCGCGGCGGCATGATGGCAGTTTGAAAACTCCGAGGCATTCAGAGTATGCCGTGATAGGAGGCCCTCTTACGCTTTAAGCTTGAACCTGAATGAGCTGTTTGTCAGCGCCGCTGCTAGGAGGTGAGCATTTAGTTGGAGTCGCCAATAGCATTGCACACTGCTCTCAAATGTGCATGAGCGATATCATAAAACTTTGGTCTTTCTTTTCCAGATGTAAAATTTTAAGTGACAGCCAAGATTTCAATGTGCAATAATCTGAACTTGTGAAATCTTGTCATACAGTCAATATCTTAAATCTGATTAATTTTGTGTGACGATCTCTGTGAAAAAAAAATAATATTTCATTGTTCACTTTTTCTGAATGGGAGTATTTTGTTGAACATTCTTCAGACTGCCATTTTTACACATTTGCACTTTAGTGCCATTACTGTTTTTGTTTTTAGCATGTGATACTGTGTTTACGAAATCAAATCTGCTTTGATATAGCCTTGTGCTTATATACTTTTGACTGGCAAGGGCAGCGTTTTAGTTTGGTGAAGTTCTGTCACGAAGGTGCGCTTAATAAATTATTTGTAAACACAGGAGACACTTGTCTTAGGCTGTATGGAATATATGTGGACCGGAACTTTCGGCTTGCCTGTGTATGTGACAGTAACGTCACACGGGCACCTTTGGTCCTGCTTGAGGTAGTACACATTAGTACATGTTGGGTATTGTCTACTAAATGTGATCATTTCCAAGCACGTTTGAAACATCTCCCAAACGTTTTCAAGCTATCCTTTGTAGTGTCATCAATCAGAGGAGTTGACGCTTGCGTATGAACAGTCCGTTTGCATCCTTTTCAGAAAGCATGTGATTCATTTTATTGGTTTCATTTCCCCGTGGATTTCATCGTGAACAATGGAAGCACCGCGTTTGTGTCGACGCAGGCGCGAAATCTGTGGACGGAAACAGAGACCGCCGCACTCATCGACCACTGGCAGGATCGGCTAAGTGATTTAAACCAGAAACGCAACGCCAGAGTGTACCATGAAATTGCTGACGCACTCCGCCTGCAAGGATTTCGGCGAACAGCTGCGGAGGTTAAGAACAAGATAAGGAACCTCACTCAGCTGTACCGGTAAGCCTATCATTATTCAAATTCACAGCTATGCCTAGCCTAGCCTCCCTAGACCCATCAACATCACTGTGACAAATTGCCTTTATAAAATCAATTTTTATTGCAAATTGCTTTCACAAACCTGAATAACTACTCTCTTGATTAGCTGGCATAATTACACATCCTTGCATCAGTATCTGTCTATGTGGACAGAGTCCATTTCTCCAGCTTGTTCAAACAAAAGCATCTTGTTTGCTTAAGCACATAAATAGAGGTTTAAAAGCACATGGCATTTCATTGCCTTCACTTTTTATCCTGGACTGCTGCATTATCTGGTGACATTAAAAGATGTACTGCACATTCATTTTTTCATTGTCAAACGTGTGATGCAGTGGTGCTTCTCACTTAAGTACTTTAAATTTTCACAAGAACTGATGACAACAAAAATGATTAGACATTTGACGTATAGTGCCTCCTGCACCTAACTTTATGCTTCGCCAGAATATTTTAGCCTATTGTTTTTTCGCCTAACATTGTTGAAAAGGAGGAAAGCTAATGTCTGCGAGGTTGAATACCGGGTCTGAGAAGTCTAGGCGTTCTTGTAGCTTCAAAATGTGCTAAACAGTAACAAAACCAGGGGGGGTATTATGTAAGAGTCCACCTAGTGGACTGTCCATTTCGGCCGCTGCCGATTGGCTAGGGCCGGTCGTCTCCTCCTCCCTCGTACAGCTGCATCCAATCAACAGCGGCTGAAATGGACAGTCCATTACCCCCTCCCCCCCCCTCCCCCAGGTTGCCATTTGACTGGAGCCATAAAAACACCCTGACCCATAGCAAGCCTGCTGTGGCAGAGTGTTCTGTCGTGGTGGTGTTCAGTGTCACTCGGGAACCTGCCAATGTTCGTGACTGCCTGCTTTTGTCAGCAGTGGAGACAGGGAAGCAAAATTGCCTTTGTACTGTGATGATTGCCACCTTGGATGCCATAACATCTATTAGCATATCTTTTTTGCTTTCTTGGTATGGATGCTTTCTTTAGTGTGTGTACTGTAGCATTCAGTAGAAAAAAAAGAACCTATTAGTTTGTACTAGTTAGCACTGCATTTATGTGTTCTCTTTCTGGATCCTTCCCTTGCACTGTTTTCTTACATCATAATAGTGCACCAATTTCCTTAGCTGTCAACTTGGTCGCAATTTTAAGGCTTTTATTATTATTATTAATATTATTACTATTACTAAAAGCACATAGAAAGTGCACTAGTTGCATCATTGAACACCATGTAAACAAAGGAATTGCATACGGAGAGAGAGTGAAGCACCGGAAACGTCAAGCCTTGCTTCAACCATTATTACTCCTTGTCATTGCATTTTGAACGTACAGGTGCCTCTCATGGCCATAGCAATATGTTAGGTAGGAATTATCGTTCATATTTTATACTCTTCTTTAGTTTAAAATTTTTGTTTTAGCTGAGATCAGGAGGAAGAATTGAAGTTGGATAGGCCATGTGATGTATAGAATTGTTAACCGGTGGTGTGGAGTAGCAATGTGTGTGAAGGCAAGTGAAATGTAGTCGTGGGTAGGAGAGTTGTAGAACCAGAATAGGTTTGTGGGATGTCAGACAGATGCAGTGAAAGATCTCCAGGCGAGTCCTTTGTCCAGCTGTGTACTTCAACTTGACTGCTGATGGTGCTGATACTGTTGGTGATCTGTCTCTTCAACTACCTCCCCATCCGCCCTCCCCACTTTCATGGTTTTGGTACTGTTGTATTGGCAGGCTTGTGTCTAGCTGTTGGACTTGGTGCTCACGGACCACTTGAAACTTAAAGGTGCAACTTGTACTCGCTTGAAACTAGATGTGTGCCTTCTGCTGCTTCCCTACAGCAATGTGATGTGCGTTACATGCATGCACCTTTGTCTTTGCAGGCATTACTTGAGGACACTCCAGACAACTCCTTCCATTGCGGTTGACTGGCCATATTTCAAGCGGATCCAATTGCTTCTGGGTTCTTCCCTGTGAATGAGCAAACTGTTGAGCAAACTTCAGCCTTAGAAGTGCCGTTGAGGAGGTACCAAGCTTACAGTTAAGTATTTGAAAAGCACCTTCAGCTCTTGTTTTAAGCTGCAGCAATGTCCGAGTCTTACAGCACCTCCTATGTGCAGCCTTTGTCAAAAGTATGCGGGCTAATTTGCCTGCCGCCACCATGCTGACTAGAGGGTGTTTAAAGGAGTTGCCGTGCTAAATGTTGCAATGCCCCGAAAATGAAAGAACTGTCATACTCATTATCCAGAGGTTTGGAATTTCAGGAGTGCGAACGGGAACCACACCTCACAGCTGAATAGAGTTGCCACCTGTCCTGTTTTCCACTGGCACAGCCTTGTTTTATTTCTCTCATGGTGCCAGCTGCTAGTTCTACCCCAACCATGGCGTGTCATTTGCCGATTTTTCAGTTTTTCTAAATTGGCATGTGCATTGCAAGCACTCTGTCGGGTGTTCATACATTGCAAACAGCTGAATTGTAGCAATCATGTTCATTGCTAATTCCCTAGTGAAACTGGTGTGCTTGAAAAAATTGCAACAGTGAGTGAAGCGTCTGAGCTTTCTCGTGTAAGTTGAAGCGCCTCTCTCTGATATGTCTTCCCGGCAGTGATCACGTCAGCTGGCATGACTAGTTTGGGCCACATGGATGAAATGGACACACATTGTTCATTATTTTGCTCCCATAGATTCCTGGCTACAGAAATCATGCTCGGTGGATTCTTGGCTGTACTCACTGGCCATTAAAAAAATGTTGTTATCATATACCGAATTCTGTACAATGCTTCAATCGGTCTCAGTTACGCAATGTTTGTAGTCGAGATATTGGCACTTTATTTTGTTTGTATGCAGTACTTATTGTAAAAGACAAGCCACCTCCTCCCACTCCCTTCACTTGTGCCGTATTGTTTTTTTACCTGGGCAAAGGTGGAAACCCTACAGTTGATGACAGTTATAGTAAATGCACAGTGTAACCCGTATACTTTTCACAAAGGCTTTACCTGTTCAAACAAAACAAGATGTTGATAAAATGATGGAGACAAAGTGATCAACAGTGGAGAAACAAGGGATGTTGCTAAAGCCAACGTTCCAACTAGGGGATGTCCCTGTCAAGGCCCCGATGAAGACAGGCCGTTTCATCAAAACATTGGCATCAGCATAGGGCATCCCTTGTTTGAGCACTGTTGACTTCTGCATATGTTGTACTCCTGCCATAGCATCAAGACGGCAAGTTGGGCCAGTTGGTTAGGATTCATAGTAAGATTCGTTACAGTGCAACACAAGACACGGACAAAAGGAAGGTATAGAACAGCGACACGGCGCTGACTCTTAACTTGTATTTTATTGAAGATATGTCTAACATATATATATAGGTGCCAGTTCATAATCATGACGTGCATGAGACACAGAGATAGGTCAAGGCAGCTGTGACTAACTGATGCGTAATCAAAATTCACATACATAACGCAGCTCCTTGTCACGAAGAGCAATAGGCTGTTCGCTGATACATGCCTCGTCCCTAATCTTTATATCTTAAGCCTCAGCCGTTTCCCTTTTCAATTGGCTCACGTATTTATAAATGTCATTATTCTTTTTCAAATAGGGGCAACAACCGCACGACTTTCAATGCTCCGGAAGATGAAGTGGCACAACCCCTTGAAGAGATAGCTCATGCTCCCTAAGTGGAAGATTCACACAGCGCTTCGTTTGTCCCACGCACTCTCTACCGCAAAATAATGGAATGGCATATACAACCGGCTTAGCACAAGTGATGTACCTGCTCATATGTTTTACAGTGCACTTTCCCTTTACTTTCTTATCCTTCAGCAAATTATCACCTAACAAGCCTATGCGACCAATCTTATGTTTCGCATAAAAACGACATTAATGCTGTACCTTGAACCAATGTTCTTAAGCCCATGCGCCAACTTGTGTACTACTACTGCGTTTTTCCTTTTTTCTTCTAGTTTAGCTTTACTACCTTGGTCATTTATGCTCTTGACGCCACGGACCATACTTTCACTCAAAGATGAAATAAACACTTCGGGGTAACCTCCGTTCAGTGACACTCACCCCAAGGGCATTGATGAAATTTTAATGGTATTCAGGCAGCATAGCAAAGGCCTTGTTTTCACTTTCGAAGTCCCTAAAGATCATCAACTGCAGTTACTAGACCTGAGATTGACCTCAGGTCAGTAAAAATCATGTGTGCCGGAAATATGATCCCAGGTCGGTTAAGCCCATTTTGACTGTTGATGATTTCGGTATATTTTTTGCCAGTGACATTCACTCTGAAGGTGTTGATAAAATTTTGACGTTGTTCAGGCAACACGGCATGGTCCTTGATTTTACTTTTGAAGTCCCCAAAGATGGTTACCTATGTTACCTACGTCTATTTTGATTACGCGTCAGTTGGTCACAGTTGCCTCGATGAATCTCCGTGTCTCATGCATGTCAGGGTTATGAACTGGCACCTATATATATATATTAGACATATCTTCAATAAAATATCATTTGAGAGTCAGCGCCGCGTCATCGTGTTATGCCTTTAGTTTGCCCGTGTCTCGTGTTGCGCTATAACGAATCTTACTATGAATCCTGAAATAGCTGTGTGACAGTACCAGTATGCCCTCCAAATGCTTGATTGTAGAAGGCATTGTTATATTTATTATGAACTTCTGTTCGTAATAATGTGATGCACCCTGGGTGGCATGCCTTGCATTACGCCGGGAATAACAAGCACTACAAACAGGAGTTGTCGATCCCTTTAACCCTTTCAAGTAGGGGTGCGTACAATTGTGCGTGCCATATAGGGCATCGAAAACAAAAGCACTGATGAAAATAATGATACTTAAAATGTGCCACATTTTACATTTTGAAACATTTCTGGTTTATCCTGTGCTGAAAGTTTCAATAATATAGTACTACAGTCGAACCTGAATACGTATGATGAACACAGACATAGGAAATTTATTTATTTTATTTATCAAGTACTACCAGCCAATATTTCAAGCCTTGGGCAGGAGTGGGTATTAAAACGACATTCTGCAGTCATCATCATCATCATCATCAACCTAGTTACGCCCACTGCAGGGCAAAGGCCTCTCCCATACTTCTCCAACTACCCCGGTCATGTACTAATTGTGGCCATGTTGTCCCTGCAAATGTCTTAATGTCATCCGCCCACCTAACTTTCTGCCGCCCCCTGCTACGCATCCCTTCCCTTGGAATCCAGTCCGTAACCCTTAGTGACCATCGGTTATCTTCCCTCCTCATTACATGTCCGGCCCATGCCCATTTCTTTTTCTTGATTTCAACTAAGATGTCGTTTACCCGCGTTTGTTGCCTCACCCAATCTGCTCTTTTCTTATCCCTTAATGTCACACCCATCATTCTTCTTTCCATAGCTCGTTGCGTCGTCCTCAATTTCAGCAGAACCCTTTTCGTAAGTCTCCAGGTTTCTGCCCCATATGTGAGTACTGGTAACACACAGCTGTTATACACTTTCCTTTTGAGGGATAGTGGCATCCTGCTGTTCATGGTTTGAGAATGCCTGCCAAACGCACCCCAGCCCATTCTTATTCTTCTGGTTATTTCAGTCTCATGATCCGGATCCGTGGTCACTACCTGCCCTAAGTAGATGTAGTCCCTTACCCCTTCCAGTGCTTCGCTACCTATCGTAAACTGCTGTTCTCTTCCGAGCCTGTTAAACATTACTTTAGTTTTCTGCAGATTAATTTTCAGACCCACCCTTCTGCTTTGCCTCTCCAGGTCAGTGAGCATGCATTGCAATTGGTCTCCTGAGTTACTAAGCAAGGCAATATCATCAGCGAATCGCAAGTTGCTAAGGTATTCTCCATCAACTTTTATCCCCAATTCTTCCCACTCCAGGCCTCTGAATACCTCCTGTAAACATGCTGTGAATAGCATTGGAGATATCGTGTCTCCCTGTCTGACGCCTTTCTTTATAGGGATTTTGTTGCTTTCTTTGTGGAGGACTACGGTGGCTGTGGAGCCGCTATAGATATCTTCCAGTATCTTTACATATGGCTCATCTACACCCTGATTCCGTAATGCCTCCATGACTGCTGAGGTTTCGACTGAATCAAACGCTTTCTCGTAATCAATGAAAGCTATATATAACGGTTGGTTATATTCTGCACATTTCTCTATCACTTGATTGATAGTGTGAATATGGTCTATTGTTGAGTAGCCTTTACGGAATCCTGCCTGGTCCTTTGGTTGACAGAAGTCTAAGGTGTTCCTGATTCTATTTGCGATTACCTTAGTAAATACTTTGTAGGCAACGGACAGTAAGCTGATCGGTCTATAATTTTTCAAGTCTTTGGCGTCCCCTTTCTTATGGATTAGGATTATGTTAGCGTTCTTCCAAGATTCCGGTACGCTCGAGGTTATGAGGCATTGCGTATACAGGGTGGCCAGTTTCTCTAGAACAATCTGACCACCATCCTTCAACAAATCTGCTGTTACCTGATCCTCCCCAGCTGCCTTCCCCCTTTGCATAGCTCCTAAGGCTTTCTTTACTTCTTCTGGCGTTACCTGTGGGATTTCGAATTCCTCTAGGCTATTCTCTCTTCCACTATCGTCGTGGGTGCCACTGGTACTGTATAAATCTCTATAGAACTCCTCAGCCACTTGAACTATCTCATCCATATTAGTAACGATATTGCCGGCTTTGTCTCTTAACGCACACATCTGATTCTTGCCTATTCCTAGTTTCTTCTTCACTGTTTTTAGGCTTCCTCCGTTCCTGAGAGCCTGTTCAATTCTATCCATATTATAGTTCCTGATGTCCGCTGTCTTACGCTTGTTGATTAACTTAGAGAGTTCTGCCAGTTCTATTCTAGCTGTAGGGTTAGAGGCTTTCATACATTGGCGTTTCTTGATCAGATCTTTCGTCTCCTGCGATAGCTTACTGGTTTCCTGTCTAACGGAGTTACCACCGACTTCTATTGCGCACTCCTTAACGGTTCCCATGAGATAGTCGTTCATTGCTTCAACACTAAGGTCCTCTTCCTGAGTTAAAGCCGAATACCTGTTCTGTAGCTTGATCCGGAATTCCTCTAGTTTCCCTCTTACCGCTAACTCATTGATTGGCTTCTTGTGTACCAGTTTCTTCCGTTCCCTCCTCAAGTCTAGGCTAATTCGAGTTCTTACCATCCTATGGTCACTGCAGCGTACCTTGCCGAGTACGTCTACATCTTGTATGATGCCAGGGTTCGCGCAGAGTATGAAGTCGATTTCATTTCTAGTCTCACCATTCGGGCTCCTCCACGTCCACTTTCGACTAACCCGCTTGCGGAAAAAGGTGTTCATTATCCGCATATTATTCTGTTCTGCAAACTCTACTAATAATTCTCCTCTGCTATTCCTAGAGCCTATGCCATATTCCCCCACTGACTTGTCTCCAGCCTGCTTCTTGCCTACCCTGGCATTGAAGTCGCCCATCAGTATAGTGTATTTTGTTTTGACTTTACCCATCGCCGATTCCACGTCTTCATAAAAGCTTTCGACTTCCTGGTCATCATGACTGCATGTAGGGGCATAGACTTGTACCACCTTCAATTTGTACCTCTTATTAAGTTTCACAACAAGACCTGCCACCCTCTCGTTAATGCTATAGAATTCCTGTATGTTACCAGCTATTTCCTTATTAATCAGGAATCCGACTCCTAGTTCTCGTCTCTCCGCTAAGCCCCTGTAACACAGTACATGCCCGCTTTTTAGCACTGTATATGCTTCTTTTGTCCTCCTAACCTCACTGAGCCCTATTATATCCCATTTACTACCCTCTAATTCCTCCAATAACACTGCTAGACTCGCCTCACTAGATAGCGTTCTAACGTTAAACGTTGCCAGGTTCAGATTCCAATGGCGGCCTGTCCGGAGTAATCATTATTAATTAGTAATTATTATGCAGAAATTATCTACCTAACAAAGAACATATGTGCACGACCCAAAAATGCACATCAGATGCGGGCTGGTCAAAGCACCCTCTGACGAATGCATGTGTTGGATATAGGAATGAATTAAGTGAATGTTTATTGCCGATATCAGCGTGTAATAAATAGGTATGCCCATATAATCAATACGAGATGTACCGAAAGTATTTTCATGTCGTACGCAATATTGCTATACAGTCGAAGTCGGCTAATTCGACACTGACGGGACCAACAAAATTGATGTAATTATCCAGTGGGTCGAATTAAACAAGACATTAAAATGTTGACACCTACCACTTCGCAATAGTGGCTAGAATCTAACACGCCTCGAATCGAACACATGCCCACTTTCTATGTGTCAAAACACGAATTCACGGATAATTTGAACTGCTCTGTGGGTCCCGCCAAATTCCTATATACTCGAATAGAAAAAGAAAAATTCCCGTGAATTGAAACTCCGAACCCATGCAGTGGTTACTTCGAGCGAAATGTCACTCCCATGCACCACTTCTCTTACAAATCCGAGCTAAAGGTGAAGGTTCGATGCGTCACTAGTTGCCGTAAAAATTACCAGGAAAGCCGTGGGCGAAGCCGAGACCAAACCGGACTAAGCAGAGCAGCGCACACGCTCCGCGCTCACCTGCCCCCTCCCCCCCTCCCTCCTGCACGCAGTTGATCACATTACCATGCGCTTACTGCCTGCACTCGATCACATGGTCCAACATTGGGCATACAGGAGCACAGCGCGCGTCAAGCCACCATCCTTCTCAGCTCACCCTCGCATGCTTTCCCTCATGCCCACTTCAAACGGCGCGCAAGGCACAACTGTATCACACTTGAACTTTATTCGGAACCTAGGCTTCTTCTGGCTCGTGTTGCATGCTGATGGAGCAGAGATAAAGACTTTTCCGCTGTGAGCCCAGCGAGTGTTTTGATTTTGCACTGTTTATCACATAATTGATTGGGTGCTGTTTAAAGGGGCTTTCCTTAGTTCAAACTCCATTTCATTCAAATAAATTTCCGGTCCTTTTGGACAGTCTACTGTATGTATATACGTTTGGCTGTACTATGTGCAAAGCGTTTTATTACAAAGTTGAAAGGTAGGCGGCTTGGTGTTGGCACTTGTCAGCGTGTCATCACGTAGCGGATTCATTTCTTTTGTCGTTCACAACATATTGCATCAGGCATATTTCTGAAGTGAGCAAATAGGTGCTTTCCCAATTATGCTAGACTTGGCATAGTTGATGATTTCATTTTTGACATTCTTGTACAGACTTCTCAGCATGGAGTTTACATTCTGCAAACTTGACAGAGCTCACTGTAGGATTGAAAATTCTTTATGTGTATTGCAGTTGTACACATTTCATGATTTGGAAAGATTCAAGGAATGTGGGGACGCTAAATTTTCAATGCACAAAAATTATTGGTGCCTCAAGGAGAGCAGTTTGCCTGTGACTGTAGTAGGCATATGCCAATGACAAGTACCATCTGCTGATTGAATTTGCAGAATGGTTGGTCAGACGTTTTTGTTAGGTTAGGATCTTTTGTTGCGCACGGCTTTGTGGTGCTATCTGTCAAAACATATGCCAGCAAGCAGCCCCAAACGAGTTCAAAAGCAAGACAGACTCATTTCATAAGCAGTTGTAGGCATTGGTCATTAAAGAAAGTGGTGAACTGGGGACGCGGGGGCGCAGCTGTCATCAAATTTGTTTGCCTGCCTTAGTGATGCCTTCTTGGCAATGCATGCTTGCTTTTAGAACCACGCGACTACGTTTGATGAATGGGAGCGCAAGGGGCGAAAAGAAAACAGAGTAGCAACTTTGGCTCCTTAAAGGGAGCCATATACCGTATTTTCGAGGCTATAAGTTGCACCACCGTCAAAATGGCAGTTTTTCTGAAAAAAAAAATCGCACCGGTGTATAAAATGCACCTGTTCATTCAGTACGCTATTTAAAAACTCGTTGAGGATCAGGTCATGAGAAAGTAAGATGAAAATACATGCTTACGGTGGATGCAGCCTCTGCACGCATCCCACAGTATGCAGTGCTGACAGGCGTGCAAGCACTGTCCAATGTCTGGACAATAGTTTTAAGAAGTATCTTATTCTGACAGCAAGAACAATGCTATTGATGTGTAGCTTACATGATGGCGTTTAGTCAAAGCCATCGAGGTTGTCCTCCTCCCAGTTGCTTACAAACAATGCAACTACTTCAGGTTGGAGTGCTGCTTTAACATCACTGTCGTCTTCTGACTAGCTGGTGGAGCACACTGGAAGCTTTTCGCCAGTCGCAGATTACCGTAAAAACCCATGTATAATACAAACCCGCATATATAGTACACGAGGTGAAATTTTTGGGTCGTGAAATGGAAAAAAAAATTTCATCCGCGTATAATACGAGTAAGGAAAACTCGAGGAAAACATTTATTTAAATTGCACTCTGGACTTAATCGCTGTCTTCCTCAGCTGCGCTCTCTTCGGATAGTTCCTTGTGAGACATATCTTCCCAGATAAGGTACTCATCCTCTGGGCCATCGAGTGCGTTCAAGATGCCGCACTTCTTGAATGCACGATGCACAAGGTCCTTTGGTATGCTGGCCCATGCATCCACAATCCACTTGCATAGCGTGAATGGCGGAGCCCGCTTCAGCTGCCCGGTCGGCGTCACTGCAGGTTCACCTGAGCGCAACCAGGCTGCGTAACACCGCATGACCGCGTCCTGGAACGGCTTGTTCACGCAAACATCTAAACGCTTCAGTGGAGACGTCATCCCACCCGGGATAACGATGAGTTCAGTGCCGGATTCGTGCAACAGCCTCTTCACTGAGTCGGTCAAATGGCAGCGAAGTGTGTCCAGCACGAGGATGGATGGGAACGACAACAGTGCGCCGGCCCACCTACACCAGATGGACTTTATCCAGTCGAGCACAAGATTCTCGTTCATCCAGCCTTTCTCATGGCATCTCACGACCACATTTTTTGGCAGCTCTTCACCTTTAGGCAGTGCCTTGCGCTTGAAGACGACATAGGGCGGGAGCTTGCATCCGTCTGCCATGCACGACAACACGATGGTAACTCACGTTTTCTCGTTGCCAGTGGACCAGACATAAACTTGTTTAGAACCCTTTTCGTACACAGTGAGGGGCGATGGCATGTCCACATAAACTGGCATTTGGTCAGCATTGCCGATTTGCCCTAGCTGGAAGTTCTTGGACTTGCGCAGCAAAATAATGTAGCGCTGGAAAGCCACAAGCAGGTCTTCTAACAATTCGGGCAGCTTTTGCAAAATCGAAGTTCGGTGGCGTAAGGAAAATCCAGCATGGCACATGTAGTGATAAATCCAGTGCTTGCTCGCTTGTTGGCGGAGTTCGGTAGCCCTTTTTCTCTTGCAAGCTCCTTAGCTCCTTTTGCCTGCATAAGCTTCATGCTCACAGCTAGATGCGCAGCTCGCTGTTGGCGTACGAACTCCATCAGGGCAAGTTCAATTTCCGGGAATGTCCCACTCTTCCGGCTGCAAAAGCTTTTTCACGTTCCTCTACATACGAAAAAGGCTTCCTTTTGTTGACACCACCCGTGAATGCTTGCTTCGTTGACGCCAAACTGCCTCGCGGCCGCACTTTCGCTGATGTCCTGTGCGGCTAAAATAACCTTTCTCTTGAAAGCATCCGTGTACTGTTTCCTGGTTCGGACATCTTGGTCCTTCAATGCGGAATAAAAAAGACTCACTTTGCGAAGCGTGGTTTGTACGTGTGCTGCCGAGGTGCGCACTCAACAATAAAAAAATTATGCTGTAGTCACGCAGCAAGAACGAAACCAAGCCGTGGCCACACAGCATTAACGAAACTAAAACTTCTAGCTCAAATTTCTGACTGAAATTTTTGTTTGGATCTGCATATAGTATGAGGCAAAAATTTGGGACGCTAACAATAGGAAAAAAAAAACTCATATTATACGCGAGTTTTTGCAATATTTTCTCGCTGACTTTGAATTCCCTTTCTGCTGTTCTTTTTGCATGCTCTACTACAAATTCAACTGCACTGAGCGCAGCTTGAATTTTGCATTGTAACTTTGCCTACTTTGCTTCACACGTGGCGTCATGGTTAGCGAGGCTGTGACGACACATGAGCAGTACGCAGCAATAATGGCAACGAGTGCAATGGAGTATAGTTGCTGTGCACAGCAGTACAATACACAGTACACATGGTGGAGTATCATTTGATGCCCACTCGACACAGAGGGCGTGGCCATAGCATTCAACCCAATTTTGACTGTATATAAGCCACACCTTTCTATAAGATGCACAGACAAAAAATTCAGAAAAAAACGCGACTTACACAAACTCTAGTCTGCAACGCCTTCCATTGGAAAGCAGCGCATATAAGACAAACATCCTGCTCACAAGGCCCTCCATTAGGTGATGTGGACACAAGCTTTAGACTCCCAAACATTAGTCATTTCATGGTGCTATTAATTTTGCTAATTTCAGATATTTGCTGATGCAGGAGGGTTATATTTCACACTGCTAGTATATTAGTATCTGTTGCGCAAAGCAGCCATGGCATAGCAGTTGAAACATTCAGCTTGAAACTGCACAAACATTTGTTAAATCACAGCAATACCTTATGGTATTTATTTTTCTTACATTACGCCTTGTGATGCCAGCACCAAAATCTAGCAAATGAATGTACACAATCAGCCCACTTCTTATTTCATAATTGCTGTTTGCAGTAGTATACCATAATCTGCAACAAAGCAACCAAATACGCTTGTTTCTCATTGCTTGCAGAGTATAAGTGATGTGACAAGCATTGAACACACATAACTTTGACATGGTAAGAGGCAAAGTGCTTTTTTTTGTGGTTGCAGCCATCGCATAGTTTTTGATTTTATGTGCATGCTTTTGATTTATACTGAACTCAAGGGAGCCTCTGAATAACTTTGACATGTTCAGGGTCCATGGTGGCTTAAGGTTTGAGAACCACTAATGCAAAAGAAATTTGGGAACAAGAAATGTTTTCTTTTTAGTATCGTTCACTTATTAAGCTCAATATGTTTCCTTATTTTTCTTCATTTATCCAGGTCACATGGAAATTACAGTGCATTCTCAGTACCCAAGCAATGTTGCAACCGTCTCGGGAAGTGGACACCTCTGGAGCAAAAATCGCCAACCTTTTCACCTCAATGAAAGCAGATAGCTTTGCAAGTTGCTGAAGAACCACCATGTCCTTGCTTCTAGATAGAAAAAAAGTAGTATGGATCAATATCTTCTCAATAAATATGTGCCACTAAATTAAAGTGCTGTCGTCGTCATTACACAGAAATGGACACTTATACCACATGGCCTCACGTAACAGCTGCATCTCCATTTCTGAAAAAATAATTTTAATTAAATTTTGTTAGCTTGCTTGTATTATCTAAGCCATACCCATAACTCAGCTCTAAAAATATCTATCATGGCTTCATTTCATCAATTGAACATGTTTAAGATATTGTCCTTGCCACTGGCTAGCCCCACATTTCTTCTAGCTTCAGCACATGGTATACGCTAGAGTGGCAGCTGCCTTGTTCACCGTGGGTTCAAGATGGCCACGAGTACTGCTTCTGCAATTCTTTTCAATACCAGAATGATGGGCAACGCCCACTGTGATGACTGAGCAAGGCTAAACATACCCTTTCACGGCAGTCAGCGAAGTTCCACCTCTGTTAAATCTTGCAGGGGAAAAGGTACAGTGTGGTGACTGCAAAACATTGACCTCACGCTTTTCACTGCAGTTATGTTAGCCTGCAGTGCATTAAATTTTCCCAAGACCGTCACTAAACTTCGAGTCATAATGACTGACAAGGTCGCACCATCGGTGACCCGGTGGACCTTGACAATTTCTTTCCAGGGCATGTCGAAAGCTCTTGTGCAATTTCCATTCAGAAGAGCCCTTGACCTGCCAGGCGCTGCAAACAGTGGTCTCGCTGTTCTTCCTCCTTACTCTGCGTTCACCATTGCTTTGCCAGAGACCAACAAGAGCTGGGTAAAATATTCCTGTAACTTGACAACTGATGGCTGTTTGCTGATATTGGAAGCCGTCTCCTAAACTTGCTTTCATCCATGACCACAACTGTAGCACTGGTTTTCAGTTCGGTTCTGACTGTCTTCCTTTCTACCCTAATTGATCCCAAAATTGGCAGTATCTTTTGCTTGGGCTTTTCACATGTTGGGACTCTTCATCACTGTCGGGTCTGCGACTCCAAACTCACAGGTTCTTGACGTTGCCTGTGTCCAAGTTCTCATAAGGTGTTGCCTTCCTGTTGCCTTTGAAAGAAGTTTTCGACTGTGACATGCACATAAACTTTTGCAGGTAGCCTCTCCGTGCTCTCTGTCACAGGACCCGACCTGTAATCTGGTCAGTGTGGAATGCAGCAAGCCTTCCCCCCCGACTTTATTTTCTTTTCCGCGTCCAGTGTCAGATGTGGTTCTTACGGCTGGTGTCCGCACATGGCATCATTGTAAATTCCAGGCATAAAGCAAGACAATCGCACAAGTTGTCATCAAGCCCTGTGCCGGAATTGCATTTGTCGATGGTATGACGAGGGATGGCCATGCTTTTATGTTGCCACTGTTTTTCTCCGACCAGCTGTAGAAATAATAACGCTGCATGATAATAAATTGCTTTCAAGAGTACACAACACTAGTCTTGAAATAGGTTTCAAGAGTACCATTTAGACAGCACTTTCAAGGTTCTGGCTGTTGACACCTCCGACAGTATTTTTGATGTCAGTAGCTTGCGCAGAAATGTGTACATCACTGGACCGCAGCTGCTCCGAAACACTGCTTTTTGACTGTCTTGTTCAATGTGATTTGCAATAAACAAACGCTCCACATACTCGCCTCATCCTTGGATGCCTTCCTCGGTGAATGGTTCCAGTTCTGGCAAGCTGTCTGTGGCTGTCCACTGTTGACAGTGAGCGTACATTGTGATTGCTGATCATAGGCCTTGTCGCTAGTTGGTACTAAGGTGTCAACACCTAGCAACATGTTGAAATTTATTCGTCACACATGTAACCCATGCTGGGTGCTTCTGTCAACGTGAGCCGTCGCCACCAGCTCCGCAGAGACTATCAAAGCGCATTCCCTATTACTATTGACCTTCTAGCATTCTTTAGCTTGCACCTGAGTGTATAAGCGGGTAATGAAAGATCACAACACTTCTCACGGTAAGAGGGCGGACAACACAGATGAGCACTGATTAGCTATTGTAATTATGTAGTTAGTGTCAGCTACTAAATAACAGTCAGGCACTCGTATGTGTTGTCTGCTTTCAGCCATGCTAAATAAAAAGGTGCGTATTTTCAATACTTGTGCTTTTCAATCCTCATGCCAGGACGACAAGTGGTTGGACGGACATCGCTTACCGCGGTTTTCGTCTGAAGTGCAGCCACTGCTGCTTGGATATCCCCTGACCAGGGAGGAGCACCACAAGCTGGCAAAGCAGTTTCGCCGCGAGATCATCGACTTCCTGAAGTAAGCCGCGTGTGCTTTTGCTAGCATCTCATTCATTTATTTTGTTCATAATTCCAACCTCAAGAGCAATCAAGGCTGTGGAATTCCGAGTGAAAGTTGGAAAGAGCAAATTTGCCGGTTTGAGATGCATTTCTTCTTTCTTTTTGGTAAAAAAGCCGGTGCTTTTTACTTCTTTTGATACCTCTTTTGGAGCCATCCTTGTTTAGTGTAATTTTATGTTGCGCCACATTCATTGATTCTGTTTCGCTTTTCTTTTTTTCTAGTTAATTGGGAAATACCGTTTTAAAGTTGAGTTGAAGACTGAAAATGCAGCTGAAAAGTAACGCTGGGCCTTAAAGAAAGTATGCAATTTAGCCAGGAGAGTCTCTTCAAAAAACATCACCCTCAATCAGTGCCTTTTCACATGATTCCCCCGTAGCACGAAAAAATCGCTATATATCACACACACTGACATTAAGAGACAGTGTGCTCCAGCACAGCTGATTGTCTCTGGCATATTTTCTTACTCAGCACTACTAAACTGTTTCCTTACACCTTTGACATTCTTAGCAAGCATATTAAACAACTATACTCGCACAGTGAGCCATATGTCTTGTTGTTACTGCAAGCAGTGTTTATTTGAGGTGGCGGCATGACTGCAAGTCACTTTAATTGCACCCTAGTTTCATTCACGCCTGAACTGCACCGTGCTCAGCGTTTGATTAACTGCTACATGCCTACTCTCCCACATTCCAGGAATATTATAAAATGCGGCAAAATGGGTACTAACATTTACGGCAGCTGTTACGTTGCAAACTACAACCTTCATCATATCCTAGCAAAGAGACTCGACCCAGGCCACATTGCTCACGGTCACTGTAATTCTGGGTCATATGACTGGACCGGCATTAAACGTAGCCTCACCTTTGTGGAGAGGCCTCTGTTTCTTTATCAATACTAAAGATTGTGCTGAGTGACAACAAAGGCCCAAGAGTTGCCTGCTTTTTCAACATGTGCACATTTGTTTGAATGCTCCATCTACTCTGTTGCCTGTGTTGAACTCCTGTCACATCTCCTGTAGGTGTTGGAAAGTGTGAGTTGAGCTGCTGCACTACTTGCATATGTTGCTGTGTGAACCATACCAGCATGGTGGCTTTCAGCACTATGGTACAGCTCACTTCTACCCACGTACGACAAACCCTTCCTATAAGTTTGTTATGCACGGGTTTAGATATACTGAATTACGCTGGATGTGTTGAACTACATTTGGTGCTTGAACTAGTTCACTATAGTTGGGCTTGCCTGTCATCATGGTTGCCTGTACTGTAAGCAGCGTTGTCATTCTAGCATTATTATTTTTTTTTTTGCTGTATTTAGCGACCTTTCAGTCTGCTTAGTGGCAAATTTTTCTGTTTAGGGACTGGCGACATTTTTTGTGATGTGGCAGAACAATTTTCAATTAGCGACTTCGAAGTTAAGTAAGGTGCTTCAAAAATTACTTTCTAGAAAGTGCCCCATTATTCAAACGCTAGAAAAAGGCTCTCAACATTGTCTTTACCGTGTGTGGACTCTTACTACGATGAAATAACGGTTGGTCTCCACTCACGGAGGCCACAGCTCTGAGGCAAATAGGCTTCAAGTTGTGCTAAAAAATACAAAATTTTTTATTCTTTGTGAAAGTTGTTAGAAAGTTTCGTAATGATACGGGTGCTTCAGTTTTAACCTGTAAGTTGAATTGGTGGACATCCGCAAGCGTAGCACTAAATTATCAAGACTGATTGCAGTAAACCTACATTTTTATGGTGGAGTTCAGAATGCAGCAGATAAATACAGTCAAAACAAGTTATAATGAAACAGAATACTATAATGTAATAATTGATATAATGGAGTAACTGAAATTCCACTCAAAATCTCCTTAAATATTCATAATGCAGTACATGCAATAATGGATATGAGGTAATCAATATAACAAAGCAATTATGGCACCTCCTTCAACTTTGCTATCATGCGAGATTTTGCTATGATAGAACGTATGAACTATAGAATGACGTACAGTAAAGCTCGTTAATTCATGACTCATTAACTTGAAATTTCAGGTAATTTGAAGTGGCCATCGTGGTCTGTCCAGCAATGTATTGAAAGCAATACATAACACATCCCACTAATTTACACTGGAATCCGCACTGCCACCGATAATTTGAACTCCGCACCATCGTGGATGGGGAGAGGGCTAGTGCGTGCGAGCACGTTGGGGATGCTGGTGTCGTCGCACGGGCTGCACTGCTTTGCTTTTTCCATCTGCGGCCCTTTGTTTAGGCCTGACTGGAGAGAGATGCATTTGCGCCTGGCCAGGTATGGGCAATGCCTCTGTTGCATGTCGCTTCTCTCCCGTGAGCTTCTGTGTGAAGCTCAAGGGCGATAAAACCTTCGCCGTGTGCCGTATGCTGTATCTGCGAGCGTGAGCCGGCAAACATGGCTGAATCTCAATCAAGGAAGGCGGTGAGGATGCATGCCCTCTTCTGTCACGCGCGAGGCACGGGGGAGAGGCGGATGGAGAGATGGGGAAGGGGGACGTTCTTCTCTGGTGGCTGCTGCTTAGGGTGCGGTCATGCAGGCGCTGTATCTTGAAAGCGATCTGCTACATGAAGTTCGTGCCCGCATGGGCCTTATCTTCAAAGGGATCTATGATGTTTGCAGAGTGCGCGTAGTGCCGCTAGCTTTGTACGCGACGTACTTTCTACATTTCGTTCACGTTGAAGCAAGAGCTGCACAAAGGTCAATTCGCTCGCTGCTACTGCTGTGATTCCTCACTCCAGCGTTTTTTAGCGAGTTTCTGCCGTCATCGAGCGAGCTGTATTTATGTTTATCTATGCGCACGTGTCGCCGTACTTGTTAATTTAGCAGTAAGCAAATGTTTACAAATTCATACGGCCAAGAAAACTACTATCCTTATTTCGTATAGCTATCTACTAATTTGCTATCGTAATTCATGCTTCGGTTTTTGGGTGAAACAGCAAATTTATTTCCTCCATGCCAGTCGGCGCTACGAACGCACGGATGGAACAAGCGCCACCTCAACTTCGGGCACGTCGGACTGCGTTGGCCTCGTGCAGTTGCATTGGCTGTGCCAGTGCTTCGAAGTACATGTTGTTGTTCACGCCAACGTGACGTAGCGTGTGTGCGTGCACGCTCAAGCCACGTCAGACTATAACGCGCCCTAATCGAGTGATTTTTTTCTCTGACTTTCATTAGTTCAAATTTTGTATAATTTGATTTTCTGTAGCATCCCCATGGAATTCTAATATAACGAGCTTTTACTGTATATGACCTCTGCTAATAAATTCATTGTTAGTCCTCACCTGCCCGGACACTAGACTAACATGTCTTTTTTTTTGTAGATGCGTTACATTATGTTGGCCTATATATTACAGTGCTCCAAGAACACCTACATCGTATCAAAATCACTTGGACAGTTTTAGTGACAATTTGAGAGACCTTGGAGCAATGTTTGCTGAAATTTTTGCGACTCCCTTGCCACAATTTAGCAACATCCTTGAAAAAAAGATGGCGACAGTGACTGTGAGAGACACTACAGAGGAGGGGTTCACATTAATTTTGGCCTCCTCAATTCAAAACCAAGAGTGTTTTTTGGATTCCATGCTTATCAAACCTCAATAATATTGGCCATGAAGTGAACACGCCACATCAAAGATATTTCACAATCATCATCATCAGCCTGTTTTATGTCCACTGCAGGACGAAGGCCTCTCCCTGCGATCTCCAATTACCCCTGTCCTGCGCCAACCGATTCCAACTAGTGCCCACGAATTTCCTAATTTCATCGCTCCACCTAGTCTTCTGTCGTCCTCAATTTCATTTCCCTTCTCTTGGTACCCATATTGTAACCCTAATGGTCCGACGGTTATCTGGTTAGCGCATTAGCTCAATTTTTTCCTCTTGACTTAAATTAGAATATCGTCAATACTCCTTCGCTCTCCGATCCAAACCGCTCTCTCTTAACATTATGCCTAGCAATCTTCGTTCCATCGCTGTTTTTGCGGTCCTTAACTTCTTCTCAAGCTTCTTTGTCAGTCTCCCAAGTTTCTGTCCCATATGTCAGCACTGGTAAAATACCTTTTACCTTCCTTTTCAACCCCACTCTTTCATTCTCTCTGTTAAGGTCCTCAATCATTTGTTGTAACTCGTCTGCTTTGTTGATGAACAGAACAATGTCATCAGCAAACCCAAGGTTGCTGGTGATTCGCCGTCGATATTTACTCCTAAGCCTTCCCAGTTTAATTGCTTGAATACTTCTTCCAAGCAGGCAAATAGCATTGGAGAGATTGTGTCACCCTGTCTGACCCCTTTCTTTATAGGTATCTTCCTGCCTTTCTTGTGTAGAATTAAGGTAGCTGTAGAACCTTTGTAGATATTTTCCAAGGTATTTACGTAAGCGTTCTATACTCCTTGATTACGTAATGCCTCTATGACTGCTGTTATCTCTACTGAGTAAAATGTGACTTCGTAATCTATGAAAGCCATACAGAGAGGCTTATTGTACTCTGCAGATTTCTCGATAACCTGATTGATGACAAGGATGTGATCCATTGTAGAGTATCCCTCCCTGAAGCCAGCCTGTTCCCTTGGTTGGCTAAAGTCAAGTGTTGGCCTTATTGTATTGGAGATTATTTTGGTAAATATTTTGTATAATACTGTGAGTAAACTAATGGGCCTATAATATTTCAATTCTTTAACGCATCCATTTTTGTGGATTAGTATAATGTTTGCATTCTTTCAGTTTTCTGGGGCCCTTGCAGTCGATAGACACTTTGTATAGAGAGCCGCTAGTTTTTCAAGCATTATGTCTCCTCCATTTTTGATTAAATCGAATGTTATTCCATCTTCTCTTGCCACTCTTCCTTGTTTCATGTCTTGCAAGGCCCTTCTGACTTCATCGCTAGTTATAGGAGGAGTTCCTGTATCCCGTTCATTACTGTTTCTAATTGAGGTATCCTGACTCCTCTGGGTACTGTACAGGTCAGTGTAGAATTCTTCCGATTCATTTACTATATTTTTGAGATTGCTGATGATATTACCCTGCTTATCTTTCAGTGCATACATCTTGGTTTGTCCTATGCCAAGTTTCTTTCTCAGCGAATTCAGGCTGCGTCCATATTTTACAGCTTTTTCAGTCTTTCTCACCTTATAGTTTTGAACATCCCTTATTTTCCCCTTGTTGATCATTTTGACAGTCCTGCGAATTCTATCCTATCTCTTGAGTTGGACACTTTTATTTTTTTTTTTCGTTTCTTTATTAGGTCCTTTGTTACTTGGGAGAGCTTGCCTACTGGTTGCCTTGGTGCCTTGCCTCCCACTTCAATTGCTCCCTCTGAAGCCAACCTAGTTACGGTTTCATTCATTAGCTCTATGTCATCATCATCTCTCTGTTCTAAGGAGCACATTTGTTTGGAAGTACAAGCCTGAATTGGTCTGCTTTTACCCTTACTGCCTCTAGATTGACCTGTTTCTTCTTGACCAATTTAGCTCTTTCTCTCTTCAAATTGAGGTGAATCCTAGCACTCACTAACCTATGATCACTGCGCTTTACCCTACCTATCACTTCTACATCCTCCACTATGCTGGGATCAGCAGAAAGTATGCAGTTAATTTCATTTCTTGTTTCGCCATTAGGGCTTTTCCAGGTACAATTTCTGTTGCTACGCTTCCTGAAAAATGTGTTCATTATTCGAAGCTTATTCCTTTCTGCGAATTCTACCAGCATCTCTCCTCTAGCGTTCCTAGAATCGATGCCGTAGTTGCCAATTGCTTGTTCACCAGCCTGCCTTTTCCCCACTTTTGCATTGAAGTCACCCATTACAACAGTATATTGTGTTTGCACTTTTCTCATTGCTAATTCAACATCTTCATAAAACTGATCTACTTCCTCATCATCGTGACTGGATGTTGGAGCGTAGGCTTGTACTACCTTTAATCTATCCCTCTTATTAAGTTTGATTACAACTACAGCTACCCTCTCATTAATGCTGTAGAATTCGTCAATGTTGCCTGCTATATCCTTATGGATTAGGAATCCTACCCTGTATTGCTTCTTATCTAGGAGACCTCTATAGTAGAGGACATGTCCGTTATTCAGCAATGTATAAGCCTCACCAGTTCTTCTAATCTCACCAAGGCCGATGATATCCCAAATAATGTCTGATAAATCTTCAAAAAGTGCTGTTAAGCTATCCTCACTCGAGAAGGTTCGGGTGTTAAACGTTGCAAGGGTCAGTTTCCATTGGCGGCCTGACCAGATCCAGAGATTCTTAGCACCCTCTGCAACAGGTCTGACCGCCACCTTGGTTAGGTGCTCCGCAGCTACTGGAGAGCGAGGGCCATTGGGTAATTGAGTTAGCCATTTGGGAGGGGGTGGCCGAATACTGCACCAGGGAGGCCAATTCATGATCTGGTGAGGCAATGTCTTGTTGAAGCTTTGTGGGCCTTCCTAATTTGGTAGTACCTGGCTTAGTATAGCCCCACTCACTCTCGGCATTTTTTGCCGGTGACAGGCGTCATTCCAAGCCTGCAGAAGTTGTGCACTGGAGGAGGTGAATTTCAAGCTCACCATCATTAAAAAAAAAAAACTTTTTAGCGGGATTCGAACTTCCGACTACGGCAATCAAGCATTTGCCATAGCTCAATCAGATAATCCCGCAGGTGGGGAGGCTATCTTATCGCCGACAAGTACAGCCCCACGGGCCCTACATGCCTAAAAACTTCCTTGATTTGTCCGTGATAGTAGTATTTTCCTGATCACGATGGGTAACTCAATATAGAACAATTTTTAAACGGTTCCGGCCTCGTAGATCTAGAGTCGCACGTGCGCAGGTGACCCGGCACACAACTTAGAATTTGGGATATCTGATACAAAGAATATATAATTACCTGTCTTCTTGTAGAGAGCGCTTTCCTTATGAGCTGTAACAGGTTGGGGTTGATGACTTGTGCACTCGTTCATTTGGCCTTGGCCGTAGCAGATTGTCACGAGATTGCTATTCCTAATATGCATCATTTGTGCTGCTTCCGCAGCCAAGTATACCACAATTCTGTTCTCCCCTCTGTCTCTGCAGCGAAAACAACTTAATAAAAGACACGAGCAGTGGTGGCCGCCGTTGGAAGTACCACTACCTGGGCCTATCACTCGCAGCCCAATTTCCTAACCTTCATTGGGACTTCAGAGGAACCAGAGCATCTCATGGTGACCACTCAAAGGCCAAGGTATGAGAGCCTGCTGACTTCTGCTTTACAGGTGGCGGCTTGAGTAGAGCGCTTAAATCATTGCACCTTAAAGGGGCCCTCGAACGCTGTTCCAAGTAATCATAGAATGACCTCACTAATGAAGGACATTACCTTACGAATCTCCTGCCACAAACACTTTTCTAATCCTTCAAGTATAAGCAGAGTCACACAGAGTTATTGCACGGATGAGCGACTTTCTCCCCCTCCTTTCGTATCCACTAGGGTGCCGGAAGGTACTCAGGAGAGATGGTAGGGGGGCAAGGCTTCACCCAGAAGGTCAGCGTCTCGTTGGCTAGAGGGCTGATCACAGCACCTTGTGGCAGCTGCAGTATCTACGCTACGCAATGTCTGCTATCTCTGAGGCCACACACAGCTATGCGCGGCTGTTATGTGTAGATCAACAGTACAAAGTACTTTTTTTGTCTTTTTGAGATTGCAGACATATATATATATATATATATATATATATATATATATATATATATATATATATATATATATATATATATATATATATATATATATATATATATATACGCGCAGTCGCAGTGTACTAGAAATACTGGGATGCTGACCAAAACGCCGGCTTCTGAGTCGGGCACTCGCAGTGAGCTGTCACACCGCGGTGTTGCTGTGCCGAACATTTGGGCTGCTTGCTCTTGGTTAGCGCACAGGAAATGACAGGCATCTGCCACGTGCTGTAATTTTTTGTGTTGAGCTGCTCTGCAAGCCACTTGGACGGTACTTACATTTAACTGTGCAGCATGACATGGCACTTGCACATTTTTCACACATCAATCAATCAATCAATCAATATTTATTTTTGACAAAACAAATACAAGATGGGTATAAGTACACATTCGGAGGTCCCGAAGTAACAACTGTCGGGGGGACCTCCTAACAAAACATGAAAAGGGGATAGTAGGATCGTGGCAAACAGTGAGTCATGTCATATATTATACAGTTTCTACATCGGAAATAAACGATAAGATAGAAAAAAAAATCTGTTAACAATATCACAGGTATATTCACAGAGTTAAAAAGAAGAAAAATAATTGAAGAAATCTTAAAAATAACATGCAACAATTCAAACGAGGATAAATGGCACGTAAAGCTAACAACGAGGAGAAGTATCAATTAAGGCAAAATTTAGTAACTCGGTAATTGAAAAGTACATTGCGTAATGTTAAAGTGAACAACATACTAATTACTTCTAGGTTTGTTAAATTATGCTACGCATCAGATAAAGTGTTCGTGAAATGCTCCTTCATTCTACGCTTGAATGATAATAATGTAGATGTCTTCATGTCAAATGGTATAGAATTCCAAACAGAAATGCCTGAAAACGTGACGGTAAATTTCCCATAGTTAGTTCTTGCTTTTGGAAGAAGAAGATTGAGTTGAGCTGAAAATCTTGTGTTGTTATAATTGATGAGGCTAGAGCGACTAAAACCTGGAATATTAAACTCGGTATTTATAAGATGAAACATAAGTAGCGACAGCTTATGATTGAATAACATGCGTAAAGGTAAAACATTTAGGGAACGGAATATTGGAGCAGAGGGAGATGTATGCGATTGGAATGCAATTAATCGTAATGCCTGCTTTTGCAAAACTTCTAACTGATGAAGATGTGTGGTATATGTATTACCCCAAGATGACAGGCAGTATGAGAGATGACTGTGTATATACGCGTAATATAAAGACATGAGAATGGTTTACTGAAAAAAAGAGCGAGTTTTTATTATGATGTGAATACCAAATGAGATTTTTTGAATAAGTGATTGAATATGGCACTGGAACTTTAGGTTTTCATCTAGTACTACACCAAGAAATTTAGTAGACGTGGATCTTGCAAATACATTATTATTTACGGACACTACAATAGAGTCAATGTGCAAAGATTTTGAAGAATGGAATACCATAAATGTTGTCTTAGATGGGTTGATGGTTAGCTTGTTTTTTACACACCATGAATGAACATTCGTTAGGTCAGCGTTAAGTTTATCCTGCAATGCAAATAAATTTTTATCAGATGCGAAAATGGTGGTGTCATCAGCGTAAAGAAGGCAGTGCGCATGTGTTAATATTTCTGGCAAGTCATTAATGAATATGAGAAATAAAAGTGGCCCAAGTATTGATCCCTGAGGGACACCTGTATTTACAGTTTTTGATGAGGACAAGACACCATTAAATTCGACTATATATTGTCGGTCAATTAGGTAGTTGCGAATTATTTGTAAAGGCGGTCCAGAAAT
Organism: Dermacentor variabilis; assembly: GCF_050947875.1. Taxonomy (NCBI): domain Eukaryota; kingdom Metazoa; phylum Arthropoda; class Arachnida; order Ixodida; family Ixodidae; genus Dermacentor; species Dermacentor variabilis. The sequence goes on from NC_134570.1 coordinate 115,116,080, forward strand.
GCCATATGATTCAAGTTTACTTAAAAGAATACGATGGTTAATTGTATCAAACGCCTTGGTGAAATCAATAAAGAGAGCACCAACTAAGAGGCCTTGATCGCTGGCTAATTTGACCCTCTCAGTAAATGTAATAAGCGCTAATTCAGTTGAAAAATTGTCATGAAAACCAAATTGATCAGGAGTTAAAAGATTAAATTTGGATAAGTATTTAGTTAAGCGATTATGTATAAGTTTTTCGATGACCTTACTAAAGAAAGACAAAATGCAGATAGGACGATAATTACTCGTGCACTTATGGTCACCTTTTTTAAATACTGGGATTATTTTACCTGTCTTGACGCGATTAGGAAAGTTGCCATCTATAAATAGTCTATTTACTATATGTGCTAACGCAGGTGAGATTTCGTTAGACACAAGCTTAATGCTAGAGGGGCGTATCAAGTCGAGGCCCGGACCGGTTGTTTTAAGAGAATTGATAATGTTACATACTTCCAGCGATGTTGTGGGGAACAGGTAAAATGAATGAGAACAGCGCGGAAAACTAAGCAACATTGAATCAGGCTGACTACCGTCTGCAATACTAAAATGGTCACTGAAAACATTAGCTATGTCTTGAGGGTTAGTAATATTAGCAGAATTGTGGTTCATACACGATATGCGATTTTTAGTTGTACTGATGTTTAAGAATTCTTTAATAACCTGCCAGTTTCGTCTGGTATCACTTCCATTTTTTCTAATTTTATTTTCGTAGTAATTACGCTTGACATTTTTTAAAGTGGCTGTTAGAACATTTGAATATGTGTGGAAGCGCAATCGCAACGCATTATTGAATGGCTGGACTTTAAGTTTCTTACGAAGATTATCTCTTTTTTTTAATGGACCGCAATAAAGAATCACTAATCCAAGGCTTTCTTGGCGAGCTAAACCACCGCGTCACCGTAGTGTTACTTGTACATAAGTTAGAGCATTCAGATATTTTTGCAAAAAAAGATTCAAAAGCCCTTTCACCACATTGCTCTTCAAGCACGTCAGCCCAGTCAATTGCACGAATCATACCAGTGAATTTATTAGAATCAAAGAAAGTCCTGACATATTTTGCTGGTTGAGAAGGCGTTACGGAACCTATGCAAAAAAATATAGGGTAATTGTCTGTTACGGCATATTCCACTATTCCAGCTGTGCTAAGATCAGTAGGTATGCTAGACAGTACATGGTCAATTAAAGTATTAGGTCCGCCTATTTCACACCTCGTTGGAGCTGTAATTTGTGAGGAGAGACCGCAGCTAAGATAAGTACGTAAGTACTCAGAGCAACATTGACTGTCAGGGCTGATAATGTTGATGTTAATGTCGCCACATATCACAATGTCCTTGTTTTCATCAGTGACTGTGTTTAGTAACTGCTCAAATTCTTTACAAAATTCGATGTAAGAGGAAGAAGGTGAGCGATAAATGCATGCAATTATGATGTTACGTTTGGTAGGCAGCTGCAAGTTATTACTCTCTACTTCTAGCCATACTGATTCACAGAGGCAATGACATTGCGATAGTGCTAGGGCAGCAAGATAATGCAAGAACAATGGGCCCAACACACGGCTTTTCTCTGGTGCTAAGCCATAGGAAGGCTAACTGACCATCCGGGGAAGCGTGCAAAAATAAGTCACGCATGCAGGTCAGGCGACTCAAAGTGAAAAAGTTACAAGGACAGGAGAGAGCATCACTTTCAACTCTAGTCTTTCGTTTCCTTGCATTTTCACTTTGGGTTGCATTTTAATACACCATACTAAGAATGAACCAACTAGCCCAGTAACAAGTAGTGATAAAAAAAGAAGAGACAGTTTACATAGTTTCAGCCTGCAGGCTTCTCATGTCTTAAGTTGGGAGGTGCAGGAAGCATTCGTCTGCTGAGTCATCTCATTTCGTTGCCTAATGTCATGCTACTTAGGCCATGCCTGTGTTTGACATTGGCAGTGCATAGTGAAATAATGCATGAAATGTAAAAATAAATAATAAAGAAGTCTTTTTTCTTTCTGTGCAACTTGCGCAGCGGCATAGATGTTTGTTTAGATGGGGCCCTATTGTTGCTAAGGGAACCATCCTCCTGTGGTGGTTGCTCGCAAAGTCAGCGGTTACTGGGATATTTACTGTTGCAATAGCATGGCAAAACACGTGAAATCAGTCTCTTTGAGAATCGCTAATGTAGATCTCGGGTGGGATTAGTTTAATGGCTACAATATAGGTCCAGTGTATGCTTCTGACCACTGAAGCCAATATACACTGTTCACGGTAAGACCATATATTGTCGTGCACTCATTACTTTACTTTTTTTGCCTGGAACCATTTTTCACCACATTATCACCATTGTAAGCTATCATTCAGTGCAACACGTGTGTTTGTATCTGAAAATTGTTGAATGTTGCAAATCTGTTCAGAAGCCTGCAATGTGGAGGGAAGTGAAAATAGTCAACCACCCGACTGTAGTGCAAAGCTATAGAAGAGCCCATACAGGTTTCTCAAAAATAAAAAAAAAACTGAGAAACTTGTGTTGGTGTCCTTTGTAGCTTTGTGCTACAGTCAGGTGACGGACCATACTACCTTTCATTCTTAGACGTCGTTGCCAATTTTATATAGAGAGTCTCGTGTAATCGAATTGTGTGCGTGACATATACACTGTCGTACACTCCCGAATGTAAACGAAGGTGCAAAAGTACTCTGCAATGTACCGTGATATACAGAACAGCAATTAATGAGCGTACTTGAAAAGCGAGTTTAATCGAAAGTGAGAAATGGGCAACTTGGTATGGAAGCATGGCTAAATTCAGAGCGCAAACTGCTGGGACACAAGCTAAGGTGCAAGAAAAGACAGGAAATTCAAGAAGCGACAACTTAGCTTGCCGTTATCATTGTGATTTCAGTGTTACTTGCATTTCTGAGCAAGAGCTTACCACATAAAGTCCGATTCTTGACTCGCAATTTCAGCGTTGTTTTCCTTTCATCCTTGCTACAACAATGCGGCACCATGTTCTCTTGCAGGCGATGTTTCTCTCCAAGCTGGCTGAGGCACGTCGTCATCAGCATGCCAGAGCAAAGTCGCGAGAAATAACAGGGCAGATGGAGCCCTCCTCCTGAAACAAGTGAACCTTGTTATTTGAACTGCGTGAATGTACTCGGCGGGATTATTTTGGCGTATAACCTTGGGAAACTGTTCATTAAGCAGACAGAGACCACATGGAGTGAGCAAGCAACAGCAGTGATGGAAACTGTGCTCAAGAAAGAACTACGTGGCATGAACAAGGAGTGACCAAGATACTGTCAAGTTATGTTTTCTATGTGAAATTTTACAAATATGAAATGGCAGTATTATAAATAAATGTTTTGCATGGTTCGTCATCATTCTTGTTCTTCTTTTTTCCTTCACAGCTTGTCACATACTAAGTAAGCCAGCCCAGTTGCTAAACAAAAATTTCATGAACATTGGAGACTAATATATTGTTACGTGTAGCTGACGTACGAGTCTACAATATATTTACACGTAGACAAGCGGTGGCAATGATGGCGACGCTATCAAGCGGTGGCCACGTCGTCTTCCTTCTCCTCAGTGCAGCCACACTGTGGCGGCTGTTCCGTAGCATCACCCCCGGCAGTAGAAGCGCCGTCCCGGTGCTTAATCTACACATCGGCGGCGAAAGGTGTGTGATATGGCTTTAGTCTCGCCACGTGAACGATGTCACTTGCAGCCGACGATGACGCTGAGAGGCTGGCGGGGATGACTTCATACGTGACATCGGTCACTTGTCGCACCACACGGTATGGGCCAGTGTAGCGGGACAGCAGCTTTGCGGAAAGGCCCACACGTCGAATGGGGGACCAGAGAAGCACCAGAGAACCCGGAGTAAATTGTACGTCGCGATGGTGGCAATCATAGAGGCGTCTCTGATGCTCCTGCGAGGCCTCGAGACGGGTGCGGGCGAGCTGGCGCGCGTGGTCGGCGTGTGCGATCGCGTCGCGGGCGTATTCAGTGGTTGAACGTGTGGCCGAGGGCAACAATGTGTCCAAGGGCAACGCGGGTTCTCGGCCATATAGGAGATAGAATGGTGAATAGCCGGCGGTGTCGTGACGCGATGAATTATACGCGAACGTCACAATATCAATGCAGAGCATTCATTGCCTCGTCACTAAACACTTTTCTGTAGGTAGGTTCCTGTCTCGCCTTATTTCGAGCCAAGTGTGACGGTTCGTCCACTTGGTCTTGTTGCTTCTTAGGCTGAATGCACTGTGCGTCTCCGGATGCCTTATCTTCCCCCATGTACAGGCCACACATGCACCATCGATTGCAGGACAGCATGACAATGCCAACGGCGAAGGTGCAAATACACCTTGAGCGTCCGTGTAATTGCTATCCCAGTAAGAATCTTCCGTCTTCCTTGCTTCAAACCAGGGTGCCCCAGCACAATAACCTTATGCTCAACCTATTAGGTCACAGACGCATGCATGCTACTTTTCTCGTCCCAACGCCAACTAGCACTTTGAGACGATTGCCGCGGGCGTCACCTCGCACAGCAATGCGCGGCAACAATTTGCTTAAGAAAGCACATGTGTGCTTCCATTAGGCCAGTAGTAGACGTTGTGCGAGTTTGGGTGCATTGTAAATGTTAGGGAGGCTTCAGCAAAAGATATACAAATACGAAGGTGACAAAGTCGTGCGCTGAGCAGCACGGCACACTATTTTGTTGTTGTCTTTGCAATCGTTTAATGTTGCACTACCCACTGTGATAGCTTAGCGGCTATGGTATTGTGCTGTAAAGCATCATGTTGCAGAATGAAATCCCAGCTACATTTTGAGGGGGCCAAATTGCAAAAAAACACCTGTCTCCCAGGCATTGGGGGCACAATTAATCCGGAGTCGCCCACTACAGTATGCCTCATAATCAAATCATGGTTTTGGCGTGTAAAACCGCAGAATTTATTCATTAGTGTTGCGCTGAAGTTAACATGCAGTTTCTTTAGGCAACAGGCACGGGAATAAAATGTGCTTAATTAAAATTGAACCTAACTACTGTCCTTCAGGTGCATCACATTACGTAGTTAGTAACAAATTCCTCATATAAGCAACAGTGCTCCAGTATCCATCATCTTTTACTTGTGGCAGCTAACATTTTGAGGAGCTGTATGATGTTGACTGCCTTCAGAACTGGCCCAAGGAGTAAGAAAACAGGTTGCAATGTTTCTTCACTAGAGTACAATAGATTAGTTACCATGCCATCGTCGTCATGCTATGTCAGCATTGGCTTGCTGCTGTTGTCATACACATGTGCACATGACACGCCAAAATGCTGCCTTGCGCGAAAATGTGGTAATGTTTTGCAGAACCCCTAATGATGCTAAGTAGCCAGCTAGTCGCAAAATACCTCACGTAACATCAATTTCTAGAGTCCCTGGGATCTGCATAACTTATATTCCTGTACTCGCAGCAGAATACCTGCAGTTTTGTTTTTAAGCGTGTCTCTCCTTCGGTCAACTTTCAGAGCCTGTCACTTCTTTTCATGTGTAGTGTTCCAATGCGCTTCTAAATGCAATAGCCACAGGGGATATTTCTTTAAACATCATGACTAAGTCGTGCCTCTTGCAGAAGGGGATGAGCAAAACAAGAACAAGGTAAAACTGGGAGCCAACGTTTCGACAAGTGGACTTGTCTTTTTCAAGGTGACATATGCTTTCCTCGGCACAGTATATATAGGTAGGGTTCGTCTTAAAAAGCCCCTCGCCAGGCCCCATAGCAAATTTTGGTTATATGCTGGAAGTTATTGCGTGTCCTCTAGAGAGCATTCTGCCACAAAAATGTTTCAAATCGGCTCATTAATGGCCGAGATATAAATACGTCAGTGCCGCAAACCTATGATTTCAGCAGGCCATCTCCACTGCCAAGCGAGACTCTCTCCACTCGCCCCGTGTAGCCTCTGCAAGCAAAATTCCTTCCCTGCATTCTCCCATACCGGACCTTGACGATCATGTGATGCATACGTCATGGGCCGCGCCTTCATTTTTCTTTTCTCCTCGCTTCTTTTTTTTTTTGCGGCGCTGCGCATTTTCGCTTACGGCGTTGCCCGCGAGCTGTTGTGATTCTCTCATTTCGTGCAGTGCATAATTTTGTGTGCTATGCACAAGAACACACAACTAGCGGTATAATTCAGTGCTACACGAATACAGAGGCAGAACAAGCAGATCACAGAGCATGATCACGCGCTGGAACACGGTAGAAAATGGCATAGCTTCGGTACCTCCACACGCGACCGCACAACCGTTGGAACAAGCAGGCGAATCGGAAGTATATCTCTCTTGCTTTGGTGCGAAGTAAAACAAAAAACATGCAGACATTCAGTTTGTGCGTTTTATCATTTCTCTAAATTTTAATTCGTCAATTCAAGCAACAGATAACACAAATAACAGATGTTGCCTTGAATAATTCTCGAAGTCACGTGTCGCCACAAGTGACGTCACACTGTGGACACAAGCACGTCACTGTCCAGTTTGGAGTGCGGTCGCCGCAGGAGAAAAAGAAAATGGCCTTCGGATTGAAATTTCAGACCTTTCCACAGCGCATAGCAATGTAATACTTTGCAAATACGATCTTTAGCGGGCATTGTATGCTCTGTGCTTGTCAGCTCAACATGGCCAGACCTTGTGAGGGTCCCTTAAGGGGGAGAGGTGGTAAGGTGGGTGGTTGTGGAAACGATTGAAGGGGCGTTAGTGGCAAAGGTTTAGAATTGAGAATAAAGGAGTGCTGTGCATAAGGCCGGTGACACGGCCCTGTGTCAGGCGGCGTATCAATGGCGTGCACAGCATCCCTCTATTGCTGCTTCGCAGGTGGTCGTGAGCTATAGTGTCTCTGAAAGAGGTAATAAAAGGAGTGGCAGGAAACGGTGCTCATAAAAAAAATTACTGAAATGGAATAAATAAGAGGAAAGTAAAAGGAAAGAAAGGAGCGAGAAAACAAAAAGGAGAAATATCATATAATGATCATGATTTCTTTTGGCATACCCTTTGAAATCGGGTACACAAATAATAATCTAGTTTACGTGAGCTAATTACAGTCCTGCATTTTGGCTTTCTGAACTTCATCTCGTAAAGCCACCTATGCACTTCTTTTTCAGCAATACTGTACACATCTGTTATCTTGACCGCTGACCAGTTTATACTCCCTTCAGCATAACTGCGAGTCGGCCTAGTTGGAACAGATTCATTTTTAAACAAACTTTTTTTTGTGCAGAAACAGGGATAAAGAAAAAAAGCAACACAAGGACGAGTGCTTTCTAACAACTGGCTTTATTTTCCAAGAACCACCTGCTTAAATACCAGCAGATCTGTGCGATCCAATCAACAGAACACGCCAATAGCGCATATAACAACACTCGTGAGAAAATGCCGCAGATCACCAAAAAACCAGTTGTTAGAAAACGCTCGTCCTTGAGTTGCTCCTTTTCTTTGTCCCTCATTGTTTTGCACAAAAAAAGTTTGTTTAAAAATGACTCCCTTCAGCTTTGAATTCCAGCAGTTCTGGAAGGTGGACAATTCCCACGGTTCCAGCTTGGTGTATCAGGGCATTCCATTGCAACGTCCTGAGTCATCTGCATGTTTTTTCAACTGCAGATAGGCACGTAGCCAGGATTCTTTTTTGGACAGGGCCCAAGCCTCCAGTGGTCCGAATAAACTGTTTGCCACAATATGTGTGTGTGTGTGTGTGTGTGTGTGTGTGTGTGTGTGTGTGTGTTACGAAAACATACTAGAATACTCCACGCACAGAACAAGAACCCTCTGATTGAAATTCAAGTTCATTTGAATGCATCCAACACCCAAGTAATTAAAATTGTGTGTTCAGGGTGGCGTAATGTTCTCTGTGCTTCATAGTGGAATGCTAAGTTGAATATAGTCATTAAAAATCGCTTCACGCTTGCCTCTCCTGATATGTTTGATGTATTTTCATGACATAAATGGTGTCTAGCTGAGTATATATAGGCAAGTAAATTTTTGGAGGAGTATAGAACAAAAATTGGATAATTATTTGCAGCTGTAGTTTGCTCTTTGTTAATAGCTACGATTTTAACGCACCAAAAGAATGCGAAATGTCCACCACATTGGCAAAAGATGCAGCAGCAAAACGCGATGACAGCCATACATGAGGGTGCAATTTCAAATACACATATAATGTATATGCAAAGCATAATTCTTTGGATAAAGTACGGATTGCCTACTTACGACCTGACACCAACTCTATGATCAAGGCACTCATGCAAGACCTTACAAAGGCACACAGGGTGCACGATGACAACGGCCACAGACACTTATATATGATCAACCCAGATGGTAAATTCTGTTTGCCCCCAAAGGTTATGCGGAGCAAAACGTCATTGCTACACAGGATTTGGCTGGGCGTTGCTTTCACCCGTCGCTACGTGCCCCTCATCGGCCAGTCGAACAGCCCCGATTGTGAACACTGCCAGCTGCGTGAAACGCTGGAACACGTACTGTGCGATTGCCCAGCATATATGCTGGAACAAAGGACCTTGTAAAGTTCCCTAGCCAGCGTTGGCAGGCAACCACTGTCAGAGGATGCTATCCTCTGCCCATGGTCTGACACTGCAACTCCAATGTGGGCAGCTGAAGTGCTGTTGAAGTTTCTGCAGGATGCCAAGCTAGACTCGGTATCCTGCAGAAACTTTCACTTTGACATGACATACTCTTAGATAGGTACTATTGTATAACATGTAGTTGCTAATGATGTCCCAATTAATGTTTCTGTCACTTCAGCTGGAACCATGCAGAACCCAACAATAATCATGTCGTAACTTATGTTCAGTGGCCAGTGTGGAAATCACACCTTCACAGCCATACAATATTCGACGTGGTCATTCTTCGTGCTGCTGCCACCACATATATACGCTCGCGACCCCAAATGCATAACTGCGTACTCAATTTACACAAACATGTTGGTTCACCTGGTAATGGTTTGCGGAACTCCGAACAATGCTGGATAGCCAGGTACAGTAAAGCCTTGTTAATATGTGCCAGCTTAATAAGTAATCACAGTTTAAATATATGGTTGCAATGAATCCCCTGTCCTGCCACTATTGAACCTAATTGATTGGCTGATCACTTAAGCTGTAGTCTGTTAACGCATGCCAAATGGTCATTGAGTAGCATTCATTTTTTGGCGCATAGAAGCCCAGAATTGGTGAAATGTTGTACGCGCAGGCCATAAATACAGAAATTATGCCGCACGAACCTTTCCAGGAGTGCAGTCACCACCGATAGCGACGTCAAAACATGGTAGCCAGGACATGTTTTCTGCTCCCATAGTTGCTAGTATTTCTATGTCGTCGTCATGGAGGACAACATGGACGATGGTCCTTCCGTATACAATGCAGCTAGTGCATTGACCGTCATGGTGGCGTTTGCAGAGAAGCGGGGCCTTGTGGAGAAACTGGCTGGTGGACTTTGCAAAGTTTGAGGATGCCGTCATAGTTGCAAGCCCGCCATGGCGGCAAGTGAAAATCAAATTTTTTGTTGCCTGCTCGTGAATAAAACATGCCTGCATGTGTGTGTGAGTGAGAGTTAACAGGTTTTCTGGCCGGTAAATCTATAGCTGCTCACCTGCAATTGCAGTTTAGTTGATACATCGATTAGTGCGTACCTGTGCACGTTTCCTGCCAACTACATATTAACGAGGTTTTAATGTACATGAAAAATGGTTCACATAACATCGATTCCCACAGTGCATGGCATCAGATCAATTTTTATTGAGCGATATCACAACGTATGCTCTTGCATATAGAAGGCGTAAGGTTATTCAATGAAAAGACAGCATGCCGATTTTACTATGCCGTCTCCTACCTAAGTGCATTTAACTGTGTGACCGTAATAACGAAACATAACTTTAATACAGTTCCCTTTTCTTTTAAAAGGTGTTCTTTTGTCCCAGGTTCGATTATTTGCTTCACACTGCGGTTTTTATATGCCGGGTCTTCTTCATTAATATGGAGACAACTTTGCTGATGCTGGCTGGCACTCGGTGAATGAACATGTGATCCAGCCGATTAAGCCACTCTGCAGCTGTTGTGTTCTGCAAATATGATTCACTTTCTTCAGTGTTGACTGCCGTCAATAATTTAAGGAGTGTGTGAAGTTTCAGGAGCAGGTCTCCGTCACATTCATCTAGAGTGTCCATTGAGTATGGCGCGGAAGTTCTTTTCCTTGCGTGGCCTGACATTTTGCCTTCCAGATATCACATTCCCCTTTGATGTACCTGGGCCCATCCTTGAATACGTGCCTACAAACACTTATAATCCTGTTGTGAATATTTGCTCCTGTATATTTTTGTCTTGAGCAGCAAGTTTAGGCCTTAAGAGGTCATCGCCATTTACGTTATTGTTCAAATTTTCTTTCCCAATTTCTTGCTTGTCGGGTTGGTAGAACTCTGTGGACTTTGTTTCTATCATTTTCATCTAATTTACCATCTTTCTTGTTTTAATGCCTCTGGGTTGTTTGTATTTTCAATTACTCTGTACTTGGTTGCCAACTTTAACCCGCCGCAGTTGCTTAGTGGCTATGGTGTTCGGTTGCTAAGCACAAGGTCGCGGGATCGAATCCCGGCCACAGCGGCCGCATTTTCGATGGGGGCGAAATGCGAAAACACCCTCATACCTTGATTTAGGTGCACATTAAAGAACCCCAGGTGGTCGAAATTTTCGGAGTCCCCCACTATGGCGTTCCTCATAATCAGAAAGTGGTTTTGGCACGTAAAACCCCATAGCTAAATTTTTTTTGCCAACTTTAACATTTTCCTTCATTCCATCGCCATGCTTTTGAGGTAGAGATTATTGTACACTCCAGCAACCCATTTCGTTTTTTTATGTACCTGATACCTTCCCCAAAGCCACTTTTGCTCTGTACGTTTCAAAAAAAAAAATTCCAGCATAATACATCCTGCAATAATAATAATTTGCACACAAGAGGATACCCGTGTAAGGAAAGCGAGGTAGTGAATGTCAATGTTAATGCAATTAGCATCGAAGCAATGTAGCGGCACATTGTACTAGGCACTTGCACCGCCAATCACGTTATGTATGAGGCGCGTACTGCAGCTGGGCTCCTCTTTCGCACTTTCCTCTGGATACGTGCACCAATGAAGAGGGACTTGAAAGAGGTTAGTGCCTAAGTTGCCTGTTCAGGCACATGAGCAATAGCACATACATAGTGACCCATGTTGTCTACCAAGACAGCCAGAAGCAAGTTGTCTATTTCCATACATACCCAGTTAACCATGTGGCCAAGACAGCAGCCAGCGCGTGCCTAGTGAGCCAAGCTTGTAGAGGTCACTGGGCGAAAGACATTAGATTCATGCTGTAAAGTGGGCATCGCTTTTTGGCCCATTGCTTTTTGGCTAACCATTATTCGTTTTGAAATTCCTTGCACCACTCCATATTTATTGTGGCCCTAAAGTGCTGCGTGTTTAATTATAGCTGCCTTGGACTTAGTGGGCGCAATGCGCATAATTTTGTTTACAGCTTTCTTCCTACACTGTACCACCAGGGGCGTAGCCAGAGGGGCGAGTGCTTGTGGGGCTTCAGCCTCTCCTCCCCCGAACTTTTTTCGTGCTGTCATGCACCACCGACCAAAACAACCCCCGTCGCCAGAGATAATGCGGAATTTTGTCTAGAATGGCTTTTTCACGCTTGAAAAGAGATTTCAGCACGAATATTGCAAAATTGGGCTGGATTTCGAGGCAAAGCCCATGCAATGGGAGTCGCGTAACCCAAGGAGCCCCGTCCGAGCACAAAGTTTCAAGGGCGTTTTGATGGCGAGCGGGCTCGTCACGGCATCTCGCGGAGGCCACGGAATCTACGGAGCGCATGGATTTTAATTCCAAAACTTTATGGGTATTAAGTTCTCATAAACTTTTGATGCGAAAGGTGCACTGACATTTCCAAAGTCGTGCTTTAGATTTTCAAGTCCGGAACTTTGTGGGTTTAATGTTGTTGTAAACATTTGATGCCAAATGTGCATTGACTTTTCTAAAGTCGTAGGTTAACCCGCCGTGGTTGCTCAGTGGCTGGGGTGTTGGGCTGCTGAGCACGAGGTCGCGGGATCGAATCCCGGCCAGGGCGGCCGCATTTCGATGGGAGCGAAATGCTAAAACACTCGTGTACTTGGATTTAGGTGCACGTTAAAGAACCCCAGCTGGTCTAAATTTCTGGAGTCCTACACTACGGCGTGCCTCATAATCAGAAAGTGGTTTTGGTACGTAAAACCCGATAATTAACTTTTTTAATGTCGTGGATCGGACCACACAACTAGACAACCCAAATGAACACATGAAGTGTTGGGTTGGTTCAGACGAAGTGTTGGGGTGGTTCATTTATGTCGTCATGACACAGAAAATAATATCAACATTTATTTTCACTTGCACCAAGGCATTCGTGTCAAGACACTAAAGCCAGCAAAGGTAACATGGTTCTTATTTACTTTTCTACACTAGACTTTTATTCGCGAAGACACATTCAGCCTCCTCATTTTTTTTTTTTTGTTCTCGCTACCCGCGGGCTGTCAGAGCCAGGCAGAGCACATGCGCTTTTCTCATGTACTTCGACAGCAGCCGCCAAAGACATGGGTGATTTTCACAGACTCAAAAGCAGCCCTACAAAGTATGTGGAACAGGCACAAGCGTTGCAATAATCAACCAGCAGCATTTGACATTGCCTATCTTCACCACAGGGCTAAGATTGCTGGGCATTGCATAAAGTTCCAGTGGATACCTGGCCATGCCGGCATTTCGGGAAATGAAAGAGCGGACGAAGCTGCCAGAAATGGACTCCAATACCGCAAGTTCAAAAGAACATATTTTACTAAAGCCGACGCTTCAAACATGGCAAAAAAATGCCTATCAAGAAAAAGACCGCATCTTGAATCTGCCGCTTCACCAAGACAACTTCCTACGTTACATTGACCCAGAAATGAGACCGAAAATTCCACGACCACTTACTTCCTCGACACTTAGAGACATTGTACCATCGTCTTCGACTGAACGTGGCATACACGAACAATTATCTGTACCGAATAGGACTTAACACTAACCCATACTGTACCACGGCGGCCGCATTTCGATGGGCGCGAAATGAGAAAACACCCGTGTACTTAGATTTAGGTGCACGTTAAAGAACCCCAGGTGGTCGAAATTTCCGGAGTCCCCCACTACGGCGTGCCTCATAATCAGAAAGTGGTTTTGGCACGTAAAACCCCATAATTTTTTTGAACCCATACTGTGATAACTGTCGCAACTTAGAGACAATTGAGCACATATTACTAGAATGCCCCGCGTACCGCGACGAGAAACAATTTTTTGAGCACCAAATGGACATGATTTGCCACGAACCGTTAACGTTACCGAGCATCTTAGGTCCAATGCCCGGCCCTTCAAAACAGCGACGGGTTTTGGATTTATTGTTCAAATACCTGACAGAAATTGATCAAATAGGAAAGCTTTAAAAATTGCATCCTTCCTATACAAAAGCCTAAATTTACCCGCCATTTCACCTGTAAATATTAGTATCAGGTCCACTCGGACATTTCATATTTATTTTTATCCTTTTTTTCTCCCACTCTTTTCTGGAATCCTTTAATTCCATCCCCCATCCCTATACAGAGTAGCATGCCAGCGGTTATATACGCGCCGGAAAAATTCTCTGTTTTTCTAATAAAGAGCCCTCTCTCTCTCTCTCTCGCATTGCCTCGACCACCACGCGGCGCTCTTCGATTTGCATTCGTTTTGTGCATGCTTCGAGCTTGCTTTTATTCTTTATTTGCTGATTTTTGCCTTTAAATAGTAATTGAGTGGTTTTCTTTTTATTTCCTTTTTTGTCTCTCGTATTGCGGGTGTGCTTCGTGTACATTTGTTTTACAGGATGGTTAGACCGTCCTTTCGTGCCACGTGCTCCAACACGTGCAGCCGAGTGGGACGTTGAGTGTTTGTAGTCTTTAAATGGTAGCTTGGAAGTGGCAAGACAAATAGCTATTAGTAGTTTTACTGTGCGTATTTTGGTAGGAAAGTGAGAGCGTGGCCGCGTGGTTGAGCGCGTGCGAGAGCGTGTCATGCCCTCGGTATCCGCGGCATTGATTGTTTTGAAACAGTGGTGAGAGTTGCTTTGCGACATTTTGAGGATTTTGATCCTGTGCGTATCGGTCTTTGCTCAAAGGCACGCGCTCTGCATTGATAGAGTATTATTGTATTTGCCACACTAGTAGCATTATTATAATATTGTAGCACTTGCAAAAAGCCGTGCAATACATGGCGAGAAAGCCGGGAAAGCAAGCAGTGCGCGGGGGGTCCCGCAAGGCAGAGGACGAGACGGATGAGGATGGAGAGGGCATTGAATCAACCGGCACAAAATGGGATGTCGATACTAGGCTGCAGAAAACGAAGGCTTTCCAGGAAGAGCTTCTCAAACAAGTGCAAGAGTACAAAAAGGAGCTAAATAGGGAGCGTGATGCACGGATGGTAGTGGAAAAGAGACTTGAGGCAGCCGAGGAAAAGCTGAACAGGGCCGCCATTGTGAACGAGAATGTGCGTGATAATGGAACACAGACCCCCGACGCGACAGGCGAGGGAGTGTCAGCGAAATACGTGGAATGCACGCCGCGTGATGAAGGGTTAGCTGGAAAGAGCGGCACCTACCTTGAGGCCGCCACGGGAAAAAGCAGGAGCCCAGGGGACAATGCCCCTTGTTGAGTTCGAATCACGCGGAAAAGGACAAAGGGAAGCAGGGCGACGTAGGAGAGAGTAAAAGGGTGATCATCGCCGGTGACTCAAACCTGGCTGGGCGCCCAAAAGCAACTGTGGAGAGGGTGAAAGGGGACAAAAAAGTGGCGTTAGGGACATTTCCAGGGCGGACACTGGGCTCTGTCATGGAGCGAGAAAAAGAAAAGCTCGCGGAAAATGCCCACGCGCGCAACCTTGTCATAGTAGCAGGTGGGCTGAATGACGTCCTAAACAGGAAAGGGCCAGGACTAGCCCAGCGCTTGGCGAAGGAGGTGGACGACTTGCGCGACCTATCCCCTCGGGTGCAGATCGTGGTGTGCACGGTGCCGGAGGTACCTGTACGTGACAGCCACGTACAAAGAGCCGTAGTGGCTGCTAATGAAGCAATATATAAAATGAGCCGAGAGAAAGGCTTCGAGGTTGTCGAAGTAAACAAGGAAGTGAGAAGTTGTGGTGGTTTTCAACGACACGGGATCCACTTCAATTACAGGCTGGCACGAGAAGTTGGCTGGCGACTTTGTGGTCTCGCTGTTGCTTTTTTAGGGGGCCCGTGGGCGCTCAGGAGGTCAGAGTAAATAGTAAGGAAGAAGGTCCCCTAAAGGAACATCAGAAGAGCATCGCCGTCGATAACAGAAAAAGGAGGAAAGCAAGAAAAAGAGCTCGCCATGGAATAGGCTGCATAAACATGCAGGGCGGCAGAAGAAAAGAGTAGTGGGCAGAGATTGAGGAGCAGTTACATAGAGAACAAATAGGGATGTATGCGGTTACAGAAACGCACCTTAGAGACTCAGAAGAGCCGCCAGTTATAGAGAATTATGTTTGGGAAGGGTGCAACAGAACTAAGTAGGAAAGAAAGGGAGGGGGAGTCGGAATGCTTATCCATCAGGGAGCCAAATGGGAAAGAGTAAATTCACAATGTCAAGTGCATTTTTGGTTATCAGGTACAATGAGTGGGAAAGAAACTTGGCTGGTGGTTACGTATTTGTGGACCGGAAAAAATTGCGCAGAGAAGAATAAAGAGTTAGTGGAATGCATAAGCGCTGATATTAAGGGTTTCGGGAATGGTGCTGAAATTGTCCTATTAGGTGACATGAATGCCCACATACAGGATTTAGATGGCTATACGGACAACATAACCTCGTTATCGTGAATACAGTGCCTAAGTGTCAAGGACAGATCACATGGAAGTGGGAAACCGGCAACCGACCATTGATTACTGTCTGATGACAGAAGGAATTCATGATAAGTTGAGAGAAATGGTCATCGATGAGGAAGGGAGTATAGAGAGTATCATTTTAAATATGGGATATGTAGTTGGGAAAGAGAGCAAGGAGAGCAAAATGGCCAGTCCAAATTTGAACGCTGAACAAATAGCAAATATAGTCACCAGAATTGAGGAAGAACTTGGCAAATGGCCTAGTAAAGAGTGGGAATATGGTGAGCTTCTAAGTGTAATAATGACATAAATACGGAAAGAGAAACAACATGTTCGTTGGAAAAGAAAAGAGAAACCGAAAAGCTGGTGGATCAAAAAGATACGAGAAGCGATCGCCGAGCGACAGTAAGCATCTCGAGAGCACAGGCAGGCAAAGAAGGCGCAGTTGCCGCAGGATGAAGTAACCAGTGAATGGGAAATATAACGCGATGGTTCAAATACTGGCGCAAGCAAAATTAAAAGGTGAAAGTGAACGTTGGTTGTCAGAAATACGTGAGAAAAAAGAAGGCCGCACCCAGAATATTTTGGAACCACATAAAATTATTAGGCAAGAAGTCAACAACAATACAACAACATATCCCAGACGAAGATGAAAACGGACTGGAAGGAGAAGCGGCAATAAATTACATCATAAAAGTAACAGCCGAATCTTTCCAAGGCAATGACGAGGTTGTATTTGAAGAAAAAAAGAGCATGAAAGAGACCCAAGTGGAAAAGGAGCTGGTGCTGACAAATTTAAACTGGAAGAAAGCAGAAGAGAAAATTTCTAAGCGCACAGCCGCAGGGCTAGACGAGGTTCCCGTTAGGCTGATAAATGAACTAGGACCAAAAAGTAAGAAAGCTCTGGTGAAAGCAGTGGAAAAAACTTTAAAAGATAGACGAATACCAGACAGTTGGCGACAAAGTAGAATGAATTTAATTTATAAAGGCAAGGGGAGAAAGACAATTCACTCGTATAGACCGTTGACCAGTACATCGGTAATATACAGGCTAGCAATGCAGGCAATCAAATTAAAGCTTAAAGCATGGGCAGGGAATAATTACATTTTCGGAGAGCTTCAGAATGGCTTCAGAATAAGTAGACGTTTGGATGATAACTTGTTTGTTCTATACTCAGTGTATTGAAATATCAAAAGCAGAAAGCAGGCTGTTGTATGTGGCCTTTTTATACATTACAGGAGCCTACGACAACGTAGACCGCAAAATTTGTGGGATATTCTGGAAGGGGAAGGCTTAGGTAACGATTGTCTACAGCGTTTGAGAAATTTACCTAGAAAATACCGTCTGCGTTGAATGGGAAGGGATGAGGAGCGAGGCGAAGGTTCTTATCGACACGGGACTGAGGCAGGGGTGCCCTTTATGTCCGCTGCTCTTTAGGGTGTACATGGTGAGGATGGAGAGGGCGCTAGAAGGAAGTAATATCGGGTTTAATCTCTCATACAAACAGGCAGGTACAGTAGTAGAGCAGAAGCAAAATGATTTGGAACGTCTGGCTAATATCTGTAGACAGGAAGGCAACAATTTAGGTTTGAAATTTAGTGTTAGAAAATCAGGTCTTATGGTATTCAATAAAAACAGTGAACAGACAGTGGAGATACAGGTCCAAGAAATACCTCGGGTAACAGTATATAAATACCTTGGTATAGGGTTAAACGAAGACAATAGATATATGGAAACACAGGAAAAAGTCATAACAGTAAAGGGGAAGAGAAATGCAGCCATAATGAAGCACAGAGCGCTGTTGGGATACAACAGGTACGAGGTCCTCCGAGGTATGTGGAAATGTGTAATAGTTCCAGGACTTACTTTTGGAAATGCGCTTGTTTGCTTTAAATCAGGGGTACAACCAGGGCTCCACGGGAGCCAAAGGTCAGTGGGTCGCCTCGCAATGGGCGCTCACGGGAAGACTACAAATGAAGCTGTGCAGGGTGATATGGGCTGGAGTAGCTTTGAAGTGAGGGAAGCTCGCAGTAAAATTGAGTATGAAGAACGGCTGAGGATTATGGAAGAAAGTAAATGATCTGGAAGAGTGTTCAGGTATCTGTACAGGAAAAACATTGATTCACAGTGGAGGAAAAGAACTAGGAAGTTTATCAGCAAGTATGCGACCTGTAGGGTGGGCAACACAGCAACAAAGAATGTCAAGTGGAAAGTCAGAGAGGCTGAAATAATCTCATGGGTGGCGGCAATGGAAAAGAAACCTGCCATGAGTAACTACTCTAGAGGAAAAAACCAAATCAGGAAAGAAACCATTTATGTTAACTCAAAGGGAAGCTCCTTACTTTTCGAAGCGAGATCGCGATGCCTTAGAACACGTACTTATAATGTGAGATATAAGAAGGAAGAAGCATTGGTGTGCTGCGGTAAAGCTAGAAAAACGATGGAACATGTGATATTAGATGGTGAGTATATCTGTCCAGTGGTCGATTTAGGCACCTCTGGTCTTCTTGAAGCCCTTGGGTTCAGCGATAACAAGGGGAAAATAAACATGTCTGTAATAGAGATTACTAAGATGCGATTGGAGGATTGGTGGAAGAGAAGTAGGGAAACGACAAAAGAACGGAGGAGTACACAAACAAAGTTCACAACAGGGGTTTAGAAAGTTTGGGTAGCGGCACATCCACATTGAAATCACCGACAACAACAACAGGGGTACTGTCATCGCAACTAATTCACGCAAAGTGAGTAGCCAGGAACCTTGCGGGACTATGAGTCATAGCATCTTTTGCTTGCTTACGGGGGTATAAGCCATTGGTGATGACAGTTTTCGACATGCTGTTCTGTATGCTGTATGCGGGATTAGAAATAATTTAAGCACTGTTCGCTTCACTTTGCTGAGTGCTTGTAGCTTCTGCCTTCGCATTTTTTTTTTGCTTGCTTACGGGCGTGTGAGCCATTGATGATGATAGTTTTCGTTCACGGAGAACGAAAATTCACGGAACCCTAGTCATACACGGCTTCGCTGTAAACTGTTTGATGCAATTCTCAGGAAACGAGATGAGCGCTGAGGTGCGTTGATACATGTTCTGCTTTAAGAGCATTGACACAAATCGGTGTGGACCGTCTGATGGCAAGGCGCACAAGATTAGTGGGCAAAACAAAGTTACGTAGTTTTGTGCTGCTGTGCTGACCTCCATAAGATTATTTTAATAGAACTCGATTACTTTCACCGTGACACACCTCGCCCCTGCTTATTAGTCGGCTCAGCGGGAACTTTTGTTTCTTTGCTCGAGACAGGGGCAGCGAGCACATTTCCCGATGAAGGTTCGGCCAGCGATGAGAATTAGTGCTGTCAAGACAGGTGACAACCATGGCTTAGGTCACCGTTTTCAATATGCTTTGTTCTGTGAAAGCGTCATACGTATTTAAAAATAAAACCAGAAAATTCGGAAGTTCAGGTTTGCTGGTACTTTACCGAACGAGTAGCTGCATCGCTAAACACACTGGGAAAAAGCGGCTTCGGATGGGGGCTGGATATGTTACACAGGCGCAATAGAAATATTCCCAGACGTTCCTGCGTTTCTTATAACATCGTTTCAATTTTTACGCTGATAAATTAATGTCTTCCGAGTGGTCTCCGGCAGTCTGGAAGTGCGTGAAGCGGAAATTATCTTATGTTAACCTAAGCAAACAATATATTTCTTTTTGCATTAGAAGGCGGTAATGAGATTTACATGCAAAAAAACAGTGCAAAGTGTGCTTGACTATTGCGAAAGATGGTAGAGCGTGGTGCAACTGATGTTCGAGGTTAACCGCTTGTAAAAGCGAAAATTGATTTTGATGGTCAGAAAATGTTTTATATATGCAACACCAAACGAACAAAATTATGGGCGGTATTTAAAATTCGTGTTCAGTTACAATGCCACTTAATCGATGCAAAATTTTGCCAATGATCTCTCAAATCGTGCTTCATTTCTAAAGCTACGTAGACTCTTACTTACTCGCTCGGCGCGATGTTTTACGACTGAGTCAGGAGATCGCTTCCCTGCCCGCGAATTATGTGGTTGTATGAAACTTTTTTATTGAAAAATTAAGTTCTGGCATTTTAAGTGCCAGAACCAACGATGATTGTGAGGCACGCCATGGTAGAGCGCTTCGGATTGATTTTGACACGTGGGGTTCTTTAACGTGCATTTGAATTTAAATGTACGCGAGCGTTTCCGCATTTTTCTCCCATTGAAATGCGGCTGCCGCTGCCGGTGCCGAATCAGTGACCTCGAGCTTATAGCAGGGTGATGCCGCAGCCCCTGGGCCATCGCGTCGCGGGGTGATATGGAAGGTATAATAAATACAACGTTTGTAGTCTTCCTAATGATGTAACTTATAAATCTAAAGCTTGATTAAGATTCAGACCGTAATTGGGGAGCGCCGTGCTAGGCTAGATGCAGTCAGAGCGCGACAAAACGCATCAGTGAGTGATTAAAAACTTTATTGAATATACATAAAATAAGGCATGGTGGCTGGGGCCCCTATTCCAGGGGCCCACTGGCACGAGCGGCTCGCTGGTCTTGGTCCAGAAGAGCCAATTGGCTCTCCCAACTCTCGATCGCAAGCCATGCCTCCTATTCCTCATTAGTGGATGTTGGTGTATTATGGGGCTGTCTATGTGCGGAGGCCTCCTAAGGCGCTCCCATGTGATGTATTTTATTGTGGGTGTGTATGTGCACTACGGGCACTCGATCGTCAGTAAACCTCGTGCGGTGTATTCTGTGCAGGTGATGCAGGTTGGGGTATGTATTCGTCTAAATACGACGCCAGTCGCTCTCCTGTTGGCAGTTTAAATTGGAGTGAGGATGTCCAAAATGTCACCGCTCCTGCCCTTGCTGTACGAGGACGTCACGAGAATAGGGTGGAAAGTCGTCGCTAGGCCATGCCGTTGCTCGGACGTTCAATCCTCGAGCAATACGGTCTGGCCTCGCGTTTCCTGCCAGTCCCTCGTGTGCCAGAAACCATATGATAGTGTGGTGCTCTTCTAGTTCTTATTAGACTTTTGCGCGCACAAAGACAGGACGTCGAACAAAGAAGAGACACACAACGTTGCGCATGTTGTGTGTCCCTTCTTTGTTCGATGTCCTGTCTTCGTGCGCGCAAAAGTCTAATAAGAACCATGTACAACCAACTCGCCCAAAACGTAACGCTTTTGAACTACCCTTCTACTTGGTTGCCTAAAATATTTCTTATTGTTTGGGGTGCCGTTCCATTTAGAAACAAGCGACAAACCGCTTGTGAGTCAGATAACATAACAGCCGAATTGGTTTAGCGCTCGGCGTCCTGAATGGCCAAGGCAATGGCTACAGCCTCTGCCACACATGTCGAGATGGTTTTCAAGGACGTCATTGTTATGTTGTTGTTACATGTAGAGACTATGGTGAAGGTGTCTCAGCTGATTCGACTGGCATCCGTATAATACAATCCCGGTCCCATGCCAAAACGTTTGTGAAGAGCCTTTACCCTTGCTCTTCGTCGTCCGGGATGGTACTTGGGGTGCATGTTTTTGGGAATTAGAGCCACCGCGATGTGCGATCGAACGTTGCGGTCTATCTGTGCCGTTTCCTGTCCACAGTACTGAGGTCTCAAGGGAAAGCCTAACCTCGCCAATACTTCCCTGCCATGCGTTGAAGAACAAAGTCGTTCTTTCTGAGCATATAACTTCGCGACTGCGTACTCGTCAAAAGTGTTGCGCAGACCCATTCCCTCGAATCTCTCTGTGCTAGCGCATTTGGGAACACCAAGGGCGGCTTTGAAGGCTTTTCTTGTTATTGTGTTTGCCTCTGTGACCTTTTGGTTTGTCAAGGCCTGATACGGAAGGGTGTGTGTGTGATGCGCCTAATTACGAATGCGTGAACCAGGCTGATAGTCTCTCCCTCAGTTAGGCCGTCTCTGCGTCTTGCTACTCTCCGTATCATTCTGGCCACGTTTCCCGTGACCCCGTTTAGTTCTTAAGGGTGTGGGATCTTCCAGCGTTCTGCTGCATCCACATCCCCAATATTCTGAGTGTCTCCACTTCACGAACCGGCGCCCCGTCGAGAGTCAGAGTGATTGGCACCCAGTCCGTCTTTCTTGCGCATTTCGCACACACCCGAATGAATTCCGATTTTTCGGGTGTGCACGCCATGTCGGCCGCCCTCGCGCATTACACGACTGCGTCCATAGCCTTTTGAAGAGTTTCTTGCTTGTCCCCATTGCACCCCTGGTGAGCCCAGAGTGTGATGTCATCGGCATATATCGCACAGCCGATATTCGGGTGTTTATCAAGCTCCAGGCCTAGCTTTCTCATCCCTACATTAAATAGCAGTCGAGAGAATATAGCTCCCTGAGGGGTGCCTTTGTCGGGACAGTTCAAGGTGTCGGACCTCGTGGAGCCTAATCCGATTGTGGAGCCTAATCCTAAGCCACTCAGGAAAGAGCGCGCGTAGTTATAAATTCCTGTTCCGCAGTTCACTGCTTCCAGTCCTTCCAGAATAGTGGGGTGGGAGACGCTGTCGAAGGCCTTTTTGATATCCAATGCCGATACAAATTTATCGTCCGACCCTCTGTTGGGGTGCAGGACCTCGTACTTTAGTGGTAGAAAAACATCCTGCGCCGACACGTGGGGTCGGAAACTGAACATGTTTTTTAGTTTTGTGTGGTTCGAGAGCCGGATCTGCACAACCTTTTTAAAGAGTTTCCCCGCGCATGACGTTAGGGAGATGGGACGATGATGTTACGAGGCTTGCGCGGTTTAGGAATGAGAATAACTTTTGCTTCCTTCCATTCTTTTGGAAGGACGCAGTTCTCTGTCCAGACAGTGCGGTTAAGGAATTTTGTCAAGCTCTTGAAAATGAAGCTATTCTAGCCGGAGCGTAGCAGACGACAAAGGCGGTCCCCCTACTGACGTCACCGGTTCGCCGTTCGCAGCGCTGACACCGGTTGCGCACTAGACTATTGGCGGCGAGGAGTTACGGAGTCGCCATCTATCGGAAGCGCCTCGCTGGCGTAGTATGAGGGATCACGCGGCGCACTCCTCATAGGTTTTGCTGTCAGCGCTCACTGAAAACACCACGCGCGAGCTCTCCCGGACATTTCTGTAAGTACTTTCGAAACGAGAGAAGTTGTTGACTGTCTAAATAATAATCTTGGGCAAACTGAAAGCACACAATCGTTTAGAGACGCTATCTCTTTACCGAATACGTACAGTGAATGCCACTGCGCGCGGTCGCCGCGATGGAGTCTCCCGAACCGGCGTCTTGCGTGAAAGGTAGGTAAACGCTGAGAGCAAACTATGTGAAATATGTTGTTATAGTGTTTGCATAACTAAATGGAGCGTAATAGAACGAAGCCTCAATGCAGCGATCGCACAGATTCGCAGCGACCGACTGCGCGTCGGCATGCTTGTCCGCGCACTGTTTCTCTTTCTCCGCGCGCGCGTTCTCGCACCGTGCCATGAGCTTCACACTGCAGAATACGAGCATTTGACAGTATACAAGCAACCATTGTTGCGTGGGAGCTATCAGAGCTGTTCAAAAATAACTTCATTGTAGAGACTTCGACGCCTACAGGGACTATGATGTGCCGTCGCGACGATTCAATCTTCTTTTGTTTGTTTATTCTAAATTCTTGGACGTTTCAATATTATTTTTCGAGTTGCGTCGCACTGTATGTTTATCGGTGTTCTCTGCGTACAATTTCCCGCTGCTCCGTTTTTGTAATCCAGTGCATTAATTCATAACACAAACATGACCACATGCCATGCTTTTTTTAAATGTGCTTCTTACCGCTGGCTTTCCACTCCACTGAACTTGCCAGTATCTATAGCATCGACAAGTTGATAGACCAAACCGTCATAACATTAGTCGTGCAGCAGACTCAGGCGAGCGTCTCAGTGCGCGTTTTCAGAACATCGCAGACCGGGCGCCGTAGCAGAAATCTTCCTCGCGTCTGTGCTTGCTGCATAACCGAGTTGTAGCCGATGACTATTTGCCGGCTTTACGTTTCGCGAGCCAAGCTTCACGCAGCTTCTTTTCCTGCGGCTACGTGTGAATAAGGCTGACACCGGCCTCCGTTACGTGCGTCCGGCCCTGCGGCACCGAGCAGTAGCATACCATGTTGCGCGCCTTCAAAGGCAGCCACTACCTATTGTAGTGCTTTCAAGCGTTGTAAAGGAGACACTCGAAGCGGGAAAATTTCGCCACTAAATGAGCACCGCAGCGTACGAGGGAATTCAAACTCGTTTTCAGCTAGCTTCGGCGCTCCCGAAGCAGCCGACGCGGCTCATATGTCCACGTGATCCCTCCTAGCACGTCACGCCGACGGTGGCGCCAGCTTTTCCAGTGGTGGAGCTCGAGGCCTATAGGTTGGTTGAGGAGACGCGCTCCAACCGCCCAAGTTAAGCATGTATTCAAGTAATCACATAACGCAAATAACCAAATAGTCTATGTTATGTGCATTGTCTATGTTAGCTCAATGCCCTGTAATGGGTAAGCGTCATTATTTGGAAGCAGGAAGACGAGGAAGAACAAGCAGAGCCTGCCGGGCAAAGCAAAGCAAAACCTTCGTGTTCTCAGTTGCTCCACGGCGTCTTGTCGGTAACCCGTCACGGAATAATGCCCCAGTCTAAGGTGTCTCCGACCAATCGAGGGCCCTCGGAGGATTGCCGTGAAGTCAAGCGTCCCGCGGTGACGTACGAGGATGGAAAGGACAGCTCGGGTGGCTCTCACAAGCGCCGCAGCAGGCAACGTACGCGCTCGGGCAGGAGCCCTAGCCCTCCGGCGAGTTCCAGTCAACCTGCCACCGAAACGCCCCCGGAAAGCTCTCACGAACAGAAAGAACTTCCCGAGGAAGGCGGAAAGAAGGTGGTAGGCGAGGGCGAGTCCTCGCTCGGCAAGAACGAAGCCGAAGCGAAAGAATGCGTAGCTGCGACGAATGGCAACGTCGGCCAGAGTAGCGAGGATCAGTCGAAGCGCAAGGTGACCGAAGGAGATCGGCAGCAAATTAGCGAGACACCGTCGCAGTCGTCGCGCTACGACCACTCCATGCCTCGACCGGGCGTCTTCGAGGTACCGCCTGGTAAGTCGTCTTAAGCTCTGCGGCACCAATATTCTCACTCTCTGCAGAAGTTCAGCAGCGTTGTTCGTTTATTTGAATTTAGTAACACGGCCCCGTGAGTTTCATTGGGCAAATGAGGCGTCACATTTCACTTCTGTATGAGGAATACGTTGAAAAATAAATAAATAAATAAATAAATAAATAAATACAAGCAGTGGGCGAATATATGAAGTTTGGAATACGAATCGAATATTACTCTCTAACTATCGTATTAAAAATAATTTGTGCTTTTCAAACACCGAAACTAACTAAATATATCTTAGAAGCCAACTGGTAAAGTCTTGTTGTTCTTCGTCTGCTAGACACATTATCATAAGTTATCACGGGCTCTATATAGTAATGCTATTATAGTTTTATATCATAACCGACGCAAAAAATAAGGCGCTAACGCAGCGCTGTTTGAATAGTCCAGTCAAACGCACTACTCTACTATAAGGACATGAGTTTTGTTTGCTTTCAGAGTCAATAGGACTGCCTACCTTGACATGCTTTTGGGCTGATAAAGAGGCAACAAACGCGCAGTAGTATAGGGATTTTCGGGGGGCCGCATATAGTTGAGTGAAAGCAGATAATGGGCGAGACGAGTGGTGCCGCCGTCTGCGATTGGTCCGGTTCCCCTTGCTTAGCTTTCGGTGGCTGGTCTGAAATTGCTGTGGTGAGCCACGCGGACTTAAAAATGCCGCTAGGAAGGATCCTCAGCGAAGGAGGGCTGGCATGGTGATGTGGTATACTTGCCGAAAGGGCTCGACAATGTTAAAAGACATGCAATTTTTTTTATACGCAAGGAATTCTATTCTTGCCGGCAGCTCCGAATGGCCAGAGCCAAAGCGACCGACAGGCAGCTGTATTTTATTATTTTTAGAACGGAACACTCTGTGGCTATACCGAAAGAAAATAAGTTTTCTACTGCATATTAATCTCTAGTAAGTGCGTACCCGTCACTTTGACGTGGTGAGTTTTAGCGGCTTTCTGGCCGCGAAGCACGGCAGACAGGCGCAGTGGTTGTCTGCCACACTTCGTAGCCAGGAATATTTCAGGCTACAGCGGAGGGCTAACGGAAAGCGAGTTTTTTTTTGTTTTTGCTTGGGCAGATAAAAAAAATACAATCTAATAAACCAACAGGAATGCATATTTATGTATAAATGTGTAAAAGTTTCGACAAATTGTATCGTTAATATAGTCAGCACTGCTGTCGGGGCTTCTGCGGGGTTCGCTCTTTGGACATCGCATACGCAGAAAGAAAGCTGTCTGCAACCAGCGACGCCTACTGTCTACGGAACTGACGCAACGGATACACAGTGATCCCACGTTGTGTATAAAAAAGTACTTTGCGAACTGTACACGGTTGCTGTCGTTAACACAGCGCAATACGGCAGTGAATCTAGCAGGGAAGCGTCAACGCCTCTCAACCCGTCCTCCTACGTGTATTCGAGAGAGGACGCCTCAATCACGCGAAAAACACACGCACACACAGATTACTCGCACTACACTATACGCATTATATAAATAGGGACCCATACAGGCTTCCGCACTTGTAAGCCCTACCGAGCCTTTCCATCAAATAAACGCACCTTGTGGGACTGCCCCGCCAACTCCACTTTCGGAAAAACAATATACTTTCTCAACTGCCACTGAACCAGCGTCCCACGGCAGCTGGGAGGAGTGGACTACTACCCCACGAAATTTGGAAAAAATGTGGTGGCCGAGTTTGGTGTAGCAAGTCAAGAACGTGCTGGTTCAGGAGGCATGGAGCCTACCAGGAGGTCCGGACTGGGGCCTTTTGGGACTAATAAATGTGATTTCTCTCTCTACCGCAAATCCGAAGCTGCCTACGATGATTTTGGGCACTTTATCTGTGATAATGTTCATATTAGGCGGTAACATTATAAAAATCGTTATGGTATGTGCGACAATTTTACTTACTTTGCCTATTACAGAGCCTCTATGAAGAACATTGTTTCCTTAATTAGGGTAGCTCCTCTGAGATTTCAGCAGCTTCATTTCACATGACTACTAACGCTTTCGCTAACTGCAAATGGTGCTGCGATAATTGAAAACTAGGTAACCGTTGAGCGCTGTTAGTGTAAAACAGGCTCGTTGTGTCGTTGCATGGTCACGTGGACGGGCAAGGCCGGGATGATGCAGTGATTCTAATTCATCTTCAGTGTCCGAGCGGTGATCTACTTATAATTTATCATTAGGGTTGGCCTGCCATGCGCGGTGATTGATAAAATAAATATAATCGATCAAAGATGATCTTTACACGTTATGTATGTACAGGATAAAATTTTGTCCAAAACGTAACTTTACATTATGTAACGTAAAACGTAACTTTCCCTTATGAAGAAATAAGTTTAGTATGCCGAGCACATCTGAGTGGAAGAATACGTGTGATTCTGCCCGTGTAAGCATGACTCCTAGGAGGAAGAGAGAAAACGTTCATTGACAGTAACCTTAGTACGACTCCTAAGCGAGAACATATACAGGGTGTCCCACGTAACTTGAGCCAACGTTTTAAGAACGAAAGGCACTCCGGAGGCGAGTTGAATCGAACGCATATTGTTGGCACTAGCCTAGAGTTACTCAGGCTATTTTTCCCTCAACTAACAGATTAATTACGTTTAATTAATCAACTTTTTAAGTATCGGCTGCAGATCCCAAGTGTGATGCGCAAAGTTGTAGAGCACCTTGAGAAACTTCTTAATAAATGGTTTCCAACATGATATATCTCAAGTGGTCATTTTTACCGCTTTCCAAAGAAAGCCCGCGAATTATGAATAAAAAAAAAAAAACACGTGACTGGGCGCTTGGCGCACTGATATTGTGCTGCTCTAAAGCGTGCAATGGATGAACAGGGTTGGCTGCAGCGAGACTGGCCAGCAACAGGGCGTTAGGCAGGGTGTAGATATAGCATGATGGTGCAAATGCCTAACGCTGTCCGAGCGTTGCCGAAGAGATAAAGCGTCTAAGGCCACGAAAAAGAAAAGACGTAAGCAGCATTTGGATTCTGCTTGAAAGAAGGAAAGGGGGAAGCGTGTGCGAACGATGGAAGGCGGTGACGGCTGCTACAATTTTGCCTTTGTACAGAAATGACTTTGTAGTAGTTTTTGAATTGAACGATGATGCCACAACTTTGAACCTTAAGGTTTAAAGTTTGGCATAAAATAACCGCGGACAAATCATCATCAACATCATCACCACCACCACCACCACCACGACCACCACCACAACAACAACAGCAATAATAATAATAATAATAATAATAATAATAATAATAATAATAATAATAATAATAATAATAATAATAATAATAATAATAATAATAATAATAATAATAAGTAGCAGCAGCAGCAACCTTGCTGCGCCCACTGCAGGGCAAAGGCCTCTCCCATACTTTTCCAACTATTCCGGTCAGGTACTAATTGTGGCCATGTTGTCCCTCCAAGCTTCATAATCTCACCCGCCCACCTAACTTTCTGCCGTCCCCTGCTACGGTTCCCTTCTCTTGGAATCCATTTTGTAACCTTTAATGACCATCCGTTATCTTCCCTCCTCATTACATGTCCGGCCCATGTCCGTTTCGTTTTCTTGATTTCAACTAAGATGTCATTACCTCGCGCGTGTTCCCTCACCCAATCTGCTCTCTTATTATCCCTCCCCTTTAACGTTACACCCATCAGTCTTCTTTCCTTAGCTGGTTGCGTCGTCCTCAATTTAAGTGGAACCCTTTTCGTAAGCCTGCAGGTTCCGACCCCGTACGTGAGTACTGGTAAGACACAGCTGCTATACACTTTTCTTTTTAGGGATAATGGCAACCTGCTGTTCATGATATGAGAATGCCTGCCAAACGCACTCCAGCCCATTCTTATTCTTCTGATTATCTTATTCTCATGACCCAGTTCCGCGATCACTAGCTGCCCTAAGTAGATGTATTCCCTTACCACTTCCAGTGCCTCACTACCTATCGTAAACTGCTGCTCTCTTCCGAGACTGTTAAACAATACTTTAGTTTTCTGCAGGTTAATTTTTAGACCCACCCTTCTGCTTTGCCTCTCCAGATCAGTGAGCATGCATTGCGATTGGTCCCCTGAGTTACTAAACAAGACAATATAATCAGCGAATCGCAAGTTACTAAGGTATTGTCCATTAATTCTTATCCCCAATTCTTCCCAATCCAGGTCTCTGAATACATCCTGTAAACACGCTGCAAATAGCATTGGAGAGATCGTATCTCCCTGCCTGACGCAATTCTTTATTGGGATTTTGTTGCTTTCTTTATGGAGGACTACGGTGGCTGTGGCTCCGCTATAGATATATTTCAGTATTCTTACATACGGCGCGTTTACACCCTGATTTCGTAATGCCTCCATGACTGCTGAGGTTTTGACTGAATCAAACGCTTTTTGGTAATCAATGAAAGCTATATATAAGGGTTGGTCATATTCCGCACATTTCTCTATCATCTGATTGATAGTGTGAATATGGTCTACTGTTGAGTAGATTTTACGGAATCCTGCCTGGTCCTTTGGTTTACAGAATTCCAGAAGTCTGAGGAGTTCCTGATTCTATGTGCGATTACCTTAGTAAATACTTTGTAGACAACGGACAGTAAGCTGAGCGGTCTATAATTTTTCAAGTCTTTGGCGTCCCCCTTCTTGTGGTTTAGGATTATGTTAGCGTTCTTCCAATATTTAGGTACGCTCGAGGCCATGAGGCATTGCGTATACAGGGTGGCCAGTTTTTCTAGAACTTTCTGCCCACCATCCCTCAACAAATATCCTGTTACCTCATCTTCCCCAGCTGCCTTCCCCCTTTGCATCGCTCTCAAGGCTTTCTTTACTTCTTCCCGCGTTACATGTCGGATTTCAAATTCTTCTAGAATATTCTCTCTTTCATTACCGTCGTGGGTGTCACTGGTACTGTATATATCGCTATAGAACTCCTCAGCCACTTGAACTATCTCATCCATATTAGTAATGATATTGCCGGCTTTGTCTCTTAACGCATACATCTGATACTTGCTTATTCCTAGTTTCTCCTTTACTGATTTTAGGCTTTCTCCGTTCCTGAGAGCATGTTCAGTTCTATATTATACTTCGTTATGTCAGCTGTCTTACGCTTTATGATTAACTTGGAAAGTTCTGCCAGTTCTATTCTAGCTGTGAAGTTAACGGCTTTCATACATTGGCGTTTCGTGATCAGATCTTCTCCTGCGATAGCTTATTGGTATCCTGTCTAACGGAGTTACCACCAACTTCTATTGCACACTCCTTAATGAAGCCCATAAGATTGTCGTTCATTGCTTCAACACTAACGCCCTCTTTATATTATATCCCAATTACTGCCGTCTAATTCCTCCAATAGCACTGCTAGACTCGTCTCACTAGATAACGTTCTAGTGTTAAACGTTGCCAGGTTCAGATTCCAACCGCCGCCTGTTAGGATTGAGGTACTCTTAGCACCTTTACTTAGCACCATCTGCTGCGTCACAGGTCTGACCGCCGCCGTGGTCAGTGTCTTCGCAGCTGCTGGGGACTGAGGGCCGGGGTTTGATTCTTGTATTGATATAGGAGGTAGTTGTCAAGTACAGCACGAGGGTGGCCAATCCTGCTCTGGTGAGGGAGTGCGTTACCGGTTCTGGTCACTGGGATCAGGCCATACTCCAGGCCTGTGTATGCAATCTTATCAACACGCGGATTTTTTTTTATCCGGTGGAAAATGGCGCGGCACTGGGTTTCGAACCACGGTCCTCTAGCACGCTAGGCGGATACTCTACCTCTACGCCACCGCTGCACTCATACATCAATCACGCGTGGACAAAACTAACTAACTGTAATAGAAAACCTGGGCTATATTCAAGGAAGGTTACGCATGTCTTCTTCAGATGACTCTTTTTGCACTGGCTCCGTCTTCTCTACTTCTCTCACTTACTGTCTACCAGACGTTCTTTTTTTGATCTCGCACCCCGCACGTGCACATCGCTTCGTCGTAGTATCGGATGGCCGCGTCTGGCTTCACACTTGTGCACCGTGACCATAATATTTCGTCAGTCGCTGGGAGAGTGCGCCCGCAGGCTGTTCCCGTTTACCGGATGTAGATCATACTTTATGTACCTCGTTTGAACCAATTCTAGCGAACTGCAACATATTCAGTGCTCCTCAGGCCCCCGTATTCCTGCGTGCTTGCCACAGCAACGCTGTGTGGCTGTGACCAACGTTGAGCAGCAGATATGGCTCACTCGAGTGAGGAAAGAGCAGATATGGTTTTGATTCTAGGTGCGTCAAGTGGACATAGAATTAAAGCGCGCAGTTGAGCTATTTAGACGCTGGCATCCAGGTACGCGTCCGACTTTAATGACAATTGTGCGTGCACATGAAGCGCTGAGACAGACTGGTACTTTTACGAAGAAACGACATAAATCTTCAATCCTGGGCGAGGACGTGGAGACAGATATTCTGTCAACGTTTTCTTCAGACCCACATGCAAGTGTTCGTAGTGCGGGTGCTGAAGCTGGAGCGTCAAAGCCTTCAGTGTGGAGAGTACTTAGGAAGAGGCAACTTCATCCGTGCCACGTGCGGCTGCACCATATGGAGCCCCGCGATTTCGAAAATCGGAAGGGCTTTGCAAACTGGATTATAATCAAGACGAAAGAGGACCCAGGCTTTGTCAACAAAATAATGTGGGCCGATGAAGCTACCTTCTCATGTAATGCCCATGGGGACATCCGCAACGCTCACTATTGGAGCGACGAAAACCCCGACTGCGTGGGTTTTGAAGACACCTCACCAATATCAGTGGTCGGTTATTGTGTGGTGTGGAATTTACGGTGGCACTATCATTGGCCCTGTGTTTTTCGATAACACACTTACAGGCGAAAGATACGTCAACGACATCCGTGATGGGGCGCTTGAGGATTTTCTTTGCGAAGTTTCATTGTCTAGGATCAAGGATATCTCGTATCAGCATTATGGTGCTCCTGCGCACGACAGCAGAAAAGCTTGCAAATGGCTGCATGAAGTATTCCCGCAGTAGTGGATTGGACGGCGTGGCCCCATTGCTTGGCTGGCACGGTCGCCAGATTTAACTCCCTTCGATTTCTTTCTCTGGGGATACGTCAAGAATCAAGTATACCGGACACCAACCACAACATCAGAGAACCTAAAAGAAAAAGTAAGACAAGTCCGCATCTCTATATCCTTGATACCACGATCAAGAACGCCTCAGGAAATGTGCCTATGAGATGCCAAATGTACATTGCAGCAGATGGTGACGTGTTTGCATACGCAATATAATCAAAGGGCGCTTTTTGGATTGAATGTCACTGGAACATCATTCCGGCCCTAACGCCGCCTCCCCACCCCAACCCCACTACACTCCATCGGCCAGCTGTTGCCCATTTCAAGCATCAAAAAATAAAGCTATGTTTGTTCTGTTGCGTCTCCTTAGACGTTTTATCGCTTCGGCACCGCTCGGCCAGTAGCACGCATTTGCGCTATCATGCGATAAAAGCCGCATGCCCAGATACCTACACCAGATATAACGCCCTGCCGCAGGCCAGTCTCGCTGCAGCCGACCTTGTTCATCCATCGTGCGCTTGAGAGCAGCACAATAACAGCGCGCAGTCGCCCCGTCACGTGGTATTTTTTCATATTTATCGGGCTTTCTTTGGAACGCGGAAAAAAGGACCACGTGAGATATATCATGTTGGAAACAATTTATTGAGAAGTTTCTCAAGGTACTTCTACAACTTTGCGTAACGCACTTGGGGTCTGCAGCCTATATTTAATAAGTTCATTAATTAAACATAACTAATCCGTTTAACTCTAGGCCAGCGCCAACATTATGCATTCGGTTCAACTCGCGTCCGGAGTACCTTTCATTTTAAAACTTTGGCTCAAGTTACGTGGGACAACCTGTATACCTTACCCACTGGCTTTTGACAGACTGAGGTTGTATAGGCGAATGTTATTGTAGAGGCAGTTCTACAGCTTAAGGGCTGATCGACCAATGAAGGCGAATAAAAACCGGATCAAAACTGACCAAAGCCTGCAGTGAAGAGCTTGAGCTTCTATCTAATCAATAACTCATCGCAGTTACAGAGAAGCTGGGCCTTGATCGAGCCTGACGTCGCCGGCATCCACGTTGGCCTAAGGGAGCTTCAACTGGAGAGCAAATAATACGCTTCTTCAATTACCGAACGCCAATGACCAGAGACGATGTGCCGCGCGGGTCAGACAAATTTGTTCAAGCGCACGCATTTAAAGAGCTCGTATATGTTCACAATCCATCGCTCCGGCTGGCAAATGATAAAATTTCCTATTTATTAGGGCCAGTTATTTAAGAGCGAATGGAATTCCGAGAGCTGCTCCTTGCAAGGACAACTATACCTATCCCATGCATACTTAACTCCATCTTCGGGAGTTCTCGTACATGTTTAGGCGCTTCCGACTCGGCCCAAGCAGAATAAATGTACTTCATAGAGGAACACGATAATTGTCAAAACAATTAAACATGCAGTTAAAACCAGATGGGATTACAGAAAACAGTTAAACAGACCATTTTTTTTCTTTATGCGTGGCATGCGAGTTCTTTACCACTTTTACGTCGATGCAGGCTTCTCCTAAGGGCCCTTGTTAAACTAGGTCTAATCATATATAAGAGGTTTAACTCCGCGAAGGAGGACACATGCCACAAGAGACACTGTAGTTTAGTTTCTCGAGGTTTTTCCGACTACCATGGCTGTTTAACGAGCACCGGAATCTAAACACGTGATAATTTATACATACCGCTCCCCATCAGAATTCGGCCGCCGTAGCAATGTGACTCGAACCCGTGGACGGCATGGTTCTGAGAAGCGTAACGCCACTATATCAGTTCTCGAATAATCTATACCGCAGTGCGTCAATCAATTCCTGCACTCCATTAAAGGTTTTGTACTTGCGCTAAGCATATTGTTACGTGTCACTAACAACACACTAAATGGATTTGCATGGCGTCTCCGAAGATGACCCGCGCAGAGCGATGTTCCAGTTGCTGCCGGCTTCCGGCCTCGAGGCGAGCGAACGCAAGAGTCGCACCTGCGCGCGCCGGCGCCTCACCGCGATGGACTGCGCACTGGCCGCCTTCGTGGTCACCTGCTCGCTAGCCGTACTGGGTGCGCTGCTCTTCGGTAGGACCTCCCCAAGGTGAGAGCGCCTAAAGGAAGGGCGCTTGCCGTAGGAGCACTCAGCTAATGGAGCAAGGCACGCAGCAGCGCCGAAAGGTCTGATGAGACGTTAAAAATACGGCGGCATTCCGGAGAAACCCGATTCAGGGCACAGTATAGATATAGAAAATATTGAGCTTGGTAGGGAGCATTTATACACGTCGTCTTTTACTAAGGCTCGCTATAGCGCTTGGGAACAGGAGTAGCCGTAAAACGCGGATATCATTCTAGAGGGACTCAAGCTATATACGTGCCTATATGGATCCTACAGGGAGCTCTTGGATCCGCCGCATTCCTTTGGGTACGTATTTTGTGGGTGCCGCATCGGTGTTAGCCAAATGAAACGATGTAGACGACGATGGTCACTAGAAATCGCGATGCCGTGTGTTTTCGGGCACCGCACGTGCTGATGACGTGTTTTTTCCAGCTACAAAATGTGACAGGCGAAGAACCCGTTGCGATAACGTCGCGACAGCCATGTAATGTGCCGACATTGAGACCGTGCTTTTTCGCTGTGAAGCATCTATAGGATCATCACTCCCTGGGTTTAGTTCGTACGTCCGGGAAGGTGATCTCGTCTGAAAAAAAGAAAATGTCGGCACATTTCAGGTATACATGTGAGAAACAGTTATAAGAGAATCTTGCTTTAATGTTAGCTGAAATGCCTTCACGTATCCTTGCTTACTTTTACATAGCTCAACGCTCCTCTGTCAATGCAAACAGTGGTCCCGTTCTGCTCCCTTCTTTCTCCACACATTTTACAACTAATCTGTTAGTGTGACTAGAACAGCCAAAAAAAAAAATATTGCTGCCGCTCCCGCAATCGAGAGTAGATGTAAGCGTGAAATGGCAACCGACAAAGAAGAGTGGTTGGAAATGATACTAGCCACAATCTTAAAATGGGTGTAGGGCATGTTCGCAACGGCGCACCCCACCACATCACACCGCACCCCGTCATTCTGTGCACTGGGCTATAAGGACGCTTCCCAGCTAGAATAAAACCGGTTGAAGGCGGCACGACAGGCAGCGAGATACGCCAGGGAGACACAGCGCGCTGCCCAGTCAGAAGAAAATCACCTAAAGCAGGTGCCACGCAGCATGGCGCCATCTCTCAAGGCGACGCAAAAGCCGTGCCTCGGAACTCACGGACCGCTGACGTTCAAGAGAGCGCAGACAATGATGTTTCAGCGCCAAAACATGGCAGTGAAGTGTATGGTGCCCTGTATCTGCCTTTTGAACCTCGCTATTGGAAATAACAAATAAAGCTTCAGCGTACAGAAGGTACAGCTTGAGTGATATTGTGAACAAACATTAGGAAGAACTCGGAAGCAATATATTTTGTAACTTGCTTGGGCAGTAACTAACGTATTTAATGCGGTCGTGTACAAAAAGCTGGGGGAAAGAGACAGTATTTTCTTAAGCATTGGCTGATTGCCCGTATGGTCTCATTTGAGCGCTCGCATAACGGCTCTGGCGTTTGGCTCAAGGTCGCTTGAAAGTTTCTGTCAACGGGAGCTAAAAGCATTCCATATTTAAAACATTAAATGCCTGTTTTCGAGGTTTTATGAAAAGCTTGGTTACACACAAAATTTATATCTTAACGAAACGCGGTAAATGATAGGGGCAGTGTGCAGGCAAGGTTTGATTGAAGTGCGTGCACTAACTTAAAATTTGGCCTGTTCAAAGGCGTTAAATGAAGCTCTTACGATCTTTCCCCGATTACCTGCGAGGACCCAGAAAGACAGCAATTTCATATTTAGAGGAAAAATGGCCATTTTATGGGTGAGGTGTACCGAAACTTTGAGGTGTGTAAGATAATTATCTGCATTCGAAATAATTACTGAACACTCGTGTTATACCAATTTTCATGCTTTATATAGCATATAGCTACAATGCGTGTAGTTGGTTTTCCCGGTCTCCTCGATGAACTACGTGAGGCACGCTGTTTATATTTCGTTGAGGTAGGAATCGCGGGAGTGACGAACGTTAAATAGTTAATCTGTTGAAGTTATTTACAGCCTTTCTAAAAAAAGTTTTTGAAGCCTTCTGGAGTGTCGTACTGCTGTTTACCGCACTGTTTTCCAGTCTTAAAACAGCTGGGCTATACACAATGTTCAAATCCGCGAAAATGAAAAGGGGTGGAAGTGTGGGGGGGTGTGGTGTGGGAGGGGTTGCATGTTAGGTGCAATGTGGGGCCAAACTTTTGCTTTCCTGCCTTAATTAGAAGCGTTTCAAGTCATTACTGAACCCTCGTTCTTCTCCCTATTTCTAAAATTTATACGTGGTTATTGGCTGCTTTTACCTGTGTATCCAGTAGATTAAACAATGCCTCTTCGTTACATTTGTCAAGAATAAGAGACACATTATAGTGAGTGCGTAGGCAAAGTTCGAAGTGTAGGGATCAGTTGCCGACGTTGCAGTAAATTACGTATGCTACTGCTCTGGAGCGTTATGAGTGTGTTTTACAAGTGACGTAACATTTAGCCCGCTGCCCTAGCATAACTGCAAATTCCACTGAGGTTAAATTTAGGAAATATGGGGGTTATTAAACGCTGTGGCAAACTGGTGTCCGAGGTAATCGGTGTGTGGCTGAAACACAGCATTTGATCAATGCTTTAACAAGGGTTTCAAAGGGTTATATAGCAATTTTGCGCTGTTTTGCAGTGTCCCGAAGAAAGATTACATCACACTAAGTTAATCCTTGCTGAAAAGAAGATGTACGTCGCGGGTTACGTGTATGCAAAGTTCGATATCTGTCGTAACTTAGGCTGTTGAAATTTAGTGATGCTAGAGTGAAGGAGGGATGAATGGCCAAGGTTCTGGAAAAGTAGGACTGTCTGGTGAAATTACTGCCTTTGTAAAATATAGAGCGTCATGTGCAGGCAAGGTTTCAACGTTCCCAGTCATATGCGGCAACGTTTTAAAACAGTTATTTAATTAGAGGCAACTGAAATCCGCACTTGCTCGAAAGAAAGAGCATCGCTCGAAATTTGTTTGTGGTTTGGCGAGGTCCATCAAGTGCGCTGTCTTTTTCGAAACCGACTCCTTCCCTTCTCGTTAGCGTACTTTCGCGATTTTCTGCCGCCGACTTCCTTGCGTGTCGCCTCTTGTTTTGCTTGTCTGGACGGGTATGCTCACATACCGAGTGATCGAAGTTGTCTATTCGAAGACGCATTTATTCAGTTGTACCAGTGACCCAAGTTGTCACTTCGGGCACATACGAAGCGGCCCACGTTGTATATGCTTGATAATTTCAGAGAGCAACAACCAACACCCATAAAATCTGGGGAAGAGGCAAAGAAACCTTCGCTTTAAAATACATGCACACAGTGGTGCGATTAAAACCGTGGTTTCCCAGCCCGATGCGCACCGCAGACGCGCGCGCGTAGCAAGAGAGAATAAGAACCTAGCCAGTTCTTCCCCGGTGCATAATATCGATTGGAGATGCTTCTTGCGCGCGTCCCAGAGCAACACCTTACATATATCAAAGTGACGGCGTGTCAGTTTTTTTCCCGTTCTTCCCAGTGGCAGACAGCCCAACCCTACACCATGTGGCAATGCCCCGCCATCGGCATCGGCCTAAGTCTGCGACCGAAAGGATACATCCAACGTTGCGCGTTGTGTAACACTATGCACTAATGATTGCCAAAATCGAGACTTGGGACGAAATGCGCGCACAGCCGCACTTCTCACTGTCGTGAATGCGCTGGATAGAAAGATGAAGTCACGCAACACAACTCGTCGAAGCTCAGCCTCAGCAGGCATCGCGACAGAACGATGCTGAGTATGGGCAACCAGCGCGGGCCATGCTGTACGGCAGTTTGAGCGTTCAGTAAACATATGTTGCTACCGGCAGGTAGAGAGGTCATGAAAATGGCGTGACATATCAAACGGTAACAGCTACATACGTTTCCTTTAGCCCATTGCGTCCAGCCAAGCTCCGTCCACAGCCATGTGCATTACTAGAATCGCATGCGATCCTACGTTCTAGCACGCCGGTGCTGAGCCAGGTCAGGAGCTGTATACACATGGGTCTCGGTGTAAGTGGTGAGTTTAGCCATGCGAAATCGCAGCGTGTACTGCTGAAAACTGTTTCCTGTACGCTCGCTAGCCTGCGTGTTACGATGCTACTTTTGGCACGCGAAGTTTGAGCGTTGGTTGTCCACACAGACAAAGACGGTGATTCAGTGTCAACGGGTATCCACAATCGTATAATTAGACAATGCTCAGCACGCATAGCATTGATACATACATGCATTGTGGGGGATCCGCGTGATATGTTACAGCGAAGCTGTCTGTATATGACTAAAATCCCGGGATTCCTTCGTCTGCACATTGAAAAACTCAACCAATCGCAGCGGGAGGCGCACGCCGCTGGGTTCCTTGCAGCACCACCAGATGACGCATGCCTGCGCGCATCCGCTGAAGCGACGCGCGAAGAAGCCCGCAAGTACGCACAAAATATCCGCGCGAATGGCCACTCGAGACACTTTGTGTGTATTCGCGGGCTTCTTTCATGCTCGGAAAAACGCTTTTATGTAGCACGTATCGAGCAACGGAAAGCTGTGTCGGGAGATTCTCGTCTCACTCTGCGATTTTCTCATGGACACTTTTAATCTAATTATAATATTTGAGAAGTCGAATAATTAATTAAGATTAATTATGGCATTAGGTAGAGCAAACGAATGTTTGGAGTATCTCCAAGCGACGGCAAACGACATTAGCTTGGTTCTCTCCAGCTGCGTGGCATTTGCATGTTTCTAAATCTTGGTGCATTATAGTTGGGGCACCCTGTATATATAGCGTATGCACAAGCTAACGTCAGCCGAGCTGCTCCACGAAAAGAAAGACTAAAAAAAAAACAAGGTGCATCACCGTAAGACATACGGTGTTCGGTCGTCATATTTCTGACTAAACACCGCAGGT
This sequence comes from Dermacentor variabilis, assembly GCF_050947875.1. Taxonomy (NCBI): domain Eukaryota; kingdom Metazoa; phylum Arthropoda; class Arachnida; order Ixodida; family Ixodidae; genus Dermacentor; species Dermacentor variabilis. The sequence continues at coordinate 115,155,319 of NC_134570.1, forward strand.
CTTAGCACACACACACACACACACACACACACACACACACACACACACACACACACACACACACACACACACACACACACACACACACACACACACACACACACACACACACACACACACACACACACAGACATATATATATATATATATATATATATATACGCTCCTCTAAGCTCTCTCTACCTCTGCCACGTGACCGGCTTCCCACACTTCACAGACACTTTTTTCCACTTTGACACTCTCCAATGCTAACGCCATAAATTCTTGTTTTAATTTTCTCCTTCGCCAAGGTCGCCACCGCGGCTCATCAAGGGCCTGGTCGTTCTCGAATGCATGCAAGGACTCTGCGAGAGCTTGGACTGCCGGGCCGCCGTGCGCGAGGTCATTGGCTCGTCCGACCCGTTCACCGATCCCTGCAGAGACCTGCAAAGCTTCGCGTGCGGTCATTGGTGCGCTTCCGCGAACCGCACGATGGCGGCCACCTACTGGCTCGAACAGCGTCGTCGTTACGTGTCCGCCGTGGATGCCACGGTGCTCCACGTCCAGCGCAGGGCCCTGTTCACGGGCCAGCCGTTCAACTACATGGCGTCCTTCTACGCGTCCTGCCTGGGGCTGCTGGGAAACAGGAATGCTAGCCTCGCGGAATGCTGGAGGGCAGCAGGCGTCGAGTTGCCGCAGTGGACGAATGCGAGCGACTTCAGGACGCTGTTCGCTCTCGCCGTGGACACCATCGTGCGCTCGGGCATGCCGTCCGTCTTCAAGATAAGGTTCTACAGCGACATTACAGTTGACGCCAACACGGGCACGGCGATCGCCGCAACACCCGCGGATGACAACTACAGGTGAGGAGAAAGTTTATGAAACGTTCATGCTTGGCAGCGTGAAAATGTGGACGCAGAGTAAGACGAGAACAGAATTAAGATGAATTCTGATCACCATTGAATGGATTTACTCGAAAATCAAAGTCGTAGGAAACAACCGTGTGGTTGGTTTAGCAGCGAAGTGCCTAAAGCCCAGCAACTATAGTCGCCCGTACTTGCAGCTTCTGCGAAACAAAGGAAATCGGGAAGCTTGTACGCACCTAAAGGAACATGGCGGGTCATCACGAAAACGATAACCAGAAAATGACCCCGTATGACCCCGCTCGGGGTTGCTTGCTGCGCGGAGGCCTGAGCTTGGAGATCCACAGGACCATCAAGCACAGCGCCGATCCGCGACAGTGCGTCAGCTGCCTGATGTTCGGTCCCAGAGATGTCCGTAGAAAATTCGGAGATAGGTGCTGAAGCTCACGTTCTGAGTATGAGGAACTGTTGCTTTTGAAAACGAAGGTGAACGGCTTGTGGTCCTTCAGAATGTAAAAGCTGTAGGCTTCAAAAAAAAAAACGGAAATGATTTACAGCGCAATAGATGGTCAACATATCCTTCCAGAAGGTGCTGTAGCGAGCTTCTGTAGGTTTGAAGCGCTTCCAGAAGCCCAGCGGCCTCCACTTAGTGCCATCGCTGCTGCAGTATTGGACCCGCTGCCGTGGTCTACGCGTCTACTATAAGGCGAGTTGGAGCGTCGGGAAACGGATGAATCAGCAACACTGCAGTCACCAACCGCGTTTTGGCTTCCTAGGAGCAGTGCTCGTGCTCCCACTAGCAGTGAAATGTAGGCGTCGCGACGCAGGAGGTCGGTAAGCGACTGAAGAACTTGCGCACATGATGAGTATAAAACGCCTGTGAAAATTTATGAGCCCCAGAAACTGGCTCAACTTTCGGAAGGAGGTTGGAGAGGGGAAGTCCTCGACAGCCTGCACCCGTGATTCTAATGGCTTGATGCCTTAGAGTGAAACGTAATGGCCGAGAAAATCCAAGGCTTCAACTCCGAAAATGCATTTCTGGGGCTTTAGGACCAGGCCGTGTTCATTCATACACTCAAGTAAAAGCGAATGTGCTCTTTGTGCTCTTCATCCTTGCGACTTGCAGAGAATGTCGTCGAGGTAGACGAAAATAAACGGGAGTTCGCGTTTAACCTCGTCCATGAACCTTTGAAAAGTTTGCGCCGCACTCTTCAAACCGTAACGCATACGGACAAACTTCGTCTTCGTCTCCGTTAACCTTTTCCGGGTTGCACAATATATGCGACAAATACCACTCACACAGCTACCTGTCTCGGTTCCAAGGAATTGTCTAGAAGAAAATATGGCAAGGATATGAACTGGCACCTTAATTTCATTTTTTAAATAGGAGGCATGATGAAGAACTGTCCAGATTTGCACAAGTATGCCAGTGTTTCAGCGGTGGCCCGCCCGTCGTGGTGTTGGGGTATTGGAGGCGGTATTGCGCTGCTGAGCACGAGTTCGGAGTGAACGCAAGCCGACGGAGGCGAAGTGGGAAAGGCGGCTTGCGAAAACGCTCATATACTTAACCTTAAAGGCTCGTTAGAAAGAACGCTTCGCAGGACGTAAAGTTAGAACTCCGATAGTGCCGTATCTTATTGGATACTTTCTTTGCTATCAATCAGCCAATCCTGCGACAGCTATACTTAAAATTGAAAAAAAAAGAAGAGAACGGACGTGGAATTCTAATTTTTTCGGATGCTCTATCACTTTCTTTCTTCCTTTCTTTCTTTATTTATGCATTTTGAATACTGCCATTACCTTGCGAGATCATAGCAGGAGGGACACAGGATGAAGTACAGCGCCAAGTCATGAATAAAAAAAAGCCAAATTTACAATACAAAAGTGCTCGAGTATAACATACCGCCGTGCGGCAACTTTGAAACATAAAGGCTTTAATGTAGAAGCGGACATGAGCAACAGTGCGATAATCGCAGATAACCTTTTTTTAATAAACATTTTACAAATAATTACCTTCCTGAATAGTGTTTGTCCGCCGCGGTGACTCAAGGGTTTTGGCGTTCTGCTGTTTATCGCGAGATCGCGACTTCGATTCCGGACAACAACGCCGTAATTACAATGGGGACGGTATGTCAAAGTGGTCATGGGATGTGCTTTACATTGTCAAGGTTAGTACGTTGTCAAGCTTAGTACAGATACCCTGACTACAATGTCCCGTAGCCCTCTGTGAGAACGGCTATATGAATGACCACAATTTAGTTTTAAAATCAATATTTACATTACCGCACTCTATGCAATAAAAAACGGCATTGGAGCAGTTGGGAGATCGGTTTAGCGGAGGTAAGGAATACACGTTTTGACCTCTTGAAAACGTAGAGTCGACTGACTTTATTCAAACGTAAAAGCAGGTTTGCCACGTGGCTGTGGTGGCGTACCCAGTCGTGCGAACAGGTGGTAATGACTCCCAGCGCGATGCAAACCGGATTTCCTAGGAGCGGGGCCAAGGAACTAACGACGCTCGCTACAATGGCTCCCCGCCTCAGCCCCCCCCCCCCTTCTAGAATGCCGGAGGCTAAGGTGTGATTAGCGGAAGGAATGAAGAGTTAATGTTCAAGATAGGCTGGCTTCACGTGGTCGCACGACACTGTCTCTTCGTTGCCGCAAAAGTTCATCTTAAAGGTCTTCTCTGAACGCAAAACCACACGAAAGGAGCCTTCATACGAAGAAGTCAATGATGGCTTGATAGAGTTGCGCCGCAGAAATTCGTGCGTTGTTGTGCCCATTGTCAAAAAACTAAACACAATCTGCCCACGGGTGATAAGCGGAGGTTTAGGTCCAAGCTGGTTGATCCAGAAATGTAGCCTCTCTGTGTGCTGCGCGGCCGCTGGCGGAGTGCCTTACTGGATGCCGAAAACTGGCCTGGAACGCGGACTGCTGACTATAGAGCATCTCGGCTGCGCTGACTCAGAGCTCATCCTTGATTGTCGTTCGCAGCCCCAGTAGTACTAGGGTTAGCCTTTCCATCCACTGCTCTCTGTCGAGCGTGGCGGTCGACAGAGAGCAGTGGATGGAAACCTTCACTTGTCGATGGAGACGCTCGACCATGCGTTGTTCTTGGGTGGCAAGCCGTGGTGTTATGAAGGCGCGTGCCCAGCGGTCTCACCAGGGCAAAAAAAAAAAAAAGTGAGCTTTGGCATTGTCGGCCTTGGTCAGTAGTTATGCGCAAAGGCCAACCGTACCGCGACACCCACGTAGCAATGAATGCTTCCGCCACTGTTTCGGCCGTGGTGTCTTGTAAAGGCGTTGCCTCAGGCTACCTTGAGTACCGGTCGACAAGCGTGAGGAGGTACCTGAGACCTTTGCAGGGCGGAAGAAGCCCCACCAAGACTAATTGCACGTGATCGAAATGTCTCTTTGGTGGTCGAAACTGCTGCACCGCTGAACGCGTGTGCAGGGTCCCGCTCACGGTTTGACAGAATTGGCAGCTTCTTGCCCAGCTTCGAACATCTTTTTTGATCGCTGGCTAGAGGAAGCGGTCTGTGATAAGCCTGTGTGTTGCTCTGCTGCCGGGATGGCTTAGCCCATGCAGTGAATTGAATATTGGCCGCCGAAAGTGATGGGACATGAACGGACGAGAAGCTGCCTGCGATGTGTCGTACGTGATCAATGTGGTTGTTAGGGGAGAGGCACCTCCGCAGGCTGGAACGACGAGCCTTTTTCCCTGAATTGGCGCAGCTCGGGGTTGCTTGCTGCGCGGAGGCCTGAGCTTGGAGATCCACAGGACCATCAAGCACAGCGCCGATCCGCGACAGTGCGTCAGCTGCCTGATGTTCGGTCCCAGAGATGTCCGTAGAAAATTCGGAGATAGGTGCTGAAGCTCACGTTCTGAGTATGAGGAACTGTTGCTTTTGAAAACGAAGGTGAACGGCTTGTGGTCCTTCAGAATGTAAAAGCTGTAGGCTTCAAAAAAAAAAAAACGGAAATGATTTACAGCGCAATAGATGGTCAACATCTCCTTCCAGAAGGTGCTGTAGCGAGCTTCTGTAGGTTTGAAGCGCTTCCAGAAGCCCAGCGGCCTCCACTTAGTGCCATCGCTGCTGCAGTATTGGACCTGCTGCCGTGGTCTACGCGTCTACTATAAGGCGAGTTGGAGCGTCGGGAAACGGATGAATCAGCAACACTGCAGTCACCAACCGCGTTTTGGCTTCCTAGGAGCAGTGCTCGTGCTCCCACTAGCAGTGAAATGTAGGCGTCGCGACGCAGGAGGTCGGTAAGCGACTGAAGAACTTGCGCACATGATGAGTATAAAACGCCTGTGAAAATTTATGAGCCGCAGAAACTGGCTCAACTTTCGGAAGGAGGTTGGAGAGGGGAAGTCCTCGACAGCCTGCACCCGTGATTCTAATGGCTTGATGCCTTAGAGTGAAACGTAATGGCCGAGAAAATCTAAGGCTTCAACTCCGAAAATGCATTTCTGGGGCTTTAGGACCAGGCCCTGTTCATCCATCCACACAAGTGAAAGCGAATGTGCTCTTTGTGCTCTTCATCCTTGCGACTTGCAGTGAGAATGTCGTCGAGATAGACGAAAATAAACGGGAGTTCGCGTGTAACCTCGTCCATGAACCTTTGAAAAGTTTGCGCCGCACTCTTCAAGCCGTAACGCATACGGACAAACTCAAATATGCTAAATGGAGTATTGATTGCTGTCTTCAGAGTGTCGCTGGGTTCTACAGGAATTTGGTGGTACACGTTCACTAAACCAAATTTTGGTTTCTGCGAGACGGGCGCCGAGTCATGTATGCGGGGAAAGGTATATTGATTCGGAGTAGAGACGGTGCTCAAAGCCCGGTAATCACCACAAGGCCGCCAGTCGCGACTGTCCTGCTCTGGAAACACATGGGGAGGAGAAGACCAATTTGTGGAGGGAGGACGAATAACGCCGCGCTGAAGCATGTGTCCCAGACTCACGGCGGGTGACTTGCAACCTCCGCCTAGCGAGCCTTTGTGGCCGCCCCGCGACAGGTGGGCCGGTGGCGGTAATATGATGCGTCACCTTGAGTTTCACGGGCAGCGCATTGTTTCGGGACTCCGTGAGTTGAGGGTACTCAGCAAGTATCTTGGCATACGTTGAGACCGGCTGAAACGCAGGAATGCCAAATGAGGTGAAATTGGACAGCAGGCCACGTACACCGAGGGATCTGACGTTATCCTTCAGGCGTCTATCGCCAACACTCACATGTAGGTTGAAATGGCTGAGGATGTCTTCTACAAGTGTGGCAAAGCTGATGCCGGCGATCACAGACACTCAGCTGAGCAAGCACCGGAGTCCGATGTCTATAGAGTTATTGATCGGAGCCCATACGACGCGATGGCAGTGTTGTTCACTGCGTGGAGCGTGGGTGTGGACTTGCCGCATTGGCCATCTGCGGCTGTGGCGGGAACGATAGACAGCTCGGCTTCGGGATCGACGAGGAGGCTGGTGCCGGAGATGCGGTCGACTATGATGAACAGGCGGCTTGCTCGAGGGCCGATGTCGCATGCCGCCGTTAGCGCCTGGCCGTTCGGTTTCCCGTTCATGAACAGGGCTGTGAAGGCGAATGGTTGCGCCGAAGTTGGTCAGTATTGCGGCCTGTCGTCAGCTTCTCCAGTGCACTGGTAAGGCGGTCGATTGTTTCCTCCAGGCGCGAGATTCAGTCTCCTAGCTCTGAGGATCTTTCAGCGGTGATAGGTAGCTATGCCGAAGACGAGCAGTCACGTATGCGGTCACGGAGTGCAGCCCGCCGATCGAGACCCATCTCGTCGGATCCCACCAGCACCACGCGTGCGTGCTGTAGGAGGCGCTGCAAGTACAACTCGCGCAAGATTGGAAGCTCGGCTCTCGTTTGCGGAGTGCTCACCGAGTAACTGACGCAATCGGTGCAGCAGTCGTGACGGTCGATGGTCGCCGAGTTCTTCGGAGAGGAGCTGTTGGAGCCTACTTTGTTGCGACGGCTCGAGGCGTTGCGGGACCATGCGTTTCAGGTCGTCGTATGCGGTGGCCGAAGGCGCACACGCTAGCAAGTCGTAATTGTAATTATGGGGTTTTACGTGCCAAAACCACTTTCTGATTATGAGGCACGCCGTAATGGAGGACTCCGGAAATTTCGACCACCTGGGGTTCTTTAACGTGCACCTAAATCTAAGTACACGGGTGTTTTCGCATTTCGCCCCCATCGAAATTTAGCAAGTCGTTTATGCCATCGACGATGTCGGAGGGTAGCGCGGCGACGATGTGCAGCTACTTTGCCGCGCGTGAAGTGATGCGCCGGAGTTGAAAACGGGCCTATACTTACGAAACCAAACTCGGAGATTGTTGGGCCAAAAGCAGGGAAGCCGGAGCTCTGCGGCGATGACAATAGACGTAATCGTTGCGTCGTCTCTGTCAGCAGGAAAAGGAGCAGCGTCGTCCATGGCTAGTGTTCGAAAGAAAACTTAAATGTCCAGGGTCACCACTTCTTGCGAACTCGGTTTAGCGGAAGCAAGGAATACACGTTTTGACAGCTTGAGAACGGAGAGTCGACTGGCTTTATTGAAAAGTAAAAGCAGGTTTGCGGAGTGGCTGTGGAGGCGCCTCAGTCGGGCGAGAAGGGGGCAGTGACCCCCATGCGGCGAGGAAAACTCGATTTCCGAGGAGCGAGTATAAAAAAGTGATGGACGGTCAATACAGAGCCGACATGTGCTTAAACACATGCACGTATTCTTGACTGACATGAAATAAAGAGATACAATAGAAGACGACTTATAGTCGAGTGCTTCGGACTAAGTTTATTCGTAAAACGTTTTGTAACAGACTTTTATTTATTTCTTTTTGCATTATAAATGTGCCGCCGCAGTGTGCAAGAGTCGAACCGGCGACCCTTTCCTCAGCTTAACATGATAGCCAGTGAGTCACAGCAGGCGTTTATACTAGCATCAAATTACAAATATCTGGGCTCACCTTGCGGTGAGATCAAGAGGCGAAAAAGTTACGCTTTCTCGTAAGGCCTTGCTATAGCACTGCCGGAAAGAAGTGCTTAAAGTTCTCCTTGGCAGTTAAGGCAATCCAAGCTTACCCACGAACGGTTTCTATCCCAATACTCTTCATTAACCGGTACTGATGCATCATTATAAGGAAATGAACTGAAATCAATAAATGTCACTCCATCCCGTCGCTGCTTTTGGAGAGGGGCACCTCCCAATTGTAGGAAATCGGCATGCTCTGAGCGTAGAGCGACGTCAATACTTGCACTGAAACGTGAGTGCTAAAATGAATAATCAAGCAGTTCACTGGTTAAATAGGCTTGAAAGCTTACTGAGCGTTATTACACAATTACCAAACACACATTGGCTTTTAAAAGCCCTTCACAAAGGGATTACCTAACGATGGTGATTGATTTGACCAACACTAGAAAATTGAGGGACCTTTCCCGCTCACTGTCCATCAGTGCTTCCTACGCTGCATGAAGGGTACAGAGCTACCTTGGTCGAACAACCGATGTTCTCATGAAGGTTGAATGACTTTTAGAAACGAGATATTGCGACAGCGAGCTTGAGCGTAATTCTGCAGTACGGCGCAGGCAAATGCTCGTGGAGGAAGCGGCCGCGGAACTGGGCGTGGACGCCGAGCCTCTCCGGCGCAAGATACGGGACATCGACGATGCCGTCCGAGGGGCGATCGAAAACGCCCCGATGGACGCTGCCGACACGTCCGTTGGGTGCAGCTATTTCGACACGGCCAGGGTGAAGAGAGTCTGGTGCGAGGTCTTCAAGATTCACCACCACCACCGCCCTTCGACGGCATCGCACGACTCGTCCTCGCACGAAGCCCACGCCCGCGTGACCAGCACCAACAGCCCACGGGCGATTCGCGTCATACTGGACGCTCTCGGCAGCGCCGACCTGGTCGCGGCCAGGATATACCTGCTGCTCGTCCCTCTGGCGAAGTTCATGGTACTCGAGCATTGGGTTCGGCCGCTGCGCGGGGACCTGAGTGCTGGCGTGAGAAGCGAAGTGTGCGTGCGCACCTTGCGCACGCACGTCAAGGAGGTCTTCGAGCTGTGGTTCAAGACGCGAGTGCTGCGCGACGGCACCGCGACGGATGTGTCTCGCATGGCCAAGGACGTTCGCAAGGCTTCGAGTGCCACATTCAAACGCTTCAAAGGCGCCAAACTGGACGAGTACGAGCCGTACAAGACGACCGCATGGGTGGAAGGTATGCGCGCCGCTAAATTGTTTCTCGAACGCCATCGCTCGTGAATGTGCAGTGTACTAGGGAAGGAACATGTACAAGGGAAGGAACACATGAGCGCAGAGAACTTCCAACTTTTGCACCTCTAGTGTCCGGCCGCCCGACTTTGTATCGTGTAACTTGCAGACTGGTGGCACCAGCATCTTTAGCTACGCGCTTGTGCCGTGCATTGGCATACCTTCAGTCAGAACTTGCAGCTAGTACCCCAAAAAAGTAAGAGTCGCACGTTAATATGTTATCTTTAAAAAGTTGATTGTACTCTACATGCAATGCAAGAATATTTGTAGAGCACGTACCTACCAGGCCTTGCGTCCAAGGGCTCTGTCAAAGTACTAGTGCTACTGTCACCTCTACGTCACGCTTATGATTCTTCGTCGCAAAACCTTTGTGATCATAGTACATACCAGTAATAATATTTCCAGCTTAATATATGCATATTCTAAGCGATTTACAGCTACTGAATTTAGGTGCCTTTACAGCCACGTTACATCCTTCGTAACCATTGTTGGCTAATTACACCATCCGTTTGGCGCTCTTTGCCCAGAATTGGTCCTAGCGCGGGCCCTAACCCAATAATCAATCGTAAGGTTAAAAAAAAATACGAGGCCGGAGGCGATAGTAGTGTATGCATTATTTAAAATCTGGTAATTAGGCTGTGGTTTATTCGGCCACTCTTCAATACATCAAACTGATTTGATGTTTTGTAGTTGAGGGAAAGAAAGTCACAGCTTCATTCGAAAGGCGAAGTATTAATAATAATATTTGGGGTTTTACGTGCCAAAACCACTTTCTGATTATGAGGCACGCCGTAGTGGAGGACTCCGGAAATTTTGACCACCTGGGGTTCTTTAACATGCACCTAAATCTAAGCACACGGGTGTTTTCGCATTTCGCCCCCATCGAAATGCGGCCGCCGTGGCCGGGATTCGATCCCGCGACCTCGTGCTCAGCAGCCCAACACCATAGCCACTGAGCAACCACGGCGGGTAAAAGGCGAAGTATTGAATGCGATAGCAAATATATTAGGTAGCTACGCTCCGTAAGCTTAGTCGTTTTGTTAGCTGTATAAAATGTTGTAAACATTCGCTTATTAACTAAATTAAGAAGCGCGGTGGCGCGCGCGCAGGCAAACATGACGTTTCATTCGATGACCGCGTACACTCTCTGCCAGGACGCTGGCGTGACGAAGAGCGACAGCAGTGGCGACTGAATTCCCCTTCATGCTGCCTCCAGTATTGCAAGGGGTGCGACCCACTAGAGGTCTCTCCCCGAGTGCCTCTCTACATATATAGCCCGAATAAATGCTTTTCACCACCATCTCGCTTCAACGAGAACTAGGCGCGCCAGATGACATGAAGCCACCAGCTATCTACGGTCAGCTAGCCTTCGAACCCACCTAAGGTTACCTCCGAACGCGAGTGGTCGCGCTCAGCAGCGCCATGCGCAGCCCCGGCCGGAGTGGAGACAGTGATGCCCGCTCACATACCGGGCAATTGACAGGTGTAGGCGATTGCTTTTAGTTGGGCTTTAATTGTACTTTGGGTTCAGTTGCATGCTTACTTTTTGAGGTGCGAATCTCGGTATTCGAGTAAAAACCTGATTAGATCCGCACGTTTGAATGCGAAAAAAAAGAATAAGAAAAATGTTAGCAGTGAAGCTTCTCGCCACACAGCGGAGGCTTCATTCATGAATTCGGCAAACATCAGGAGGAGGATCTATATAGGTGGTGGGCAGAGGTAGAAACACGTCTATAGCTCTGTAATCTACGCGTGTAACTGGAAGCTAGAAAGGTGTGGAAATATCTGAAATGGAGAGATGTGTTAAAGCTGACAAAGAAAAAAAAAACGAGAATAGCACGTAACAGACAGATAAATGCAGGATTCGTGTAATAGTAGTTGTTAGGCGAGGAATGGCAGCTCAAGCATATAATCTTCAGACCGCTGCGTTACAGTGTCGGTTATCGGCCCAAACTAGCTTTTGGTACTTCATGCTTTCCAATTCACAACCATAAGAGCTCGAAAAATGGGCACAAGCAGCGCGGAGGGTGTATAGGTGCAATTCTTAAGCAGCCGACTCAGGGTGCAGCGAAGAAAATCGAAATACGCTGCAGAGTGGAGAAATCGGAACACATGCACATCCACAAAATTTCAGGAAGAGGCGTTATTCGTCTCACCGATTCGGTGTAAATTACGCAACTAGGGTTGTTGTTGCCCTGATTTCTCGCAGAAGTTCCTGATTTGCGTTTTACAGAGCAGCTTTTAGGCTCCCTTCCTGTCGGGTGCGTCGGCGTAACCGAGCGAACGAGCGCTGCGAAAGATGAACGTGGAGTGCAGTGGCGGATGGAACACGCGAGGAGTAGAGGGGGGGGTGAAGGGTGCAGCGGCACCACGAGGCTGAAAGCGGAGGAGGAGGGTGGGTGAGAAGAAAATCCTAGGGCGGAGACGATGGCTACAAGATGGCGCCACAGTATCGCGCGTCGTCTGGGAATGTCTGCATCACGCCCACGCGCCACCCACGCGCTGGATCTCGCGATCTCCAGATTAGCGAGGCAGTCGCGCGACACTTCGCTCAGTTTGCAACTTGCAGTACGAGACAGGTTGTGCGCGGCGCCAGCCAATATATCGCGAAACGAAAGCACGTATACAGCTGTGCTAAAATTTCGCATAGAGAGTATCGTAATTATCAGTGAGGCTTTTCTTTTTCTGTAATGAGTAATCCTCGTGAAAGATTAAGAATTTTACAGGAATAATTGAGCCAGAAAGGTTCAGCTATGTTTCACAAACCTACCCTATAGAGCAGGCTCTTCTAGAGTCACTGATAAAACCAAAAAAGAGCAAGTTTCGCCACCGCTACGGTCGGTGCAGGAGCTGGTTTCTTCTTCCGGATGCTCTATATGTGACATCATCCGAAAGAAGACAGAGTGCTAGAAGCCGCCACAAGCTGCGGCTAAAGCGAATGCAGTGTTTTGCAAAAGAAGTTGCTTGCAAAATGAAGTTGACAGTAGGAAATATTGCGCAAGAAGCTCCCGCCGCAGTGGCGCAATGACTATTTGGCGTCCTGCTGCTGGGCACGAAGACGCGGGTTTGGTTACCGGTCGCGGCGGTCGCGTTTTGATGAGGGCGATATGAAAACAGCTTATGTATCTAGATTTAGGTGCATGATAAAGAACGCGAGGTGGTCAGTGAGAGCGCTGATAACCGTACGCGTGGTCTGACCATACCTTTCGCGTGGTTCGAGGCTGTATTTTAGTGTTCAAAAGTGATCGAAATTAGCGAGACCGGCCAACGGCTTCGACTCCGATAGGTAGGGTGGCCAGAGTTGAATTCCTACGCGGGTAGCCGCGACCGCGCATGATCAAACGATACTCGGCTTCTTCCGGAAGTGAGCGAAATTCTTATCGAAATTCTAAAGCAGAGCTTTGCTTACTGCAGTCGGTTTGTTAAGCTGCGTCAATAAATACACGAAGTAAGAGTATAGGAAGAAGTGCACTGATCCAAACAGCCTTCTTGATTGATGTCAGCTATGAGCTAATAGCAGCCGTCTATGGGTGCCTTGTGTTTGACGTCACGCGCAAGCCGCCGGCCGGATCGACGCGGGTGCCGAGAAGGCCAGGTTTGAAAAGCGAGTGTTTGAGAAGCACGTGACTTCGCGTGCTGGTTGCGAGCTCCACGCGCCGCGCGCGACTGCAAAATTTGGCTTAGATGTTCGCAGGCAGCGCAGGCTGTATACATGCGGATTGCATTTCTATACCTTGCCTGAGGGGTGGTTCAGGACATCTTTAATCATTGTGGCTCTGAATGCCGTTTCGGTACCTTATTTCAACCAATTTGAAGCTATCCGCAAGAACGACGGTTCTTATCTATTTCAGCCCTGTTTAACCTATCGAGAGCTCCCGTTCCGACCGTGCCGGAGTACGGGGACGACTTCGTCGCGAACATGATCATGCTTTCACGTTCCGGAGTAGCCGTGGGACGCGACGAGTTGGCCCACATCGCGAAGATGGCAGAGCAAAGCGCCGGCTCGCACGGACTGTGCGGGAGCAACGATACGTCGACGGTCGACGTGGTGGTGGGTGGACGGGAATTCGTGAACCTCTTGCTGCCGGACGTATACTACAGCGACTCGAACCGCAAGGTCCTCAACTACGGCAGCCTGGGAACGCTCCTGGCCGGCGAAGTGTTCGACTCGCTTTCCTCGCGAGTGGACCTGGCAACCCCCGCGAGCTGTCTGGCCCGCTACGTGGGCGCCAACATGGGAGTCTCGCTTAGCGAGGTATGCGCGCGTTGTTGGGAGTGCGGCGAACACTCGTGGCGCGAGCGATTATTTCGTGTGTAGTTTCACTTCGCACCGGCCCCTTGATTTTCCTACATACATCGCTACTCACCGGCGTCACGTGTTTAGCGTGCGCGATTGACTACGGGAAGTTCTCGTGCAAATGCTTGCGTGCAGGTTCCCCCGTATCTATCGTAATAGGTAACGATATCAAAATTCTGTTACTTGTACCGATTGAGACATCTACGGTGGACAGTATTGATGTGTTATACAGCGGTCTCAATATACCACTAATTTGCGAGTGTTTTGGACTCGAAAAGCCCTCGTAAGTATTGTACAAATTTCACGTAACTGTAAATTCACGTATCAAGTTTTCCGCACTTGAAATGCATAACAGCTTAAGTCTACAAAAATCTCTGTTTACGGTGCTGAATTTCAATTTTGTAAGCATCGTACTTCAATTACTTTAAGCTAATAATTTCCAGCAATCATAAAACTACTATAGGGAGCGAAATCAAAATTCTGCTATCCGCAAGTAGTAAAATAAAGCTTGTTTTTTCAGATGCTATCATCGAAATCGCTGTAGCGGTTGTTTCGATCATTATACGTTTCTGCGGTTTACATCTACGGTGTGCTCTTTTTAAACGATACCTCAAGAGACTAAGGAAGTAGGCTCAGTTTATCAGGCGTTAAAAATTAAATTGTGGTGTTTTACATGCCATAACAACCATAAGATTATGAGGCACGCCGTAGTGGGGGACTGCGGATTGATTTTGACCACCTGAGGTTCTTTAACGTGCAGCCATTGTACTGTACACGGTCATCTTTGCATTCCGCCCCCAACGAAATGTGGCCGCTATGGCCGAAATACAGGGGTGAATCTCCGCATGGCTGCCATTGGCTGTTTTCGAGCAGACGCTCTTTCGACGCTAGCGCCAAGGTCCCCTTCAGTTACGGCCCTAACAGCAGGGCGAGGCAGAAGGACGCAACAGGAACAGCAGCCGCGTGGCGCCTCCTCTCCCAAACGTTTTTCTTGTCTTTTTGTTTTGATTATGCCGACCCGGTCCATTCCCTTTCCCCTTTCCTCCATGCCGCTCGCGCCGCTTACTTTTTTTTTTTACCGGCACGGGGCGCGTTTTTTTTTTAACGCGCGCGCGCTATGGCGCACCACGCGCCAGCTCGCAAGCAATGCACGCGCTACGCCACGCATTGGCATTGCTTGTGACCTGGCGCGTGGTGCGCCGTGGGCTATGCGATGGCATGCACGCAGTGTTGCCCATACTTATACCAGCATGTGCCGGCTCATAAAAAAATTCCACTTCCAACATAACAGGTCTTTAGTCTCGCTTTATTGATTCGTTTCCGAAAGCAGATTTTTCTTGTAACGTTGTGTGATACACGCTCTAAAAATGGGCAAAAGGGAAAGGTGCATGGCATATACAAGAGTACTAAACACAAAAGTTCACAGACGGTAGAATAACAAAAACAGCGCTAGAAAACGCGAAGGCCGTTTCATCTACACAAATATATAAAAAAACAAGATCCTTATATAACGCCCTCAAGACCGAAATGTAGACGAGTTTCTGATATATGCACTAAGATATTGCACAAAGCTGGACGATGTGTATGGTATAGTCATGACTACTATAGAAAGGGAAAATTCACTGGTCATGGCAAACACAATTCCACGCAAAATACCTAAATATATAATAAAATGCTAACATTGTTTGATTGACAGCCATACAAAAAAGAGCTTATTTATAAACCTGCACGAAAGTATATGAAATGCGTGATATGTTTATTACTACTGAACAAAATGAAAAGACATGGCAGAACAAAAATAACATTGTACTAAAAGCTGAAACACACATTATGACATTATTTTGCACTTGGCCACAACTTGAGTAACGGTGGCAAGGGGGACCAGAAGGCAGTCGGCTTTTGCAGAAGCACATAGAAAACATTCGCAGAAAGGCCTATTCCTCAATCAAAGACCGGGTAAAATAAGCCAACAGCACGACTTTTTTTTTCGCCTCGAATGCAATGCTTAGCAGTAAAATTACGTCACTTATGGCACTAAGTAGTACCTACTGGGCACTCCTTTGTATAATAAACACGAGCTGTAAAAATCTGCATATAGGAGACTTGCAATGCTCACGCTTCCCAGAAGAAAATAAAAAGCGTACCATGCCTGCACATGAAGGTTGTTCGCGCGGTTTTCCCATCGGCGATTACTGAGATAATACACAAATACGAACAGTAATCTTTCAGCTGTTAGTACGTTTGTAGAACGTGACACAGAGAAAAAGCACTGAGGGCGGAATAGATAGCCGGGCGAGTTACTGAAGTTGCAGAATGAGACTTGGCACAGAAAAGCACAAGTTATAGACCAGGTGACAATGAGGAGGAACATCTATTTGACAGCTTTCTCTACCGGCAAGAGGGAAGTGTAGCACAATCAAAGCGCAACGACGTCCGGAGGCTCATGGAGCACACACATGGACAGGGCTGTGTTCGTGTACATGCGCCTTCTGATGTCCTTGGGTCTGCGCGCTCACCGTCTTTAGGCACCCGGAACAACCTCGCAGGGCTTGTTTTTGAGGTATTCGTGCACCACTGCACGAGCGGTACGAGTCGTGAAACGGTTGAAACATCGCGGAACACAAGCACGCAGCTACGGAGGACCACGAAACTGACGAAACAACCCACGCCGGTCAACGCACAGCAGCCCACGCTTCCCTATAGCAGCAGATGCCGCTGCATGACGTTTCATGTTTCGTTATCAGCTGTTATCTGGAAGCGTGCGCTGCTGTGCGTTTACCGCCGTGGGTCGTTTCGTCAGTTTCGTGGTCCTCGGTAGCTGTGCTTGTGCTCCGCGATGTTTCACCCGTTTCACGACTCGTACCGCTCGTGCAGTGGTGCACGAATACCTCAAAAACAAGCCCTGCAAGGTTGTTCCGTGTGCGTAAAGACGGTGAGCGCGCAGACCCAAGGACATCAGAAGGCGCAGAAGCTGGCGCCGGGCCGGCGGGGCCGCACGGCGCGCGCGTGGAGAGAGTCAATGGTGAGGGAGTTATGAGGGAGTTACGAGGGAAGGGGGAGAGGAATTGGTAGGGGGAAGGGCTCGGCCACTTGGATCGGCGCGCGTGCGCGACGATCTACGAGGCCATGCAAAGGAAACGGATTTTCAGCGCCACCCTCGTCATAGATGGCGCCAATTACCTGTGCCACCGAAACCGGGGAGTTTCCCACTGCGGGCCGAAATTTGACCCCGTGCCCTCGGGTTTAGCAGCGCCGCAGCAAAGCCACAACGCCATATGACGGTGGGTTTATCGCGAGTAATATTTAACGGGAGATTGAGCTCAAGGGTACAGAAGATGCTTTTTTTGAAAGGGGCAGATACTGTATTGCCGATAGCAGGTGTTCCCGATCTGATTACAAAGCTTCTTGCACGCAGCCGCTAACTATAGAGCTAACAGCACGAAACGTAATTAGTACAACAAAAATAATAAGGAACCAATAATTATGTGGTCAGAATATATATATATATATATATATATATATATATATATATATATATATATATATATGTAGTCGTTTAGTTGCGATTACTTTAGTCATCGATTACTTTGATCTTCGTCTCCCGCGTGAGGACACTGCGTGGCGTTTCTGTACCACCATTGGAAACGCTAAACAAACGAACAGCTCACCAACAACGCAAATACTCAGAAACCAGACCATCCACGGCCACGGTAGAGCCACGCTATAACAACGGTTACCACGGTACCAACAAAACTCGCCTTGGCGAGGACGCGGGGACTTGGCGGGAAAACCTGCGATGTCGGGAAAGACACAGTGATGCGTATCGCCATGGTATCGCGATGACGCTCAGGCTGCTCAGTTTGGTCTCTTGCAATATTTCTAGTTGCATGTACCCGGAGTAGGAAAAAATATGTGGTTCCGTTTAACGAACATTTTATTAGTCGTTGCCTTAATTGAAAACCAAGCAATCACAAGGTTGGCACGCTGTGAAATATCAAAGGTGGCGTGCTGGTACTTCCGTCATAGCGACCATCACCAGCTGCACGAATCGTCTCATTAGGTGTGCTCTTTAAAGTCTGCTAAAAAAGAGCTTTAAATTTACCTGCCGCGCTCTTGTTTGCTTGAGTGGTGTGCACTACTCATAACAAATTTCCACCAACTGGAATTCCCTCATGAAGAGTTAGAGAAACACAAGAAAGACAGATCAGTTGGACAAAGGCACATAACAACACACTGACGAATTTTGATACAGAGTAAATGCTTCACAAGAAGAAAAAACAATAGCTGTATAATTTAACCGCGAATGGAAACCTAAGAGTACAGTAATATGAAAGGATTTAAGGAATAATGCGTTTTGAATATTCGCAGAATAGCAGCATCGAGAGAACAGAAAGGCTAAGAACACAGAAAAAAAAAATGAAGCCCGTCAAAACATGTTACTGTCGGTGAATTGCAGCCTTCGAAACCGCTGGAATTTGCGGCGGGTGCAGAGTGTGGCTCACTGTGTATTCCCAGGGTATTACCTGTAGAGCGTTTACTGTGCATTGTCCTTGCGTCACGACACGCGATAGCTATCTGTTATGATGGCTGATACCGTCATCTGAAAGAGCTACACTCGGTTGCCTCATGAGAGGCATTTAGGCTCAGAATAGCAGCGCGCACCCACGAGTGAGTGACTCAACGCTGGAAATACGTCGGAAAAACTGTTTCCGCATGGTGAAAAAACAAACAAACGCAGTTTGAAACAGCGTTTGCTTGAACAGCAGTGTACCTTGCGGCAAGTATTGAGTGCTTAGCACAATATTGTGCTAAGCAACCCAACAAAACATTATGTAAGCTCTGATTGATTTGAATACTCGAATTGCATTCGCCTAAAATTGTTATTTGAAATAGCTTATTAGTTTGTTTGTTTATAATTATGACGGCAATTATCGCCTATATTATAACTCTTGGCACTACCATGAATTTTCGTCAGCAACAGCTGTCATTTCGTCCCAAATACGCTATGTTCATTAAGCCGGCACATCCTTTGCAGAGTAAGCGGGTGGTGCGCTATCTTGAACAGTGGATGGCCGCCGCTATGCGTTGTTTGTCAACGTAGGGCAACACTAGGCTAAGCAAGCGTGCATGCCTTGAGATATTTTGACGCCTAATGGACCTGCTATACGTTCCCTCTCGAAGCGCGCTCACGTATTTCGCGCCGTTTATATAGTCACTACATTAAGACGTTTGCAGGGACAACATGGCCACAATTAGTACATGACCGGGGTAGTTGGAGAAGTATGGGAGAGGCCTTTGCCCTGCAGTGGGCGTAACTAGGCTGATGATGATGATGATGATGATATAGTCACTGCAGCGTCAAGCACATACAAGGAAAAACACGTCTACAATTCATCAGCCGTCCCACGTGCCACCGTTCTTTCGTATGATCTTCCCGCGCATCCATCTTCAACATCATTTTCAACAACATCATTAGCGCATCCATCTTCAACCATCGGCCATTTAGTGATCAGCTGCATGCGCGAATACTTTCAAGGTACACCCGTAAACAAAAGTTTGCGAAGCAGCGATTTCGCGATAAAACTAATTTTCTCCTCTGTCTGGGAGTGCAACTCGAAATTAAAGACTGCGGTCCAAACTTGGCATTACATATTTTCTAGTGCACTCGTCAGTTTCCCTTTATGCGTGTTAATTACGAAGAAGTCCTGCTTTTTCAGTGACGTTGTGGTCCGTATACTTTTGCTCACGGCTGTATATCATGGCTTCAATGAGATTTGTCTTGTGTATCATTTTGTGTGTATGTATGCTTGCTATTGGTGTTGCTTTTTGGCTTCTTGGTTCGTCTACAATACTTCCCATTTCAATTATAAACAGCTGATGTTTCACTACTTAGTTCTGTGCTTGACATCTGTGCTGCATTTGTATACTTCTCAAGTGATGATGTTGCGTATACCTTGCACTTGTGTCCGTTCCTGCGTTTTGGCACTAGCCCTGCACAATGCTTCGCCTTTCCCCTTTGGCCCAGTATATATTTTGCATTTCCTTACAATATCCCTCTTCGTCCGCATTGCTCGATGTCCTTTCGGTCACGTAAGGTATTTTAAGCAAATAAATAAATAAAAAATACTAATTACGCGCGAGTACGAGAAAGCACGAATGCCCCAGTGATGTTGCGCACACATGTAGAGAACGAGTTCTGAGAGCGTTCTCGTGTCGTGTCGCAGGTCGAGCGGGTGAGCGTGCTGAGGACAGCGTGGGTGCTCGATACTGCGCACAAGGCGGCCGCGCTTCGGGAGCCGGACGTCGCCCACAACGCGCTCGCGACGAGGCTCTTCGCCATGCGTTTCTTGCGCACGCTTTGCGGCGAGCCAGAGGACGCGGCCAGGCTCGCTCGGTTGGCCCTCGCGACGCTGCCCATCTACTCGCTGGCGTTCAACTGCTCTAAACCCTCGGCGCCTGCGCTCTGTTGAACAGTGCGCGGCCGTCGCGATGCGTCTTTGTCGACGCGCTGACGCAGCGCAGCGTGTCGTCTTACGCAAGCGTGGAGACATTGCGATATGTTGCCGCGACAACGCTCAGCATGTGATGCGTATTTTTGCGGTGCACGCTGCAATTCAGTTTGCGCATGAGTGTTTTTTTCTTCGATATGAATAGAATGCACGCTGTGCTCGTTTAAGTACTTCCCGCGATTCTCCTTTCTAATTGCACTCGCAACCACCACGTAAGATAGCCAACGAGAGCAATCATTGTAGTTAACCTCACTGTGTTCGTATCGCTTCTTCGTTCTTTTCGCTTTCCTTGCTGCTGCGCAGTGCTGCCGAAATGGCCAACAGTTACTTGCGTGAAGAAACCGTATCGACCGCGCGCAACCGTAGCGGGCGATTTCTTCGTATAAACGTTCGGCGCAGCTTGCCGAGTTCCCAATGCGCCAGCCGTTTACAACGTGCCCATACAGTTCGGTGTTCCCTTCTGAGTGCTACAAATACGTCGCATTATAAACGCGGTGGTGCTCACGTTGCGCGCTTTCCGCGATGGTGATTTGTGCGGTTAATGTTTTGTGCTCACGCTGTTTACTGTTCATCACGGCCATCGTGATGCTTGTCTTATTTTTCGCAAAATCGGAGTGAATAAACGTGACCGCTGGAACAGCAGAGCAAGTTGGACGACTTGATTTGTGTTCCGTGATGGAAGAAGGGGGCACATGGCACAGAAGGGGGACCCAGGGCAAGATGGAAGAGTTTGTAAGATAGACGCTTTGGTGCGTTCACCACGAACACGAAGGCTGGATTAAAGAAGTCGCCGAGAAACCAAGAGCCGCGTATTGACATATTGAGGCAGGTGTTCTATTCTTCGCATGCCCCTTAATTCCTCTTAGTCGGCGGAAGAATGCGGCCAGATGTACCTATATAAGTTTTTATAATAGCGTTAATAATGGATATATCATTGATATATATGGATGTACCACTGTGCCGAAGTTTACACAGCGTTGGCTTAACGCTGTTTGTACATGAGATGCGCACAGAATTGTCAATGGCTGCTTTCATAGTAACATGAAAGTTGACCTTTTGTAAATGCAATTTAGCGCTATTCACTGGTGCCTTTTACGGCAATTGCTGTGAAGCGAAGACCTGTGCTTTCTTTTGTATTTGTAGTAGGCGTAAACACGACACCTAAGAGCATGAAAGCATGGTAATTTCAAAGTATTTCTTTTTGTAAAATGAAACATAAATACCGAAGCAAAACTTTTATAATATGTACGTGACAGAACGCCTCCACCAGTAAAGCGTTCACGCGTTGCGCTTGAAACTAATTTAGCGAGTATGAAAATGAACATCGTGAAATGGAAAAGCAAGTGCCCATGAATGGAGCGTGGAAAGAATGATTCGTTTTATATGCACAAGAAAAACTTTAGAATGCAAGGCAGCGCAGATGGCGGCACTATTTATGACCGCTTCGTTCTCTCAAAGAGCGGGTGATGCGCCGTATAGAATACGTTTTCATGCATGCTGGCTCATGCGTGACGATCGCATACGTGGCGTCGTGAGGGGAATTGACTCGCGGGGTTAAATTTTGCCTGGCCAGGTACAACCTCGTGTTTAGCTACGAGTTCATCTTAGACGCTGTTCATGTGATGAGATAAGGCAACGAGAACGTCACGAAGCAACGCAGGGGAAACAAGAGATGCCGTAGTGCCGGGTTCACAGCTCATTCTCTACAAATTGCCGTTCTTTAAGGAAGACTCAAAGCACGATGCTCCAGCGTTTCTTGCCTTGCGCTTGGAGTAGGGTCCGTAATAGCTCGCAGCAATATGTGGCACGCCCTCTGACGGGAATTGAACTTGCTACCATGCGCTTAGCAGCAGTACGCCTTATAGCCCTTGAAATGCCTTGAAAGGTTTTACGAGCAATCGATGGGGAATGCTCAATAAGCTGCTGCCATGGGCCAAATAAAGTACATTTTAATGTACCCTCGCAAAATGTATCTAGTCTATGCGAACTCCCTAAGTGTTTCGCCACAAAGCACAAGGCAGGGTCAATACTCAATAATCTGTACTTTTTGTACGCCCAGACTTATGGGCCTTCTGCGCGCAAGCGTTTGGGGATACTGTTAATACATCAAAAGTGTTAAGGTAGCTATATGTAGACAGTGTAAGATCCTTTCACATGTGCGAATACAAGTACATAAGCAGTCGCGACAGTCTACAGCAACAGTGTAGACAACTTGATTTCTTTTGTATATACAGGATTTTTATAGACTCATATTTGAGGTCTATTAAAACGTCATTTCTTTAAATGCGCCGTGCTGGCACAAGTGTATACGGGTTTGACGTGTAGCAAAATGTGACCTGTTTGTTTGCGCTGTGCTTCCACACCTGTGTTAGAGGGCAGGAACATTTGCCAGGCACTCCTTGTCTCTAGTCTCTGCCTGCACTTGCAACTTATAATACCTTTTAAGGAAATAAAATATATTTATTCAAATCAACGCGTTGTGCTTATATAATTTTTTTTCAAGCCTGAATACCTAGTATTTGTTTACGTCCGTAAATAGCGCTTCTTCACTTATCGACGCGGCTGCTTGCTTTCATGCTAAGACCTGCTGCGGCAATCTCCCTCTTGCTTTTCTTCCTACACGTAGCGGGAACTACGACGCCCGTCAAATGGGGTCATTGTGTTCCAGATCCTTCAGTTCTCTTCAAATGCGGCAGTTTTTTTTCTGTATGTGGACAAGTGAATTAGAGTGGCATTGGACTTTGGACTTTAGACTTGGACATTGGTCTTTATAAATACAAACTCGCACAGCAAAAAAATTCCAGTGTGAATGTCAGCAAGGTGCTGAACGCCAATGAAATAAAATTGTGAACCACATGAAGTATTCTGATAGCTTCGGACAGCGCGTTTTCACGAGAAGTGGCGACTTCGCAGGAGTTGGCGCATGACCACGTAATCACACCGCTTCGGGTCTTCCGACTTCGTGCAATGAACGCGGGCAAAAACACTTGAATATATTGCAAGGAAACGAACATGATTATTTTCAGTGTATGTAAAACAAACGAAACCGATAGCGAAAATGATATAGTTGTGTCAATATTATATGCTCCAAGTCTTGCATTATTTCGTCTGGTTGGAGCAAATATTCGCCGAAGCTAGCTAGCAACCTGACTTTGGCGAAGAAAACTTGCTTCAGTGTCAACACTAGTTCATATTGGAATAGGTAGGTATAATAAGCGTAAACTCACTCATACTCATTCACTAATATTTTCGCAGGCTACGTACTCACACTCATGGATGCGTACTGATGCTCGATGGCACTAACTCAGCGGCTCCTACTCGCACTCACCCCTGTTCATAGTCTCTTCCACTCATACTTACCGGCACTAACCCGCATACATACGCCCACTCACACACGCTGACAGTCACTAAGGTCCGTATCAACGGCCACTCAGAATGACCGTCCCCGCATTTCGTTCGCACCGACGTCTACTCATACTCAGCCGTATTCACCCCCGTTCATACGTCCACTCACAGTCTTTGCCAATCACCAAGGTATCTATACCTATCGTCTGTGAAATGAATGTAAAGCCAGTATAAAACAGTATACTCGTATGCCTATCCCATGCATCTCGCCTTCTTCTGTTGACGTGGCGCACCATTGTCCTCGTCTAATCCTCGTGCCTCCCTGTGCGCCACCTCGTTGAGGTTACGCGGGGCTCCCTCCACTGTCCCCATGTGCACCGGGAGCCAAGTAACTGTATGCGAAGTGATATTTCTACCCTGCAGCAGTCTGTTAGCCGGTTCCGCAACAAGTCCTCTAGAGAAGGCTTTAATCGCAGATCGCGAGTCACTAAACACCAAAACTCTTCTTGAATCAATTAGTGCTAGAGCAATAGCCACCTGTTCGGCAACCCCCGGATCTTTGGTATAAATGGAAGCAGCATTTCTAACGCTCCCTTTGCCATCTACCACCACCACCGAATAAGCATTTTTACCATTAATCCATGCGGCGTCAACAAAAGCAGACTCCTCCTGATCCTTTGCCTCACGCAACAAAGCCCTAGCTCTCGCGACCCGCCTCCCTACATTGTGCACGGGGTTCACATTCCGCGGAAACGGACGAACCATGATATTTGCCCTAAGGTTCACGTTCAACTCGTGCAGGGGCGCCTTATCGTGCGACACAGCCACCGATTCTTCAATTGACTGTAAAATATACCTACCCGCTGGTGTACCTAGCAACCGCTCCCTCTGTGCAGTACGCTGAGCCTCGGCAATTTCATCTAAAGTATTATGCAAACCGAGTCGTAACAACATATCGTTTGACGTAGTCATAGGCAGACCAAGCGCAGCCTTGACGGCTTTTCTTATTAATGCTTCCAATTTCTTTTTCTCCCCCCTATTCCAATTTAGCATAGCTGCCACATACGAGAAATGACACATAATAAATGCGTGAACTAAGCGCATCGCACCTTCTTCTCCTAAACCCCTATGCCTATTAGAGATCCTTCTTATAAGTCTTATGGCCTCCTCCGTCTTCTTGGTGATACGCTGAATGGTTCTAATGTTCGATTCGTTCGCTTCAAGCACAAAACGCAGGACCCTGGTTGCTTCAACTTTGGGTATCACCGACCCTCCCTTAGTATGAATTCTAATGCAAGGCTCAACTTCCGGTACCCAACCCTTCGGCCTACGACCTAGCTTCTTAGATTTTAAGATCAACAACTGCGACTTTTTAGTGGAACACTTGAGCCCCATGAGACCCAGATACTCCTCTGCAAGCGTTACCACCTTCTGCAGCCTAGCCTCAACTCTCCATCACTACCACCGACACTCCATATAGTAATGTCATCCGCGTAGATAGAATAGCCAATATCCTGGACAGTGTCCAGTGTATTAGCCAACTTCGACATCGCCAGATTGAATAACATAGGCGAGAGTACGGATCCCTGCGGAGTACCTCAGCAACCCAATTTAAAGACTTCCGACTTTATCTCCCCAAGCTTGAGACATGTCCTTCTATCCACGAGGAAAGCCTTGACAAAATGGAAAAGCCGCTGCCCCATGTTCAAGTGCGATAGCGCCTGTAGAATGAAAGAATGTCGGATTTTATCGAAAGCTTTTTCCACATTAAGTCCAATTAGTGCCTTAGTATCCCTAGTCCGCCGGTCAAGGAGCTGATGCTTAATCCTGATCATAGCATCCTGAGACGAGAGGCCGGGCCGAAATCCTATCATCGAGTGCGGAAAGACCCCATTACCCTCAACGTAACGCGTTAGCCTATTTAAAATGACATGCTCAGCGACTTTCCCCAAACGCGATGTCAGGGAAATGGGTCTGAGATTTTCAAGCCCTATGGCCTTCCCCGGTTTGGGTATCAGAACAGTAGTTGCAAGTTTCCACTCTTCCGGGAAAGAGCCTTCCTTCCATCGGTAATTGATCTCCCGCGTAAGGAACTCAACTGACCCGTCGTCTAAATTTTATTCGTAATGCCATCCGGCCCTGATGCCGATCGACCATTAAGATTCTGCAGCGCCATCCTGATATCACTTTCAGTAAATTCCTCATCCATAGCTGCATTTTTGTCCCCACTATAGTCCAAAATCACGTCAGGTGTATTGTGCCAGGTCTCCAACGGAAGGTATCTCTCAGCCAAATCCTTCAGCAACTCCTGCTCCGTGGAGTCCCGACACGCCTGATGGACCAGCTTACCTATCACAGTCCTCTGATTAGATTTAGTGTTTGTCTCATCTAGTAAATGTCTGAGCAGACCCCAGGCGCCTCCCCTCTTAATGCGACCATCAATAGAATTGCATACTTCATCCCATTGCTGCTTGCACAGTACCCGACAATGGTCTTCAATTTCCTGATTAACCACTGCTATACGCTTTCCAAGCCTTCTATTCAATCTCTGACCCTTCCATCTCGCTAACATCGACTGCTTCGCTTCCAACAAATGCGCCAAGCGACTATCCATGTGTTCCGTGTCAATATCGGTCTGAACCTCTCTAGTGGACGCCTCAACGTCACTTTTAAGCTGACTAGTCCACTGTTCCAAGGTCAACTCATTTCCCTCATCTTCGATGCTCTGCGCTCTTCGTTTCCTAAATGCATCCCAGTCAACCATCCTGAATGTGCGCTCCTTTTTATTAGCCACTACCAAAGTAATCATGAGTATGTAATGATCGCTACCAAAATCTATATTAGAATTGGACCAGGACAAATCCACCACCCCCCGAACAAAAGTGAGATCATGTGTCGAATCTCTACATGTCGACGTGCCACATCTGGTGGGATATGAAGGGTCTGTAATCAGAGTTAAATTCAAGTCTAGTGCCTGCTGCCATAGTCTCTCCCCCTTAATAGTGCTATAAACATACTTCCACACATGATATGGTGCATTGAAGTCCCCTCCAATAAGCAACGGTGCATCCTTAGCCAGATTGGTTGCCTTGGTCAAGAGAGATTTGAAACTCTGCTTCGTGTCGCGGGGGCTACTGTACAGGTTAAGCAGGTAAACGCTCCTCTGACATGACCTTTGCCGACTTAAAATTACCTCCACCATAATATATTCAATCTTGCAATCCGCCATGTGAAGATCATGTCTAATATACGCCAACCTCCTATTAATGAGAGTAGCGAGTCCTCTGCCCTGTTCATTATCCTTAACCTCCGCTTTGAAATCCGTTAAGGTCACGTTAGACGTCAGTGTTTCCTGTAACATGATAACTTGAGGTTTCACACCATGCGTTCTAACAAACTGCTGCAGAGACGCCTTCTTATGATTGAACCCCCTACAATTCCACTGTCAAATACTAAATGAACTATTTAATAGAGCCATCTTGACCACGGAAATTTGGTGAACTAGTTTTGAGCTCAAGTCCACTCGGCGACTTACCCTGCTGGGCTAGCGGCCGAGTGCGAGTGCACTCCCGCTCCACAACAGGGACCACCGTCTCGTTTAGATATATTTCAATTTTGCCTAATCTCTGATCCGTGACATTTTCCCGTTCTTCTATCCGCTCCAGTCTACTAATGATCTGATTTACACTTTCTTGCAATGTCGCCATCATTGCTTTAAGCTCGGAACCGACTTTGCCCTGAATCCGCATGGTCGAGGATAGGGCCCTCTTTTTCGGAGCAGGCGTCTCCTCGTCCGCCATGGTCTCTTCTGCGACCTCCACAGACCTTGGTACCTCAACCGAGTCATCATGTTTCCTAGCCTGTCCTAAGCTACCGCTGTTACCGGAAGGCAAGCCGTTCCTAAGTTCAGCTGTCTCTTTGATAAGCCCGTCAATGGCTGCTTTTAAGGCATGATTCTCTCTCTCCAATTGCGCATTCCTATCCCTATCCCTATTACCATTCACATGCTCCTGGCGCTGCTCGCGCGCTTGGCCGGCGCTGATGCCGCCCTTGACCTTGTCAGCCCAGGTGGTCTGGCTTCCAGCTGCGCCGCCGTCTCCACCAGCTGCAGGAAAGCGCACCCGCGCCTCCCTAGAAACCGATCGGCTCCTGGTCGTTGGGGTCCCAGTCGATGCCCGCTGCCTCGACCTGGAGCGGCTCCTAGAGCGCGAGCGTCCCTTAGAGCGTTGGCGGGCGCTCACCAGCTGCACCATCTCGGCTGCCTCCTGTTCCGCCGTTAGCTCCGTCCTGGCTCTCTCCTGTCGTCGAACACGCACGACATAGGGAAGCTGCTATCGTTGTCTGCATTGTTTATCCGCGGTCAGGTGTCGTCCGCCACAAAGCTTGCAACAAGGCGCACAGTTGTGATCCTCTTCAGGGTTCCGAGCCCCACATCCTCGGCATTCAAAACCATCGGGAGCCGGGCAGACATCCGCCCGATGTCCAAGCTTGCCACACACATAACACACATTCAACTGCTTTCGATACAGGAAGCACCGGACCAGAGTTGGCCCATATCTGACGAAATTGGGCACTTTTAACCCGTCGAAAACAATGATGACTGATCCTGTGTTTTTTATTCGTTTGACCGCCATAGCCAGCGGGTTGCGATCGTTAACAATGTTCCGCTGAAGTGTCGCGGGGCCATCCATAACGTCTACATTGCGAATGACCCCCTTACACGTAGTGTGTGGGGCCGTCTCGTACGCACTGACTTCAAAATCCTTGTCTGCCACTCTGACTTGAGTCTCACATATCGTTTAGCGTTGCTCCTTTCTGACGTACTAGCCACCAAGATATTTTGCATAAAGTTGGGGCAAATAACATCTTCCCTAATCTGCTCAATACTGAGGCCTGCCGCTTCTACGATTGCCGTGCCCACCGCTGTAGAGCTAACTTTCTCCAAATTCAGCCCACCCCGTGGGCGAATGACTATTTTGATGTGTTCTTGTGGCATCGGTGGCATGCGCGACGCCTTCACAATGCGATTCTTGATTGCCGAGCCTCCGCGCCGTTCACCTGCGCCCCGTCGTTCAGGCATCTCGCTTGGCGAACCGCCATCACCCAATCCAGGCCTCGTCGTAGCTCTAGATTTTCGGCTGGACACTGTTCGCCATCCCAGGTCTTCAGTAAGGTCATCCGCCGGGAGCACTTCCACTTCAACGTGCATTGCTGCCATGCCGCGCTAGGTCAACCAGACGCTAGCTCTCGGCCAGCGTGGCGTGAGCACAAAAGTTCCAATAAAGTCCAAAAAAGGGGTGGCCCACCTCAAGGTCAGGTATCCTCTGACTCTTCTCGTCTTCACGGATCCGATGATATGAAGTTTGCACCACTAGATTATCAAAAAAGGCTCGAATGCTTCGAAAAAGACGGACCCATAAAAGCCCGCAAGCCTCCTTCGAACTTGCAATATTATCGTTCCTCCTGACATTTTACTTGAGCGTCTTATTGTTACAGCAAAGCTGTATGTGGCTAGCCGAGCGCGCGCGCGAAGCATTTTCTCTCCAGCTCCGAAATGAGTAGACCGCGCGTCCTACATACTCCTGAGGAACAGGCAGCTTTCGATCAGCAACGCCGTGAGCAGAACGGGGAACGAGCTCGTCAACGGTGTGCGCCGATGCTGCAGCGCGAGCGCAAGAACAGGCTCGTGCAGCCATGCACAAGCAGCAACTGCGCACCGTGGATCCGGCAGCTTAACAAGTCGCCGTGTAATGAACCGTCGGGATTAGCACAGTGATAAACACCGGCGGATAACGTTTCAGCTTTTCTGGTTAACGATCTGTACGGAGTGCTTGGTCGATGTCCAAATTTGCAATACAATATCTAGCTCCCTCGCTGGCGTTGACACTGACTCAACTGAAATTTTTTCATCTTAGCTGCACTCGTTTGCTCGGTTGTGCCGCCAGCGACAACGCTCGTCGCAGGAACCGGCGCCCAAAAGCTGCGCTTTAAAATGCACCAGGCAATTTAAGACAAGTATACATACGCCTGATCGACGTGGTTGCAGCTTTAAAAAGATGACTTACGGCGCATGAAAAGCCCACGCGATGGCACAAAAAATTCATGGGGCCGCAACATTCATATGGGGACGGATTACCAGTGAAGCTGTTAAGTCTGCATAGATGAGCTTAATGCATTATGAAGTCATTTTTTTCAAGCGTTTTATTTAGCTATGCGCAGGTATGCACCAGTAATACGGTTTGATCATGGAAACGTGACGGCATTTCGAACGTAAAGGCTTGTCCTCTTGTTTTTTTAGTGCTCGTCAGGGCGTCAGTGAATTAAGTCAGGTCCAGTCGCGTTCCTACTCACGCTCTGACTAACTTGGGAATGCTCATGTGCAGCCGGAGCTTCCACGTTCGAGCACGGACATACGCGATTGTACAATTGTACAGGTCATGCACATTTCTCCGTTTGAAAATCTGGTACCACTGCAACGACTGGTAGCGGCTGGCACCAAAAATGTAACACCTAATTTCGGTACGTACGATTGTCGGTCGCGGTGGGAACCGTGCGTTCATAGTTTTCTAGCGTTATGTGTCTCATAGAGGCAGCATAGGCGTATGTGCAGCGCGAGTCCTACGGGACTTTAATAATGAAAACACTGTTGAACTCGTATGGGTCCCTGCCCATTCGGGGAATCAAGGGAATGAGGAGGCGCACTGGGTAGCCCGAGGTCTAATCAACCGGGAGATGTGCCCCTCAGACTCGGATCCCATGGATGAGGTACCGACGACATACCAGGAAATAACAAACTATTACAAGCAAAAAAGGCGAATTTACCCGCCTCCAAACGCAAGCCTCACGCGAGCGCAAGCCTCGATCCTGCGTTGAATCCAAACTAAATCGTTCCCCAACCCACATTGGCTATCCGTAATTACCAACGGGCAATGGAACCCAATATGTCAAAATTGCACAAATCAAACATTGGCTACCCAAAATCACATTCTTTGGGGGTGCGAGGGCTTACCCCCTCCCAGGTCGCTCCTGCCAGCTCCCTCACAACAGACGTGGGAAGAGCTGCTCAGAACGCCGGAAGAAAAAGTACAAAAAGCCCTCGTTGCCTGGGCCGAAAGGGTCGCTCCTCGTGAGGGGCCATTCTAGGACTCGGGCCTGCCAGGTCATAACTGAGCAGAGTGTCAATAAAGTTGTTACCACCACCCACCTAGCGTTATGTGTTTGATTGGGAACAAAACTAATTAAGGAGGCAGAAACAGTTCTTTGAGCGCGACCATACTAGGAGCTGTGCAAGGAGCTGGCTAGGAGCTACTCTGCCCGCTGCTCCTTCCGAACGAGCGGTCACACACCACTACCGCATGTCCCTGCGGATAACTAGTTTTCATGATCAGTTAAGGAGGGGGCTTTTCTAAGTGATTAATTAAAATGAATATAGTTTATGCCTATAATGGTTACCATTATGGTGGCTTTAAAAAAATTACACGCAGGTGGGGGTGGGGGCGCTTTCAAAGATACCACTGTCTCGGCGAATATATTGGTTACTAAAGAAAGTGGCGATGAGTATATCAATATGGCTCCTTTTAGCAGCATTATTTTCAGGCTGCATAGTTGAATGCATTCAGATGCTGACCGTCGCTTCAGCGCGTAGTTGCACCGTGCATCATGTCACGGAGGTATCTTGAAAAGCGATCGACTGACAAAATACATCAGTGTATTTCGACACAGGCTGCTAAACTGTCACAATGTAGATGTCACAATGTAGATGGCACAATGTGCGCGTGTACGCGCGCATTGCTCAATTACTTACGTGTCACCTTGTCATTCCGCGTACCTTATGACAACATGCAATTATGTTTCATTCATTTATTTTTCAGCTTTTTCTAATATTCTGTTTTATGTAAAAGGCTACTTATCAAATTTGTAAGTTCTCTATATGTCACTCCCCGCTGCAATGCTGTAAAGCCTTGAAGGTACAATAAATAAATAAATAAATAAATAAATGAATGTGTGGTCAGTTAGAATGAACGAATCTATTAGGCATTTCCTAATAAATCACTTGCTTTTTCTTTGGCGTTAGTAGCGCCTATACTATGTTACTACAGGCACAGCATGCATTATATATATATATATATATATATATATATATATATAACACGGTGCCTTAAAGGCTCAAATCACTTGTAAGGAAAGGAAGAAGACCAAAGATTGCGCACCTAAACACAATATATATTCCTAAATCAAGATTCACTAAAGAGAAGCGCGAACACAAACAGTAACGCCGTGAATTCGTGACGCTTAAGATTTGGCGTTACGCCATGAAATAAACTTCAATAAAAATTGAAAACTAACAAAACAGAGTCATTCAAAGCGGACGAATGAAATGTTGCACGGGAGTAGACGGCATTAAGCAATATTGCGCCCCAATATGCGCCGCATCTCACTCGGTCCACCGTCCAGCGTGCAATTGTCTCGCGCCACTGGCCAACCGAACCTCGAGTGTCCGGCGCCACGCTGCGCGAGCGAGGGGCGCCTACGGTTGCTCTTCCTCGTCGGCACCTGACATTTCCTCTTTCTCCTGAGCAGCAGCTTCGTCGGGCGAAACGGCAGGCGTTTCAGCGCTCAGCATGCCGGACTTGCCCTCAGCTTCGCCCGACACAACCGCTTCCACAGCGCCACGTTTAGCCCTGGCCTCGGGCTTAGCTCTAGGCTCTGCCCTTGCTTGTGGCTTGGCCGGAGGCTTAGCACGAGCTTTGTCCTTTGGCTTGGCGGTGTTCGTAGCGGACGATCGGCGCTCGTCTTTCTGCTGGTGCCCTTTGTGTTCGCCTCGCAGTGCCTTGGGGCCTTCGTGCTCTGCCCTGGTCATCTGCTGCAGCGCGCTGGGGGGCTCGAGCGCGTGCATAATGTCGGACGCCCTGCGGGTGGTCACGTGCGCCTGGCCTCGCAGCAGGATTACCTCGAGGCTGACGCATCGCGTGTCCGGCAGTAGCTTGAAGGCGGTCATGCCGCCCGCGAACGTGACGGCGCCGGACAAGAAGACCAGCAGCGCCAGCGACGCGGTCGTGGTGCCCACGATGCTGAACATGCTCAGGATGGCAAGCGCCGAGGCCCAATGGAAAGCGCACACGCTTCCGAACTCGAACCCGCTGTTGCGTAGCGGTGCCAGTTCGACGGCGAGAGCCCAGGACGCCGGACCGAGACCGAGAGAGAAACCGATGGTGAAGATGACCTGCGATGGGTACGGTCGCACGCTTGCTTGAATTCAAGCAACAAGCATCTTTTGAGCTATGCACACATTTCAACAGGCCATACCGAAGCCATCAACAAACGTAGGAACGAGTAATACGAAGGGGCATGCATGTGGGGCCACCTGGAGCGAAAGAAGCAATGTATGCAGCTGTGAAAGCCATACAGAGTGCAAAATATTTCAGTTTTTCTCTTGGCGAGCCTGGAAATTTTGTTTGTAACAGTCACAATGGCATAAAAACAATAAGTTACGAACAGCAACATGCACCAGTTCTTCATAGATACTTCTTTGAAGAAGTTGACAGTCACTTTAACATGCGCTAAAGAGGATGAAGGCGACAGCCTGCGCGTTCACGAGACATTCATTTAATTGACATCATCATTCGAACGCGTTCTTACTTCCTACTGTTTTCTAGCACCAAAGGTCGTGGGTTTGAGTGGCTTAAGTAAGTTAATCTTAAGTAACGGTGCCATAACTATATTCGCCTTAATTAACACCGAAGGTCGTGTGTTCAACTCTCACCATAGGTCGACTGCTCGACTCCCACTAAAGGTTGTGGGACCGAGTGCCTTAACCCCAGCTTATTTACCTGCACCTTAATTCAGTTCACCTTAATTAGCGCCAAAGGTCGTGAGTTCGACTCCCATCGAAGGTAATGCGTTAGAGTGCCTTCAATTAGTACACATTAAATAAATGTGCCTGAATTAACTTCGCCTTCATAAAAAGCAAATATCGTGGATTCGACCATCAGTGGTGGCACCATCAATTTTGGTGCCATTGAATTTTGGTCCCACTGAAGGTCGTGGGTTCGACTGGTTGAATTACCTGTGTGTTTAACCAACTTTGCATTTCTTTTGGCATCATGAGCGGCATATGAGTCAGCTGTGGCGGAAGACAACGACGAATGCGCGAGCAGTGGCACGATCGCGTGTCTGCGCGAGGCGAGCACACATGACTTTCTGTGACGCACGCCGCACTGTCCACACCATCGGGGGTATGAGTCACTTAAGGCTTTCGCCTTAAAAATGAAATGGCTCATAGCCACGTAAGGCAGTGGCTACAAGTGCTCAGCAAAGTGAAGCGAACAGTGAATACACTCATTGAAATGACCCATTAGGCACACAGAACCGCACACGTTTCAATAGAGAAGAAGCTCAAAACAAGCATCCGAACAATCAAGCCAACATTGTATACCTCCTTGAGCAAATGTAGTGGCGGTTTTGCAAGAGCTTCGCTAAAGTCACCTTAATTCAGTTTTCAGCATTAATTCGAGCGTTTGATTGCCTTAACTCTATCCTAATTAACTGTGGCTAATTAACGTCACCTGATTTAACATAAATGGTGGTGGGTGCTAGTGCCGTAATAAACTATAATAATTAAACCTGCCTTATGTTCCATAACGAACATGATACGGTTATCAACGACTGTTTATGGATGATAAGGGATCATACTGGTCGGATCAACTTCCATAACATCGATAATGACAACGGGCTTCGTGGAGATGAGTAAGTGGCACAATGCTTACGCATTCTTAGACAACTAGCACAGGAATTTCTGCGTGAATGCTTTCCATTCGGTGCTGAGTAATTCCGATGGTTTCTTGTCTCTTCCGATGGTTCGGTCTCTTCTTATGCAGTGTCGAGGTGCGACCCCTGCAACTCCACAGGCGGCGCTCATGATTCCAGTGGTGGTGGGTGCGTATCTCCGCTATCGGTCCACTTTCCTATATATGGCACACGCCTTCCCATGTCGCCGATGAGCGTGGCGGCCTGCACGACGATTGTATGAGGACGACTCACTAACGATGGAAGAATGGCGTCGATGGAACAACAAACAAGGCATGACCAGAGCGAGAGGAAGGTTCTGATGTGATTACGATGGCACATGACGACAGCCTGACCACCACGTCATGGCAATACGACCGAGTGTTTGACGACGATTGCGTGGCGACGATGATATGATGACAACCGGATGACGAAGCTGCAACGACGATGATCGCAGTACCACAACGGCATGACGACAACCATGCTGTGACAGCGGATGCATGGCAGCGACTGTATGACGACACTGCGACAGGAGAATGGCGTGACAACTGTGGCATATACATGATTGAATGACACCAGTACAAGAACGATAGAATGACGAAGAAGAAATCACGTCAAAGAAACGACGATGATATGCAGACAATGGGTTGACGTGTCCGAAGGGATGGCGATGAAAAAAAAAACAGCGTGACGATGACAGCATGATGAAAATGGCATGCAGTTACTGATGTGACAACGATGGTAAAACGACGACGTGACGACGATGGCATGGCGACGGTGGTATCACGAAGTTAAAGTGAAGATAAATGAACGACCGTGACGACATCCTGATGTCTGCATGATAATGAATGGATGACGACAAATGTATGACGACGACACAGTGACAATGCTGGATTGATAAGTGTGTGAGGACAATGGGATGAAGACGAGGACATGTCGTCGACTGTATCACGAAGACTGTGTGACGACGACGGCGTGAACAAGACAGCATGACGTTGCTCGGATGGCGAAGCTAGAGTGCCGACGCCAGAGCGACCACGACAGCATCACAGCAATGATGCAATGAATGCATGGCGACTGTATGATGTCGAAATATGAAACTCGAACAACTACGATGCGACGTGCACGGCTGCTTCGCGTCTACTGTCGCGTACCTATTCGTCCATGTAAAGCACATGTTGAGCCACTCGGTCGGCGTATAGAGGACGTGACGACAATGACATGATGGTAGTCGGATCAAGAAGATCGAATGGCGATGGTGGACACACACACACACGCGCGCACACACACACACACACACACACACACACACACACACACACACACACACACACACACACACACACACACACACACACACACACACACACACACACACACACACACACACACACACACACACACACACACACACACACACACACACGCACACACAGAGAGAGAGAGAGATAGGCTGAAAATGCCTGAAGTAGCAAAGAATGCTAATCGGAATAAAACGACTTCTTCGTTCGAATCTAACTGGATAGGAGCTCCCGAATAAGCATCGCTCTCAAATGTCTAGTTTTTGTGTCCAAATCTTTCTTACGACTACATAAACGAAGCCGAACAAATTATTTTACCAAATTATGGCTTTTGACCCACTTTTCCCGTACTATATATTATAATGTGGACGATTTTGGCAAAATCGCAACGACTTTCGCAGACACTCGAAGGTGGCACAGCGCAGGTGTGAATCAATATGGTGCCTACAGATACCATGCTCCCATCCTGAAAGCTGTGCTTGGTATCGAGGTACTCTGATGATGATCGTAGGAGAACACCGTCTAGTGGCTTTAGAGGGAACCATGACCAAAATGTGCTCACTAGAAGCGCCCTCGTGGGCGCGCCCATGGAGCACCCTTATGGACGTCAACACCGACGACCATTGAGAAACGAGCTAAGCAAAGCTTATGCTTTAAAACAAAGCCTTACCTACTACCGCCGTCACCACCATGGGATTTGAAACCGTGCTTTTTTTCACTGTATATTTGGAAACTCAACGTCATAAGCAATGAGCCAAAAGTCAACATCTGCTCTTGCTTATTTGTGCGGAGGTTTGTGCATCAGGCAGAATTTCATAGTGATGACGTGTTCGCGTGCACACTTTTGGATGCTATAGCGGACAGCGTTTTGCACATGGCAAAGAAGCTCTACATTTGAGAAGTTGGCGGTATCACCTATTAAAGCGCCTGCTGCTATGCGGAACTATGGTCTTTTTTTTTGCTTCGGTCGTATAGCTTACCTTGCAGACTACGGTGATGCGAGCGGCGAGGTAGGTGTCAAGCGCCCGTTCATCATGCGAGACGCCGAAGTAAACGCCGCCCAAGGCCATCACGCTCCCGGTGCTCACGACCACGGACACCACCAGGGGTTTCACTCGGCCCACCGCGTCGAGCAGATGAGCAGCTACTGCGGTCGTCACAAACTGCAACCGAGGCCAAACGCAAGTGTCAAGAACAATCTTGAGCACCGCTACATTACCAAGGGCGCTATAGCGTAAAATTATTCCAAACTTTTCTATTCCAATTCTGCTATCAGCCCCCACGATTGGTCAAAAACTTTTTTCGACCACGCCCACTTCACCTGTCTGTCACACGACGTCACGAAAACCGCGATACCTCTCCATCTGATATGATGTGTACACACTAATTATGCGTGAGTTGACAGAAAAAGAAAAACAGTTATTTCTGATTCGACCCCTTTTCGCCATTAGCCCTTGGCTATTGGTAAAAAGTTTTCGGGCTGCATCCACTTCACCTGCCTTTCACGCGACGTCACAAAACCGCACAAACTCACCGCGTCAAAGTGACGTGTACGCGATAAAGATGCAATAATATGTCGAACAAAACTGAATTTTTTTCAGAATAGCCGCAGGCTATTCCGTTGCAAAAGGAATAAAAGATTGCTGCCGCCGATCGCTGAGACGCTGGCTACTCGCACCTGCCGGAGAGCATGGGTGTATTTGCGTATCATAAAACTTCTTGCGTGGCCGTGTAAAGTTTTCGAGGCCTTTCGGCACGTTTACCACCTCATTCTGCCAACTCTTCTTTGCTGAGGGTCACTTTAGCGTCATTCTTAAGCTTCCGTTGCATGCCGCCGTGATTTTCGACCAGCCACCACAAGCCAAGTAAGGGAAAGCCGACAAATCGCACACGCCGGCACCACCGTCTTCTTCCGGTTGTCGATTTTCAGTGCACTGGCTCTGCCCCAGTGAATCCCTCTCCACTTGAGTGTTCTCCTCGCCTCTTGTCAGCCAATTAGATACGACAAGCCGCTCAGTTTAGGCAACGTTATTCGTTTTTCAAGCAAACAAAAGTGACCTCCTATGAGCGAGGAGAGCGTTTGATTGGTCTGTTCAGACAACCCTGCAGGTGACCGCCCGGTGCTTGCGTCGGTGGTTACGGAACTTTGACGTCAGGAGATTGGAATAGAAACATATAGGAATAGTTTTACGTTATAGGGCCCCAAGTCAAAGTCACTAAAATGGCTTTCGATCCTACTGAAATAATGTAGATATTTAACGACATTTTTACAATGGAAAAACAAAAACGAAAGCCGGAAGTTAACAGAAAAATTAAAGTCTATCGGAAACGTGTGTGTCAAATTAGACTTTGCTATTAGTTCTTGCTGTGCGCTTTGTGTGTTGCTTATACGAAATACGGATTCACTTATATGCTTGCGTACACGCTTACAATTCGCGTTCGGAGCAGTTCTGCAGCATGTTCTCTTTTCCTGGCTTTATAGATGCCCGCCAGCTTCGCAAAAAACAATTTCACTACCCTTGCGGGAGCCTTGATTCAGGCTCTCTGAGATGTGCTTTCAACGAAAGATTTCGGCATGTTGACTGCATGAGAATAAGATATGAGCTTTTGTTTCGGGTTTCACCACTGAAGTACAGTTTTAATTTATCGCATTTGACAATTTTAAGCTTCATGAGTAAGTGCTGACGCTGTTTTATAATTCAATGAGATTCATGTTAAATAATACTACGGGGAAATTTGTCGGCAGTGTTTATGCCTGCCTCCAATGGAGTGCTTTATCCAGCATGGGATTGATGGGAATTACAGGGATTTGTCTCAGCTGCGTCCCTACTTAAAATACTCATATGGACCACGATTTTGTTGCAGCGATGCCGTTGCCAATGCTATTTCTTTTCGCGTTCCTTTTTTTCCGTTTCGTCAGTAGTAAAGGACGATGCTCCGCTAGCGTTATCAATTGATCAGCCGGCCGTGAACGGTAGATAATAGTGGCATAGCATTGTGAAGGAAGGCATCGCTACAAAATCTCGGCCCTGTTTACTTCGTCTCTGATATTAAATTACTGTAGGCATTTAAAGTTTGCCCTGCAATTTCTACATTTCTGTTGACAAATACAAATACACTTTCAGGCTTCTAAAGTACTACAAACGCATAAACGCATGTCGTGTGTCACCGTGCAGCAGCCATTCAAATCTAGCGACGCGCATAGCCAAAGGGTCGACTTATTTACACCGCAACTTTATAGGCATGCGCGACCAGCACTTAGTGTAGCTGAAACACACACACACAAAAAAAAACGTTGAAAGAAGCTGCACTTTCCTTTCTGAATGAGGCAACGTTAAAGGATAAAAGTTTATGTCCTACCCCATTCTTCCGATGTTGGCTAATCAAATCAAGACTTCAGCATCAGATTTTCTATAGCAGTGCCTAACATATAACAGTGCCTAGCTTTGTCGTTAAGGCCAAAGCCGTTAGCATCATTGTGGCCCGCATGCACGTTTCGTTCTTTGAGGAGGCGCCCGAAAGCGAGGGCTGCTGTCTCGTCGCGCATTTAGTTTCGCAAAGGCGTAGTGACGTCATTTTTTTTCATACATCGTGACCTTTCCACTGTTCTGCGAAAGTACTAAGCATTGTGTCACCAGCATGAAACAACTAAGCTTGTCGCTTGGGAACATGCTCTACAACTTTGTGAAATAAAACCAATGCCCTAAACTAAGGGTTTGATTAGTTCACCCTAAATAACGAGCCAACTGACCGTACTAGAAGTTTTATGAATCACGAAAGGTGACTGCAAACCATTTCACCGTGGTCAGATCTGCATTGTTATTTTGAACACAGTCTTGTGGGAAAAAATGAAAAAAATGGAAAATGGAAAAATGGCTAAATAATATTTCACCTCCCCCCCCATCACCGCTCCACCTCCGCTTGATTGCGCGGTTTCTACCCTGGGATATTTCGCGGATGTTCAATGACAAATGAAAGCCACCATAAAGCTTATTCATTATTTATTAATATAATCGCTCATCACACTTCTCAATTGTAATGCGCTCGGCTGTTTTGCAATGTGGATTTTCTTCTTAGCTCAAAAGCTACCTAGCTGATACTATAATATGAAAAAAATAACGATATTATAGGCTTCATTTTTTTATGAAACGAAATTTCCAAGGTAGTTATTGTTGCACGGGCCTAATGTGTCGGTTGCTCAGCACAAAGGCACTTAAAAAGGTTAATTTCTCTGTATATAGAAACAACCTTAGAAAAAAAGCTTGGGTAGGCGGTAGGCATGAACAACCTAGGATGCTGACATACATGAATAATTTGTCTAAAGACAGCGCTTACACATCCTGTTTTCACCTATTTAAAACAAATGTTGCATGGGTTCTTTTGACAAACGCCGAATAATCGGAGCACAGTAAATAGATGCGCACTGCCCTTCTCGACAAATGGCAAAAGAAAGCACTGAAGTAGCTCACTGGACGCAGAACTGAAAGCTATGCACTAGATTTACAAACTGTGCGCCTATATGTTAGTACTAAGATCGTTCAGTCATTAGCGGTAGAATAAAAGATAAAGAAGTATCCGGTAGATTAAAAGAATTCGTAACATTATACTGGTCCAACCTCCTTTACTGCAGTTAAGAAAAACGTAGAATTTATGCTATATAAATAATCTGACTTGAGATGTCAAGCTAAATAACTCTAAGCATAGAAGCGGGATTCAATGAACGAGCTTCAGCGGTTAAAATGCACGTTTGATGACACACGTGGTGGATGTAGCGCGCCGGCATAGGCACGTTTACTAAAGCAAGGGGAAACCCAAAATTTTACGACTTTCAGAAGAATTTCGCCGACAGTATTTATATATAACTGCGCCAATAATTTTCACTCTCAGTGGACAACATACTAGACGCGGACGTGCCAGGCTTAGGAATGTTGAAAAGTGCCCTCCTACAATTAAAAGGAAAGTCCGAGATTTCTTGCGTCTGGGTTTCATTCGTTTCGTATAATATTCTCCACTTCATACACAACCGACAACGCTGCGGAAGCTTACGCATGTTGTGCGGTCGTATCTCGCACTGAAGTTGATATTAATTTGCGCTTGTTTCTACGGAACAGCTATTGTAGGCCAGTACCTGCAAGCATGACAGCACGATGAATGTGTCGTGCGACGCGTATCCAAAGCCCGCGTGAAGGGGGCCGCAGGCAAAGAGCAGGATTGCGTTGACGCCGGAGAACTGCTGCACCAACATCACCAGCACGGCCAGCATGTAGTGCATGAGGGGCGTTGGCGTTTTCACGTAGATCGCCTCGATCTCCTGCGAACGCGGGGATGCCGCATTATAATAAGACAGCGGGGTGCAGGATTAAAAAATTAAAATAATGCAGAAACAAGAAATTCTTGTAATGTATGGAAAAAAATGTATTTTTAGGCCATTTAGATTTCAGAACCAAAGTGTTATGCTTCGTGGTCGCCGCAGAAACTGAAGCGTGGTGCGTGCCAGAGGAAAGTCCAAAATAGCCACAACCAGGCAATGTCCCGAAATGTCCAAGAAACAACGTACATGAGATATTTTTTCCCAGGATTAAATCCGTTGTTTCCACAGCATTTATCACGGCAGAGTCGGTGGAACGTCGTGTTTTAGAGATTCCTATGAACCGACGGTATACATTTGAGTTTCATGCGTGATTCAGGGTTTTATTGCAGAGAGATTAAAATTTTGGGATTTTCTTGAGCCATAATCACGACCTGATTATGAGGCACGCCGTATTGTGGTATTCTCGATTGATTTTGACTACCAGGGGTTCTTTAACGTGCACCTAGTTTCCGGTACAAGAGCGTTCTTGCATCCCCCCCCCTCCCCCAAAACTAAACGCGGTTGCCACGGCCTGGAGTCGACCCCGCGATCTCGTGTTTAGTCACGCGACGCCATAGCCAGTGAAACACCGCGGTGGGTGACGCCGAAAACATGTGCGCTCACTGGCACGATTTCGTTGAAGTCAGTGCTGTAGACGCCGGTTTTCTGTGTCCTGACTCGGCGATACGCCACGAAAGGACGGCAAACCCAGGACAGTGAGCAATGAGAGCGATGCAACCTTATTATTACTAATTTCTAATGCACATTAAAGACATTACCTCTATGCCGTTGCCTTTGGCATAGAGGCAATCTATCACACTGGTGGCGGGAACCTTACCTAACGTGTTTTGCTTCTCCATCTTTACCATCCGCCTATATATTTACCTGCATGTACCTGTCTATGCAAAACTTCCCGCGTCCTTTCGTTAAACGATTTTCCGTTTCCTGACTCTGGCAATCTTTCGTTGAGCTCTGAATGGGACTCTGTTCTGTCAGAACAATATACGCGTCATTGTTCGAGGGTGGTGTGCAAGCACTTGCCTCGTACTCGGCGTTCGCCTCGAGGGTGTTGCCTCGAAGGATCCTCAGCGCCTTATGCGCGTCCTCGTGCTGCGCGTTCTCGTACAGCCAGCGAGGTGACTCGACGGCCTTCCAGAGCAGCAGGAGCGCCATCGCCGGCGGCATCGCGCACCACAGGGCCAGCTGTGACCAGTTGGCGAACT
This sequence comes from Dermacentor variabilis, assembly GCF_050947875.1. NCBI lineage: Eukaryota > Metazoa > Arthropoda > Arachnida > Ixodida > Ixodidae > Dermacentor > Dermacentor variabilis. The sequence goes on from NC_134570.1 coordinate 115,197,254, forward strand.
TGCCCAAGGCATACATGATGAGCACTCCCGCAGCCACGCCCGTTTGGTAGGCGCCGCACTGCGGGGTTATGAAGAAGGCAGGCAGGGCCTTGCGGTTTCGCAGCCTTCACAATGTGCGTTCATATATAGTAAGTCACGCGCTTGCGATTCTACAGAGCAAATTTGAACAGAATAGCGAGCACAAAAAAAAAGAAATATATATGCGGATCCCACGCATTGTGGGCACCGGGTGTGCGCGAAGCGTTCGTGAGCCAGCAAGGGAAAATGGCGCAATACGACCAGAGATGCGCTGCAGAATTTAGTGATGAGGTTCTTCTTGGAACTTCAGGGACGAGTTCGTGGCGGGTTCTCTTCAGTTGCAAAGAAGATTTTCGCGCTCGATGTCCGTCGCGTGTGTTCTAGGCATTAGAAAGTCAGTTCGTTGACTGAGCATGCGGATTGGATAGACAAACGATTAGCTCAATGGGCGAGAACAATCACGAGAACCGAAGCGGATCAATTTCTTTAGTGCCTTAACAACAGGAAGTATATACATTCACTGAAGCCAAGAAAATGATAGGAGAGGTCAGTGAGGGGTCCTTACTTGAAGTGTAGAGTTATTACCGAACAGGAAAATAAAATTGGGCTAATATACTACCTGCGCGGTTAGAAGCCGAACCCGTGAACAGATGACACTCGCGCAAATGCTTTCGGAAGTGGCCCAACCCACAACTGCTGCGTCAAGTGTCCCAGCAGCTGCTCACCGTCTTTCCGCGGTCTTTGGCGGGGGACGCCTCGGCGGTGTAGGCGGGAACGACGAGCGACACGATGCCGGTGCACAGTCCTCCGAGCACCCTGGCCGTGAGCAGGTGGATGGAGTCGGCAGAGGCAGCGGCCATGACCAACCACGAGGCCAGCGAGCCGAGGCAGCCCACCGCCAGCATCCTGCGCCGACCGAGCGAGTGTACCGCGTAGCAGGCGCATAGCGATCCGAACACGGCGCCCAGCAGGAGAAGCGAGTCGAACCTGAGTGAGGGATGAAGTTTAGTGACGTGAACAGTTAATAGGGCGGCTGTCCGCAGGAGCTCGTAGCCGACCCGCTACCCCACCGTCGGGGGAAAATGACTGCAGAGTTGCGGGAAAGAGACGAGATGAATGCGGCATGACGACATGACGATGCAGTACTGACTGGCAGTGTATGCTAGTGATCAGTGGAATGTACAAAGGAACACACCGTGCGCTTTTGTTAGCAGACCATTTGCCAACTTATGTGGCGTCAATGTGCGCGTACGTGAAGTGGCCCTACACAGTATACTCGTAAGGCAGCTGAGTCCTTTACACATACTTTACTATGGCAACCGCTATCAGCAGCCCGAGCACTTCACATAGAGGCGCGTGGTACGCAGGTTATCCAATACGAATTTGCTCGTTTTTACCCTTGTGAGACCTGACGTCCACTTGTGTAGGCATCTGTTAAATGTTTTTTTTTTTTTTTACAAAACGAACGACGTGTCACGAACGCTCGTTCATACTGCTGTTTGGCGATTTGCGCTGCCACCTGGCTGTGTTTGGACAAAACAGGGCGTAACTGAAAAGTCTCACATCATTCTGAAATGAATGCTTGGAGCATGAACACGTTTCGCAGCAGATACTCTACGTGATTATGCCCATTACTTTCGGCACGTGAGTTGCGGACTAACTAATCGCATTGCAAGGTGTTCTTGATGAAAATGTGGTAAATGGCAACAGTTTCTTTGGTAGACGACGATACTCTATCAATTATTTTTGCTGAAGAGTAAACATCTGCGCGCACAACGGTATAGGACGCTGCAGTAGTGCTTCTGAACAGGATTTTAGTGCAGATGGCTTTAATTATGGCGCGTATTGCAGAGTGGCTGCTCAATTTGCCGAATGAGGTGCCCAAGGACAGAAATAAAGATGACGGTGGAAACGTCGTAAGAAACAAGAAAAATCCATACACAAGTACGCAAGCCCGAAAGTTGAAAGCAGTAAATTTTTTCTTCGGAATGACGATATCCAGAACGCTGCGCGATGCCGTAAGGTTGGCTGGTCCAAGAACATTCGACACCGGTACACATCTTGTGAAGTGCATCGCTGCATTCAGGCTGATCGCAGTTGTTTTCCCGAAATTTCACTCCACGTAAGCCCGATAATTTATTAGCTAAAAATCTTTTTTCGATCGAAAGTAACAAACGAGGATGCAAATTGCATGAAACTGACAAGGAAGTTAATGGGTGCACAGTACTAACATCCAGTTTGTTTCCTGTGCACCTACTTCAGAGTACCAGTATCCATGTGTATGGACATTCGGTTCTGTTAAATTACAAAGAAGAAATATTGCTCCATAATTGGGCTACCTAAAACCCTCTCATGAATTTGGAAACCTGAAATGCTTATTAGTACTTCAGGGTTTTCTCGGGAAGCCGGAGGTCACATAACAGCAACTGCCGGCTCAGGAACTTCAAATATTTCTGCGACTGTCTTTGCGACAGCTAAGAATCTGCGTGGGGCGAGAGTTGCTCTATACAGAGACGCCTTTGATTGTTGGTAATCTTTCGCTGAATATTCCGAATATACTCCAACTAATCTATGGTCGGGCAAGTTGGATGACCATAAGGTGCTTGTCCTTGTTCGCTCATTGTACCAGATGCTGCGTAAACATTAAGCGTCTAGTGCACGTGAGCGTTACGGCTAAACCGCTGGCTCATTCGTGCGCAAATTTCTAACAAATGCTGTTTCGCGATAGATGCAGCTTGATTCCACGCTTTCGGACATTATTTTCTTGAGTCGTTCATTGTAAGTCAGAAACATAAGCGCAGGCTGCGGCGACGCCAGAAAAAAAAAAGAAAGATTTGCAGTTTGTGGGGACAGAACAGAAAATGCGGAGTACCTTATTTTGTTGTTTTATCACCAATAATACAGCTACCACAGTAAAGTATGAAACTTCAGAACGAAAGTATTTTAGCATAGTTTAGTTATTGATTACTACCCTATTGCAAAGAAATCATGTGCCGATTTGGTACAACGAAAGAATGCTACATGTCATATAGGCGACATTACGTTTCTCAGTGACAAACTGATCTGGGAAGACATATATAAGCATAGGTTATTGCAATCACTTTATGTTTCTTCGCTATTTGCTAAAAATTTATTTCCCTTTACTGGGTACCTTGAGCATTAATACCGAATGCACGCGAAGTCCGGAAATATGGAAAGTAGTGAACGTTCACACTTATTACAAACTAGAGCCACCTGAGGCATAACATACCTACAATAACTAAATTAAACAGTACGTTTAAAGAGAAAACACTAATATGCCCATCGATGGCGCTGTTTTACATACCATTCTATTACGTGTACTTATTTGCAAGCATTGTTGTTTAGTGCAGTTGCTGTTTTTAGTTGTAGTTGATGTCTGGTAACCTTGTTGCATAAGGGCAAAGAATGTTGTAATTTGCTGAGTGAACTTATTTGGCGATATTCATTTCTCACGTATGACATGTATTCATGCCTATAATCGAGTGATATGTAGCGTATTAGTTCCTGCTGTAGTGTTGCGAACAATTATGTATTCTTTTCTTTTGTTTTCTTTTTTCCCTCAACATGTGTTGCTGTTGCCTCCGTGAAGGCGAAAATTGTCATCCGCCCTGCTGTAGCTCGAAACTACAAAAGAAAGCCATACCGAATTCTCAGAACAGAAACTTTCCAGTTGAAGAAAAAGTCGTCTTGATGCTTTATTTTTATATTTAGCACATACCCAGAGCGAAAAAGACGGCATTACATTTGAAGGAGAGGGGGGAGGGGTAGTTGAAACGCTGAGGTTACATCTCAAGATGGCAGCGACAAAAACGCATATGCGTAATGCATTTTGGAACTGTATGTTCCGTAAACTAAGGCGCTTTTAAGTAGGAAACTTCTTCGCTGCTTTATGCGTTCGCTGAGTGGTAGTGATACTTCTATTCAGCATCCGCTATTCTCCTGCAGCAGCGTAATTCGGAAGAGTCCCCATCTGTGTCAGTCTCTCCCCCGATGATCCGACATATTCGAACAGAAACGAATATTCGACAACTTCTAACAGTTAATTCTAGATTCAAACACAAATCTAATATCATGGGAGGGCTATTCAATTCGCACTTGGACTATCGAACATTCGCACTGTCTTTAATTAAGACTTTTTCTCACGTTCTCACTTTTTTTTTCTTTTTTGAGCGGCGCATACATAAGCCGCGCCTTACCAGAAGATTTCCTTGTCGCTGATGTGGAAGTACTCCGTCGCATTGTCCGTGGTGCGCCTGAGACTGCGGGCAGCCGGCAGCGAGTAGCCCACGGAAGCGCCCACGCTCAGCGAACCGGCCCACGAGGCAGCGAACGAGGCGAGCCGCTTGGCGTCCGAGGACCCACGGCTCTGCTGCCCCGTCGGCAACTGTCCGGCCCGCGTGCGCGACTCGAACCAACGCCACGTTGTCTCCGGGATGCGGTTCGTCGCGAGAGCGTGGGCTGGCGCCGAAGCTGCGGCCCGTCTGTCGGAACCGGTGGTGAAGGCCGCCGACGTGGCACGCGTGTCGGTCGCCGCCCCGACCGTCGTCCACAGGCTCGTGGTCGGATAGGCTGCCGCACTCGTGGACTGTTGCGACGAGGGAGCGGCACTCGCGGAGAGGTGCGATGCGAAAGCCGTCCGCGTCATCTCTCTCGGCGTGTTCTTCTTCTTCTTCTTCTTCTTTGCGTGAAGCTCTTTGCGCGAGCCAGTGAAGCACGTTCGCCGTGGCACGAATTGATTGATTGACTGAAAACTTTAATATTCCACCAAGCTGGGGTGCCCGCCTTTTAACCTACACGTAGGTAGGGGGGGAGGAGATGACGAAGCAGTCCCCTCGCGTTGAGGACGGTGTGTCTTCACGGCCTCAACGGCCAGGCGGATTGCTCGACGCTGGTCGTCTTCAGCCTCGCTCTGGAGCAACGCCTCCCAGGCTTCCTTACTGTCAATGTTTTCCTTGGCCCCTGGGGAGCCAGCACACTCCCATATTATATTGTCTAGCTTACCTTTTCGCTTACAAATTTTGCAGAGGGCGTCATTATAGTCCCTCGTCTGTGTTAAGTAGATGCAATGTAGGGATGTATAATTGTTTCCCTGGAGGAGCCGCCAGATGCGAACGTCCTCCAGAGAGAGAGAGACCGATGTGGAGGCGGAAAGATTCTTATTTCGGCTTTGTAATGATCTACAATTTGCCTGTACGTGATGATGCTATCTTTGCTCCCTGGAACTGGCTGCTCTAGAGTTGCCCGGTGGTAGAGTGCTCGGGCGAGCTCGTGAGCGGCTTTGTTGCCTAGGACTTCCTTCTTGGGCCGGAACCCAAATAAAAGTTATGTCCCTCCTGGGAGAGTTTTTGAGTACAATATGGAGGGCTTCGTCCGAGATTCTCCCTTTGTTAAAATTTCGGATAGCTAATTTGTTATCGCATAATATTACTCCCGCTTTTGTACCCGCATAAGGGAGCGCTACTGCAACCTCCTCGGCTGTACAGGCGTCTCTCGTGCACGTGGAACACGCTATCTTAACGCACCTGTCGCCATTAACCACCGTCGATACCGCAGCCCCGTCTCTGCCGCAAGCGGCGTCCACGTACGCTACTTTATGCGCCAGTGCGGTGTGTTTTAAGTTTATTTGCTAGAGCCTTAGCCCTGTGAGCTCTCCTCTCGTTGTTGTAGATAGGATGCATATTTTTAGGTAGGGGGCGATTCGGAAGCGTTTACGCACGTCCAATAAAATGTCCTTCTTGTCAGTCGGGGCACACCTGCCGCATTGGATTCCTATCCATTCCATGATTTTTCTCCCCAGTTTTAGACTGGCCTAATCTTTCCAACTGAGACACTCGTACTGCCTCAGTTCACAACTAGCGTGTTGTGAACCCCCATATTGTGGAGGAAGTCTGTCGAGGGCGAGTCTGGGAGCCCTAGGGCTCCCTTAACGAAATGACTGCGGAGGCGTCGCAGTTAAAGTGCTTAATCTCGACACCTAGTGGATGCCGTCTGAAATGCGCAAGTTTAGCTCTGACAGGTGAAACGAGACGGCCGACAGGTGTCACACTTTAGCGTCGGACGCGGGCCAACTAAAAAAAGAAAAGCTGTCAGTTTTTATCTAATTCACTGATTTCGAACTCCGTCGGGCTTTCCACTTAACATAACGTAACCAGCCATGGTACACAGGTTTCCTCTTATAGCGGAGAAGATGCGTCGCAAGCTGCAATGCGCAAGATACAAATGTTCTGCGTAATGTTTGGCACACGGCCAGAGAAAAATATGACAGTTATATTTTAACGTGCCAAAGAAACACGCGCGCTCCAGTTTGAAAGAAGTGCAATAGCGGAGAATCGCATAGTTTTGACACCTTGGGGCACCGCATTTGCACCCGACGCTATGTGCGCGAGCGATTTTGTGTATCACCTCAATCGGAATGTAATCCCCAAGGATCGGGAATCCAGCCAGGGATTCACGCTCTCCTACACAATGTTATGCACGTTGATCCTGAGCAGCGGTTTAAGGAAGAACGGCAACGATCATGATGACCTGAATGAAATGACAAAAAAAGTCCCGCACTCTTATACTTGGCGTATATAGGTAATATTTCCCGGTGTAATCTACATACATGGAAATATATTACGGCCTTCAACACCGCCACACAAAGCTGCTGTGTTGTAGGCAGTTGCATTTAAGGTATCGGCGTACCAACTTTCGGCACTGCCGTTACGCTGCGCTGTAGTTTACCAGGCCAGTAATAATGCTGAGGTCAACCCCCCTATGCCTCTCTCTATCCATATTTTCTCAAGATCTCCGCTTTTATGGACGCCATTTTAGCGCAAGCAAGACAGGCACAATTAAAGTATATGGGTGGTACACTAACAAATGATTTATTACATTCGCCTAGAAGAGCAGCAGAAAGTGTGGAATAATGTTGGACTTTATGTGGAAGACAGAGGTTCAAAACCATGTGTAACCTTTTTCTTTTGATGCCGTAGGGTATACTAACGCAATAACAATATAAAATATCAAATGCGCACAGATTCATTATGGCAAAACAAAGCCACAGCATTCTACTCTCAATCACACCTGACTTATTGATGACGCTATCCGTACTTCTTTTGCTGATATAACTTGTGAGTGTAGCACCTGTGGTGTCCGATCCTGCGTTCGTTACATTTATTTTCTTTGCACTACAATAGTTTCAGCAAGCATCATCAAACTGTCCCAAAAACTAGTTTTTTTAGTTACTTCTCTGTCTCCCACCCCATCAGCCTCACAGTTACCTCACTTTTGTAAGATTAAATGATCATCGCACGTGAGTCACCACTGCCTTAATTAGGCAAGAGCTTTGATCATCTTTACAAATGCAGTCCAAACACAGTGGCTTAACCAAAGAACAAACATAACCATAAACAATAAACATTATGTTAAAAATATAACATAAGCATTAATTCTATTGCTGTACGAATTATACTCTGAAAAATAAAAAGAACGCTAAGATCGGTTCTTATACTCTGAAAAAAAAAAATGTCTGTGGCTTAGCTAAGGTTAAGCCCAGGATGCGAAGCATACTAGCCTTTATTTTAGTTGTTGAACCACTGTTTAGCCTGGTGAACTGCTGTTGCTTGGCTATATTTGGTTCGGCTAGACGAAGAAACAACTCATGCGTTACTCTGCTTCGCCTTCAAGAGTGGAACGCGATAGCGTTCCCGTCGACCCGCCAAGGGGTGTAAGACAATGGGCTACGGCGCAGCGACTACGCGCCCCGCATTGGACGCGGTGAGCGTCGAGCAACTCAGCGTTCGGCGCGGCAACGAAATGTGCGCCTGAGCAAGCGACGCACGCCTGAGCCTTAGAAACAGCCCGTTTCTAAGGCAACACCGCATTCACTAGAGGCGCTTTTGTACCGCTTTGAAGCATCGTACTCGTGGCTCAGTGGTAGCGTCTCCGTCTCACACTCCGGAGACCCTGGTTCGATTCCCACCCAGCCCATCTTGCAAGAGTTGAGCCAAAGCCACCCAGAAACAAGCGCAGCTCCTTATATACCGCCGCGACGCCTCGAGCGACGGCGCGAGTTGGAGCCCCGTTTCTCCTCTGTCGTGACGTCACGGTGTCACGTGGTCAGCCTTGAAGGCGACACCGCCGCGCCTGAGGAGCTGGGTTGAGCTCTAGTAATATGCTTCGCATAAGAAAGGAACGCTAACATCGGTTCTTACCATTCCGGACGTCTACACTACCTCCAACTGCCGGTGCTGTGGAATTCACTCGGCTACGCTTCCGCATATGCTATGGGAGTGCCCAGCACAGTACACACAGACTAACACCACGACTCTCTCGTCGAGGATGCATGGGGCTCTGCGGAGCTCCGCCCTCGACGAATCTTGAACTGTAGAAAGACGAACCGGCCGCAACTGTGGTACCGGCCCGGCCATCATAAAGTGCTGGTTCTACAATAAAAGTTTATTCCTCCTCGGTTCTTACCACGGTAAGGCCAGAGGCCGGTGACGTTATTTCCTGTTAGCATGCCGTGTTTAAGTTTTCACAGTTCATGGTCCAGCGAGGTTTTAGTTGGTTTTTGTCGACATTTTTCCACGCCATGCAAAATCTTTGCGTGATTTTCTGTCGAGATCATTTTGTTCGATCTCCTCAACCTTGCCGCATGACCAACATTTCAAGAAACAGTCATTGAGGGGTTAAAAGATGTTCAATTAAACAACTTGTTAATGGAACAATGGGCCTATTTTAAACAGACGAATAAAAGAAAGCTGTTGAAAGTCGTAGTAGCCTAGCGAAGGAAAAAGAAAAGTGAAGAAATAGGGCTCAAAACAAAGCTCGGAAATTTATCTGCGTTAGAATGCAAACAGCCGAGGGTTTCTGATTAGGATATGTTGAAGATAAAGAGGAATCTTGAACTGTAGGAAGACGAACCGGCCGAAACTGTGGTACCGGCTCGTCAGGATTATCGTCATAGGCTGACGTTAAGAAATACTATACTATAAAAAATTTGTGGAAAGTCCTTCTTTAGCGTTCGCTAGAGCACGTCCCCGAAATATTCCCCTCTCCCAGCAGGGAAGGAAACGTAATCTATAGTCGCCGGTTTCTTTGAGATAAGGCAGCGTCAACCCCAAGGTAGAAAGCAACCCCGCTCTTGTAAAAAAAACGATCTTAGCGACAACGTGTTTGTATGTAGATTAAAGAAGAAATATTTTGCTTTTCGGCTAACTTCCATTCATATCACTCGTTCTAACATATCCGTGCCGTTGCCTGCACTGCCCATGACATTATACATCGGGACAGGCTGATACAGCTTATTTTTAGTAGCTCTAAACAAACTTTCGTTCGAGAACCTTGCAGCTGAATAACGCATGCTTGTTACCAAATCTTTGAAATAATGGTGAATCGGACCACACATGACAGCGGTGTGATGGGTGACCGCACATAAAATCGACTTTGAATGTTTTGTACAATACAACACTAAAGCCGTTGAGCCCTGGAGATTTTCCGGGATTCAAGTTTTCTATCACCTTTCGCAATTCAAGTTCTGTTATTACTGCCTCAAGTTGAGTGTTCGCTGCCTCTGAAAGCCTCGGACTGCTATCAGAAAACAGACTATGAAATATTTCACAGTTGACCAGCTTAGAGGCAGAAAGCAACTGTTAGTGTTGAGTGAACGCCTGCCTAATGTGTTTGTTTTGTGTGACTGTTTTGTGTGACGCAGTCATACATAATAATTTCAATGTTCTTCTGCTGGGCGCACTTGAGGCTCAGAACCCTTTTAGTTGATGTCTCTCCACCAACGAAATCTTCTGCTCTTTATCGCACTGGCACACTTCGAAAGCGCTCTTCTTCCTAGAGTTCGAGCTTCTGCTTTATCTTTAACATATCCTCGCGAAAATCCCCCGGCTGCTTGCATTCTAACGCAGTCAACTTTCCTAGCGTTGTTCTGAGCCATATTTCGTCACTTCTTTTTCGTTCGCTAGAATACAATATCTTTCTGTGACTTTCCTTTTTATCATCTGTTTAAAATGTTCCCACGGTTTCATTAGTGAGTTCTCTTATTCTAACATTTTTTAACCCGTCAATAACTATTTCTTGAAATTTTGAGTCCTGACGCAAGGTTGAGTCCACTTTCCAAATATCCCACGAGAAGGTATCGCGCATTTTCTGGGGGCCTATGCGACCACTTACCAGACACTGATGAGAAAAATTAACAGGAGTTATGCGTAACCGTCTACGTGAATCCATTAGTTTAACAGACAAGTGTGTTCGATCTAAACGGGCATGACCCTGCCTCTGAAAATGCCTAAATTTTACCCCACATGACACGTGAAAATATTCTCATACATCATCAAGGCGAAACTGTGATGCGATTTGCGATAAGATATCGCTGCTTCTGTCAGAAACTATCCGACCAGAAACTGTGCCTTTTGCTTTGAGCAGGCTATTAAAATACCCAGGAGAGATAGTAATTTTTTTCAGGCAAGAATATTGCTTCGCACTCGATAAAAACTCGCTCATCTGCACTACTTGGCACGTATGCACAAATGGTGCACCACTACCACAGAGCTCAAGGTCACATACAAGACTTCTTAAACTACAACAAACGAAGTTCTCAAGAGTAAGGTCCTCTTTCTTTCTAATGAAAGAGCACACTCCGCTGACTTCTCGACAGCATGGGTCACTACAGCATAGTAACGGGTAGTGAACCAAACACCATGCTCTTGGCCTGCTCCTAGCCTTCAACCTTCGTTTCCTGGACTGCCAAGACATAGAGGTTACGCCACGGCTTCTGGATTGAAAAAAAAAACAGATTTTTTTATCTAGCGGTCGCGGTTACGTTTGGCCAAAAATCGAAACACTTAAGCCTAGTTTTTCTTGCAGGCTTGACTTCAGCGTTCAATGTACGGGTGTTAATTCATTGGGTCAACGCCATTTTAACCTGGCGCGTCTAGCAAGCCGCTGGATGCCTCCGGGGCCGTCCGGCGAACAGCATTGAGAGTTCCGCGGTGGTAGCCTGTCAACAGGCTTCCTTTCAGGTGAGGCATGAGGCGTGGTTCCCAAGGGAGCACTCCTGCCTGAAGGTGCTTCTACTGGCGGTTCTTCAAGCTCCTTGACGAAGGTCCGGTCTCCCATGCTTGCAGCGACATCGCTAGGCCGCTTGATCTGTGCGGTGGCGCCGGCACCCCGAACCACATCGTCAGGTGTGCCGTTGTTCGTGACCTCTGACTTCGCAGCGATATCTGCTACTCGACAACTTTCGCTGTCTTCACTACCTCGTCCTGAAAAGCTCCCTTCATCTGGTCCTCGGTTACCTGGTTTTCTTTGTTTCCTTGAGAAGACGCCATTCCCATCTTCACTCACGCCAACCTGCCGCTAAAGCCACGGACCTCGTCATACGACTCGTTGGCCCCCATGATTTACTGGATCGGCGTCTCACTAGGCGTGGTCGCCGTCACAGCTGCGTGCGAGCGTATGCACTGGACGTCGACATGCGCGAAGCGCCGTTACTGGGAACATCATGACATCTTAGAGTCTCGGTGAACGTAACCAAGATTCATGGCACCGCTGGCACTGAATGGGCCCGCCAGGCGTGACGACTAACTAAAACCAGCTCCCCGTCAACTCGAATCTTGTACGGGTAATCATCAACGCTTAGACCTGTTTTAAGCTTCAGCAGTGCATTCGTTGCGGTAGACCCCTTGTCGCTGACGCCTTCGACCCGCCAGCGCTTGCGTGTAACCATAGCGGCCTTTAAAAAAAAGCAGCGAGCGCCGCGCGGACATCTTTGTCTGCCCCTTCATGTAGGAGCCAATGCAGTCGAAGCTTCACATGCTACTTATCCGCGTCAATGACGCGGCAGCGGCGATCCTTCCCCTGTACTTCGTTCAGAGCAGGAGCCTCTTCGTCTCCTCCGGGATGCAGAGCGTCACCACCTGACGTAGGTAGTTTGATATACCTCCAACGCCACGACATCTGGGAGCGCACCAACCTAGGTCAGCAAGTCTCGGAAATATCAAAGGAAAGGGCCTCCTCACAAGCAGGTATCCGTGCTAGAAAATTGTGTTAAAATCAACACCACCTGTTGGAAGACGCGTCAAAATACCCTCATAATCTTTATGTTCTGCGTATACAGTTCTGTTTTCACGGCTAAAAGCCGCTGAATCTGCTCCAACGGAGCTCGCCATTACGTGACCGTGCGCTTGCGTGGCCGGAAGCAGAATGACTGCGCGATGCTATCGCTTGCTAGCTGCTGCGAAACCATGCCCTTTACAAGCGTTCTAATGCGCGAGAAGTCACACGATGACAGATGAGCGTCGCGTAAGATCGATACGTGCACGCTTTGCATTGCAGATGCATATTATTGCACCATCTCTTACGACATGTAGCACTTGTAGCGTATCTTACCGCTTATCAAGGGTTGTGACATGTGCACCACGTAGTCTTGATACCTGTGTTACCCCTTCGGTATCCGTTATAGCGCCTCCTCACAAGATACGAGCCGCTGTCGAAGAAGCAACTTGTAGGGCTACGCACGCGGCTGCAGCCCGGCGGACAGTTCAGTTCGTTGTCGTTAAAACGATGCAAAGGGGCTTTGCCGCGAGGACTCTCAAGCGCGTGCTGCTGAATCTAAGGCACGACAGCTTCTTCACGAACAACTTCACGTGCGTGCAACCGAAATTCAGACACGACCGCTTCTCCACGGTCACCCTCACGTGCGTGCAGCCGAAAATGGTGCCCGGAACCTTCGTTAGTGCAGACCCTCAGGTTCGTGCAGCCTAAAATGAGTCCCGGGAGCTTACGTCAGCTTACGCGTCTGCATCGAGAAACATACAAAATGATTTAAGCGAATTATCGTTCATACCATCGCCAGACGTTCAGCATCTCGGGTTTTGCTGGAATAAACAGCGATGTCCGTCTCGGTAATCGGAAATTACATACACCAGATTACAGTATCGCATACCGCAGTTAAATATTTAGTTACACAGAGATTGTCTGGCGATGTTCCCTCTGTGCTGCAATTATAAGGAAATTGAATCTATAGACCACAACTTTTTATCACGCGGACAATATTCACACTAATGAAACAAATTTCTCGAAGCTCCGCTCTGCAGAATTGGATATAGGGTTATGTGCACCAGTATTATTATGATTTAGGGCCTCACGCGGAAAGAAAGAGCAAGAAAAAACAATAAATAAAATAAAGACGAGCCGTGGGGTTCTTTGACAGGCCCTGGGCGTGGGCGCAGTTCTCCATCCAGGACCCTATGAGCCGCGGGCGCCTGGCTCGCTCTCCCGACAAGATCGAGCTGCTGCCGGGAAAGAACTCGATGCATTTTCAGAACACGTGATGAGGGCAGGACTCATCCCTTTGTCTTCACAGCGTTGCGGCGTTGAACTACGCCGCGGTTTCCGGCTGTGTCTATCGTTCTCATGGATTTGGTCAACTAAAACAAAACTCCCCATCCCCCTTCCTGAAGAAATAAAACAAGAAGTTTGGAAATAAATGAACCTTGGTGTTATTATTTTAAGAAATTGCCTTTATTATTCAATCGAAATATATATTTTTGATGCATGTTTGTAAACATACAGATGACTACTTTTTGCTTGTTTGCCTTGCTTACACCAAATAAATTACAGCTTGCACGTGTTGCAAAGCATAGGCGTCATAAATACACATTTTTATTCAAAAAGGGGCCTTGTGCACTGAAGTTCCTTGTAGTTAATCATCTTGCAATGTTGCGTTTTCTCCTTGTGGATCGCATGACTGTTCGTAAACCCGGACCCCAAGCCCATTACATAGATAAAAGAAGATAAAATCACAGTGTATTGGTGGCCACCTGATACGGTTTTCTGGCATCCACATCAAGCACATCCGGGGTTTGTTTCCTTAAAAGGCAAGAAAAACCAGCGAAATTGTTAAAATAATCGTCGATTCATGTCTAACACTAATATCAGTACGTTTTATGGCAGGACAGTAGACCACAATCTAGTAGGTCTGTGGCCAGAGAATGAAGTCGATTTTATGATTAAGAGAATAAACAACAATTGCCACGTTAACATTAGGAGTAAGTGTATTTGGTCAAGTAAAAGCATGCCTGGAAGAGTTCGGTCGCTCTATAAGATAAAAGAAATGTCAGTGAAAGCAAATTTTCTTATTGATAAATGTAAAAGAATTGGTGTACTGAGGCAATTATAAAGTGAACAGGCAAATGTTGGGTTAGCTATTGCAAGGGATAGTTAATTAGACATGTGTGGGAGGCGCTTTGGTTCTGCTTATTTATTGGCATTATTTTTTAAAAGAACGCATATGCGTAATGCCTAGAACAAACAAACATCTCTGGACTAGCATAACAGCAGGCCCCGCACAAACAAATCTAGACGCGTTAGCCAGTTAGTCAATCCCCAGGTTGCGGCATAGTTTGTAGAAGTATACGCAATTCTGGCCATGTGCCTAGTGTGCCAACATTAGACAGGTAATTTAATGAAGAAGCAAATGATGTGCTTCTAATCAATAGAATGCGTAATGGCAACAATTACAAATTTTAGGATTAGCCTATCTTTATATAGCTGAAATAAAAAAAATATAGCGAACTTCTTCCTCCCACACGTTTCCAAAACACATACTTCCGAAGCGTCTCAAGTCGAACTTGGCGACTTTCGAATCGCAAGTGGCATTCGGTGTGCAGACTCAATGCCTCATTGAAGTACCGTAGCCTCTAGGCGACATCGTAGCACCCTAGAGTCTAGGCGTCGCACTTCAATTCAGCGCTTCTGTTCCCACCGTGGCATCTTTGAGGCTATGCTCGAGGTCGCGGCTTCGATCCCGACCGTGGAAGCCACATTTAGACGGGAGCAAAATAATAAAAAAATGTTCGTGCACTTATGTTTAGGTCCTTGTTAAAGAACGTCAATGGGCTAAAATTAATTCGTAGTCTGTCACTATAGCGTGCCTCGTAATACGATTGTGGTATTAGTACGTACAGTCCCATGTTCAAGTAAACTTCAAGACTTCTTCAACGATTCTACGTGCAGTGCGGGGCGGTGACAGTACTAACCTTGTCGGATTTGACGAACAAGGGCGAACAATAACGCCTGAATCAAACACGACTCGCTGCGCTATGTGCTGCCTACTAGCTGCTAGCAGGTAGGCATTGTTTACGATGATCAGAAGTGCATAGAGTACTTTGGTAAATGTCATTCGCTGCACTTGATCGCGATGATAATGAATATTATGAGACTACAATCCCATTATAGCTTGAAAACATGCAATTTTATGTCGACATATGAAACTCAACGAAGCCGTTTACAAGAATTTTCTGTACATTAAATTGCCAGCATATACAAAGAATCACTTTCCTGGTTTGCGCAGTGGCGTACTGTTTTTCACATGCGAAAAAGACGGTTTGTAACTGAACAGGCGCCAGAAAGCACTGGAGGCCCTTGCCAAACATCGTACGTTGTTACTTGTCAGTTCATTGTGTGGAAGTGCATTCACAAGTGCATCTTTGCGGAAGTGTGCACAGACGGAAGGGAGATATAATGGCTGCTTTGGAAAGATGCGTTCGAGTTCCCCATTGGCTGTTTCATTTGTCTGTTTCCTTTTCCACGGACTGCCTACAAATAATTTATTGTTGTAGGAGTTTCTTCGAGGACATAACATGTAATGTAGCACACGTATTCCGAGTTGGCCATCCAATATGAAAGGCAAGCATTCTGGGAATATCACACCCATGGTAATGACACAGTTGTCTGTCATTTCTGCACTAAAAATCAATTAATCATGTGAATAATTCTGCGAGTTTTCTTATGCTTCAGGTGCGGCATTTTCCTACTGTAATGGACAGCGGGAAATTCCTAGATTTCATGGCGACCAAGTTGGAAACTGCGTTGGAAAATGTACACACGCACGCATACGCACACACACACTGCAAAATTGGACAGCGCTGTGGTCATTCTTCCTCGAACCATAACATTAGCAAAAGAGTTCCGAAGCTAGAACTTTTTGTAATAGCTTCTCCCTATCAAACATGCTGTAGAAAATAATACTAACGTCAATTGTGGTGTCCGAGAAATAGCAAACCTAACATGCAATTTCTCTGCAAAAATTTTGTGTGTGTACAAGTAGTGAAATTTTCACCAGCAGCCTTACGAATAAATCTAAAAATGTTAGCGCTGAATATCTCAATTTGATCACTGCGGAACTTTCTGCAAATACGCTGATCAAGACGTTACATTCTTGAGCGCTGTGATGACACGGACCGCCACATTATTCAGCAATGTTTCGCAGTCCGACGTGCTGGAGGAAACTAGAGGGATCGCTCTTGAATGCGCAATAACACCCTTTTTGCCAACCGTTTTGTTCTGATACACTTCTGCCAGATGAAATTGAGATTTGAACCAAGCCGGATGTTTGAGATGTTGCCTATAGACAGGTTTATTCTTCTGCACATTGCATGTATATATATGGCAGGTGTGCGCAGGTCTCGGAAAGTTTTCAATATAAGGAGGCGGAATACGCAGATCTCGAACACTGCAGGCTCTCGCAGTTCTTGGTGCGCATGCAAATTCCGAATCTCGCCCGACATTAATGGTAAATCTTTCGCTTGATGAACGGCTACGCCCTTCATGACACGCAGTCGCAGTCATGCATTTCGCATGGCAATTCATAGGTTCTTCAGCAAAGAAGCACCACTATTTGTTAAATTGTTTATGAAGCTAAACTTTGTCAGTTCAAAATTATCATACCGCTTATAATATAATTTGCCACGAATCAGAATTACACCTATAATAATGCGAAAATTCATGAACTACAATGTGACCTTCTCCACTACAGGCTAAGGGGAAGTTATTCGAAAAATGTAAAGTCCTTAGCTAATAAGTAAAAATCACAGAGCTGGTCTTGTGAAATTCCTTGATAGGCAACATTTTTTTTTGCGAGGAAGTGGCATCATTTTGCGGAAACGACGACAGTACTTGTGCCATGTGGTGGCCCTTGAGTATGCGTAATGAAGCAACATCCTATTAGATGATTTTAGAGGAGCAGTCCATACAAGCAGTCAAATGTGTTCGAAAATGTTTGTCCTCAGAGCTATTTTATTAAAAGGGCAACTGTTCATAGGCGCACAGTGACGTGTAACGAATATCAACACGTAGGGTTAAAGAGAACAATCTGAAATTCATAACCGTAATTGGCAGACTCAACTCTTACCTGTAGAGTAACCGTGGATAAGACATATGCTGTCACTGTAACGAACTGGAAATTTGTACCGTTGCAGACTGATAGATTGGAAATTCGTACTTGATATTGCATTTGGTATTGTTGGTAATTGGTACCCGATTACTAGAACAGGGAAAAGGAAATTTAAATTACAATGCTGAAGCCTATTTCAAAGAGGAATTATGGCGTTCTTGGTTTCATGCCAAGATATATAGGCAGCATAACGTGAACTTATTTCTTTCTGATTCGCTCATTTCGCTTGACACCAAGGTTACGTAGCCATCCACTCAAGGTTGGATGGAGATCCGCGCCATTTTTGTGAAAAGCCAATTAAACGCTTTTTTGTTTCCCGAATTTTTTTCATGTATTTAATGATCATATCTGACTTAATACTCTCAATTCCATAACCTTTGAAAAAGGGGTGGGGTTAGAATCGGGAAAGCAGTCGAAAATTTAAGATACGCGGGCCAATTGTACAGTCGATATGGAAAGCAAAAATAAAGCAGAAACTCAAATAAATATACGGAACTAAGCTAAGCTTGACGAAAATAGCACTTAGTAATAAAAGGAAACAGAGATCCCCAAACAAGTTGATAGCGGTATTCCTTCATATAAACTAAATGAAGTGGGTGTTCATAGTTGAGAGCTCTTGGGCTTGCCTTCTTTGGATCGAAGTTGAATGAAGACCTTGGATAGATCCAGAAATTAAAAGTCTTCTTTCACACAATGGACACATGATTGCCTTATGGTAGAGGATGTGGTTCATAATGCACCTCTATGCGGGAAAATGACAATTACTCTGTAATACTCACAGATATTTAGAATTGTTCTTCTTTAGCGGAAATACCGGTCATGTGTGCTATTCACTGTGCTAGACTTGGTACAGGCGTGAACTCTCTCCAGCTTGTCTAAATATTCTTCAGCTCCCTGCAACATGGCGTATGGAACTGGTCTAGCCTTTCAAAATGCAGGCTGCACATTCTTCTCGAGAACTATGCTGCCCCCGAAGCCATTGATTGCAATGTAGCTTTTTCAAACGCCCCAAGGCAGCTTCTCATGAGAGGCTGCTCCGTTTGAGCGCTGCGTGCTGCCATTGCATACGACCAGTCCGATCATATTTTTAACCATGAATTACGCCCCAGCAGTGTTGACATGTGAAGCTACTACAAGCGCGAATGGATGCTGGTACGCGCATCAACTTGTGCGCATCCTTTAAGAATAAGAGAATTTCGGTTAAACGAGGTGCCATCAAAAAGTTTCTAGAGTGGCTCCGTTTCAAAAAAAGCTGTTGAAATGGTACCCTGCCCAGCAGTATAACGCTCCCAGCGTTCCTGCCGCTTTACGAGGATGTTTTTGGGGCCTCCTCTCCTGAAAAAGTCTAGCACGGATGTTAACATTCGAGCTTGCTTTAAGCAGTCGTGTCAAAATGGCGATCTCTGATCCGGCTCTTTAATTTTAGGAAGAGAGCGACATGCGCTGGAGCGAAACCTGACTTTACCAATCCTCGACGTAGATGATCATCGCTAGGGAGAAAACTTGGGTGTACGCGTGCGATCCAGAGAAAAAGCAACGGTCCGCACACTAGAAAATCTCAACGTTTCCACGACCGAAAAAAGGCTAGGCATGACCGCCTTTTGACTGACAAATTGCACGTGTTTGCAGCAAAGCGGCATATGGCTAGGATTTGGTAGGAGTTACGTGCATCTGTCAAGCCATATAGATCGAGAATTTTTGCCCATACGCGGGCCGGTGTCACAGACAGTGCAGTTCCAGCCGACCCGCGGCGGACGTGAAGCAGACTTTAGGCACTCCGCCAACTTGCCAAAATTAGTTTAATATATCTCAGGTTAAAATACAACCCTCGTCAGATATTAAGCTGATAAGAACAGATACTACACTTTAACCCGCGTCAGGCATGTCTACGTTCGCACCACTCTCTCTTTGCCGGCGTTCTAAGCGCTTGCATAACTCCTTTCCTTCTGCTTTCTAGTGGTGGCGGTTCCGTACAGCGTGCTACCCGCCAAGAAAACGAGGAGAAAAAAATACGGACCGTCGATGTGTCCCACATCGCGCAAACTTGGAACCTTTCATCAGAGCAAGCAGGGAGTTTGTGGGGAACCAATTTTGTATGGCCTGTGGTGTCTGTGACCGCTTGTCGTTTTTGAATGACTTCGCAACCATTACTGTACTACGGGAAGTCGAGCGACACACGATCGCCTTGGCTGCGGTGAAGCAGTGGCCCTCGGAGTTCGGTGACGTATACATGCCTCTTCTACTTGTCGGGATTCGTTAGTAAAGCGTGTCGTGCCGCGTTTCGAAGGAATACGTGGACATGTATACGCCCCGGTGCCTCATCATCTTCCTGTGTTTAACATTGTGGATGAGCGACTTGTCGCTCCTCGCCTTCCATTTATGTGCATACGGCGTTTGACGCACGGCAAAGGAAAGTGCGCCATTGAGGGGCCATCATACACAGCCTTGCTTTTCATCCACGTTCACAGAGCGGAATGGCACTGAACTTTTTGACACTTATGGAAGTGTGCACCGCGGATTCGTCCCGAATAACCACATTATCAGCAACGAGTTTTACAGCTCAGCTTTAGAGCGTTGAAGGGAGGGCGTTCGCCGAAAACGACCTGATTTCGGGTGCACATAGGTCTGTATGCTTGACGGCGACAATGCACCGTGTCACAGAGCCCTCCGAAAACGCTTGTTTGTCACCGGAAACAACGCTGCCTCTCTTCCACAGTATTCCTATTTGTGAGATGTATCGTAGTAAAATCTTTAAAGTCTCTGAAAAACCATAAACCAAAAAAATCCCATTTAAAGAACCTTAATTTATCGCTGCAGTGTAGAACTAATGTGTCTAAACAACATGTCCTAATTTTCTGGGTGCCTGGGCACAACGACATTCAGGGTATTATGCTTGCTGAAAAAATCACCCCAATCATAGCAACAAAATAGTGCAACCCGGCTACATAGGTTTAAAACATTTTCTGGTTAGAACTCTAGACATTCTTACAACGTTTTTAGAATTGTTTTGAAAGACATTGTACATACTAAATTATCTTCACGCAAGCTAAAAGGGAAATATTTTTTGATTGGAGAAGGCTTATCACCAACAACGCAGCAGTCTCCAAGAAATTTATTGAATTCACTAAGTCGCAAAGAATAAAACTTGAAAGTAGCAGTTGACAGACCATGCACAGAGAGCAAAACCTGAACTTATGACTCTGATACTGATTCGGCCATCGTCCGTAGCAGATAGCTCGCTGAAACACGTGCCTAGTAACCTAACATGCGCCTAAAACGCAACGTGTCCTTCAGTCGTTATGTTTGTTCATTGCCATACGTAGCGTGATGTATAAGTGTGATCCACTTTCTTTCTTCCTCGAGGACAGTAAACCTGATATAGTGGTTTTGATCGAAACCTGAAAACACCCAGATGTGGCAGAGGAAGAATTATTTGATGAGAGTCACAGGTACAACATATACAGGTGTGATCGAGGCCTCCTCCTGGGCATCAAATACACGCTCTCGTGTTACTCGGTTAACCAAAACTTTCCAGGCACCCTACTGAACCCCAGCTTATAGAAATTTAATAGAAATATGTTGCTGTTCATGAAATTTTAATAATTATTTCGTTAACGACTTGCGTGCTAACTTGGAACGGGTGACGGTGCTATACTCCGTTAATTTAATTTAACTTTTGGGGGATTTCAATTTTCTGGAACTTGACGGGGTAACTCAACATCTACCTGTCACACCTGTGCAAAAGTCATCAATTTAAATTTTGATTTAAATATTTTCGAAGTTGTTCAGAAACGAACGCGCCTGTGCAGTATTTCACATGTGGCCCTGATGACAACTCCTGAAACGAGTGCAATGCGGTATCGCTGCACGCACCCGAACAAACGGACGAACTACCCACATGTTCCATACAATAAACAAATACAGGGAACGTGCCTTCTTTAGTTCAACCAGGTAAGCGGAAAACAAAAGGACGCGCCTCGTGTATGGCAATAAAAAGTTATCAAGGAACTAGTAAATGTTTCCAACGAACATAAATATCGTAAAAACCTCAACCTATATCAGCCATACCATGACCAGGACTTCACCCGACCGGGGCCTCCTGCCAGCCCGTTCCTGTGCGTCGCCAGTCTACCCGAGCGTGCCGTCAGCTGCTCAAGGCGGGTGAGCTTCTGCACCCGTGGGCAGGACGAGACCAGTCGGGCTACGGGCCCGAGTTCTACGCCCAGCTGCCCGGCGAGAACGCCGCCGCCGTGTGCTCGTGCCGCCTAGCCGCCTGCCTCTATCTTCAAGCAAGAGCAAGGGCGCTCCGGTCACCCGGTCAACCATCCTATACCCCGACCTTTGGTGAGACCGGCGCAACTCCTTTCATCGTCTAGTCGCCGCGTCTCCGCGTCGAGGCTGTTATGCGTCCCTGCCGTCGTGGGAAGCCCGGACATGCGCACTATTTAAAGTCATACTAGCCCCAAGTGTGTTTTTTACTGCCGTGATGTCTGTTTGAGTGTTGATTTTTCGCTTTCTATTTCCCTCTATTTATTTTAAAGCCTCTTTCTCTTTTCATTAAAAATTTGTGTGTGTTTTCGAAACCAACGGCTTTGTCCTCAATTGGATTCTCGGAGGCTCCGCCTAAGAGAACCGTCAGAAACTTTGAGTACAAGAACCTTGCATCACAAATTGGCGTCCGCGACAGGACAAAGCCGTTCGTTTGGATTTTCTTTTTTAATTCTAACTGCTAGGAACTATGGCTAACACACGAGACTTGTTAGCTTTAGCTGAACGCAGGGTGCTGGAAGGTGCGGAGTTAAAGGAATGGTTAGATGAGCAGGAAGCGCGGGTGCGAGAAGAACGCGCAGCCGAACGCGAGGCTAGGAAGGAGGAGCTAGCGTTTGAGAAGAGAAATTTACAATTGCGGCTAAAAGTCGCAGAGGCTGAGGGCGCATATTTGGACAAGAAACAGCCAGAGGTGGGTTTGATGGACTTGGTCACCGTGGCCCAGCGGTTGGGTTCGCATGGGGCAGACTTGAACAGGTGGGTGCAAGACAGATGGTTGATAATATGCGGGAAAGCTCGGAGGGAGCGCGACAGGGCAGTGGCAGAACAGGCAGCTGAGAGGGCACGCCTGGAGGAAGAGCTTCGCAGGGTGCGCCTTCGCATCAAGGCACTCACGGATGCTTGCTCCGAAGGGACGAGTTCCATTGTTGAGGACGCAGCACAGCAGTGCAGGGGCGACCCAAGGGCTCTTTGCGACATGGCGTCAGTCCTTGGCGAGCAAAAAGTGTCTCAAGGAAAGACAACTTGTAATCATGCCATTGTAGGCAAAGATACTATTTTTTTCAAATGGTATGTTTGGTCACAAGGCAAGGAGCATATTGCTTCCGTACCTCACCCAGTGCTGCGCGAACCCAGCGCAGGCGATGACTGGTTCGTGCAGGGTTCAGAGCTGCCGTGCATGGGGCTTGTTGAGAAAGTTAGAACTGAGCACCTCCTACAGACTAAAGAAAGCACGTCGGAGGGTTCGCACCGTGGTGAAGATGAACCTGAAGATATCATGGCTTCTGCGGAACCGTGTTTCGTTTCCACAAAAAGTATTGAGGTGTCTGTACTGCGTTCCTCGAATCCGACAAAAGCAACTGCTATGCGCACTTGGGAGGGCTCAGGCCTGTGTACCAAATCAACACATGGCTTTGATGATTCAGAACATCCTTTGTGCATGCACTCGTGTGTGGTTCGACCATTGGCACTGATGCTGCAACCACACATTACAATGTTGAGTACTTCAGAACGCAGGCAATGACTTGGTCGACACCATGCAGAGACATTAATGCTTGGAGCGATATTATCGCGGACTGGCCAGTGTACTCTAAACGAGAAGATAGATGTATAGTTCGCTTGACGTGGGAAAGGGTCCCCCAAAAGGAGCCGTAATGTTCCGCGTATGGCTTATCTCGGACCTTTGACCTCGGACATGGCGGCTTCCACTTGATTGTGTTCTTCAATAGTGTGTTGTGATAGCCTTTGATGCTAGTTTTTTTTTTATTCTTTTCAGTTGTTGTGGTTTCTTTGAACTGTGTTTTCCGTTAATGTTTTCATCTATGGGCTGAGTGAACTGTGCCATGGAACCATACAGTGCGTTTTCGTGAACGGACCATGACTGTAGTGTTCCGAGCACACGTGCATTATGTCGCGCACTGAGCGGCAGTTTTTCTTCAGAAAAACTTTGAAAAAAGGGGCTTATGTGATGCGTGTGGTGCGCGACATCGTGCGGTGGTCGGGACGGACAGAAGCAGACAAGGAGAGCGCGCGCCGAAGCGAATTCCATGGTGGAAGGAGAAAACGACAACGCTGAAGAGCGCCCGGCACGTGAACGCGCGTCGCAAGAAAAGGAACTGAAAGAAGAAAAGCCAAATAATTAGGAAAGACCACGGGGCGTCAGGCAGCCAGTCGGAAAATGACTAATCGGCCATAGCCGAAGAAAAAGCGTGGTGCGCTGGCAGAAGGGGGGAGACACCGGGAGAGTTCCAGGAAGCGACGCCAGGAAAAGGTCGGCCACCGGACCGGGAGTTGAAGACGGGCCGTCGGGTTCGGGACCAGAGCCACCAGGACTTCACCCGACCGGGGCCTCCTGCCAGCCCGTTCCTGTGCGTCGCCAGTCTACCCGAGCGTGCCGCCAGCTGCTCAAGGCCGGTGAGCTTCTCTGCCCGTGGGCAGGACGAGACCAGTCGGGCCCCTTCGGTGCTTGTGGTTTTTTCTTCGGTGCTTCTGGACGTTGAAGTAAAGAAGAACTTGGATGGCCATTGCTTCATAAACGAGAAGCATTTCTTGCTCTCGCTCTCCTCTATCTTGGTAAATCCTATGTTTCTTGTGAATAATTCGTTTAGAAGCATATTCATTCGTTGGCTTTCTTGCACTGTGCCGCGGTATTCTTCGCAGAATAGACATAATGTTTAATGCTCTATGTGATCTTTGATTACTCACCAAACAATTCTGCGTCCACCATTGTAGGCGTTGTATTAGTTTGAATCTCCACTTTTAGCTTAGCATAGAGAGACCTGTAAAAATACATGCATATAGTGGAGCGCCCATTATTCTTATATGGAAATCTTGGTGTAGTGAACATATCCTATAGGTCACTAAAGAAACTAAAGGGCTTTCTGGTTGAAGCAAAGTGCTTGAGGTTGTGTTAATCACATATTAAGTCATTGAATATCTTAGCAACCTATCTCACTGCTGCTCCTATCATCTATCTCTCCCCGCCAAGAGACTCAGACTTAAAAACAGGTTACCTGTTGAATTATTTTATTTTGCATTTGTGTGAATTTCTGCAATGAGGGCATTGACATTACAGTGTGTAGTCCAGTATACGTAGGATAGCCTAGACGATCGCCAACTTTAACCTTATCCTCTATGAAATCTGGTAGCTACGGCTTCGCTACCGGAATGACATTAATATCCTGCTGATTTGGATGTTAGGAATGCTCTGCTTTGATCCAACTAACAGTTGCTTTGTGGCTGACACTCGTGCGACTCAGGAGCAAGGTAGCAGCCTAGCCCAGCAAAGCATTGCGCTTTGTTCTTTATACTCGGCCTCGCGACTCATTGCACAGAGTAATGTTTTTGAGAATAATTCTCATCGAACGTGATGTACCGAACTCAAGCACCGATACATGAAATACAATTTATGTTATCTGTATAATTTCCCTGCTGCATTCCAACTGCCCGCAACCTCACAGTGAGCGTCTAACAATTTTGAATTCAATGCATTTGTTTGCGACCACATTAGGTAGTAAAATTGAGATGCCACCGCTTTTTCTTCGTGGGCAAGTACCTTAATATACTGCTGTATAAGAACTGGTGATTAGTGCAATTTAGTACGTCTTTTGCATTGCTGCTCTATGGATTATCGAACTCCTCGTTCCTCTGGCGCACTCACGTGGCCCACAGAGCAAACAGCTTCATTTAATAATACCAGAATGTTGCCATAAGCGATTTTGAAGGTTGAAGTATGTTGTAGTTGAACCGGCTCTTGCACTATCTGTACATTTGTGGCGCGCGTTTATATTAATGTTTAAGCTATCACTGCCACCGTTTCGCGTCTATCCCTGCAGCCCGTCACCATTCGGTCACGTCCGTGTTGCTGGATTATGCCTCTCGCTATGAGTATAGCACTAGGGCTTCGGTGTGTGAATGTTTTTCTTCAGCACCATGTCCTAACAAACTCTCTACTACTGGTGGGTTCTGTTTGTTTTTGCGTTTGTATACTAACGCATATCTATGGCGTCACAGTGGCGCCTATTCCAGCAGCCTTACTGCCCTTTGGCATGCAGGATTATTAGAATTATTTTTCTCCGTGGGCACTTTTTTGAAAACAAGGACTTCGTAGCTGACTTCAAACGGGGTTTGGTGTATGTGGGCCCTCATTATCACAAGAAGACTCTCAGAAAATACAAAAAGTATCAGTTTCGCCCCAAAGGTGAAGCACCGATTGCAATAGCAAATTAGTAGATAGCTATGCGAAGTAAGGATAGTAGTTTAATCGGCCGTATTAACTTTCAAACTTTCGCTGTAACTTGTAAACTGAATTAACAACGATATAACGTGTAAGCGCCACTGAACGAAGACGGAGAAATAAACAGACACACAGAGACAGTGCTGTCTCTCTGGGTCTGTTTCTTTCTACGTCCTCATTCATTCGTTATTGCACACTCTATCATGGATTCAAAGCAACCAGCCCACCTGCGTCTTTTAGCTAAATTTACAAGCATGCTGTCACGCGCGCACAGGTAAACATGAACACATGACACTCGATGAGCGCGGAAAATCGCGGTCATAATGCTGGAGTAAGGAATCGCGGCAGTAGCAGCGATCGAATTGTCCTTCGTGCACCTCTCGCTTTAACGCCAACAAAACGTCAAAATCACAGCGCATACGAAGCTACCGGCACTACCTGCACTCTGCAAACATCGCAGACCGCTTTGAAGATACGGCGGCCGCCTGCCGCGCTATAAGCAGCAGCCGCCGGAGAAGAACGCATGTTTTAAATAGGTTTTCACGTTTTCAAATAGTAGTATGTGTGAATAGTGCAATTTATAACTATTAGTTTCTCTGCGTCGTCCCTAGGTGGTGTCGCGCACAGCGAGAAGAAAAAAGAAAGAAGAAACGACGGGAACAGTAACGCACTTTTCAAGAGGCAGCAACAACATTCCAGTGGCTCGCTGGCACCGATGATGGGGTCAATTTCGCTGTACAACCAACGCACTATTTGTTTCGAGAAACGAAAGTGTCGCCGGAATTCACTTTCTGCCATTTCTCCAAATGCATTTCGCAGTGCCACCCGCTCTCCTTACTCCTCGAGCAACGCTAGCGCGACAAGCTAAGTTCCGAACGAAAGCGCCATTTTCGGCAATTAAACTATGAATTGGATCCGAAGGTGCCATTCTGCAGCCGCCGTTTGGATCCAATCTAATCCCCCAGACGCGCCATGCGAAGCCGGTCTCGTAACGAGCGTATGGTCGCTCCAAACTCTCCGATCGCACCCCAGCCTAATAGTCTGAAGGCACTCAACAAATTTTTGTATGAGAGCGGGCTGCACAAAAGACTTTCAAGTCTTGGAGTGAGAAAGATTTTCACCACCATCTTCATCCTGACAATCAACGTCTTCTCTATTCTTTCTGTCTACACCCTTTCCCTTTTCCCCAACATCGAGTAGCAGGTCAGAACATTGATTCAGGCCGACCTCTCAGCTTTCTATCATAATTAATACGTCTGTCTCTTTCACGGCGACGGCAACGGCAGCGCCGACGGCAGCAAGGCGCCTGGTGTGTCCATACGATTGCTATTGCAATAAAATAAGAGAAAGGTGGGTTTGAGTGCCTTGCAACTGTCGCATGAACGTGAAACATGTATCGAGGGATACTTCTCCATATCGAGAAGACGTAGCAATAGCGAGCAATTATATGATCAAACGTGAGTATAATTAGCCGTAAATGGAGATGTGAATAGCTGTTTCG
Organism: Dermacentor variabilis; assembly: GCF_050947875.1. Classification (NCBI taxonomy): domain Eukaryota; kingdom Metazoa; phylum Arthropoda; class Arachnida; order Ixodida; family Ixodidae; genus Dermacentor; species Dermacentor variabilis. The sequence continues at coordinate 115,224,527 of NC_134570.1, forward strand.
ATATCACCGTCAGCCGCGCCACCGGCAAGCGCAATCTAGATTAACTGCCATGACCTCCACAAGATCGCGTGAAGTGCGCGATTTCAGGATAAAGAAGACCTGGGTCGGAGAAGCAGGAGGAGCGGAGATACATCTGCCGCTCGAATGCGTCGCCTGAGCTTTGGACGCGGATTTCGAAAAAGCCGTAAACACTCAAGGCTGACAGGTTCTATGCCGCGTGGAAACGTGAAAAAAAAAAAAAAGAAACGCGGCAATGTGCGCTCTTCAGATGATGAAAAACTTTATCCCTCTTTAAAGAAAAGGGGGCAATGTAATAGAGGGTGGGGGAAGGAACTACTTGAAGTAGGCCTCCTTTATCCTCTCAGCCCCCTCCAGGATTGCCTCCTGAAGATCTGGGCTAGAGCTGCGCGAGGCAGCCTCCCACTGCTCCTCACTAGATATTAATTGCTTGAGCAAAGGGGGAAGGGGGGGCTCAGGGCACCCTCGGTGTCAAACGCCGAAAAGAGGCTACCAAGTGTCGAAGTTAAACAAGACAAGTTGTATGAAATTGCGTGTGAAATGCGACATAAGTAAGACGCAAAATTTGTGCATACAGACACAACACAAAGATAGAAAGAGACAGATATATATCATCAGTTCATCATTGAATTATTTGAACCACCGGGTATGTGGACTTTGACTTCTTTAACTTGGACGTCCTTTTTTTTTACCCTTTATTTTTGTGTCTCATGTGCTTAATAGCAAGGAACCGTAATCATGTAAAGCCAACCGTCAATGAAGCCGAGGAAAGCATAGGGGAAATCAGCTGTGGTTAAAATTGAAATGTAGAAAATAATAAAGGGGGAGGGGAAATGTAAATAAAAATGAACTGAAAGATGGCTTGTCGCCGGTGGGGACCGAACCCACAACCTCCGCATTATGCGTGCGCTACCAATTGTGCTACGGCGACGGCTATCAATCCATTAACTAACTTGGGTATTTATGTTTTCACTAGATGTAACCCTGGGAGCGTTAGCCATCGCCATTCGGAGCCAATAGCGGATACGTGCCGTAAACAAGCTTTTTGCGTCGGGGAAGCTTCCGATTCGAATGTGTGAAAACATCGCGTTTTTTTTTTTTGCAACAAGGAGAAGGGCGGCAGACGAATAAGCGGAAAGAAAATTGATTGGGCACATTGTACGCATTGTACTTACGCATCACCTTTTCATCCCCCCCCCCTCCCTAGGTGATGCCCTAACGGGCCCTTAGCGTACTCAAATAAATAAAGAAATAAATATGTGGCGCATCTGAAAAATGCCAATACAGTGGGCTAACCGAATGGAGCATACATACTGTTAAAAAATTAAGCCTCATTTTCAACGCAAACTTGCCCAGCAGTAGAGACAAAGGCGAAGAAAGAAATGGGCGAAAAATATTAGAGCCATTGCACTCTGTGAAGAGTGGATGACCAGCGGAGCTGTATATATGGTGACAAATCTGTTCATAATCAATATATTGATTGAAAGTAAAAGATACATACCACAATGAATTTAGTTCTTTCACGATTTCTTTATTATTTTATTAAATTGCATACTAAATGCTATTCTGCTTTTTCACGTCCTTTTGTTTTCTTTTTTGGATTTATTGTTTGGTCACCAAGGTGACTATAGCTTTATGGTCGCTATGATATACGGCCAGTGGCTCTGTGGTGGCACTGGAAAGGTTCTTGGCCAATGTGAGGTCTATACACGACCGATGACGCGTCGTGGGCACACTGATTGTGCAGCATTGAATTCCCAACCTTTCAAAAAGAAACGCCACGAACCACTTTCCGTCTCACTGAGACACCTCTTTGTTGAAATCACCTACAATTACGAAGGAAGTGGAGTCGGTAGACAATTACGAAGGAAGTGGAGTCGGTAGAGGTGATCCAACCAAAGGTGCACACGCTTAGCGTTTGCGGCACGATCTTCGTCGGTATTACATGGCGCCAAGCCGTCGCCGCGCACATTCCCGCTCCTGTTCACGATGGTGTTCCCCCGTAGGCGCGCTGTCATGTCCGCAGCCTCACGACACGCCGCCTATTCATTCCACGGGTGGAAGGGAACTGAGATAAGGCGGTGTGGTTTGCATATAGAAACGGTGGCGTGATACCACGGTCCATACTAGACAGCGTCTATTCCAGTTTTACTTTCTTCATTACTATATTTTTACTACAATAAATTTAATTTGGCACTTCTCGCGATTAAACGCAGCTGGGGCATACCTGGCGATAGGACTTTGCTTTACGTTTTAGCTCGTTTAGCTCTGAGATAGCCGTTATCCTTTTTTGCCTACGCACACAAACCGCCAGAACCTAGTGTATAAGAGCTGCGCTGTAAAAAGCAAAGTGTTAGCCTATTGCCGCGAAGCTAAAGAAGACAAGACCGACGTATTTACATGGTTGTTCGAAGAAGTCGATGCTTAATTGTGTCTCTATGCTATCTGTTTTATTGCGATCGCAATTGTTTGGACAATCCAGGCGCATGTCTGCCGTAGTTGGCGTCGGCTTGATGTTCCGTATACAGTCTAAGGGCGATAACATCGTCGCCGCGCGCCGTATGCTGTATGCGCGGGTGAAAGCGTGCAAGGGTGAACCGACGATGGTGGCTCAATCTAGCGCGCACACGGCGAGGCAGCGGCAACAAAGGGCCCCGCCTTTGGTAGCGCTGAAGGCACCAGAGGTGGGGAAGGGAGGGGGGGACGCTTTATTCCGGGGCGGCTGCGTATCGCACTGTCGCGTGCGGCCGCCAGAGCCCTGTCTTCAAAGCGATCTGCGAAGAGTAGAGCATAGGTGCACCGAGGGCTAATCGCTTCGTGAGCGCTCTATCTCGCGGTTTAGTTCGCGTTCAAGCGAGAGGCAGCGCGAAGCTAAATTCGCTCGCTACTGCTGCCGCACTTTCTAACTCCAGCATTTCGACAGCGAGTGCGCGCGCTCCTCTAGCGAGATGCGTTCATATTTGCTCGCACACGCGTGACACTACGCTTGTTAATTTAGTAATTAAGCGAATGTTTACAAGCTTATGCGGCCGATAAAACGACCATCCCTACTTCATACAGCTGTCGGCTAATTTGCGATCACAGTCAATGCTTCGCCTCTCGTGCGAAACTGCCACTTCCTCTAACATTTGTTATTCTCTTAATTGGTGTCTCAATCGTATCGTATTTCACATGCATTGACGGTGATGCCCATCAGACCACCCGTCTTACCCGTCCTGCAACATAGGAGTCTTTCGTTGTATTCTTCACAAGCCTCTATTCTTTTCTGTTGGGCGACTCTCTTTGTCGCGCATTTTTGTCGCGCGCCTGCGTTTCCTCACTTCAGCCTTGACTGCTGTCTTTCAACGCAGTGGCATGTGAGTTGTTGCAATATTTACAGTCCGGCGTTTTCAGCGTGCCAGGCTGCTGCCGGCGAAGTCGGTAACGTCGGTAACGCGCCGGTGAGCCGGTGACGCCAGAATAGCCGAAGATTGGCCTTCGCTATAGTTCGGCGCGTTGATATTGGCTGGATGCAGCGCGACGATCAGTTGTTGCAGTAGCGCATGCACGCAAACACGCGCTGAGCCAGTGATTTTATTGAGATAGCAATTATACGAACACTCCCCGGAAAGTTTTGCCGTCATCGTCGGTGTTGTTGAGAGGTTCCGTATATATTTAAGCATACGTATGCTACATGCCACGCCATGCTATATTAATCGTGGTATACGGGGTTATACTGACAGACTACTCTATCATTAAAGTTGCGCATACCACTCTTTCATTCTTGACAAAATTTTTCCTCAGAATTTTGAGAATGAAAGCCCAGAAACAAATGTCATAAAACAAAACACCGACATCGCGTGCCTTTTATCTAAATGTTCTCCGACTTAAATAATATATGTGCGAAACAATAACAGAGATCGAACTTTAAAATGATGCATTTTTTTTTGTGTGGCCGTGCACAACCTCACGGATCGGCCCAGGAAAAGAGTTTGAAACGTACCCGATAAGGAAAAGAGAGATCACTGAGAAAGACGTTGGCTTTGATTAATAAACACAAATAAAATTGTCCGATGACAGGATTAAAACAGAGGAGCCCTTGCACAACAGATCGTTTTTAGTTAGCAAGCCTACGCTTACTTCAATTGATACGGCCGCTAGAGCTACTAGTCTTACACTTTGTGTTATATTCTAACATCTTGCTATCGCATTCCTTTCCTTCGGCCTTGTGGCGAAATTGTGATATTTCGTTTGGCGAAGGCGAAAACTCAGCCCGCTCTCTTGAGTGAACACTAACTGAAGGCTAGCATGCTGCTCTTCAGTCAAGTTAGGGTGGGATACACTCTGGTCGATTGGCATCGGCGTGAGATAGGACATATTCTATTTATGCACAAGACACACCGAAGAACGCCGAACGGTGCTACTCACTGCGGCAGACTCTGTGAGCGCGTCCACTTCTCGCCGGCATAGCCGTAAAGCACTGCGCGGGCGTGCGTCTTCTCTGTGAAGTATAGCCTATAGGGTTTCCTACAATAATTACTAGAAGTAACTGTGGCGCTGTGATCGTTCAGCCACCATGGGAATAGTACGTGGGAACGATGGGTAGGGCATGGATTTGTTTGATCTTGGTGCTTGCAGCTTCAGACGCTCTTGTGGCTTCCTTTGGTACACATTATCCGCCTTCAGTGGCTTGAATTTCAAAGCTATCTATACGATTTTCCCTCGGTGTTGGTCAGTAACCGTAATTCATTTCAAAGCACTCTATACCTTTTTTGTTTAATGCATAAGGGAATAACACTCGGCGAACGCGCATAAACGTTGCTAAGTGACGTGGTTCCACTTGTAGGTGTGTCTGTGGCGTTATAGATTCAGTATCAGTATATCAATATATATATATATATATATATATATATATATATATATATATATATATATATATATATATATATTTGTGTTAGAGGTCCTCTGTTCGAATCCTGTCGTCGGAAAATATTATTATTGTTTATTTAACTAGTTATAGCTCTTTACTTTACTGAAAGTGATCAGTTTCCAAAGTCACGAAGTCGCTTAAAGCCAAAAGCACGAAGTTTAGGCAAATATATGTACTACCCGCTATTCCCATGCTTACTAGACCACTCCGCCTTCAGTTCCCGTAGACGCTAGTGGGACAGTTTCCTATAGTAGATGTACGAAGTTCTATGACACAACTTAACCTTCACATTCTGACATACCGTGCTGTGCTAGGGCTTCGTCAAGGCCGGGCACCGGGTAAAGATCAGTGAGACCAGCGCACGCTTGGGCATTTGCGCGTGCTCAAGCACGACAGCCCGTATACGCAACGCGACGCAGGTCTCCTCTCTCCGGAAATCTAGGGTGCCTCGGCGCGTAGAGGTTCATACAATAATTACTGGAGGGAAATCTGGCGCTGCGATCGTTCAGCCACCATGAGAATGATGGAAAGTACATGGATTTGTCTGATCTTCGTACTTGTGGATTCAAGCGTTCTTGTGGCTTTGTTTATTAGGCTTTATCTGACCTAATTTCCCGAAATTTCAAAAGCGACATATAATTTTCCAAGTGCAGAATACTGTGCGAACACGCACAAATACTACTAAAGGCAGCAATTGGGGGGGGGGGGGTCTTGAGCAAGCACGGGAATTATGGGAAGCACATGGATTTGCCTAAACTTTGTCCTTCTGCCTCCTAGCGGCTCCCTGACTTTCTAAATTCATCATTTTCAACAAAGTACTGAGTAAGAAATAATTGAAGAAGCAATATTAAGAATTTCCGACGGCAACAATTGAGCACAGGACCTCTAGCACAGAGGCCCAATATTGAAACCATTACGCTACGAAAACATGCATCGACAAGCGCCATAGAAGGCGCTCATGAATTTCTCGCGGGCAAGCTAGTGTTCTGAGCCGCTTGGCGCGTTTCAAGTTGCTACTAAGGGCACAATGTCCACCAAGGGCAGTGGCTCAACCTGTCGATGGCTCAACGGGGCGGTGGGTTGCGCCACCAAGCTCTTGCTATTATACTGCTTAATGTCCTATGTAGGCTAAAAAATAAAACAAACTATGAACGCCCACAACCAAATTTTCTGATCCCCTATTGCGAACTGTGCTTGTGCATGCGGTGCCTTCCGATAGGCACTGCACGCCATCTGGCGGTTGGCGCGGCACTTAATCTAGATGGCACGTGGCGGTGGCACATCAGTGGGTGACAGCGACACAGACTCACATACGAGCGTGCTCGCGGACGCTTACACTCGTGTTTCATTATATCCTTAGTTGGTGACTATTGCTATGTATCCATAGGGTCATAAACTAACTGTTAACATCATTGTAATTCTCGTACCACTCCTAGAAGTAGTCACCTAACCGCTCACCTCCTTCTAAATGTAGTTAGAACATACCCAGATCTCTGATGCGCCAAATCCGTCTGAAGTCACCTAAGAAGACCTTGGACTCAAAATGAGCACGTGGAAGGGCAAAACATGCGGCAGTCAAATTTTGTAGCTGAGAACAGAATCAAATGCAAAAATACGGACGCGTGAAGTGAGCGTGGTCCGGACTAGGGGTCCTCTGAAATACCCGAGCTGCGTTTGATACCTTCGCAGCAAAACATGGTCAGTGAGGGTGCCGCCTTGTACTCAACTATTTCGGGTAAACATGCGATATCTGTGACCTCCATGGTTCTCCTTCATATGTGAGTTGTGTGGAGGTACTATACAATATCGGCTAGACACAATGTAAAGTTGTGCGAAAGCACATTGGACTCTGCAAAGCAATGTGTGCAGCCACTGTTAACACATTTGATAAGCGCCGTAAAAACCTTATACTTACTATTTCAGCTAAAAAGTACATCGTCCAAAATAAAACTTGGCGACTAGAATTAAGAGCTTCCATAAAATTATTGGCGCATCTGAGATACTTCAATTCACACACCAAACGTCCATGACCGAATACGTAACTTTAGAACTGCTAGACGCGTGAATCACAAACATGAAGGCCCAAATTGCAATGCTTCGCCCTTGCAAATTCTGCATGGATTGCAGATGCCCAAGCTGTTTAGGGGCACTGCTTGAGATTGCTGTCGATTTACAAAGGCCTGCGGCATTGTTCGTAGAAAGAGAAAAAATGACGATTAATATTACCTGGTAATCTTGTGACTGAAATAAAAAAAAATGCGGGTTAGTAATGAACAGTGTTGCTTCTTGAATTGTGACAACACTTCAAGATATTCATAAATACTCTAAGTTTGTTCTTCTTTTCCTTTAATAACATGACTCCAGGCGACGGAGGCCTATTCACATTAAAATTGTGATTGCTACTGATTTTACTAGGGCTGAGAGGAAATGAAGTAACTTAGCACAGGAACTTGCATGAAACACAGCATTAAGAACAAGAAAAAGTAAGTGAGTCATCATGTCGTTCAGTATATTCAAGTTCAAAGAAGCGTGTAGAGCACAAATCATATTAAAATCACAATATGCAAAAATAGTTTTGAACTAGTTTCACTACAGATGATCAAATATATTTATTAGAGTGGATGATACTATTCCATAGGGGTAATATAGGGGTTGACATGGTGCCGTAAAAGCTTCTCGAAAAGCCCCACACGACGTGTGTAGAGCGAGAGTAAGATGAGAGAACCCAAAAGAAAGCAGGCATGCCTGTGTTAATGGTAACGTTGTATGGCTTGTTTTATAAAGAGCTAATTTCGGGTTACCATGCCTGTGTTGGGCGCACGCATGACGGCATCATACGCAAGTGGAGGTGCTGGGTCAAACGGAAGCACGTTGTCGTAAGGCACGAGGCGAGTCAGGATAAATACAAGACGAAACGGCAAGTAGCCGGCAGTATTATGACGCGACGGATTGCAGGGGAAGGTGACGAATGGGAGGACTATGTCCCGATCACCGTAATTTTCGTAAGGTACACTGAGAACATGTCTGCAGCGTGTCAATTAAACTTTCAGTGAGGTGATTGGTCGGGGGCTGATCAGATATGGCAAACGTCTGATAAGTTGTACAGGCTGACTTGTAATATTGGAGGCATGATGGAGTATCGCGAGCCCTCTACTAAAGCCGCTGGAAGTAGTGACCTGCTTCCGCATGTCTACGCTTCCGATTCTTCTGGAGCACTACTCATGACAAGTATTCATCATCATCATCATCATAATATATTATGTCCACTGCAGGACGAAGGCCTCTCTCTGCGATCTCCAATTACCCCTGTGTTGCGCCAACCGATTCCAACCAGTGTCCGCGAATTTCCTAATTTCATAGCTCCACCTAGTCTTCTGTGGTTCTCGATTGCATTTTTCTTCTCTTGGTACCCATTCTGTAACCCTAATGGTCCAACGGTTATCTAACCGGCGCATTACATGAGTTGCTCAGCTCCATTTCTTTCTCTTGATGTCAATTAGAATATTGTCTATACCCGTTTGCTCTTTGATCCAAACCGCTCTCTTTCTGTATCTTAACGTTATGCCAAGCAATCTTCGTTCCATCGCTCATTGCGCGGTCCTTAACTTGTTCTTGAGTTTCTTTGTCAGTCTCCAAGTCTCTGCCCATAAGCACAAGTGCTAGGTGTTCGTTATTTTGTTTCAGCTAAAATATCTACCTCATTATATTGAGACCCTATTTTTACTTGCACTGCAGGACAAATGCCTTTCCCAGGTAGCTCAAATCACCCTAGCCCTGTGCCAACTGACTCCAACTTCCGCCTGCAAATATCCTAATTTCATCACCCCATCTAGTTTTCTGCCATCTTCGACTGCGCTTCCCTTCTCTTGATACCCATTCTATAACTCTAATGGTCCACCGGATATTCATCCTACGTATTACATGGCTGCCTGGCTAGATTTCTCCCCTTTATGCCAATTAGAATATCGGCGGTCCCCGTTGGCTCTCTGATCCGCACCACTCTCTTCCTTTCTCTTAACGCTACGACTACAATTTTTCGTTCCATCGATCTTTGCGTGGTACTTAAATTGTTCTCGAGCTTCTTTGTTAACCTTCAAGTTGCTGACCCCTATGTTAGCAGCGGTAAAATGCAGTGATTGTACACATTTCTTCTCAATGGTAGTGGTAAACTCCCAGTCAGGATCTGGCAATGCCTGTCGTATGCACTCCAACCCATTTTTATTCTTCCGTAAATTTCGTTCTCATGATCAGGGTCCGCTGTGAGGTCATTATGGCAGGTGATGTAAACATTGACTTGTTGAATACTTCTAAACCACGTGAAGAATAATATAGGACACTTGAATCTAATGCTTTTGCAAATGTTTCGCCTGACTCAACTACGCTAATGAATATCCTCATAAAAAAACATTGGAGATACAAATGTCTCATCAGGCCTAGGCACTCACATTAGCGACCCCCTTCCAATCTTTTTATTCCTTAAACAAAGCACATCTATTGGAATCGCGAACATTCCTTTGACTTTACGGGACGTAAATGCATGTGGTTTAAACAATTTTCGCAATGAAATATTGCTAATTGACTGGTCACCTCTACTATTTGTCGCAGACCCAGAGACGGCTTACGAATATTTTTCCCGAGAAGTTTAATTTTGCTTACTAAAAGTGTTTCAGGTACAAGTTTTGACACCTGCGCATAAATGTAGAAAGCGATGGGTTACAAAACAGTGTTTAAAAGAAATGTGCACAAAAAATAGCTCATTACACGACTTTACCTGAACGCTGACAGAAGAAGCTTTGCGTCAATTTAGGGTTCAAAGGAATAAAGTAAATAGTCTTCTGCATCGCGAGAAAAAGATGTACTTACAAAATTAATTTAATGTTGACGTTAAGAAAAAGTCAAATATTGTGTTGAAGCGTATTAACTGAGTTTTTGGACGAAGCGGCTGTAAGGAGACTATTAGGGAAATTACAAGTAATTGCAATGCAATATCAGAAAAGGAAATAGCCGTATCTTTCAACAAGTATTTTCCCAATTTAGTAAAGATCTCAAGATCCAAATTGTTCGCGCTATCTGACTACAATGACCAGCCAATCGGTATTTTTGACTCATACGACAGATAGGGAAATCATAGACACTTTCTTATCTATCAGAAATAGTAAATGTTGCGATGGCCGATGGTGTTGAAATCGGGCCTGCAAGGTACGTACTAGTTGCAATCACTCTGGCGTTGACACACATTTACAGCCTTAATTTATCTGATGCTACTTTCACAAAAAGCGAGCAGGTTGCTGAAGTTATAGTGTTACACAAGAGTGACGATAAAAACGATTTAACTAACTGTAGACCAATATGTGTCTTGCGAATTTTTCCAATAATTCTGGAAAAAAATTATTCACAGCTACGTTACATCCTCTACAACTAAGCATAATTTAATAACAAACATGAACTTTGGATTTACGAGAGGTAAATCTACTGAAACTGCCTTTCTGATACAAAAGTAAACTATAGATTATTTCGAACGTCAGCTATGTACATTGGGTATTTTTGTCCGCTACTCAAAGGCGTTCGATTGCATAAATTACACTGCCCTACTACAAAAGTTAAACTATTATGATTTTCGAGACGTTTTTTGAAATTAATGGAATTATATTTCCAGCACGGCATGCAACATGTAGTTAAAACAGTCACGCATCCAACTTGAAACCCCTTATCGCAGGAGTACCACAGGGAAGCATTTTGGGCCCCTTGGTTTTTTGTATTTATATTTAGTATGGACAAAGACGTAAAATTTATTGCATATGCAGACGACATTACAATTCTTGTAACCAAAAAAAATATATATATGCTGACGATGTCATGAGGAAACCAAATGAGGTGCTGTCAAAACTATCATCTTGGAGTATCTCGAACTTGTTAACTACAAATGTTAATAAAACAAAGGCTGTACTCTTAAGGCCAAGAAATCAAAATATTGGCACTTGTTCCCTTTTACAGCTTAATAACTCTATTTTGCTTATTTTTCCTTCCATTAAGTGTCTTGGAGTTATATTTGAGCAACATTTGTCATTGAATGCTCACGACGAAATGGTAATGCATAAGCTTTTTCGAGTGACTGGAGTACTATGCAAGTTGCATTTCTTTCTTGCAGAATGTATTAAGCTTCTTTTGTAGAAATCACTGCTATTACCATATATGAACTATTGTCATCTTGGCTGGGCAACTACAAGGCTTTCTAATATCAATCCACTTCATAGAATACAGAAAACGACCGTACGCTGTATACTAGATGTCCCTTACTTAACGTATACTAGTCCTCTATTGGAAAAGCTCAGTTTGCTATCGATACCTAACATTTATGAAAATATGTTAATACAAAATTATATGAGCAGTATTAAAGAAAACGAGACCTTAAAACGTATTTGCAACTTAATAGCCACAAATAAGGTGGTCAGTACAAGGAGCTCTGAAATATGGGAACTAACGAGGTCTAGAACAGATAATACTTATGAAATGCTACGTTTTCTACTACCCTATCATTTAAACAATGCAAACATAACGTAATCCCTATTACTGTGCTAGCATAAACATATATCTAGCTGCACATATTTATATAGACGCTTGAAGGTTCTTTGATGAGGTGTAATTCCTGTATAATTATGTTTTGTATTGCTCGTATCAAATCCTTCTGTATATGCTACTGTATGAAATATTCCATATAGTGTGTTCTATAATAGTCATGTACATAATGCTGCATATTTTTGTGATTATTTATTTTGTATCTTGTGGTGTATTGATGACTAGCTCGGTTTATGAGAATTACTCATCATGTATCATGTGAGTGACTCTCAAGACACATAGATGAAAAGCGCCCAAATGTATTCGTTAGTGACATGGACGCTTTTATCTGCCACCTTGCCTTCTTATTTTCGAATAAAAATAACAAACACTATTATTTTAGAAAATTTTCGGTAGCCCTGAAATTCACGTGTTCTTGAAGGACGCCATACTTGCAATAAATTCGGTGGCGTTTGCATTAAATTGGCTGGAATTTGGATGAAATACAATGGTTTTTGGATTAGCTTGATAGGTGCTTCAATTATTATGCCTGACAGTTGGATCAATTTGAATGGCGCCTGGATTAAATTGACTGACACTCTGATTAAATTGATGGCGCTTGGACTATGTCGAGAGGGAAAACCTGCAGACTTTTATTCTAGCAGATGAACCTGCGGCTGTCCGTTTCCCTCCCGTAGAAGCCCATGTATTGACACCGGACGGGAATTCCACAACATTTAGAACTTCATTGTGAACTACCTAATTATGAAAAGTAAATGAAACTCGACGTAATGATAGAACAGTCTTAGCGGACAATTTTCATATTATTTTGGCGGGATAGCTTTGACAAAAAAACAATGAAGATAGGTACGCACAAATGTCCTTGTATCACTCCTGTTAATAACTGCGCAAGCATTTGTATACCTACACAACGAGAAATTTATCTGTCACGTAAGACAACGAATGACTCGTACCCCATAAGCAATGGTTCATACCCAAGTAAACAAGGAAAAATGTTTTCTGTTTGAGAGCCCACTGACCTTGAAAATAGTGCCTCGTGTTAACTAATCTATCGAAAATGCATCTCCAAGTGATTACACATAAGCTTTTGCATAGAATGAAGCGATATTATATCGAATTCGGGTGCTGAGTTTTTGCACAAGTACATTTGCTGACGGACACAAAAAATTCACGAAACCCTAGCCATAAACAGCTTCGCTGTAAAAGTCGTGTTTGCGTGCGAGGCAGCGGGAGTATCAAAGAACCATGTACAAAAGATCGCAACCAGTGATCAGCAGCCAGAAGTGAATGCCGTTCACATGCATAACCAGTGAACGAACCTGGACCAACCATGTGCCCTGAAGATGATACCTCTCACCCAACAACAAGCAAGGCATGGTTCGACACACGTGACGCGTGCTGGAAGAAGCAGTCATCCACCGGGCAGGTATGAGGACTGAACTTCTTAGAGTTTGTTTTGTGTCTGTCATTCTAATGAACAATACACAAAGAGGAGCATGTTTGTTTATTTACTAGCCCCCTCTACACGTGTACTATCAGGACAAAGGCTAGGCCAGTCGTGGCCTACAGAGTCGTTCTCTGACATTGTGTGTGTCATTCATGCCTTCCTGCTACAGCATCTTAAATGCAGTCATAATGATTCGTTACAACCACAAATAACATGATACTGTGCAAGTCGGAAGCGTGCAAGCAGAAGCAGTGCAAGGCAGCTCCTTTATCAGGCTGACTGAACTTTGGCGCAGCTTGTGCGACGTGCTTGTATTGCTGACGACTTCAAGCTCGTTTTTGGTCCATTGGCTCTTTCTTCAAGAAATGGTGTTTGTAGTATAGAATAAAACATAACTTTACTTTTTCTACAGCATTAATAAAGCTTAATAAAAAGTTCTGGTTATTTTCAATGAAATTTCCACCCACCTCAATAATCCACCACGCGCACGTCACAGAAGGGTTTAAAACCGTTTCACAATTTCAATAGCTGCCACCGTATTTACAGCCATCAAGCTCGAGCAAGTTTTTTCTATTTTTACTGGCAATTTTTTTCTCGGATGGAAGCTTTTACAGGGGGATCAAGGAGCGACAGAGACATGAACACATGCACGTACACGAGGAAAGCATGCAGTTTTACCCAGTGGGTTGATGTACCCAATGTATTAGACACTGCAATACCACCAAATTAGACAAGAAGTAGGATTCGTAGTTTTATGGGCTCCGAAATTGCACTAAGCATTCACTTACCAATAAATGACTAGCGTGGTCACATGTGCGCACAGGCGTATATGAACGCGATGATCTCAAACACTCGCTGTCACCACGCTGACATGATGAAGAGCACTGTCAGCAGGAAAGAACGTTTCGTGCTGCCTGTCACTTCAACGCGTCTCCGAAACTTCAAATTGCGCAACCTGCAACACTAGGCTTTCGGGAAGACGGTGCACATGAATCCACCGGCCATTTCGGCTCGTGCAGCGACCTTTGCAACAGCCACATATTTCCTCAAGAATACGGCGTGTGCGACTTCCCCCTCCTCCTTTACGTGTGCTTCAGTTCGTCCCCTCCCACACAGGGCTACCCGTTAGAAGGCGCACATCAAGGCAGCTTTCTAAGTGGTTCACTTTGGCACACTTTCGCTCCTAGCCACAGCTACATAATTTATACGGAACAATGCGGAGGCCGCTAAAATTCACCTGGTGTTTACGTCCCTATAATTGATATTGCAATGAAAAATGCTATATAAGCATTTGCGGCTTGTCTCCTTTTGCTATTGTTTTTGTCGGCAACAGTGTTATCTCCTTCAAAAATTGAAGTAAATTTCCTGCATTCCGGGCAGTTAATGACTGTTACGTGCGCCATGCTGTACGACCTCTCCTTGCGTGAAGTGAGGTCGTAACATCCGGCACGCAATTGGGCGAATCATGGTGCCATCGACTTTCGCCAACAGTGTTGTAGCTGTTGGAAATGAATTCGAGAACACTTCTATGTCTGCGCTTACTTATGCGTCTATGCTTGCGTCTTTTCACCCACCGTTCTCCTCGACCCACGCACAGCACGGTATTTTTCTGAATACTCGTTAGGTATGTCATAAGGTTTGCTCTCCGTAGATACTCACCTGCCGTTTACGAAATCGTACTCGAGTGTTCTGAAGACCGTTCGTTCCTGGTGCGCATAATGAACAAGCATAGAGCGAACGCACTTGAATCCTTCAAATTTACTTTCTACTCCACTCATACGCCGGAGGTAAACCATCCTCGTGTTGTTTACTATCTGCAAACAAAGAAAACACAAAACATTCTGACAAATCACTGTATGTAGAGACATGTAAATAGGTAGGTTTATAACAGTGCGCTAGTTCCAGTGAATATATTGATGAACATAATTTGAGTTCACTAGTGCAACGTTAAAGCTATATGGTTTAAATGCAGTCAATACACGCAATTGTTTAACATCTTTAGACTCATGACAATGTATACGTGGTATGAGAAAATAACAAACTCATGCAATCCCGAAACATTTGTCCAATATAAGGTTTAGTTTCTGCTCACTCTTCCGAAAGAGCATTATTTTAAATTCCACGTTAATCCATTCCAAGATGTATTCGCACAACTAGACATTTCTTTCCAATGTGTTGGCTCGATAGATTCACGGTTTTCTTTCCGTATGCGGCCCACTATCTTTGGTATTGGGCTTGCTACATGAAGACACGTCGGCGGCGGTAATGACTCAATGTCTATATGTTTCTTGTGCTGCAGACGTATTGGCAGGTCTGGTTGCTGGTCTCGCTAGACGTATTGCTATGTAGCCTAAACGAAAAATAAATTCTCATGTTCCTAGCTTTTACTGCGGAAAATGCCCTTACATCAAGAGAGTCACCAACCGACAGGAAGGCCTCGGCGAAGACGACGTCGTCCACTACAATGAATGCTACAATGAACGAATGGCAGAGGGTGGAGGACAAACTCAACGCGCTCCTCGAGAAGGTTATTCAGAGAGCCCTGGGTTTACCCATATATACGAAGATCGACAGGCTCATGCAGTTGGGGTTGAATAATACTCTAGAAGAGATTGCCGAGGCACAGGAGAGAGCTCACTCAATACATCACTCTCCAACACGCAGTCCGGAAGAAAAATCCTGAACAGGGTATGCATTTCGCCCCGCCACTGTTGAAGATAAACACTGCGAGATGCAGAGGAGCCTGAGGGACTGCATCACGGTCATGCCCGTTCCGAGGAACGTACACCCGGTACACAACATGGGCAGAAGCCGAGCTCGAGCTATAGCTTTGCTCGAGAAAGCCAAGGAACAAGTAGAAGAAAGCGCTTTCGTCGATATGGCGCTCGACCCCAGCAGGCCAGCGTTCGCTGGGATCTGCCTGGACGGTAGAGGAAATGTCGCGAATTCCGCGTTCGTATATACAACGAATCCGGAGACGGCCGAACAGGTAGCCATCACTCTGGCACTCCTGGAGGGCAAGAGATTCAGAATTAACAGTGACTCAAGGGCGGCCGTAAGTGCCTTTGCCAAGGGCACCGTCTCCAGACAGGCCCTGGCGATCTTCCGCTGCATACGAGGTTAACCAGCACACGACCATATGGTTTCCGCACATATGGGAGAAATTCATGAAGCCCCAACTAATGCCAAAAAGTAGGCTCGCGACGATGCGCGATGGTTCACAGACCGTGTAGCGCCAGCGCCGCCAGGCTTGGAGGTTAAGTATTGCAGAGACCATCTTCTCTCATACAACGAACTCATGAAACACTTTCACTTGGCGTGCAGATCATATTTGCCTCCGCACAGAAAGCTAAACAGCCCTCCAGCTCTCACCCTGAGGCTCTTGCGGACGTGAACCTATCCCGATCCCCTATTAATAAGCAAAATATTTCCCGAAGCCTTGGCTTCATACACTTGCCCGCGATGCGGTAGCGTAGCAGACTCAGAACATATGCTCTGGGGGTGCTCCGCGTTATGCACCGACAAGGATAACACCAAAGAGCATTGGGAGGCGGCTCTCCGTAGCCGCGAACTCGAATAACAGACATGGGCACTCCATCGGGCCCACGATGGGGCCGATAGGCTAGGCCTTTCGCTCCCGACGTCGGAGTGGGCCGCTTCGCGCTTGGAAACTAGCGCGACCTGAAGGACCTCAATAAACTTTTTCATACCTTACCATAAACTGCCTCAGGTAACCACTTCTGTAGTCCTTCGCTAGTTCTTCACTTACATGGCATTTGTGTGGGAAGTTAAGTTCATTTGACACAAAAGTGAGAATGGATTCGCGCAAATGTGTAAAATTTCCAGAAACGGCACCAAGTCAGTGGAATATCATAAGCAATGTACCCGTGTTAATGTAAGACTTGTGGCTGCCATGCTGAAGCAAGGTCATATTTAACTGACTTGGCGGTCACTGTTGGCCGACGTGATGTAACGCAGGGACAATAATTCTTCTGAGGACGTAATCGCACGCAAGAAAAGCTACATATTATTTCTTGCCTTTTTACGAAGTCATGGTAAATTTCATGAATCCGTTTATTTACTTTCCGCTCTGTCTATACTCTTTCCGTTATTTTCTGTCGTTAGTTCGGGAACTGTGAAATTAAGCAATTTCTGCCAATGATTTTCAGGTGTCGTGTGTATATTTGTGCATGCCAAGACAGTAAGGCAAAGGAAAAACACTGATAGAGATAATGACAAACATCGTCAAACATTTTTCATTAGAGCTGGGCTCCAAGATTGTTTAATATGTGTAAAGTGTATTATCAAACCACTTGAGGGGTAGACAGCTCGGACATGTGCTCCCGGTGCCAGTGTATCCAAACGCGATAAATTCAATTCTTGCGATGCTTTCTTTTTTCAGAATATTGTACATTAGGCATATCATTGATATAGTTGCATAGCTACTCTCTAGGTGTACGGTAGTTATGAAGTAGTCGATGTTCTTTTATCTCACTGTCTTGTCCATAATTCTATTACGGCGTCGATATTTCGTAGGCTTAACAAAACTCACCGGAAAATTGATGATCCCTGATTAATTCTGAAACTGCACGTTTTTCATCATTCAGGCGACGTAAAATATGTTTTGAATCTGAATATTTCATTGGCAGAATCATTTGGCGCCCGGACAGGCCTCATTAAAACAATAAAAATGAGTTACCTTCCAAGGGATTTGGTATGTGTGAACGTTGGGGGGCCAATGGTCATCAGAGAAATGGCTATAGGCTGTCGTAGCAGCAGCAAGCATCCATAATAAGGCCCTTTTGGAAACCGGCATGTCCCTCCAGTGACCTGTGGGCTTTGCTTTACCTTCTCGTGGAGCCTTCTGTAGTAAATGCTTACCGGGAAAACGGACCACGTACCGAGTAGAGTTCGCGCACTGAATTAGCAAGGTTTTCTGCTTCTGAAAACACGTATATTTCATAAGCAGTCCTCCATAACCTAAGCACTTATATACACCATGACGTTTGCGTCGTATATGACGTGAATCACAACGTTAACATTGAAGCGAACTTTCGGACTTATTGTTTCCCCCATTTCCACTTCCGTATTGCTCGTGGCTTTTTGAGAAGATACGAAATTAACGTGAGGCAAACACATGACGTTCACTTTTCATGCAACAGCTGCCGAATTTATTTATTTCTAAATTGGCATAACCTTTCTGGGAGGTCTATCAATGCTTAAAGTGTCTATTTCAAGTTATCAATCACAAAATAGAATGAGCACGCACACGAGCTGTATCTTCTACCACAGAGACAAAAATCGAGGAAATCGCTTTCTAGCAACGTCTAGAAAGGGCGTACATTATTTCCTCGAAAAATCGGAATGGGCAGTAACGCACCAGTATTTAGTTTATGACACTTTTCTCGTGGTGGGCAGCTATTGTGAAACTCACACAAGTTTTGAGTTACACATCAAAAAATGTACAATCAACTTATTTTTAAGTTTCCCGCTGCGCTGCCTTAAAATATGCATTTTTTTGCGGTACGTGGCAAGCTTTCCTGCAAAATCTAACAGATGTTGTTGGTTTCATGATAGTGTGTGACGTACGTGAAGAAGTTTGCATTCACCACTACATGACGCTTTCCTAGAAGATGACAGTTGAAAAATACGCGGAAAATTCCTGTCCGTAAGGCGATTACATGAAAGAAGCATCAATCTCAGCCGGCTGTATGTTTTGAAATTTCTTCACTATTGTTTTCTTTTCCTCGAAAGATGAATAATAGAACTTCAAATAAACGTTTGTTCCGCACGTGTACGGATACGCAAATAAAATGTGCAGTGTAGTTCGCCTATCTTCAATTAGGGGTTCTCGAATATTCGAGCCATAAACCTTCTAGACACAAATTACCTACCAATAATCGTCTACTTAGGCTTACCTTCTTTAAACAAAAAAAATGAAGCGAGCTTCTTTTTCGATGGGAGAGTGAATAAAGCATATATTTTGAGAACGTGACTATCTTGAACATTCTAGTTTACGCGTATGAGTGGTCTATACCAATTATGCAGCTATAGCTAAGACTTAGTAGCAAAATATTTAAAATAATGAAGCAATAAAAGTTGGTTCCTCCCTCTTTCAGAGGAACTGCTCATAACAAGAAAGTGAAACGTGTTTTCCAAGAAGCAGTGGCAGCTTCGTTGCAGATTCACAAGTTCAAGTTCATAAATGTGCGCACTATTTTGCTAATTACAGTCCATCTCTAAGGGCGAAGTAACGACAGTGATAGCAGTCGCTTGAGACTGCCCTCTCCAATAGCGCACCAAGGCGCCATAGGTATATCAGACGCGATGGCGACTCCACCACTGCGCCGTTACCGCATGGCGAGTTTTTTAGAGAACAAAAGCGCGACCCGCGCCTCACGCCCGCACCGCCGTGGACGCGAGAGCACCCCAACAATGGAAATGAAAACACGTAGCGGGCTGACGATGGATTTTCATGCCGGATAGCGCTTGGGATTGTTTTAATGGTCGCACCATAAAGCGCGTGTCAGCTGCCTTCCCGACCGCTCACCGAGATGATGCACGGACGGCAAGGTTATCGGGTGGCGTTCTCCGACCGTTTAAATTTCAGCTCACGAAACTGCAAACTAGCGCCATCTTGCACGGATGCTACGCAACTAACGTGATGACGATTGCGTGACATACGTGCACGGAGAAGTTTTGGCCGGAGCCCTGCACACAAAACTTTCGTGTTAAAAATAAAAGATAAAGAATTCAGATGGAACCCATCTTGCGATGAATGACAACGCTAATGCGATCAGCATCACCAGTGTCCCTGTATATGCTCCCTCAGGGAGCAGAGTTGCGCATACGTCCGCTTTATGTCGCATCTCTGCAGCCACTCTCCGTACCTGGAGGGGGCAAATGCCGCGCCGTGTTTCATTTGGTTTTTTGCCTGCTGTTCGTGAGCTACATGCGGTAATTGATCGCAAGTGCTAAGCAAAATTACACTTTTTACTGCAGGTTACGCTCGAACCATTGGCGTAGCCGGAGAGGGGATATGGTGCCAACCCCCCGAAATCTTTGGTTTGTGTGTACATATATACGCGCACATATACAAACACACGCACGAACGTGCATATAGGGGGTAGGAACCCCCTCAATCCCGCGATATAAATCCAGACTACGCCCGTGGCTTGAACAGCTCAAACGTTCGCGAGTAAACGCGCATTTTTTTTTGCTACAAAATGTGGTGTAATGTTTTCCAGCATGCTTATTAAGTTTTGTCTCCGGGGCCGGAAGGCAAGCAATGTTCTAAATCGTATTTAAAGAAAATTTCACCAATGTATGGTGGACAATTATGTGAGCGCATTTTGGCTGCCGAATCCATAAGAATAATGATCGTCGCCAAGAGAGCTATCGTGCCTGCAGTTATGTCAGTGACCATTAATCGTGACCGTCACTCATCGCTAACCGTCGTTCACAGCAGAAGTACGTTTTTGATATATGCTGTTGAGACACGTGGATTCAAAGGCATTTCAAATCTTCACATACGCACATTTATGCAAGGCTTATTTTTACGATTCATTCATAGCGCAAACTAAACAGCTACTTCGTAGCAGTAAATCTGCAAGTGGATTGAAGATGCACGATCTTCTAGATCAAATTTATTGGTACAATGGAATGGATAACCAATGGCTGGTACTAGCAGGGGAAGAGTGCTGGTTCTTGAAGCCTTCGGGTGCAGAATATAAAGCAACTTCAAAGACAGCAAGCTATTAAGAGTAACAACGGATTATATTTTATTGTGCTAATCACATAAGATGGCAAACTCGCTAAGTAGCACATTGCAGACCGTCTTATGACAAAAATTTTTTCTTTATCGCGTCATACTACTCAGGTTAATTTACGACAACCCAGCGCTTATTGAGCGTACAAAAAGAATTTTACAAGCCTCACGTCGACTAACTGCGATCGAACAAACAAAATATTGCGGACGGCAAGTACGGAAGCCATGACAGCTGTCTCATAAGCGGGAAAGCACGATGTTTTCGTTTACTACAAAAGAATGTACATTAAGATATCAATCAACGCCACGTGAAAAATCATAACGATGACAAAAAAAAAATGAAAGAAAAGACAGAGGAGAGAAAAACCAAGGTGCATCTGGCGAATTGTATGGGCTAGTAATTTGCTCTTTTTTGAACACACTGTTCTGAATCCGCATAGTCAGAACAATCGTACAAGCAACACAGCGAGTTAGCCGACTTGGTAAGGTAACATTCTTGGCGTATATGTGCAGCGCGACACAGACGTGTGGTTGATTCTTTGTCCCTCGTCTGTGACGCGCTGCACATATACAGCAAAAGCGTACAAGTGAGCAACCTGTAATGCCCGGCGTACGCATTTCACCGTGTACTGGAGTGCTACTCGAGATAAATGCTGCTTTAGTGTAAACAAGCCGAACCCAACCCTGTAAACAAGGCGAACGCACCTGGCATATGCTGTTCCCTTTCGGAGCCGGCCAGTCTTCGCCCATATGCAATAGACATACCGGTCTCTGCACACGTCTGTCCATGCGCAGGGCACCGCGTAAAAAGATTTGCCACCTTCCATGCAGTTTTTTTTTTCAGTTTGGTGCGCTGCACCCCATCACACTGGAATACAAATGTCAGTATGATGTGTTGCGTATCACTTCACTAAAGTCCTTAACTAATATCGTCGAATAACAGATTAATGCAACGCGCGCTCGATGGTCCGCTGATTGCAATGTCGATGGCACTGACGGAAGCGAGTCGGCGTCATGTCCGCAAAGTTGGCGTCACAGCGGCGCCGTTGAACATTTGACGTCATTTTACACCACGTGATAGCGCTCGGTGAATAGGCGTGCGAGTGGCGCCGGCAAAGTTATGCGCAACTCTGCTCCCTGCGAGAGCATATACAGCAGCACTAAGCATCACTTTAATGTAGCGACGCAGCGTTTTGCCAACTCCGAAACGGGACATTGAGGTGGCGGGTGTGCATCCAGGCTCCTGTTTCGTGCTTTCCACTATACACTGCGTCATCTAGCGGCACCGCAGGAATGTCCACGCGGAGCACGTGCGGGAATATATATTGAGACAAGATTGCCTGTATGTCCACGTTCTTTTATTTTTATTTGTGGTAGTTATCTTTATCTGTCTAAATACTACATGCTGGAGGGGGGGGGGTGGAGTGCACGCAACCCATGCTGGAGTAGGGTTGGTAATATCGATGAATAGTTAATCAGACATAAGTATGTATCCCGCAACACAATTAACCTGCATCGATGTCCACCGTTCATTTGATCGATTAGACGTAGCTGTTCGTTTAATCTTTTCGGAGAGTGCGGCAGGAATAGCGCAAAAATTTTGAAACGGTACTGGAATGACTGCCCATGAGCAGATACTGTGCGACTGTGGTAGAGCGACTGTCGATTGTTTTTTCGAGCGATGCTGAGCTGAGCGCTTCTCCTTGCTTCCTTGCTTCCCCCTCACCGCACACGCCACCACGCCGCCTAAAGCCAGAGGCTTGAAATGCCGTCAAAATTCGAGGCATACTACCTACCTAGATGCCTGTCCGCCTGCTTGATGATAAGTTTATGCTCCATTAGTGTTTCGTTTGTGCACCTTGAAGTTTGTCCTACACACTTTTTTTCACAGTTCAAAGGTATAGAATACACCACAGTTTCTGTACAGTCCACGAAACGGTACCCACGTCGGGCATTGCCCCTCAAAAGCTTGCTTCGCAGAAGTCAGAGGCTGTGA
Source organism: Dermacentor variabilis (assembly GCF_050947875.1). NCBI lineage: Eukaryota > Metazoa > Arthropoda > Arachnida > Ixodida > Ixodidae > Dermacentor > Dermacentor variabilis. The sequence continues at coordinate 115,247,241 of NC_134570.1, forward strand.
AGTGCTGAAAAAACACAATGACCAGCTGGTCCGGGAGATAATTGAGGCAGCTGAGATTGTCAGACTTGATGATGAATGCGTTGGCACGCCGTCCTTGTTACATACAAAAAAATAGAACTTCAGCTTTTGCACGTAGAATCATAATTATGAGTGGAAAAGAGTGCTTGTTTCACATGACGTGCAATTACGTGTCTGTGACACGTGCGGGCAAAGGTGTAAGAAGCCGTGTTTCTTTCAAATAAACGTTGTTCAAATTAAGCGATTGTGGTATCGTCTTCTTGTTTCGTGTCCCGTCTATGTTTTGCGCTACACCAGGATGTTCCCTTCGACACAGCCTCAAGTAGCATCCATTGCTGACATCGCCCGACAGGAGATTCAGCAGTTAGTTGGAGCCCCCGAATCATGGCGGCCGCAACCAGAAGAAATGAACTACGCCGCCGCAGCCGCCAGCTCACTCTCCCGTCGCCCAGCGCAGCTACCCACAGAAGACAGATTATGGTGTGCTCCCGGCCACTGTCCGCCCTGCTACCACTGCAGAGAAGCGGGCCACGTCTGCCGCCGGTGCCCATACCGCAACTTGGGACTACGAGGCTTCGCCATCAACGCACCGCGTCCACAGCTCGGTGAACGGCCTCGGGGATATCGTCGACTACATTGCCGCAGCACAACGGAGAACCCGACGGTCTTCACGTTCGCCGTCGCTAGGACCTGTCTGTCGTGGTATATGTCGTGCAGCACCGACTGTACACAGGACCAGCCCGTCCCAGTTCATAAGCCCATATCGCACCTGCTTGGTTAAGCGACAGGCCAACAAAAGCGCAAGAAGAGTCAAATCAGCTTGTTTTACGTGTGACGCGTTAACTGCTGCAACTCAACAGGAAGATCTGCATGGACCACCCTGGCATTTCATTACGCTGCCTCCAGGATTGGCTCAGTTTACTGAGCGAGGAAACGACACACGAGAAAGCTGGGCAAGAGGTAAAAAAAAAAGCTCCGGTTTAAAGTGACACTGAGGTGGGAATTTAATCATGGTAATCTAGTGCGACAAAAACAATATTATGTTACACTTAAATTATAATTCGCTTGAAAAAAATATCATGGTGCTAGCGTGAGATGAAAAAGAACCTAGAAGATGTGCTAGAAATATCATAGATGTACGAAAGCAATGAAAGCGGTATAGATTTACGAAAAAAGAACACAGCACCCTTGCACATAAAAATCGTTGTCGCGAGAAATAATTATGACGTCGAAGGACAGTGAAATATATCAAAACAACGAGCAAGAACTGCCATTGAATAATACATGAACCGTAGACGTGAAGCCGAACAAGGAGACAACTTCGCACAAGAGCTTATTAAAATGCCGTTGGCAGGAAGAAGTCATGACTTTAATAAAGCATAAGAAATACAAATGAGAGTCCTCGCACTTAGCAGTGCCTACGTCATGCACTTATTCGTACTACGTCAATCATATGCATTTAGGAAGCGCCGGAAAGCAGGCTTGGCCGACTTAACATGACTTGTAGCCCCATCGATTACCTCTAGATCTTTGAATACTCCCTTATGATACATGTATAGAAGCAATACTTTTGCAGCTGCAAGTACGTTTTTGTCTGCGTCATTCTGTGCTATATTCTTGTGGACGAAGTTAGCGTGACATCTGTATCAACAGCCTACGTCAAGTATGTCCCCGAAAATTATTTCGGAAAAAAAAATCTGTCAGGTCCCACGCCCTCTGAGACACGCAGCGGATTTCGGCGACGATCACGTTCAGCAACCACCCTAGGCCATGGCCAAAGTGGTCCTGAGTTTAGAAAGTTAGGTAACACACGTTGCGCTTTCGGGCCGTCACATGCGCAATTGCACACAATGTTGTATATGTGCGCGCACTGGCGGATCCAGACGCAAGTGCTTATTCTTTATTTTCTGATCTGACGAGAGTCAAGTTAACGAGCGTTTACTGACATGTGTTACTATCGCGGATTCGCACCACCAATTGAAATTGTGCTTGCAAAACCTAGTAGCACGAAGCACATAGACGCATATCGTCCTCAGAAAAGCTACGGGACATGACCGCTTTTCATCCTGGTCTTTATTGTCTGCTGGCATGTCGCCAAAGTGACAGCGATCTTTTAGAATTGAGACGCCACGGTTAGATGGAAAAAGCTTCATTTTCATTTATGTCGAAGAAGTGACCATCTACTCGTGTTTGTTATTATAATAACTGCATTTCATTGGTTAAAGAAAGAGGGGAGGACTGAACTACGTGTAATACATTGCCATGTTGCAGCTGCATCCTCGATTGTGACGCAGTCTCGAGGAAATGGAAGCACATTTTAAGTTTGCTTGTGAGCCTCCGTGACAAGGCAAAGATCAATATCGAAAGCGGTTTGGCAGAATATGAGTAAACCACTTCCGTACAATTCCCCATGCACCAGACTTCATATCCAGGACGAATATTCTTAGTAAACGCTTCCCACTTAATTTTCAAAAAATATTGAATGCAACGTGCAATATATTGCACAGGGGACCTTAGGAGGAATTCAGCGCCAGAGCACTCAACCACAGTTGAATCTCTATTGCCATGAGAACTCGCTCTGAAGACACTGGAGATCTTTCTTAGTGAGGGCTATGCATAGCAAACTCAGGCGTGTGTTACCTCTTAGGACTATCTTTACTGTCTGAGCTATCTCGCGCATGAAACGATCATGATGCCCACACGAAATAGCACACTCATCAAATACTGTTAACCAACCGTGCGCTTTGTAGTGATTTAACGTTACGCGTATGTATTACATGATATTTATGCTCCTGAAACCTGTAGTTCACAAATCGGCCATTCTGCCAAACACATAATCCCTACTGCGTACAAGAATAAACTGCACCTTCTACAGCTTGTGTAAAGAGTGCAAATATTATTGACGGCCACGATCCCTCTTTGCGGATCTCGCATGTATGAGCCATCCGATATGCCTTCGCAGGATCTTTTAAGTAATGTTGGGACACGAAACTTGCACTTCCATGGTTTAGCCTGATTTCGTCGAGGGCCCCAATTTCTGCGAGAGGTTGTTCATTAATTTATGCAGATGCGATTTCTGAGGTGCATTATAAAACACGCGGTAACAATGCTACGCTTCGTAATAGTAGAATGGACAGAGGCGAATACACGCAAGCGGTTTATTGCTACGTGGTTGAAGCATCCAACAAATTCTTTAACCTTAAACCAAACACCATTATTTTAATATTTTCTGGGAAGTCTCGCGTCACATAATGGAAAAAAGATGCTCTCCCACAGTGTCAAAAGCATCGTCTTCGGAGGCATTTGCCACCAATACGATGACATATTTTAACGCCATCAAAGCATCTAATTTTTTACACATGTTTGGACTAATGAAGAAATACCTCAATGATTTTGCAAGGCTTGGAGAAAAGGTGCCTCTAATTTTGCTTGCGATACATGAACCAATGCAGACGCGTTCTTTCTGAAAATGTGGTGGGCTGCCTCACTGGATGAAAGTTAATATCAGATAAACCAAAAGTATTCGTTAAAAAATCACTGCTTACAACACCCACCAAGGTAGCGCTATGGCGGAAATGGAGATGCAGCCACGTCGAGATGACGTAGTAGTTATGCTGAATAATCTTTGTGCATACTATTATTATTAATAATCTTTGTGCACAATTATTATTACGGTTATAATTATATTCGAGTGCTGATTGCCGTGTTATAGTTTGTTAACGAAGCTTCCCCTCAAGTCTAAATATTATAAGGCAGTTTGTCGTGTGCGTATCATGGACACGCATGCTTATATCGCCTTCCGTTTCCCTACCATGGTTGCGCTTTAAAACCACGGCGCTGCAGTATTGCTTTCCTCTCCTTCCTTCTTCTCCGCCCTCAAACTGGCTCTCTTAACTACTACACGCAGAGACAAAGCAACAGCACGCGCATGCGATCCCATAGATGAGATGAATACATATATATAGAAAAGCATCAGTCATAGCTCTCGAAGTATAGCCTTCTGAGCCGTTTCCTTTTTTCTTTCTTTTTTTTCTTTGAAAGAAGTCCTATTAGGGTTATTATAATTACACGAAGGTATTTCGCCCTCGCCAGCAGCAGTACTTGAGATAGCTATTCCGGCGGCTAGCTTCCCACGCTATGCGTGCCGCCCTCGCACCTGTTTAAGCTTTTCCTAGACGCTAGAACTATACTATGCCTGCGCAACCTTGAGCGATCGGAAAGCGCGTTTTCCACGCTTGGCCGGCGGAGAGGGGAGGCTTCGTTCCGGCCGCGAAGCTCTCCACATCTCCGTAAGGTGCCTGATGGTGGTCTCGTGCTGACGATGCCCTCTCGGTGAGCGCATATTTCCCCCCTCATCTTTTAAGAGATTCAATACATACAAGCGTTTGTCTCGCAAACCAGATTTATTTCAAGGGAATTTTCCACGTCCCAATTATTTCTCTCGTCGTATTCGAGTGCTGATTGCCGTGTTATAGTTTGTTAACGAAGCTTCCCCTCAAGTCTAAATATTGTAAGGCAGTTTGTCGTGTACGTATCATGGCCACGCACGCTTATATCGCCTTCCGTTTCTCTACCACGGTTGCGCTTTAAAACCACGGCTCTGCAAGTTTGCTTCAGAGACTTTCCTTTCCTTCCCTCTTCTCCGCCCTTAAACTGGCTCTCTTAACTACTACACGCAGAGACAAAGAAACAGCGCGCGCTTTAGATCCTATACATGAGATGACTATTTACAATTATTATTAGAGTTATAATTATATTCGAGTGCAGATTGCCGTGTTATAGTTTGTTAACGAAGCTTCCCCTCAAGTCTAAATATTTTAAGGCAGTTTTCCTAGTCTCTAAAGCCGCTCGAGTTCACGCTGCTCCTCTGGCGGCCATTTTTCCAAGACATTATGCCTTCCAACCACTCATCGACTGTCGCGGACATCATCAGTCTTTTTCCACATAAGTATGAGGCTCGGAGCAGGAGCTATGGCGCTTGAAAGTAACCGCTGGCTTGACGAACCAACCGACTGAGCTACCTTTCCGGGCAACATTGAAGGATCACGAGTTCAAATCACAAGTTATGTTCCTTTTTATTCCCCCTTTTTTCTTTCTTTTTAATGTCTTTTCCTTCATTTTATCACTGTACGGAAACCCTCCTAAAAAAATTATATATCCTCAATTATGTGTGGCCACACATGTGCAGGTCATAAATACCAGGTTCTCTAGCCGAGTGCCATCCATGCGGTATAACCGAGCTCAGATTGGCCCACCTTGACTGATCAAATAGGGCACCACTGTAGGTTAAATGAGGCGTACAACTCCTGCGGGACCCGCCGTGGTTGCTCAGTGGTTATGGTGTTAGACTGCTGAGCACGAGGTCGCGGGATCGGACCCCGGCCACGGCGGCCGCATTTCGATGGGGGCGAAATGCGAAAACACCCGTGTACTTAGAATTTGGTGCACGTTAAAGAACCCCAGGTGGTCGAAATTTTCGGAGTCCTCCACTACGGCGTGCATAATCAGAAAGTGGTTTTGTCACGCAAAACCCCATAATTGAATTTTTAATTTAACTCCTGCGGGGACGGTAGAGTATCCGTCTCCAGTGCAAGAGGACCGTGACTGAAATCCCGGTGCCGCGCAATTCTCCACCGGAAAATACAAAAAAAAACGTGTGTTGAGAAAATTGCACAAACAGGCCTGGAGTGCGGCCTGATCCCGGTGACCAGAACCGGTAAAGCACTCTCTCACCAGAGCAGGATTGACCACCCTGGTGCAGTACTTGGCCACAACCTCCTATATGAATACAACCATCAAACCCTGGCCCTCAGTCCCCAGCAGCCGCGAAGCAAATGACCACGGCGGCGGTCAGATCTGTGACGCTGCAGAGGGTGCTAAGAATACCTGGCTCCGGACAGGCCGCCATTGGAATCTGAACCTGGCAACGTTTAACTTTAGAACGCTATCTAGTGAGACGAGTCTAGCAGTGTTATTGGAGGAATTAGAGGGTAGTAAATGGGATATAATAGGGCTCAGTGAGGTTAGGAGGACAAAAGAAGCATATACAGTGCTAAAAAGCGTGCATGTACTGTGTTACCGGGGCTTAGCAGAGAGACGAGAACTAGGAGTCGGATTCCTGATTAATAAGGAAATAGCTGGTAACATACAGGAATTCTATAGCATTAACGAGAGGGTGGCAGGTCTTGTTGTGAAACTTAATAAGAGGTACAAATTGAAGGTGGTACAAGTCTATGCCCCTACATGCAGTCATGATGACCAGGAAGTCGAAAGCTTTTATGAAGACGTGGAATCGGCGATGGGTAAAGTCAAAACAAAATACACTATACTGATGGGCGACTTCAATGCCAAGGTAGGCAAGAAGCAGGCTGGAGACAAGGCAGTGGGGGAATATGGCATAGGCTCTAGGAATAGCAGAGGAGAATTATTAGTAGAGTTTGCAGAACAGAATAATATGCGGATAATGAACACCTTTTTCCGCAAGCGGGTTAGTCGAAAGTGGACGTGGAGGAGCCCGAATGGTGAGACTAGAAATGAAATCGACTTCATACTCTGCGCGAACCCTGGCATCATACAAGATGTAGACGTGCTCGGCAAGGTACGCTGCAGTGACCATAGGATGGTAAGAACTCGAATTAGCCTAGACTTGAGGAGGGAACGGAAGAAACTGGTACACAAGAAGCCAATCAATGAGTTAGCGGTAAGAGGGAAACCAGAGGAATTCCGGATCAAGCTATAGAACAGGTACTCGGCTTTAACTCAGGAAGAGGACCTTAGTGTTGCAGCAATGAACGACAATCTCATGGGCATCATTAAGGAGTGCGCAATAGAAGTAGGTGGTAACGCCGGTATACAGGAAACTAGTAAGCTATCGCAGGAGACGAAAGATCTGATCAAGAAACGCCAATGTATGAAAGCCTCTAACCCTACAGCTAGAATAGAACTGGCAGAACTTTCTAAGTTAATCAACAAGCGTAAGACAGCGGACATCAGAAACTATAATATGGATAGAATTGAACAGGCTCTCAGGAACGGAGGAAGCCTAAAAACAGTGAAGAAGAAACTAGGAATAGGCAAGAATCAGATGTGTGCGTTAAGAGACAAAGCCGGCAATATCGTTACTAATATGGATGAGATAGTTCAAGTGGCTGAGGAGTTCTATAGAGATTTATACAGTACCAGTGGCACCCACGACGATAGTGGAAGAGAGAATAGCCTAGAGGAATTCGAAATCCCACAGGTAACGCCAGAAGAAGTAAAGGAAGCCTTAGGAGCTATGCAAAGGGGGAAGGCAGCTGGGGAGGATCAGGTAACAGCAGATTTGTTGAAGGATGGCGGTCAGATTGTTCTAGAGAAACTGGCCACCCTGTATACGCAATGCCTCATAACCTCGAGCGTACCGGAATCTTGGAAGAACGCTAACATAATCCTAATCCATAAGAGAGGGGACGCCAAAGACTTGAAAAATTATAGACCGATCAGCTTACTGTCCGTTGCCTACAAAGTATTTACTAAGGTAATCGCAAATAGAATCAGGAACACCTTAGACTTCTGTCAACCAAAGGACCAGGCAGGATTCCGTAAAGGCTACTCAACAATGGACCATATTCACACTGTAAATCAAGTGATAGAGAAATGTGCAGAATATAACCAACCCTTATATATAGCTTTCATTGATTACGAGAAAGCGTTTGATTCAGTCGAAACCTCAGCAGTCATGGAGGCATTACGGAATCAGGGTGTAGATGAGCCATATTTAAATATACTGGAAGATATCTATTGCGGCTCCACAGCCACCGTAGTCCTCCACAAAGAAAGCAACAAAATCCCTATAAAGAAAGGCGAGAGACAGGGAGATACGATATCTCCAATGCTATTCACAGCATGTTTACAGGAGGTATTCAGAGGCCTGGAGTGGGAAGAATTGGGGATAAAAGTTGATGGAGAATACCTTAGCAACTTGCGATTCGCTGATGATATTGCCTTGCTTATTAACTCAGGAGACCAATTGCAATGCATGCTCACTGACCTGGAGAGGCAAAGCAGAAGGGTGGGTCTGAAAATTAATCTGCAGAAAACTAAAGTATTGTTTAACAGTCTCGGAAAAGAACAGCAGTTTACGATAGGTAGCGAAGCACTGGAAGTGGTAAGGGAATACATCTACTTAGGGCAGGTAGTGACCACGGATCCGGATCATGAGACTGAAATAACCAGAAGAATAAGAATGGGCTGGGGTGCGTTTGGCAGGCATTCTCAAATCATGAACAGCAGGTTGCCACTATCCCTCAAAAGGAAAGTGTATAACAGCTGTGTGTTACCAGTACTCACATATGGGGCAGAAACCTGGAGGCTTACGAAAAGGGTTCTGCTCAAATTGAGGACGACGCAACGAGCTATGGAAAGAAGAATGATGGGTGTAACGTTAAGGGATAAGAAAAGAGCAGATTGGGTGAGGCAACAAACGCGGGTAAACGACATCTTAGTTGAAATCCAGAAAAAGAAATGGGCATGGGCAGGACATGTAATGAGGAGGGAAGATAACCGATGGTCATTAAGGGTTACGGACTGGATTCCAAGGGAAGGGAAGCGTAGCAGGGAGCGGCAGAAAGTTAGGTGGGCGGATGAAATTAAGACGTTTGCAGGGACAACATGGCCACAATTAGTACATGACCGGGGTAGTTGGAGAAGTATGGGAGAGGCCTTTGCCCTGCAGTGGGTGTAACTAGGCTGATGATGATGATGATGATGATATCCACATTGGGTGATTGGTCGTAAATCAGGTGGTTTACTAAAACGAGCCAGAGGGGAAGTAAAAAAAAGTGTATTTGCCAATACAGTAAGTGTACGGTTAAAGTGATCCGAATATTTCGAATGATATGTTTACTGGGATAAAAAAATTGTCTTAATATGATGCATCCCCATTAGAACAAATGAGAACGTAGAAGAAAGCTAGGAAGCTGTGGGTAAGACGAGAGGTGTATAAAAGAATGGAGAAACGGGAAAAATATTTAAAAGGATTATTCGCTACAGGGGGGGCGGATGCTGCTATATCAAGTGAATACGAGAAATAAGAAAGAAGTTGACGTCGTACCTCAATATCGGACTAGATGATCCAAAGAGCTGATGAAACGCAGTTCGCAGCTTTAAAGAAAATTAGCAAAACACTATCCCGAATATTCTAACATTTGATGGTATCGAATACGGTGATACTTCTGGGCCAACAAGTTCAATGACCTATTTTTACTGGTTCTTGAGACATCCCACGCTTGCAATTTATTATTGGAATCTGAAAAATATCTAAGCGGCGGGAGCTCCAATTCCATGGGCCCTATGACGTAAAACTATTCCAATACATTTTTATTACAATCTCCTGACGTCAAACTTGCTTAACCGCCGACGCAAGCATCGCGCAGTGACCCGCAGCGTTGCCTCAACCGCCCAATCAAACGTTCTCTAAGTTTATAGGAGGTTACTTTGCCTTCAAAATGAATAACATTGCCTACGTTGAATGTTTTTTTCATTGTAATTAGCAGCCAGGAGGCGAGGAGCACGCCCAAGTGGATAAGGTTTCGATAGGGCCGAGCCAGCACACTGAACATAGAAAACCGAGCGAAGAAGGTGGTACAGGCGCCGGCGATTGGTCCGCTTTCCCTTACTTAAGTTGCGGTGGCTGGTCGAAAATGGCAGCGGCATGCAACGGAAGGTTAAGAATGCCACTAAAACGAATTCTCAGCAAGGAATAGTTGGCAGAGTGAGATCATAAACTTGCGGAATGTGCTCGTAAACGTCACATGGTCACGCAGAAAGCTTTAATATACGCCACTAAATCCATGCTACCTGGTAGGTGCGAGTAGCCAGTGCCTGAGCGATCGGCGGCATCCATATTTTATTCCTTCCGGAACGGGGCAACCTGTGGCTATTCAGAAAATTAATTCCGTTTTGTTGGGCATAATAATCCACCTTTAACGCGTACACGTCACTTTGTTGCGGTCAGTTTTCACTACTTTGTGACGACGCGTAACAGGCAGATGAAGTGGGTGCAGCCGGAAAATTTTTTTTATCACTAGCCGATGGCTAATGGCGAAACGGCGTCAAATGAGAAATAATTTTTCTTTTGTTCGGTCCATTCATGCATGATCACTGTGTACACGTCGTATCAGATGGGGGGCTATCGCGGTTTTTGTGCCTTCGCGTGGAACACGGAAGTGGGGGTGGCGCAAAAAAGTTTTTGACCAATCGTGAAGGGCTCATTGCAGAATTGGAATAGAAAAATGTGGAATAGTTTTACGTTACAGCACCCCATTATCCTATCACAATGGATTGAAATGGAACCATTTTGCCTTCTTAAGGCATTGACAAAAGGATACTGCAACAGGGGCAGATGACATAAAAGCAGGACCAATCATCGCTGTTGCTGATACTGTCTCGGCGCATTATGTCATATCTGTAACAGTGTTTAGCGTATGGCATCTTTGTCGATTCTATGAAAATCGCCGAAGGGATTGCATTGCATAAGGGAGGCGCCGTCGCTGATTTAAACAATTACATGCTGTTATCTATACTTCAGCTTTTCTCAAAAGTGCTGGAACGACTCTTAAAGTGCAGGCTAACTGAATTCCTTGATGAAAAGCATGTCTTTGTGGACCAATACTTAGGATCCCGTAAACAAATATCTACTGAAATGGTACTTGTTTAGAATACAGAAACACTCCTCAGTAATTTCGAGACCAAATTATATGCGGTCGGCCTTTTTCTCGAGGTTAGAAATGCTTTTGACTACATTGAACATACCATCATATATAATAAACTGTTATACTACGAAATTCGCGGGGTGGCCCCTAAAACAGCTTCATAATTACTTCACTACCAAACTAAACACATATTTTATAATGAGTTTTTTCACAAAAGAAAGAAGCAGCACTCGGTGTCCCTCATGGGTAAATGTTAGGTGCACTATTCTTTATTCTGTATGTAAGCGATACCGTAAACCGTAAACGTTAGCCTAGACCTGAGGAGGGAACTGAAGAAATTGGTACATAAGAAGCCGATCAATGAGTTAGCGGTAAGAGGGAAAATAGAGGAATTCCAGATCAAGCTACAGAACAGGCATTCGGCTTTAACTCAGGAAGAGGACCTTTGTGTTGAAGCAATGAACGACAATCTTGTGGGCATCATTATGGAATGTGCAATAGAAGTAGGCGGTAACTCCGTTCGACAGGATACCAGTAAGCTATCGCAGGAGACGAAATATCTGATCAAGAAGCGCCAATGTATGAAAGCCTCTAACCCTACAGTTAGAACAGAACTGGCAGAACTTTCGAAGCTAATCAACAAGCGTAAGACAGCTGACATAAGGAAGTATAATATGGATAGAAGTGAACAAGCTGTCAGGAACGGAAAAAGCCTAAAAGCAGTGAAGAAGAAACTAGGAATTGGCAAGAACCAGATGTATGCGTTAAGAGACAAAGCCGGCAATATCATTACTAATATGGATGAGATAGCTCAAGTGGCTGAGGAGTTCTATAGAGATTTATATAGTACGAGTGGCACCCAGGACGATAACGGAAGAGAGAATAGTTTAGAGTAATTCTAAATCCCACAACCAAAGGATGAGGCAGGATTCCGTAAAGGCTACTCAATAATGGACCGTATTCACACTATTAATCAGGTGATAGAGGAATGTGCGGAATATAACCAACCATTATATATAGCTTTCATTGATTACGAGAAAGCGTTTGATTCAGTCGAAACCTCAGCAGTCATGGAGGCATTGCGGAATCAGGTTGTAGACGAGCCGTATGTAAAAATACTGAAATATATCTATAGCGGCTCTACAGCCACTGTAGTCCTACATAAAGAAAGCAACAAAATCCTAATAAAGAAAGGCGTCAGGCAGGGAGATACGATCTCTCCAATGCTATTCACAGCGTGGTTACAGGAGGTATTCCGAGACCTGGACTGGGAAGAATTGGGCATAAGAGTAAATGGCGAATATCTTAGTAACTTGCGCTTCGCTGATGATATTGCCTTGCTTAGTAACTCAGGGGACCAACTGCAATGCATGCTCACTGACCTGGAGAGGCAAAGCAGAAGGGTGGGACTAAAAATTAGTCTGCAGAAAACTGAAGTAATGTTTAACAGTCTCGGAAGTGAACAGCAGTTTACGATAGGTAGCGAGGCACTGGAAGTGGCAAGGGAATACATCTACTTAGGACAGGTAGTGACTGCTGATCCGGATCATGAGAGTGAAATAATCAGAAGAATAAGAATGGGCTGGGGTGCGGTTGGCAGGCATTCTCAGATCATGAACAGCAGGTTGCCATTATCCCTCAAGAGAAAAGTGTATAACAGCCGTGTCTTACCAGTACTCACGTACGGGGCAGAAACCTGGAGGCTTACGAAAAGGGTTCTGCTTAAATTGAGGACGACGCAATGAGCTTTGGAAAGAAGAATGATAGGTGTAACGTTAAGGGATAAGAAAAGAGCAGATTGGGTGAGGGAACAAATGCGCATTAATGATATGTTAGTTGAAATCGAGAAAGAAGAAATGGGCATGGGCAGGACATGCGCCCTTTTTCAACTGGTACAAAGCTGAAAAGACTAAACTGGACATCATCACCAGAGGAGCCTATAAGCAGGCCTTAGGACTACCCAACCACACCAGCACGGAACTTCTAGTACAATTAGGTATCCACAACACGCTAGACGAGTTAATCGAAGCCCAACGTCGATCTCAACTTGATCGGCTTACCCTCACGGAAACGGGCCGCAGCATTCTAAACAAGCTTAATATCCCCTACCACCGTCAACATGGAGACAAACACCCAATACCACGCGACGTCCAGCAATGGAGACACGCCGACCCTATTCCGAAAAACATGCACCCAGACTACAACAAAGAACGCAGGAAGGCACGAGCTACCTCCCTCATCAAAGCTTATGCCAACACCGCGGGCGTTACCTTCGTCGACGCAGCTGAGTACCAAAATGGAGGGCGCTTTCCGGCAGTTACCACAGCAGGCGGCTTGCTCCGACATGCTGCCAGCATTGTTACCAAAAATGCCGAGACGGCTGAAGAAGTGGCCATCGCCCTGGCTACTCTTGACCCTGCCTGTCACACCATACTGAGGAATTCTCGCGCAGCAATCAACAACTACATCAAAGGTCGTATTTCTCAGCAATCACTTCGTATCTTACGACAAGCCCCGCATTCGTCTGAAAATCAAATCGCCCTCGACTGGATCCCAGCACACGCCGGCGTTGTCCACCCGCACCTCACCAACCTCAACGAGGTTACACACTCCGTAGCTCGAGGACTAGTCAACCGTGCCGGAGACGGTGCAGGTGCACCCGCAGGACGCGACCGCCTTATAAGACACAACGACCTTGTGAAGTCATTTTACCTCGCAAGAAGAACCTTCCCCACCCCTCACTGCAAGTTAAACAGGGCACAGGCCCTTCGCCTGTTACAGACGAATACATACCCCTCCCTCACACGCTATCACACTATATAACCCGACATCTACCCGAGCCAGACGTGCAAGGTCTGTAAAACTGAATCCGCAACACTCCCCCACATGCTATGGGAGTGCAAACATCAATACCCAGACCTTAATACCGTGACCCTCTCGTTGAGAAGGCACGCCGCCCTGCGCAGCTCCCATCTCGACGACCAACTCTGGACGACCCAGCAGGCCTACAAATCGGCGAAGAGGCCAGACCTCGACGTCCCATCGTGGGAGGCCAAGGCGCAGCCGACTGAACTGCTGGTGCTCATTACAGTTCTCTCTCTCTGTCTCTCTCTGGGCAGGACATGTAATGAGGAGGGAAGATAACCGATGGTCATTAAGGGTTACGGACTGGATTCCAAGGGAAGGGAAGCGTAGCAGGGGCCGACAGAAAGTTAGGTGGGCAGATGAGATTAGGAAGTTTGGAGCGACAAGATGGCCACAATTAGTACATGACCGGGGTAGTTGGAGAAGTGTGGGAAAGGCCTTTGCCCTACAGTGGGCGTAACCAGGCTGATGATGATGATGATGATGAAACGATACCGTAAACATATCGCTCACAGCAGATATAGTCTTGTGTGCTGACGACACAAGTTTCTTTTTGTCAGGTAACAGCCTACTTGTGCTCGAAATTGCAGCCAATAATTGGTTAGACAAACCTTCAGTTTGTTTAGTAGCGAACAAGCTACAGTTAAATCTCAATTAATCAAAATATATAGGCCCATATTCACAAAATCTTACGCTAAAAGCTTTCGTGCCAGCCAATATTGATGTAAGACATATTAGGAAAGGTAATCAGCCAATGAAAAACAGCAATTATGAACGAACAGGTTTGAGAATTCGGCCCGTGGTTTTTAAGCTATGAAGTAAGCCTGATGACTGTGTTATTTGTCTCAAGTTCAATGGTTGTGTAATCGGGCGGATATCAGCTTTTAAATTTTTAGATGTATTTTTGATAAAAACCTGAGTTCTACTCCTCACGTAACGAAGATTCATTCTAGTGTTTGTAGGCTAAGAGAAATACTTTTAAGGATTAAGTACCTTTCTCCTATTTGGTTGAAACGCCGTGTATATTATTTGTTCAGTCCCATCTTAGTTGTTGCTTGTTTGTATGGGAGCACATGCCAATCAAATTTGGTTCGACTGATGTATCTCCAAACACAAGCAGTTCGCTGTACCTTGGACCTTGCGATCATGCGGCATTTTTTTCTGGAAAGATGGCGTTGTGAAAAAATGAATCAGCTATATGAATTTAAGCTCGCGGTACACATACGAGGTCAACTCGACAAAAATACACAAATTTTTTATCGGAAATACCTTTCAAGTAACACAAGATACAATTTCAGCATGACCATTTTGGAGTGCCATTTAGCAGGGCCAACTACGGTACAAAACAGCTAGCATACTTAGTCCCTTGCTTCAGATCATTGAACCGCATTAAAATGCTATGAACATATATTTGCTTTCCTTTTCTGATTGAGACTGTGCCAATTAATTTCTTGTGTGCTTTATCGATAGTTACGTTTTTGTAAAGTCAGTTTCATATTGGGCTTGTATATATTTATCAAATTTTTTCTTCTGCACATAATACTCCGTTGGACCTGAGCTGTTCCTACTTAGAAAGTTGTATTATGACATGTGTATTTCATGCATGTATATGTGTAATTCATGCTATGGATGTGTCTGTATGCTATCATTTATGCTATGCTACCTTACGGTTGAGCAATGTGTGGGTAACAAGGGCTTAGTCAGGCAGACAATGTTCTACCTTCAGCCTTGTCATGCCATACCTTCACTCTGTCGGAACAAATGCTATATAAAAATATATATATAATGTTTAGTGTGCGGGAAGAAGAAAGAATTGCCATGTCACCATGACTGTCGATGGTAATGCGTTAGCATTCAATCAATATAGACGCACATCGTATTGGCACCGTCGGCACCGTCGAAACAGGTTACGTATAAGGCGTTGACGGCGGCCTCTCCTTCGGGCTCCCCAACGAACACTCGGGTCCATCTAGCGCCGCCGCCACGAAGACTGTGCGTGGCCTCAGAAATGCATGGCACGCCAGTGCGTGCGAACGCTGAGGTACGCGTCATGCGACAACCAGGCTCCTCTTTCGCGCTTTTTTCTGGAAACGCTGCGCCGTCTGGTAGCACTGCCAAGAAGCCCACATGTGGTTTGCGAGACGAGAATTGTGGTTTGACGGAGCTTGCGAACGATGAAAATTATTCTCCGCTTGCCGCACACTTTGTGACAAATACTCAGTGACTCCAGTTGCCTAGAGGTTCATTGAAGAACATCGCATCCTAGTACATTCATAGTGCAGTTCCCAGAGCGACGGCATGAAAGACGTTCTTTGGTAACGTGGCACATACCTAGTGCATTTGTAGCACAGCCTGCAAATGCATTGGCTTGCTATCCTTGAGAAAGCCTAGTTACGTGGGTTCGATTCCGCTGAGCATCGCGATGCTCAGCGGAAAACCTTTAAAGTTATCCGCAGATAAATTTAAGGGATCTTTTCCGTCACGCTTGAGTGATACCTTCCTAGTGGCATATACCAAGTTACCAAAGTTGGCGCCAAAGACGGATATTGGAGAACAGTACGCACGTTCTCGCACATACCCACGGACCCATGTTGGCATTAAAGAAGCTTATTGAAGACTAGCACAGACCGAGTACGCCATAAGGAGTGCTTCAAGTCGGCGCCAAGGAGTTTCTCCGAACAACGGTACCTACCCATTCCCGCATCTGACAGTGACCCTTCGCAGATTGAAAGGTTCGTTGAAGAGCAGCACGCATGTACCCATGCTTAGTAAACAACGTTGTTCCGATGGTTGGTTTCGAACCCTGTTACATAAGCACAGTAACCCGATGCACTACCTCTCTAATCATGGAATACCCACAAATACATACTTAGGTACAATGCAAATATACAGAACCCCCGGAAAGTGCGCCAAGTACCCTGCGAATGCTGACACATTAAAAAGTAACACCAACGCAGAGTTTAAAAACTATGATTCAGTTTAGCAAGACAAACGATTTAATTTGACAAGAAAATTCTCAACTACAATCGGACATTTCCGTTGCCGAAACCAAAGGCTAAAAAAAGACACAATTGCCTGCACGGACAAATTTACACCAGCACCGGCTAGGGCAGCTTTTAATCAGTAACCAACTGACTGTAATCGCGCTTTTCTCGTGATCGCTTCGCTCGCTCAGTCTTTCCGCTCAAATCGGCACATCGGAGGCGCCAAAGACACAGTCTCAGTACTGGCGCACTCTTTAAGCTTCAATTGTGGTGGCTTGGGAAAATCTGAGAAGTGGAGGGTGCAGACTAGAAGCTTAAGGGGGGAGGAGTGTAGCGTGGAAACTGGATCGGGTGTGACTGCAAGTCGTCAGCGTTTGGTCACCACTGGAACCAACTCGAATTGACGTGGCCGGCTCTAGCATGTGCCATGTATGCATGGCGTGGAGTCGTTAAGTGTTCAGCAGCATTGTGTCGAGATGGCCTGAAGAGCGTGAGATGCCGATTAAATCACGCCAGCCGGCTCGTCGACGTAGGCTCGCACTGTAGGTCGGCAGCGCTTTCGTGTGCGCATGGCCATTCAGCTGGACAAGTCCATCACTGCATGATGCCACTGACCGCCCTGGTTGAAGGCATCGTGACGATCTCGCGTGATTAGCACAACACCAGATGGAAGCACCGAATGAAACACCACCGACAATGCTGTTCACACTGGATGGAGCGCAGTATGTGCGTGTGAAGGACACAGCGTTGGTTTTAATGGCGTGGAGAACATGACGTTATGCACTAACAGCAGTGTAGTCAACGGTGGATGTGTAAGTGCCGAAGCGCCGAAAGCTGGAGGAGAGGGAGTACTTGACGTGGCTGGAAAACGCGTAGGCAATGGCAGCTGGAGAGTGTAGTGACATTTGCTATGCTGAAAGGCCTAACGCGAACGCGCGACGGGCGGAGTATGCTTGCGGTTCACAATAGGGGACATTACAATAAAGAGCAGGAAGTAGCATGGTTATTGTGATGTGGTACTGGTCTTGTTGCGAAGTGACGTTTAGCGGTAGAATCCCACCTCAAACCTCAGGAGCTGCAGTTGGTAATGTTTCGAGATCAGAACTCAAAGAACTGCGTTGGCTCCAGGAAGTAGTGCACTGTGGTTTCTTCAGGTCGGCGTGCCATGCTAACAGACAGGCCAGGGCGTCGGTTGACTGCGTGCTTGACGGTGGCCTAGTGGAAATTATGGAACACTGTGTACCCTGCTGCGTTGTCACAATTATGGCGGAGAAAGACGCTATGTCATTTTTGCTACCACTCCTTCCAACACCAATTCAACACAGCCCTTGGAGGCGAAAAATAAACTGAATGCAGACATGTAAACAAGAATACCACGTTAATATAGAATAACCAGAAAAAACGTAATTGCAACCGAGTCTCCCTACCCATGCGCTCAATTTTCTCGAACAGCCTTTACGCACTTCGTCGTTGTTCACATCTCGCTGCTGAGGAACCTTCACGGGTTCTCTCCAGGCAGCGGCAGCTGTATTTCGGTTGCGGTGAAATGTACAAAGGCTCGTTCGCTTTGATTTACGACCACGTTAAAGAAAGTGAGGTGGTCGAAATTCTTCTACAGGCTCCCACCACACCATTCCTTATAATGATACCGCTATTTTCATGCCTAAAAACCCTTAATTTATCATTTTTACTAGCAGTTGACACACCTGGTGCACTTTAAAAGGTAATATCCAGTACGCTTTTATGGATTCGGTAACAGCGGTTAGTATGGTGTCATGTGGAAGAGAATAATGCAAATAGTTAATGCACATGGAAAAAAGCAAACTCGATGTCTCATCCTAGCTGGCACATTATGGGACGCACATAACTTGCAAGGAAACAAACAAGTGTAATTAATTTCAGAATTTCTTTTGCAAAAGATTCACCGACGATTACGATACTCCCTAATGCCAAATTTGAGCGAAGCTGTATGCGTGTTTTCACATCGTGATATATTCGCTGGCGCGGACAATCCGTCTTGTGCGGCACGTTGCAAACAGAACACTTATCTAGAGACTGCGAGAAGTAGCGCGTGGGTGACGCGGGGGCGCGATACGCAGCAGCTGCCACACGCAGATCTCCCATACGACGTGCGCTCCTCTGGCGACATCTCGTAGTCATCGTCGTCGCACTACGCTTTCTCACGCTTTCGCCATAACCTTCTCCTCCGCTTTCTTCCTCGCGTCTTTCATCCCCCGCTGCGTTCAGCGTTCCATCTTTCATCCTTCGCTGTGCTCGTTCGCTCAGTTCCGCCGGCGCGTAAGAACTGCGCTGTTAAATGGTGTGACAGTCTTTCGCCAGGTAGATACTCTGAAATTTTTAACTTACAGGGTGCGTGTGCTCTGTGCGTCGTGATGGTCAAAAATACCAGAAAGTCATTTTTGTCACTGCAAATGGCTGTGAAAACGTGAACAATATTCGAATTCAGGCTTACCTGCTTGACTTGTCTTTTTATCTTTTTTTCATACAAATTGCGTCTTGACCGGAATAAACTAAGGACACTACGACATGATCAGTAGTTGAACCGATCAGCTCTGCTGCTTCGAAATTGTGTTGGCTGTTTTATAAAAATGTTTATATTTTTCATGATTCAACTTTCTTGCATTGGGATGACAAGCCCCATATTCGAAAAAGGGCAAGTGCATTAGTTCCTGCACTGCACTCATATCAGGTAACATTTCTTTCATGGAACTAGAAGGATCCCACTTGGACATATTGGAAGGCGAAATGCGGAAAGGTTTTTAAACATCTTCATGACTTTATTATTTCGTTGCAGTGACACAAACCCCTTCCAGTTCGATGATTTTAATGCACCGACTGCTCCGAGAGAGAATTTCAAACCACTAGAAGTGGTTTCTTGATTTTAGGTTCATTCAATGCGATACCATTTGTTCAATGTATAAACTGCCTAACAACAAGGTACTTGTGTCATACAACCCTGCACTTCCCGTGTTTTGGAAGTGTAGCAATGTTAACCTGTTTTTAGATATTGCGTTAAAAAAATTCTCAGCGCAAATAAATTCAAAGCTTGCGGAAGAAAGTGGATCACTTCACCAAAACTGGCTGCGTGATGCAAATGCAAGTTTGAGATGCTGAAAATTAATTAAAACGGTTACACAGGAGTGAGATGGAAGGCTCAAGTAACCCTCCTCAGGAAAGAAGCATGATAGCTGGCCTCTCATTGTTGCACACTATTTCGTATCAATTGAGGAAGGTTCTAAAGATGGAAGTCTGAAGGCTATTCTTTGAGCATGTTGAAAAACGGGGGTTACTGGGCTATAAACACGCGGACAACGGACAACACAAGTAGAAGTAGACAGGAAGCGCGCAGACTCAAAACTAAATTTTATTGCGTGAAACATGACACACACACACACGCACACACACACACACACACACACACACACACACACACACACACACACACACACACACACACACACACACACACACACACACACACACACACACAAACACACACACACACTATATATATATATATATATATATATATATATATATATATATATATATGTCATAAAAGAAGCCAACAAATATGGACCGCAAGGAAAACATAGGGGAAATTACTTGTGCTTAATAAATGAAACAAAGAAAGGATAAATTAATGGAAATAAAGTGGATGAAAAAAAAACAACTTGCTGCAGGTGGGAAGTTGCCAACTTCCCACCTGCAGCAAGTTGTTTTTTTATGTGATCAGAGAAGAATCAAGGCCTATTGCTTATGCTATTGCGTGCCTGATATAATAATCTTGGTGCCCGGAATGGAGGTGCCCATGGCGATGGCGGCCTCTTCCACTTCCACAATGGAAGATGTGTTTACCGTCGCACAGCTGATGGTGTGTCCGTCGCCATTAGTGACGGCTATGGTGTGTCGACCATCACTGGTGCGAGCAGCATCTACGTATATGGCGGGTTGGTTTTTGTAGCTTTGCCAGAGTGCCTCCGCCCTAGCTTTGCGTCTACCGCTGTTTTCAGTGCTCATGTTTTTCGGAATCGGGGGGATAACGATCTTGGTCCGGATAGTGTTAAGTATCCGCTGTCGTTGCCAAATGTCTAAGGCTGGGCGATACTCCAAGTTGTCCAGGATTCGCTGTCCCGCGTGTGCGCCGGATAATCGAACTGTTTCGAGCCCATTTGTGGGCCTCTGTGATTTTCTCAACGTTGTTGTGCACCCCTAGACTCGAGAGTGCCTTCGTATTAGTCCATTTTGGTAGCCCGAGAGCTTGATTGAATAACGTTCGGATTAGACCGTTAATCCCTTACAAGTCCCTCTTCCTGAGATGCAAGTAAGGGAAGACATACGCCACTCGGCTCAGAAAAATGCCGGCAGGCATCTTTCTCCTTAACTCCGTGCCGTCGGTTGGAGACCCTCCTAAGAATGTTCTGTAATTGCCCAGCTGTAGTTTGGAGTCGTGCTACGGCTTCGTGGTGGTGCGTATTTTGCTGGATCCACTATCCTAACACTCTGATTTTAGGAACGGATGGGACCGGTTGTCCAGCTACCTGCACCTGAATGTGTGCGGGCATATTGGCAGCCGGATTTGCGGGATTTTTGTTCCGGACTATAAGTAGTTCTGATTTTTTCGGCGAACATATGAGGCCATTGTTTCGAGCGTGTTTCTGCACTTTATCAGCCGCTGTCTGCAGTAATTCTGAAATTTCTCCATCAGACCCAGTGCACGTCCAGATCGTTACGTCATCGGCGTAGATCGCGTGCCTGATATGAAGAATCTATTTGAGTTGCCGGGATAAGCAACTCATGGTGGTATTAAAGAGGAAAGGAGAAACTACTGCTCCCTGCGGTGTACCTCTAGTGCCGAGCTCTATGGTTTTGCTTTGAATATCGCCTATGTTTACGGTGGCAGTACGTTCCTTGAGGAATGTGATAATATAGGTATATGTTCTCTTACCTACGTTCATCTTGGATACGTTTTCTAGAATGGCTCGACGTGAGACATTGTCAAACACTTTGTGTATGTCAAATGCTAACACTGTTTGAGTTGCGCGTATAGGCTCTGGGTTAAGTACATCATTTTGTACTTGCCACAGTATGTCTTGGGTGCACAGTTTGGATCGAAAGCCGATCATTGTCTCTGGGAAGAGGTTGTTGGTTTCGGCATAGTCACCAGCCTATTGAGAACTACATGCTCTATAGCCTTACACAGACAAGAGGTAAGGGATATGGGTCTGAGGTTCTCTAGACTGAGTGACTTGCCCGGTTTAGGAATGAAGACCACGCTAGCCTGCTTCCACTCTTGCGGGAGTGTACCGTTTTGCCAGTGCTGATTTAAAAGCTTGGTGATCGTTGTTATGGTAGGGTCATCTAGATTCCTGAGCATATTGTTGGTGATCTTATCTTTACCGGCTGATGATGTCGTGCGTAGGCAGCTGAGAGCGGCGCGAACTTCGGCTTCGGTGATGTATTCGTGTAATGTTGTGTTTTCGTCTCCCCTGTAGTCTATATATGCACCCGGCTCCGGTTCTGTATTAAGATATTGCCCGATCAAGAGGTTTACAAATTCAGAGTCTGTTCCCGGGAAACTGTGTACGATTTTCTGAATCCTTTTATGAGCAGCACTTTTAGAGTGTTGTGGATCTAGCATGTGTTTAAGCAGGGTCCAGGGGTTCTTTTTGCTCAACTGGCCATTCATGCTGTCGCATAATTGGTTCCATTGCATAGTGCTGAGCTCGCTAGAGTAGTCCTGAATCTCTTTCTCTAGGACAGCGAGTTCGTGGCGCAGCGTGCGGTTGATCTTATTCTTTAGCCATCTCTGCTGAAGGTCTTGATGTTTTTCCCATACACTTAGGAGTTTTGAGTCTGGCACGGGGCCTTCCTCTTCTATCGGTGCCATGGTTGTGGCATTGTGCACATCCTGGATAAGCTCATTCGTTCACGCAGTGAGGTCAGCCATATCGGTGAGCTGTTTGCGGTTTTTTAAGTATCGGAATACATCCCATTTGGTATGCGGAGTTAGCTGCATTTTCCTTTATGCCCTTTGGAAGGGATAGTGATAATAACGAGATAGTGATCGCTCCCAAGGCTAGTTTCGGTGTTATCCCAAAGAGCCCCATTGGCATTTTTGACGAAGCATAAGTCGGGTGTAATATTCCTGCTTACACTGTTGCCGATACGCGTGGGCCTATCTGGGTCAGTGATGAGTGTAAGTTCTAAGTCACTTGTCACTGAATATAGCGCATTGCCCTCCCTAGTGCCGGTTTGGTATCCCCAGACTGTGTGCGGAGCGTTAAAATCTCCTACAACAACCAGTTATTCCTTCTCTGCGGCTTTACATGCTTTTTTCAGGAGGGCAATAACTTTGTTGCTTTCATCTTTCGGAGAGCTGTACAAGTTAAGGATGAATACACATCTGTGTTTTTTTTTCTAGGCAGTAGCTGTACAAACGTGTAAGGAATTTTGTCTTCCTCCAGTTCAATTTGTATTGCCGTAAGGTTGCGTTGTATCGCAACTTCCGTAGAAGGTTTGCTGTCGGCTTCAGTTAATTCATTGAACGTGGTATACCCAGTAATCTTGACTTGCATGCCTGTTTCCTGTAAGGCTACAACATCTACCTTGGCATCAAAGCTAGCGAGTTGGAACTACAGTGCTGCACGCTTTTGCTTAAAGGATCTGCAATTCCATTGTATATTCTTAATAGTTTCAGCCATCTTTTTTGGTGTACGGTTCTGCCCTTAACGGCAATACAGATGTCATTTTGAAGCCCTTAGTGTTGCGCACTTTGGTGGCTGTGGCGGCAAGTTGTTCGTTTTCAGGGCTTTGTGTAAGGCCCTGTGTACATTCGGCTCTATACACAGCGCCTATCCGGGTAAGCTCGTGGGCTACCATCTGCTGAAATTCTGCGGTAGACTTTATGTGATTGGAGACTGTCTCAGCTAGCTGAGCAATTGCTTCTTCTAACCTATCTACTCTGTCCGTAGGGTTTGAGGCTTCGGACTCCTTGGGTGTGTCCCGCACTGACGCTTTGCGTTTGTTTGACGTTTCTGCGTCCATCCATTCAAGTTCAGCTTTCCGAACACAGGCCACTATTTCGCGTGCAGCCGGCGTCATAAAGGCGCCTCCAATTGGCTGCCTACTTTCTAGGGCGGCCCTGATTTTGGCATTGGCTGCCTCTAGCCGTTCTTTCAGTGCTCTAATCTCTTCAGCGAGCTCCCTTACCTGGTTTGCATCCTGTTGAGGGCGTGCGGGCGTGGGGTTGGGCTCGGGATTGGCTGACCAGGCGACCTTCCGCGATACCGATGGTCACTGCGTTGTTTGGAGTTGGAGTGGTTGCGAGACTGGCTATTGCTCCGGCTGCATTGCCTGCTGCCACTCCTACTATTTGAAGCTTCGCGCTGAGCGGAGCGCACGGAAGGGCGGCCGTGCCGCACGGCGTCTCGGTAGCTCGTTCCGCTCTCTGTGCCGGCGCCAGATGCGTTTGGTGCGCCACTTGCCGGTGGCCCTGTTGTTGTCGACGTGGTCGCGCTTCCTCTTTTTCCTTCCCCGGCTGGCTGTCTGCGCTGCGCAGGTGGATAGAAGCGACAGCGGCAGCTGGGAGCGCCTGTAGGGTGACCGCCGCGACAGATGATGCAACGCGCTTTGCACGCTGCCACAGTTCCCCGTGGCGGCGTCTCATGTTCTCGTCGCCGCAATGGTGACATCGTTGTCGTCTTGGGTCCGGACAGACATAGGAGCGATGGCCAATCCGGTGACAGTTAAAGCAGGCTTCAATCCGTTCGCGGAATGGATGCACATTAAAGATTGAGGCTCAAAAGCGGACGTGCTCGGGTAATGTTTGTCCGGCAAATGTCACCACAATATGGCGAGAGCATCCTATCCTTCTTGCTCCAGCGATTTCCAATCCTGGATTTCTCGTGCATATTTCTTTGAATATGTCGGCGTTAGTCTCGCCCGAGTAAGCGTAATAGATACCACCTTTCACTGAATTTTCTTGGGCCGGTGCGTATGCAAAAACTGCACATTGCTGTTGCTCAATTTTAAGGCATTTGATGTTATAATAAGCTTCAGCTCTTACCCTGGATGGGGTGCTGATCAGCGCAGTGTTGCTGGTAGGGTGTACTCTGACTTGATCTTCTTGCACCGCTTCATCCAGGTTAGCTTGGGCGGCAGCACACACTGTACGCAGAATCTTGGCTGGACCGTAAGATAGCAGGCTGATCGCGCATTGTGGGCGAATGATGATCTTGTAATCTTCGGCCGGGAGCTTCGGTAGGGGCCTTCTCTTCAGTAACGATGGCGGGCGAGCACGATATCTCGGTGCGCTGCTTGGCGTTTCACTCGGCATCCCTTTGTTCCCTTCGGCGGCTGGCTGCGTCTCGGCGTCAGTCTTGCGTCGGTGATATCGTCGCTGCGTGTCGAGAGCGGTCCAACTGCAGTCGTTCAGTTCTTCGTCGGTGATGGTTTCCCCATCCACGACGATTTCCATGCTGCAGAATTTTCGGATCACTAGGGTAATGCAGTGGTGTTGGCGTGCAGTCCCGACCACGCCGGCGCCGATTGACTTCTCGATGAGGAGAGCAAGAAGTGAACGCCCGTTCGGGCGACAAACACTGGTAATGAGGCGAAAAGTCCACCCACCGACCAAAACTTGGTATCAGCGTTTTCCTCTCGTCTTTAGGCTTACGTTGGTAACAAAATCCACTCGAAAACTTTCAAAAATCTGGCCGAAAACATTTTAGAAAGCGGGAGCCGATGTTCTAAAAGACTCTCCCATTCATACCTTTGTTTGTACATTGCTCTGGTGTTGAAATCCGCCGCTGTCTCTTAGTGTCCGTATCGTGCTCATAAACTTACCAGACTAATATTAACAAGTCCCCCTCCCCTGCAGCCCACCGCCCAACTTCCGAAAACATTCCTGCAATAAAGGGTCCGGCATTTTAATATTATGTTGTAAAAACGTTTATATTCGATTTAAATATTTTA
The DNA here is from genome assembly GCF_050947875.1 of Dermacentor variabilis. Classification (NCBI taxonomy): domain Eukaryota; kingdom Metazoa; phylum Arthropoda; class Arachnida; order Ixodida; family Ixodidae; genus Dermacentor; species Dermacentor variabilis. Next base: position 115,272,796 of record NC_134570.1, read on the forward strand.
TTCAATGCGCATTCGAAAACTGATACTTACAGACGACCACTTCTTACTTGGCCGCCTTATTCACAGAAAGTACAATGACAGCTGACACGCTGTGCAAAGCACACACGGATGAAGTGCATATTTTTATTCGGATATGTACAATGCGCACTGCAGTTTCTTGTAGTTCTTGGCTTTGCGATGATGGCTTTTATTTCTGCGTAAGGCATGACAGTTCGAAAACCTTGTCCCCAAGTCCTTTGCACAAATAATAGAAGATAAAATCACAGTGTATTGGTGCCCACTTGACACGGTTTTCTGCTACCCACATCAAGCAACTCTTGGGTACGAGTCCTTAACAAAGAAGAAAAACCATAGAACTTATTAAACTGAGCGCCGATGGATGCCTAATATTAATATCAGTACGTTTTATGGCAGCACAATAGAGAACGCACTAATAGGTTTCTGGTAAGAGGTGGATGCAGAGAGAAAGAGTTAGACAAAATGGAAGGAATGCGGGGAGGTTAGTGAGTGTACGTACCGGCTGGCTACTTGCGCGGAGGAATATGATAAAGGGAATAAAAGGTGAAACAATAAACAAAAAAATATAAATAGAGAAAAGTTCACAAAAATGCAATGCTACGCGCTACAACTTTCAATGTCTCTCGCATAATTAACAATCCCTTAAGAATTCAAGCAGAGCCCCTAAAGCCTTGAGTGCCGAAACCTGCCTGGACTAATAGCCTAGAACTTTTTCCTCTATGAAGGGCCGATCGTCCAGCATTTTGAGCGTGATCGCGAGCACTTCCCACATTGTAGCAGGGACAGTCATAGAGGATGTGCTTTATCGTCTCCTCGCAGCCTCAGTTGTCTCAAGCTGGTCTTTCGACCATTCCAATGCGGAAGGAATAGGCGTTCGTAAATTGCACTCCGAGCCACAGGCGGCACAGAAGTGTTGCTTCCGCTCGTGGTAACTCTAGTGAAAAAAATTGGCAGCGGCTTAGCTCGGTTATGCCAGGATATACGTAGCGAAGGTTAAGGCATAGCATGGTTAGCCTTGGTTAATCTTTATTGCAAGTCCAGGTTAGTGTGGTTGTCTAGCTATGCTGCGGCGTTTAGCCAGTCGTTCGGCGCGCTGTCCGTCTGTTTCCTGGGCGATCCGTTTCTTTTTCATCTCGTTGCGATGTTGATTCCAGGCCTCATCCTGCTTACCAGGATTGTTGCTGTCCATACTGCCGCCTCAACTGTGGTTGCGGCGCACGCGAGCTCTCCCTTTCAATCCTCCGACATGTTATCAGGCATGCGATGCAGCCGGCGAAGCGAGAGGAGGCGAGCGCAACGACGAGGAACATGGTGTGATGTCATGTGCCTCCTCGGAGGACCACCACGGCGAAATCGCAAGTTCGCGTCCAGTAAAGCTTTCGCTTAAATATGGAGTTCCAGACGTATTCCAATCTCCGGACGTCAAACTTATATAATTGCCGACGCAAGCATCCGGCGGTAACCCGCAGCGTTTGAAAAGCCCAATCAAACGTGCTCCTCGTTTATATAAGGTCCTTTTTTGCTTTCGAAGCGAATAGCAATGCTTACATTGAGGAGATTTTCGTATCGAATCGGCTGACAACAGGCGAGAAGCACGATCAAGTGGAGAGGGTTTCAAATTGGCCGAGCGAGCACACTGAGAGCAGATAACTGGAAGAAGAGGGGGATGCCGGTGTGGGGGTGCGATTGAACCGCTTCCTCTTACATAGGTTGCGGTGGCTGGTCGAAAATCGCGGCGTCGTGCAACGGAAGATTAAGAATGCTGGTAAAACGGATCCTCAGCAAAGAAGGGTTCGCAAAGTGACGTCGTATGCCCGCCGAAAGGACTCGATAACGTTATAGTGCCATGGAAAAATGTTTATTATGCGCAAATAAGCCGATGCTTACGAGCCCCTCCTTGTAGCTAGTGTCAGAGCAAGCGGTGGGCAGCCATCTTTTATTCCTTTCGGATTGGGGCAGTCTCAGGCTATTAGAAAATGCAGTGTTGTTCGGCATGTTAATACGTCTCTAACGCTTGCACGTGAGTTTGACGCGGTGTGTTTTCGCGGTTTTGGGACGTCGCATGACGGGCATGTGAAGTGGGCGCGACCCGAGAACGTTTGATCAATGGCAGAATATCATGGCGAAAAAGGCGTCGAATCAGGTATAAACAGTTTTATTTCGTTCGGTATAACCATGAATAATCCGCGCACATACATAATATCAGATGGGGCGTTTTCGCGGATTTTGTTACGTCGCGTGATAGACAGGCGAAGTGGGGGGTGCTCGAAAATTTCTGGACCAATCATGGAGGACTGATTGTATAATTAGAATAGAAAAGTTCAGAATAGCCTTATGTTATAGTGCCCCTGTTCTCTACAATGGTATTGGTATAATATGGTAACCATCATGGGCCGATCGGCAGCGTCATCCGCATTATGATTCCCCGTAATTCCGCCGTGACCCGGTAACCACAGGTACAAAATGTTGTACCCCTTGTGGGTTGAATGATGGAGAAGTAGTCGGACGTCTGCGACTAATTGCACATTAGGTCCGTGGTTGAAAGGGGACAGCAGACACCGAAGTGCTGCCTTCGACTCACAAAAGATTGACCATCACTTTGGTGATTTGTGACAAGATTGTCACATAGAGATAGAAGTGAGCGCACGCGTTTAATCAGATATGGCCAGGCATATCATAGGTTGAAAAGGAAAGCCTATCAACATGCAGCATGACGTGCACTGGTTTTTGCGTCCTTTTCGTGCTGATCGGCTTCTCTCCTATAGCGCTTCCTTAGGTCTTTGGAGATGTGTCTCGCACAAGGGTGTGATGAGAGACGGCGGATACCTTGCAGCTTCTAGGCTCTGTATCTGATTTAAGAGGCTATTTTTCCTTGCTCAATAGGCTTGTTTATTGCAGCTTGAGTGCAAGTGGTGGAAATGCCCCTTTTCACCAGTTTGGATGGACATTTGAAAGGGTCCATCACCAAGGTTAGTAAAAATGCTAAGAATACTCGTCACTGCATCGTACAAACAGTAACTTGCCCACTTTTTTTTTTGTAAAAACGAGGTCGTCATCCACGTAACAACATATGCGTGTAACAGGCGAGTCAGCTAGAGCGGTGCAGTTGCGGTTGTCAGCAGCAACTAAAAAACCAAAAGGTAAAAGGGCCTGACACGTATCACGCATGACGTGTGTGAACCCACAAACCATCACTGCCCAGTAAAACTGTTAGAGGTTTAATGGTAGGCAAAAATATGTGACCTACAGTGGGTGCAATATATGATATTATAGACGTGACTGTGTGTTAAATATAAAAGGTACCATTGTAGTTAATAAGTCGAATGAAAATAAATCTCTTAAAGCGTGATAAAATTGTCCGTGTTCATGTCTACCAAGTTCTGAAATTCTTGTTAACCTGCTTCTTCAATTTTTTGTTGTACTGCAGCAAGCAGAACATCACACGCAGTTGTAATATACAAACGTTTTATGCCAATAAAAAAGCCCTGTAGCAATATCGATACTATAAAGTTCACTTGGTTCATGCGCGCATTCCTCGTAACTTCTACTTTGATACGGGATCTTGATGAGGGCTAGTTGGTTCATGCTTAGAACTGAGGTTAAACAGCGCGAAGAAGACGAGGACACAAGGAAACAATTACCACAGACAAGCGCTGACTGCCAATTGGAAGTTAACTTGAAATTCACCGAACATTTATACATTGTTCCGCACAGGCATGCGCACACCAGTCGCAAGAACATCTGCAAATCAGCAACATTATAATCTTTCTTCCAAAAGTGTTATTTCTTTTTCCGACAAGGCAAGAGAGGGAGTGCTTACACATTTATCTGATTCCTTTGTAGCGTTATAAGCCTCTGCTAATTCCCTTTCCCTCTTACCTTTTCCTTTCCCTATGAATTTTGTCTCTTTAAATATAGGGCTGCAGTGACACGTGTTACAGTGTCCGGCTAAATGACTCCTATAGCCATTCTTTAGGTTACTGGTGTGCTGACGAGCTCTTTCATTGAAGCACTGTCCCGTTTGAGCTATATAAGATTTTCCACAGCTGAGCGGTATGTGATAGATAACATTGCTCCTGCACTCAGTGAAACGAGTTTTATTATTTCTGGTACACAGGTGCCTTTCGCGCTTGTTCATGCGATTACATATCGATGACAGCTTACACGGGGTACTGAAAACGAAATTAATGTTATGTCTATTGGAAACTCTCTTTTGATTGTGTGTCAACTTGTGTAAGTATGGCACCACATGCGCTTGTCTTTTGTCTTCCTTTTTTGGGGGGAAGTTTCGGAACTTCTCTCTTTCTGCAAAATGGCTTCGCATACTGAAGTGATCAGAGAACTGGGAAAGCCTCCGTTCTGTAATCACGCTATCTGAATAAAAAAAATTGATCGCACTCTTGCGCGCACGACTTACTAAGTGCTGCTTTGATGCAAGTTATTGCTATGCCTCTCTTAATCAATTTAGAGTTCGCGCTGTCGTAGCGCGACATCGTTTTCTTAGATTTGGGATGATATCCCCAGCACACATGCTCGTCAAAAGAAAAACAGAGATTAACATCTAGAAACTGAATACGGTTGTTATCTGGCAATTCACACGTGAACTTAAGTCCTCGTGATGAGTTGACGAATAAGTCGAAAAATTCTTCGACCGCGTCATGAAAATGCCTGCAGGTATCTTTCTTCATAACAATTGAGTCGTCAACATATCTAAACACTCGCGTTACAGGCATGTCCAGCAACTTAGCAGAAACTGCATTGTCAACCGAGGATAAAAATATTCCACATAAAATGGGGGCTATGGCTGATCCCATACAGATTCCAGTGCGTTGGATGTAGGACTGGCCATCATAATTAACAGCAGTTGAATGAAGATAAAAATCTAAAAGCGTTAAAAAATTGTCGTTGTTGTCACCTACAGAATTCTGAAAATTAACTTCTCAAAAATCATCTATCCTATCGCGCAGAGCGCACGTCGAACCATCTCGCGGCACAGAATAATATAAGTCCTCTACATCAACTGAAAATGCGGTTAGTGCAGTACCCTGGTCTTCATTTATCGCCAAGATAACTTCAGAGCTCCTTACCAGTAAAGGGTTATCTGGAAATTCTTGAGATGGGCTTGCACAATTTTCCTACATGACATTGCCATGACGACTTTTCGGACACAATAACCCTAAAAGGTTATTCAGGCTTGTGGGTTTTGCAAGTGAAGAAAACATCAAGGTAATCCGTCTCCGCGTTGTTCACAAGCTGCCGTAATGAGTCTAGGTAGAAGTTTTTGAGCAGCTTCAGGGCGGCCTTCTTTTGATTTTATTGCTCGAAAGGAACAACTTTGAAATTCTTCATAATAGCTTACTTGGATTTTTGGTTCATAAAGATTTTAGGTAGAACATCAAAACCGCCTTCTCTATCTGCCTGTAGTACTTCAAGCGCATCTTTCTTTAGTTTCTTTACAACTTTCTCTATGCGAGGCATACCTCATTTTCCACACGGTGCGCGCTTTAGGATGCAGTCCACGGCTTCACCGACAACTCGTTCACTGTGTCGATGCTCAGCTCTGCCACCTATGCTTTTACCCATGGGTAGGAGCTGTGGAGCTGTGGAGCAGTAAGCTTAGGCTCAAAACTGTATTTCGGGCCTTTTTCTAGGGTCCTCCTAACTCGGTCTGTAATTGTAGCCTCCTTAAGCCTGGTGACTATGTTGGCACTTGTTATCCTGGTGCACGGCTTCGGTAAGAAGATCCTTGTGCGTTGCCACAGGAACTCTGTAGATTGCCCGCCAAGTCTCTTGTACTCGCGCAGCGTTCGGTCCTTTTTGCAGGGGTCTTTTCTTTCTTCAACGAGTACTTTCAACCAATCATTGTATAGTCGTATTTGGCGTCATTTTCAGACTTCAGTAATTTGCACATGCTTTGAAGATGTGCCCCAGGATCACCAGTCACAAGTAGTCACCCCGCTTGGGGAGGCTACAATTCCAGACCAAGTTAGGAGGACCCTGGAAAAAGGCCCGAAATACAGTTTTAAGCCAAAGCTTACTGCTCCACACTCCTAGCCATGGGTAGGAGCATTGGTGACAGAGCTGAGGATCAAGACCGTGAACGAGTTGTCGGTGAAGCCGTGGACTGCGTCCTAAAACACGCACAATGTGGAAAATCAGGTATTCCGTCCGTAGAGAAAATTGTAAAGCTAAACAATTATGCGCTTGAAGTACTAGAGGCAGATAAATAATGCGGTTTTGTTGTTCTGCCTAAAATCCTTAAGAAAGAAAAATCCAATCAAGCTATTATGAAGAATTTCAAAGCTGTTCCTGTCGACCCGAAAAAGCAAAAGAAGGCGCCCTGAAGCTACTCAAACGCTTGTACGTAGACTCGTTACGGCAGCTTGTGAACAAAGCAGAGACGGAGCTCCTTGATGTTTTCTTCACTTGCAAAACCCACAATCCTTAATACCCTTTTAGGGTTATTGTGTCCGAGAAGACATCATGGCAATGTCATGCAGGAAAACTTCTGCAATACCATCTCAAGAAGTTCAAGATAAATGACGCTTTCCTATTCAAAAGCTCTTAAGAAGTTATCTTGGCGATAAATGAAGACCAGAGGACTACACTAACTGCATTTTCAGTAGATGTAGCGGGCTTATATTATCCTGTGCCGCGAGGTTGTTTGATGAGCGCTCTGCGCGATAGGATAGAAGATTGCGGAGTAGTTAAATTTAAGAATTCTGTAGGTGTCAACAGCGGCAATTTTTTAACACTTTTAGATTTTTATCTTCATTCAACTGCTGTTAATTATAATGGCCAGTTCTACATCCAACGCACTGGAATCTGTATGGGATCAGCCATAGCCCCCATTTTATGTGGCATTTTTTTGTCCTCGGTTGAGAATGCAATTTCTGCTAAGTTGGTGGACATGCCTGTAACGCGAGCGTTTAGATATGTTGACGACTAAATTATTAGAAGAAAGATACATGCAGGCATTTTCATGACGCGGTCGAAGAATTTTTCGACTTATTCGTCAACTCATCACGAGGACTTAAGTTCACGTGTGAATTGCCAATTAACAACCGTATTCAGTTTCTAGATGTTAACCTCTGTTTTTCTTTTGACGAGCATGTGTGCTGGGGATATCATCCCAGATCTCAGAAAACGATGTCGCGCTACGACAGCGCGCACTCTAAATTGATTAAGAGAGGCATAGCAACAACGTGCATTAAGGCAGCACTTAGTAAGTCGTGTGAGTATGAGTTCGATCCAAGTTTTTTTTTTAATCAGATAGCACGAATACAGAACGCAGGCTTCCCCAGTTTTCTGATCACTTCAGTATGCTAAGCCATTTTGCAGAAAGAGAGAAGCTCCGAAACTTCCCCCCAAAAAAAGGAAGACAAAAGACAAGCGCATGTGGTGCCATACTTACACAAGTTGTCACACAATCAAAAGAAGGTTTCCAATAGACATAACATTAATTTCGTTTTCAGTGCCCCGTGTTAGCTGTCATCGATATGTAATCGCATGAACAAGCGCGAAAGGCACCTGTGTACCAGAAATCATAAACTCGTTTCACTGAGTGCAGGCGAAATGTTATCCATCAGATACTGCTCAGCTGTGGAAAATCTTATATAGGTCAAAGGGGACAGTGCTTCAATGAAAGAGCTCGTCAGCACACCAGTAACCTAAAAAATGGCTATAGGATTAATTTAGCCGGACACTGTAACACGTGTCACTGCACCCCTATATTTAAAAATACAAAATTCATAGGGAAAGGAAAAGGTAAGAGGGAAAGGGAAACAGTAGAGGCTGATCACATTACAATGGAAGGAGATAAAATGTGTAAGCACTCCCTCTCTTGCCTTGTCTGGAAAACAAATAACATTTTTGGAAGAAAGATTATAATGTTGCTGATTTGCAGATGTTTTTGCGACTGGTGTGTGCATGCTTGTGCTGAAGTATGTATAAATGTCCGGTGAATTTCAAATAAACTTCCATTTGGCAGTCAGCGCTTATTTGTGGTATTTGTTTCCGTATGTCCTCGTCTTTTTCTTGCTATTTAACCTTAGTTCATTCGCGTTGTAGCAGCGCTGCGTTTTGGGAGGCCTTTCGCAAGCGCTTCAACAACGAAGCGCTGCCATTCATCCAACTGTTTATCAGCGTAATGCGCTAAGGCACAAGATTATCATAGTTATCATAAATTATCATAAATATGCGCCACCAATCACAATTACCTTCGTAATTATATGACGTAATTGCTTGAAGTAGAATGGGATCTTCTTCACGACGGGCAAACGGGAATTTTATTCGAAAGATGTAAAAGCCTTACGTAATGCAAAGGCTGCAGATCTATTCCTGTGAAAGGTCTTGACAGCAGGCACATTTTTTTCCCTAGAACATGTTAATTTGCGGTGCAGAAGCTGCGCAAGTACTTGTGCCAAGCGGGAAACCTTGAGATTGCATGAATAAAATCAATTTCGCTAGGTTGCCTCTAAGCAGCCGATACAAGCAATCAAATGTTAGAATTAAAAAAAATTGTTTATGACAGCTGCTGAATTACACGTACTCGGTTCACAGGCTTATGACAACGCGTAACAAACGTCTACATGTTAAGTTAACGTGCGCACTTTTAAACTTATAAAAGTAATTACCACACTCAAGCCTTACCTACTTTGTAACCGAGGATAAGACAAATGCTGTCGCTGTAAAGGACTTGAAACTTGTATTGGCCCAGTTTGATATATTGGTGACTGATACCTGTTATCTTGTCGATGACTGGAACTGGTAAAAAAGTTAAGTTTACAAATGCGAATCTTCTTTCAACGAGGAGTTATGGCTTCGCTTGTCTTTAGTCAGAATATTTAGTGGCGTGATATATTTCCTTCAGCTACTATTCCTTATTGTGACGTGAAGTTTACATAGCCGTTACTTTCGCCGCATCAGATTACGTGGCGAAAACGACCTGCCAGCAAGCGCTAATATATGTGTCACTGGAGCGGTTCGCGACTGCAGGATAACATATTTCAGAGTCGCACTCCATCGTGAAGATTACGAAGACATAGAATGTGTACTTCACGTCCAAGGTGTTGAAGCCATACACCATTCGGCCATGCCGCAGCCCACATGGGTGGATTTGGGTTTCTTAAGAATATGTCAAAAGTTTTTTCTAACCTTGAGGAAAATAAAAACTGACATGGAAACTAGCACTATTACTGTTGTGGAGACAGGTAATCATAGGTGGCAGATGTAGCATAGTCAAAACATTTAGCGAGCTTTATTAGGCTACAGCTGAACTAAACACTCTAGGCCATATGTTGGAATTGACGTCAAGGTTGTTCGTTGGTGAGGTAAGTCGTCTTCCCATTAATATTCAGATTAACACCAGGTTCGAGATGTTAGCCCTACCGAGCTTCAATGGCATTGCACTAGATACTTTATTAGATGCGTCTCTGTAAACATCACATCAATCCTACCACGAAACTTGCGCATATTTTTTACATTGATACCTCCAAAGTCATTGCAGGCGCACGCTTCCTTCTTAGATGACATGTTTTGTTAGCTACCAGATTCACTTGCCAAATGCAGCTCTTTCCGCAAAGTGATTCGTTTATTATTTAATAAAACACTGGTACTTATTAACAAGTCAACAATGTTTTATGATGCCAGTAATGATCACGTATTCGAGTAATGAAGTAACAGACGTGTCATTGTGGAAACTCCAGCAGTGAAGGTTTATAAGCTACTGCGGAGACAGAAAACAAAGACGCTATAAAGTTACAAGCCTACTTCCATGATGTACAGAAAGAAACCCCAAGAATTTCGAGGAATTATATGTTTCCAAATTATTCGAAGCATTATCTCGAAAGCCTTTAGATTGCGCTGACCAGAAAATAGCTCAGATTCCACATAACGAACATGGACGTGTTGATGCTCCTCTTCGCCCAGTGCCGCTTGCGTTGGTCATTCCCTTCTCTGTCGAAAATGGCTTTGGTACAGTATAGCGCAATCGCGTCTGTATACACCCATTATGTGCTGATAAAATAATTTTTCAGCAAAAGAAGGTACACCGATGTTTCACTTGGTGAACGCAGGATACGCGCAAGCGTATAGACGCCGCGAACGGGCACAGCAAGCACCACGGCGTCGAAGCACGGACTGAAAGAGCGCGAACGCGGTCGCGAACGCTACACTGATCTCGAAGGTGCGAAGCCTGCTGTGCCACAGGGAAAGCACAAGTGCTAGACGTGCAAAGAAACGCCGCGAACATGCGCAGCAATTACCGCAGCGTTGAAGCGCGAACAGAAAGGGCGCGAGTGCGCGAACGCGGTCGCTACATAGATCTCGATGGTGCAATGCCTGGTGGTTATAGTGGTGGCTTTGGAGAAACTCTGTAGCCTGGTGTGCCAGAGAAAACGCGCCATTGCTACACATACAAAGAAGTGACGCCACAAACATGCGCGGTGGGCACCACGACGTCTGAGCAAAACGCTCTGCACAGCGGCGAGCTTTCTGGTAGAAACGCGGCCTCTTGCGTGGGCCAACCTATTTTATTGTTCCGCACTTTCCATATTTCAGTCTCAGAAGATTTAACATAAAAGGCATGTGCTGCCAGTTCTTGCTTCATGACATTTGCTTATGAGCTGTCATATAGGGCCCCATATAGGGGTGTTTCCACGGCTTTTCCATTCAACCCCGCGGCGGCAAGACAGGCCTAACCTATAGGACGAGCTGACGCCGGGGACGCCGGCCTTCGGGGTCGTGCTTGGTGGTTGTGGCCCTTTGTGGAATTTTGGTGAAATTGCTTGCTAAATGAACACAGCAACACCGGCAAAAGAAAGCGCTCTGCTCTGGCTAGTTACACGACGCTCATTATATCAACCCAAAGCTTCAAGAATGCGCGCAAGCGCCAAAGTTGCTGACCTTTTAAGATTTAGCATACGCTCCTTCGTCTCACAGGTACCGTGGCACCGACGTTTTTCTGGCGCAAACACTGTAGAACTTCCGATGAACTCCAGCTCCGCAAAAGCACGACGTTCAACAAAGTCTTCTATAAACTATGATTCGAATCCTCAGTACCAGACTCTTCACGACAGCAAAGGCATCTCGGCAGAACAAAGGCAGCTCGGACGGGCGCTGTAGTAGGACACTCACTGACGACGCTGGTGTATCGCACGAAACACACGGCGAACTAATGGAGTTACACGAGTCTGGAACGTTTTGCGATGGTTAATGCACGCGACAAGGAGCACATTTTGTCTAGGCACTTCTAAAACATAATTCCACGACAGCCTTACAGCAACAAGCACTTGGTACAAACAACGTGGTCTGTGGACCAAATAAATACTGCAGTAGCGCCGCACTGTGGTTGTTAGAAAAATGTATCGTAAGTTGGAAAATTGCGTGTTTCTTGCTATTAAGAATTGATAGGGACCATTTATTAAGGAATATGGTTGGACCGAAAAGCGTGTACTTTGTAAAAGTAGGTACTTTGTGATACGAAGTTTAAAAAAAATGTGTATCACAAAAAAAGAAACGAAGCGCATGTTGCCTCCAAGACTCGCATCCACTTCAGGCGCATGCAATTTGCAAAACCGCGGCCTTCAAGATATGACTTTTCACTCAAGGGAAGCCGTAGCTGGGAGGAGGGCAGACATTTAGACCCCAGTTGTTGGGTTTACGGTATCTAGGCGGGCTTCCTTAATTATAAAGCATATACAGGGACTTAAGCCGAACCATGAGCGAACTGTAGTTAGCGAACACGAGTCTATCAGCACGCCGTCGGTACAGGTCCGTCTGCTTGCAATGATGCACGGCCTACTGGCTTCTCTGACATCTACCGAGTACACTTTCATGATCACCGCCCATATACACGCTTCCTATGGCGCTACGTGTCGTGTTTTCGAGAATATGTGCCCACATCTTGAATTGGTGGGACCATATTTCCTCTTAGCGTGAGGAATAACGACGACAAAACATGGCGATGGCTGACGTACTACAGCAGGTGGAGCTTTCACCGAAGTGCAACAAGCGTACTATTTGCACACACGCGTCAACAAACAAATACAGCCGTACTTAGTGCACAACTTTCACTACTCAGCCAACGGGCTATCTTAATTTATTCAGTTGGGCCCCCAAGGAAGCATTTACGGGATTCGTGCTGCCGTACTTCTCTTTGACTACCAATGTCAACAAAGCGATCACCCGCGGTTATAAAAAGAAAGGCACTTCTAACAGAGGCCGCAGGTACTGCATTTGGGAGACAGCCAAGTTTTTTGTGTAATTTTGTATAGAAGAGTAGAAGATGGGTTTGTTAACAAGCCGAGGTAAAAAAATAGGCAAAGAAGATTCGCGAACAAAAGTAAACAGCCTTACAGTACGTCAAGAAGTACAATAGTGCCACTGTTTTAGATGGAGCAGAGGTAGTGTATCTGCCTCACACGGAGACGGAAATGGACTCCAAATGTATAAAAGTGTTTTTTACAGCAGAAGAAACTTCAGAAATAGACACTTTCGCCGGGGTAGGCAAATATGTTTACCTTTGCTTCTGCTAAGTATATGTCCATACGCAGTAAAATATTATTCTGCCTCCTATTGTTGCTTTCTTTTAAGCTGCAGGAAGGAATTATCAGTATGACTCTCTGGTATTCGTACTAATTATTGTGCTACCAATTTTTCATATTATGCTTCTTTATCGCATTATTAAAGGAACAAATGGATGAAGCTAAAACAATTCGTATAGTTTTCTTTAAACAAAAGTAAAGGAGAGCCTACCGGCTTTTCTAAAACTTTTTATAACAAACTTTCGTCAAACAAAAGTAATAAACAAAGCCTACCAACTTTTTTAAAACTTTCGTTTAACAAACTTTCTTCAAATGAAAGTAAATGCAAAGCCTACCAACTTTCTTGTAACAAGCGTTAATAGGAAGTAAAATCACATAGGATGTTAATTAAGTTGATAGAAAGTTTGAAAGAACCCTAAAGACAGTAAGAATGCGTTTTTGTATTGGAGGCCACTTGTTCCAATAGCTACAAATATAAGCTCGTTGAATGTTCTAGTTTTCCTAGGACACCCTGCAAGTGCGCATATGCCATTTTAGTGTGCTTCTAGTCCCATTAACCGCTACACTGTAAAATTGTTGCAATTCCCAAACTCTAGGCGAGCGTGGCCAGCGAAAGTTCACTGTGCTGCACTGGCTACCATTTCCCCCTGACACACATTCCACTGGAATCCCTTCTGTTCATTCGGTTCGCCTGTCACCGTGTGGGGTTTTGAGAGAAACATCTTCCCCGTTACGAAGCTTATTATGGCTCGCTACATCAAGTCGCTGGCTCAACTACGAGATAATCCCCGTAAGCTCCAATAAGTCATTTACCATGACAACATTGGCCGCGATTCACGTGCCATGGTTTAAACTCCATCATGCATTTCCTGATTGCTACATTTGACGAACTGGGACAGTGGTTCCTCTACCGGCGTTTGTGTGACGCTGCAATTGAAAACGATGACGGCCATTGCTTCGAAAAAAGAGATTTCTTGCTTTTCTGCCACGGCCAGCACTGTGTCTTGTAAATACCGCGCTGAAATAACATTTGCATGTCATGACTTTCTTGTGTTGTGTAGTACAATTATTTGCAGAATAGAATAGAAAGTTAAGTGGGTTTTATATCTGAGAGTTCATTACTCACCTGTTAATTGTGCGTGTACATCAGTACGCTGTGTAGTATTCCGCTCCACCTTTAGCAATACATATAAGGACCTGTATAAACATTGGTTCATATTGACGCACACAATATATCTATACACCCATGTTCCAACAGTAAGCATTTTATGAAGAAGAGCACAGCAATATAGAAGCTTGACGTTTGAAGTAAAGCGCTCTAAAATTGAGTTTCTGCGAATGACATGGTAAGCAGTACAAGATCCTAACAACTTATCTCACTGCTGACTCTCTCGTTGCACCGGTACCGCCAAAAGATTATAATGCAGCTAACACAGTCTTATCGAGTGTAATACATTATTGTGTATTCATATGTTATAGAACCCTAAATTTCTCTAGTGACAGTATCGGCATTCCCGGGTGTAGTCATTTTTTTTTATTTCGAAGGCGGCTTCCTTACGGCAGTGAAAAAAGAAGAAAAAAAATCTTAAATACGACTCTAATCCTCCAGCATGTAGGAAGCCCAACTAATCTCGGTATTTTCTGCCCTCTTGACTGCCCTTACGAAAGTTAGCATGTCGGTCGCTGCGGAGACCAGACCATTCCAGCAAGGGCTCCCGGATGTGTCTCGTACCTGGGCAAGTCTGCAGCAGGTGGTACACATCCATGTCGTGTGCCAGTGTTGTAAAACTTAAGCCGGTGCTCTCGTCATTGACGAGGGCCTTCTACTTGCTGGTGATAAACGGGGCGAGCGCTACCGTAGCCTATATCCTCCTAAAGAAAACTTCCTTCATACTCGTGAGGTTGCGTGGTAGCGAGCGGCCACACGTGGAGATAAGAGCACATTTGTCGCGTCGGAGGGAATTTTTCGCAGCTAGGAAGCTCGCAATTAATTCTGGCAAAAGATTTATTGGTGTGTGCGTTTTGTTCGCCTTGTCGTGTGCTTTGCTATCTGCTGTCGCAATGAAAGAATCAGAGCTGAGCCCTTGCACCTAGGGAACGTCAACATGCAAAGGGGAGTTTTGAGGAATATTCTCTATTTTGTGGCAAACATACTGTCACGGGTGTAAAACAACTTATACGACGTATTTACAAGGCGTATACAAAAAATAGCCGGGAGTCCCGAGAGGCTATTGCCACTTCGTCGTCTTCACCATCGATGACCTTGTCATCGATGACCGTAACACGACCCCCGGCAGAAAAAGCACCATCCCGGTGCTTCAGACGGGCCCTTTGGTAAGGACATATTAAGGCTTAAACCAAGAGGCGTGTACGACGTCAGGTGATGTGGAACCGGGTGGCATGACAGAGGTCTCGGGGACTATCTCGTAAGTGACGTCGGTCACTTGACGTAGAACACCGTAAGGGCCTTTGTAGCACGCAAGGAGTTTCTCAGAGAGCCCCACTCGGTGGCAAAGGGACCAAAGTAACACGAGAGAGCCTGGTGAAAATATGTGCCATGACGGCGGCGACTGTATGCATGTCTTGGATATTCTGCGTCAATTACCCCGTACCTCCAGCCTCCACCAAAATGTCAGGTGTATAAACTATATAAACTGCAGCCGAGAGTCCCGAGAGGCTGTTGCCACTGCATTGCCTTCACCCTCGATGACCTCGTACTCTTTTCCCACCGTAACAATATTTAGCTTTGCTGATAGTCTTCAGCTGTTTCCTGGCACTCAAGGATCCAGTGTATATAGGTACTTGTGCGGTGTCGGATAGTAATGAAGTTGCCTCAATGGCGTCGTGTATGGCCTGGAGTTCAAACAGAATAAAGTCTTAAATTCCCATTGTATACTGTGTACACAATGACGTCCTCTAAGTTGGGGAGCACCACTAACCAATTTAAGCGGCTGAGAACACTCTTCATATGAAATCGAACCGTGGCCGGTGCATTGCAGAGTCCAAACGGAAGTCGTCTGAACTCATAGAACCCGTGTGGCGTGACAAATGAACACTTCTCAGCACTACACGGGTCAAGTGTAACTCGCCAGTAGCCTGACAGAAGGCTTAGAGTGTAGAAATATTTCTCTCCATACAGGCGATCAATGCCATCGTTTAGCCGATGTAGGAGCTGTACGTCGCGCTTAGTGAGATTGTTCAGCCGTCAGAAGCGGGTGCACCGATGTCTATTTTTACGAGCATCAGAGGAGAGAACCGTGGACGACTTGATGTTGGTATCACGTCCCAGCAACGCATATCATCAACGTGCTTCGTGTCTCCTGGCGCCCGGCGAAAGAAACACGTTGCCGCTGCTGAAAGATGGACAGGTGACCTCCAGTATAAATTCTGTGCCTGATGACGTCGAGTAATGCAAGGGCGGCATTTCACCAGGAGACCTTGTAGAGCATTCCTCTCCGCTGAAGTTCGGTCAGAACTTAAGCGTGTCCCGAGTAAGTCTTGCTGGCGCACTTCGAAACAATGAGAGAACGCTATCTTCACAACGCAATGTCGCCGGCGGTATAATTCAACGAGATGTGGTAGGTCCGCTATGCTTAGTTCTTGCCCGGCGTGTACAGAACACAACGACGCGCGCGGTGCCTTTCTGACGGCGAACCTGATAGCGAAGCATTGCGTACTGATCGCCAGTTTCCACCCCATGTGCTCGTTTACCAGTATCTTGCCCGAAGAACTTGTACCAGGCACAAGCATACGAATCCGAACCGTTCCCCCAGTCAAGACAAACGAACTGGTTTTTACTTTCAACGACTTTGATTCCTCGGAGTCGCAGAAAGGAAACGAAGGTCCACGGCAATTTCCATGAAGGCTGCCAATGCACGTCGAACAAAATCGCTTGCAGGCACCCAAAATGTAGCAGGAACATGTTCTCACTTATGCAAACATATTCCCAAGCGCAGACACAGCGGTGAAAAGACCAGCGAGAAACTGCACTGCCACGTTGCACTGCGGTGTCGTGGCTCCGCACTCGCAATGTAGTTTTAAGTCTATGTACATGTTGACACGAATGTCAGCGCCAGCGCACTTGCTACTTCAGGAGGTCATAATGGCACTAAGAAGGTGATGTGCAGCTTGGCGGCCGCAGACCAGCCGCAGCCAAGAATTAGCAGGCGGCGTAGGCTCCTGACCAACACAAATGGTGGGTTTTGGCCGAATGCATGCATGCACAGGAAAATCTTTCCTGTATGATAAACATTTGCGCCGTTGAATGACACCAATCGCCTAAGGTTGCTAGGAGGTGGCCACTCACAAGGAAAAAGTGAAGAAAATAGTCGGCAATTGCACTCACGGCAGCTACGGCTTCAACGACCACGATCACTGATATTGAAGCCAAGAATCTTCGTTGTTACCCGAGGGCAGTATCAATTCAGGAAGTGAAAAGGACAAGGTGGTTGCGAGCACTGTTGAGGTTCGTGTGTCTTGCGATATATTGTCAGGAGCTGATCAGCAGGAGAAGCAGGGAGCTCTGAAGAAGCGTCAGATGCATGGTGACACTGTGGCGTTGCGTGCAGGAAAGCCGCGCTTGAGGAAACAGCATTCTCTTGTTAAGGCACGAGACCACGTCTATGAAGAGGGCCACAAATAGCGGTGGTGGCGGCTTCGGTGTCTCAGGCACATGTAATTGCTCCGACGAAGGTGGTCGGCGGACATGTTTCTGAGTGACAGTGTTGTCAATGAAATAAAGAAAAACAGATATTACCAATTGATCGACTGGGTGTTTATCGCAACGGATATAGGCTGTTTGGACAGTCCTGAGTAAGTCACATGCCATCTCTTGAAGCGTCTCACTTCAACGATGTCCTGATTTGAGTAACGCGGGTTAAACATGCCCCAAATGCTCGACCCCAAAATAGAGAGCAAGTGTTGGTACTAGTTGAAGCAGTGACGACCGCGTTTCAGGCGAGAAGCAGTTGAGGCTTTACTGCGCCTTACTTAGAAGGCTTGCCACAAGTGCACGAGCGGATAAGGCGGAGTCCCGTCGGTTGAGCGCTGCGACTGCCTCAAGCTAGGTCATGCAAGCGCTCCAGGAGAAGGAACCGTTAAAAATTTGCTATTCTCAAGATACCAGCATGCCGAGCCTAAGTGCTGTTACCTACAGCACTTGTCTTGGGACGGAAACACCCATGGCAGTAATACTGATGAGCGTGCACGATATTCGCCGCTGCCATCAACTGTAACGGGGCTGCATCGCGGCCGTCCCTGAGATGTATTGTATTATTATTTATCTCAAGAAGGATACCGTCCATTGCCGAAAAGCTATACTACTTCCTCTGCTTTACTTCAACGTCGCCTTTTTCTATTGTGGAATTCCTTAGTTTCTTGCAGAGGAATATTCGTAGACCTGGGCCGCTATAACGTAAAACTATTCCAAACTTTTCTATTCCGATTCTGCAATTAGCCCTCCGCGATTGGTCAAAAACTCTTTGGAACCACACCTACTTCACTTGCCTGTCACGCGACGTCACGAAAACCGCAATAGCTCCCCATCTGATACGACGTGTACATCCTGATTATGCATGATTTGACTGAACAAAAGAAGAATAGTTTCTCTGATTCAATGCCTTTTCGTCATTTGCCCTCGCCTATTTGTCAAAAGCTTTCGGCCTGCACCCACTTCACCTGCCTGTCACGCGATGTCACAAAACCGCAAAAACTCACCACGTCAAAGTGACGTGTACACGTTAAAATGCATTAATATACCGAACAAAACTGAGTTTTCTTCTGAATAGCCGCAAGCTGCCCCGTTCCGAAAGGAATAAAAGACGGCTGCCGCCGATCGCTCAGGCATCGGCTTCTCGCACCTGCCGGAGGGCATGGGTTTATTTGCGTATAATTAATCTTTTTGCGCGCCCGTGTTATGTTTTCGAGCACGCTCGGCACGTTTATGACCTCGTTCCGCCAACTCTTCGTTGCTGAAGATCCGTTTTAGCGTCATTCTCAAGTTTCCGTTGCATGCCGCATCGATTTTCGACCAGCCACCGCAAAATAAGTAAGGGAAAGCGGACCAATCTCAGACGCCGGCACGATCCTCTTCATCCGGTTATCAATTTTCAGTGTTGTGGCTCAGCCCCATCGAATTCCTCTCCACTTGAGCATGCTCCTTGCCTCTTGTCAGCCAATTAGATAAGACAAGCCGCTCAGTGTAGGCGATGTTATTCGCTTTTCAAGCAAACAAAAGTGACCTCCCAAGAATGAAGTAAGCGTTTGATTGGTCTGTTCAGACAACCCTGCGGGTGACCACCTGATGCTTGCGTCGGCGGTTACGGAAATTTGACTTCAGGAGATTGGAGTAAAAACACGTTGGAATAGTTTTACCTCATATGGCCCCTGGGGCGCTATAACGTAAAACTATTCCAAACTTTTCTATTCCGATTCTGTACTCGGCCCTCCGCGATTGATCAAAAACTTTTTTGAACCACCCCGATTTCAGAAGAAGCGCCGAGCAGTCCAGCAGACGTGGAAGCATCGGCTCCGTTTCTTTTTCTATGCTCCGCTCGCCAATTTTGAGAGTGCAACGAAAAGAAGCATACCACTGGATCCGCGAAGCGACGGCGAATCTACTGACACCAAGATTCAAGGTCGGCTTGTTTTTTCACAATTTTACGGAACGTTTTCTGCTTCTTAGTGAGGAGTAGGGCCTTTGTAGGGCCTAGTATGTCCACCTGACCGCAGCCATGGCGTATACAAACATGGAAGATGAAGATTTTGCTGGAAATGAACAACGATCAGGACGACTACGGCTGGCAAGTAGTGGGTGGCCGAAGATCACGAGCTAGCAGAAAGGCTGTGGATGAGGAGAGCACATTGCCACGTTTTCAGCGAGAGCATGGAGTCAAGGGAACCGCCGTTGGTGGAATGTTCAAGAATAGGATTATAAAAGCTTCGAGGATGCCTCAACTGCCCGAAGAACACAGAAAGATCATTATACGACCTCGAGGAGGGCACAATTTGAACAAGGTGAGCACCACCACGATTGGTTCCGCAGTCATCGAGGCGCCCGGCCTAACGGAAGAAGAGGCCCATGAAGATGTTGTCTGCCCGAACGTCACTGAAAATATCATCGTAGTTACCACACCGAAGCCCGAACATGCTGCTAAGTACGCTAGAATCAAGTCTTTCAAAATTATGGAAGCGGAATACGAGGCAAATGCATACAAAGCACCACCACATGTCACATGCAAAAGCGTCATCCGAAGAGTGGACATCAGAGACTCGCAAGCTTTGAAAACAAGAAACATCGTGCATGACTTGAACCCTCTTGCGCAGGCTGCCAAGTGCATCAAGACGTCGGGATCGCTCATTGTACTTTTCGATGGACTCGAAGTGCCCAATTTGGTCAGGTACGGATCCACACTAGTGAGATGCTACCTCTACAGGAAGCAATTCGACGTCTGCTTTACCTGCGGAATGGTCGCGCACCGCTCTGATGTGTGTCCAACACCTGACTTTGTTCAGTGCAGGGGATGTGGAACTCGCAACCCAGGAGATGAACATGTGTGTGTACCGAAGTGTAAATTTTGTGAAGGCGCTCACCCTACCGGCGACAAGTTTTGTAAGCAAAGATTTAAAATCCCTTACTTCGTACGACTTCGTCGAAGAGGGCGCAACCGGACGCGGTCGTCAACAAGAGTGCAGTCGGAAGCGCAACAGCTGGCGCCCAACCATCGCCCCGAGGACAGAGAGCACGCACGCTCCAGGAGTCGCACCAGATCCAGGCATCGCTCACTATCCAGGGAGAGAAGGCGCTCCAAGTCATGGGAAGCGCAGGTGCGCTTCGTGCAAAGGGACTCAATACCTGGCGAGAAGAAGACGCCAGGAACCACTTGGGCTGGCAAAGTAAAAGGTATGGCGAGAGTTGCTAGGGGCGCCTCGGCTGCTGTGGGTGATGACAATGATGCCAGAATAAAGCAATTAATTAAAGAAGTAACTTCTTTAAGAAAAGCTAACGAAGAATTGACCAGGCAGGTAGTAGAGCTTCGTAAAAGAGAGGAGTCGAGTCCTGCTAGAGTAGAGATAGATAGACCTGTAAGCAAACGCCGCGTTCCAGGGGAATCCAGCTCTCCTGCCCCTAAAAAAAGGGTGGTGAGTTCCGAGGATGAGTCAGTCTTCTCAGCCGTCAGTTAAATAAAAGATGCAATAAAAGCGATAAGAGAGACCGTGGAAACGAACAACTTTAATGTGGATAAATTGTGTAAATGGAGGCTAATGGCGGAGAAAAGACTTAGGAAAATTGAGACGCGAGGGGATGACGACGATGAGTATCTGCCACCGGAGGTGGATAGTGTAAAGTTCATTCCTGGATTGTCGGGGGCCATCACAAAGAAGAAAGTAGCGGGTAATAGAAAGGCAGCCTCACCTAATAACAATGGGCAGTAATCATAGATTTAACGTGTGGCAATGGAATTGTCGCGGGTTCCAACACAAAAAAGCAGCACTGCGACAGGTGATCAGGTCATCTGAGGCTAGGCCAAAAGTAATTATGCTGCAGGAAACCTTAGTGGACGAAATTATACTTACTGGGTACAAAGTTAAATGTAGAGACAAAAAACTGGGAGGGGGTTGGCGACCCTCGTTGACAAAAAGTTGCCATACATTGAGCATGATATTCATCTTAGATATTCCAGGTTTGAAATTTTTAGTTGAGATAATACTTAAAAGGAACAGAGGTAAGATGCAAAGCATTTTCTGGTTGAATATTTACAGCAGTGCTAACAACATGAGACAGAGGTTTAGAGCACTCTTCAACAAGGTGCTTACGGTTGCCAAAAACTCCCCGCTCATTATTGGAGGGGACTTTAATGCACCCTATCGCACATGGGGATACACTTGGAACACAAAGAAGGGAGAGGAGCTATTGAGTCTTGCCATGGATCTGGGGTTATGCTTGATTACTGATCCGGCGTATCCCACCCGTTGTGGCACGTCCACAAGCAGGGACTCCACACCAGATCTTACTTTTGTAAACAAATCAAGAGGAGCCAAGTGGGAAAATTCAAACATGGATCTCGGGAGCGATCATTATATCATACACATAACCATACGCATACCGAGCCAGGAAACTAGAATCTTCAAATTCACTGATTGGGATCAGTTCAGAAAAATCAGGGCGAACAGAAGGAAAGTGGGGCCTCTAGATGCCGAGCAGGATCCCCTTCAGACGTGGGTCATCCAGCTCAGAGAGGACGTCAAAGAGGCCACTAAAGAAATCAGGACAGAGGAAAATATTGAGGCTATGGAGAGCAGGCTGGCGCATTTGATTGAGGCGAAACAGTCTATATTACAAAGATGGAAAGCGCAGAGACTTAACAGAAGGCTAAGGGGAAAAATAGCGCAAATAAACAGAGAAATTCATGATCACTCGAAGACCCTCGTGAAGCAGCAGTGGGATGAGACCTGTAATCCGGCTGATGGTAGACTCAAACATGGAGGTAGCTGGAACCTCCTCAACGACTTGCTCAACGAGAATGAAACAAGGACAAGCAAGAGAACAGCTATATTTAGGTTGGTTCATCAGGAAAGCCAAGATAAAACACAGAAGGATATCATGGATAGTCTCGCAGCCAAATATCTCCCACTTAAACAACCAAACGAAGAAGACGAGAGCCCCGAATATACGGGAGGCATATGGGAAGGACTTGACCGGGACTTCACTAAGAGTGAAGTGAGGGCGGCTCTTCACAGTCTTAGTAGCAGATCGGCGGCTGGACCTGACGGAATAACTAACAAGATATTAAGAAATCTGGATGATGAATCAATTTCTTATGTACATTGCACATTTCAATGAATGTTGGAGAAAAGGTGCATACTCAGAGGAATGGAGGGTGGCCAATACTATCCTCATACCAAAGCCAGGAAAAGAACTCACTCTGGACAACCTCCGTCCTATTTCCTTAACGTCAGGTCTAGACAAAGCTATGGAACATGTCATCCTAAATCGACTCACTAAATACGTTGAGCAGAACGACATCCTCCCATACAACTTGATCGGCTTTCGTCCCGGGCTGTCAACTCAGTTTGTTATGCTGCTGATCAAACACCAACTTATACAGACCAGCCCAGCACATACGAAATCTTTTTTCGGTTTGGATGTGGAAAAAGCTTTTGATCGTATAAAGCATAAGGCAATACTTGGCGTCCTCTCGGAGATGGGGTTAGGTAAGAGACTCTTTAACATGATTAAGGACTTTCTTAGAAATCGAACTGCACAACTCATGCTGGGTGAGCTTAAATCAGAAGCTAATAATTTGGGAAATAGGGGCACTCCACAAGGCGCTGTGCTCTCACCCATGCTATTTAATTTAGCAATGTCCAAGGTTGCAAGAAATCTGGGGAAAATTGAGGGTATACATTATGTGGTATATGCCGACGACATAACCATATGGAGTGCCAAGCCTAATGTAGGACAGACAGAGACCAGATAACAGGAAAGTTTATTTGTTGTAGAGAACACACATAAAGACATGGGGTTGAAATGCTCGGTAGCCAAATCAGAACTCTTGGTCATTAAACATCGCAGAAAAGGCCGCAAACCAAGAGGTTACATTCCGAAATATGAGCCAAGAGTGTGCTTATACACTCATGAAGGATCCGCAGTCAGGCTAGTTGAAACAATCAAGGTTCTTGGGTATCACATAGACGGAAACAATGCTAACTATACAACAATACAACATATCTCGAATAAAACAGATGAAGTCATTAGGTTACTAAGGAGAATTACCAATAGACACAGAGGCTTAGGAAAAGACAGCGCTTTGAGGCTAATAC
Organism: Dermacentor variabilis; assembly: GCF_050947875.1. Classification (NCBI taxonomy): domain Eukaryota; kingdom Metazoa; phylum Arthropoda; class Arachnida; order Ixodida; family Ixodidae; genus Dermacentor; species Dermacentor variabilis. The sequence continues at coordinate 115,296,180 of NC_134570.1, forward strand.
ACGCCTTTGCTCTCTGTCACTTCATTTATCATCATTATCATCATCATCATCATCATCATCAGCCTGGTTACGCCTACTGCAGGCCAAAGGCCTCTCCCATACTTCTCATACTACCCCTGTCATGTACTAATTGTGGCCATGTTGTCCCTGCAAACTTCTTAATCTCATCCGCCCACCTAACTTTCTGCCGCCCCCTGCTATGCTTCCCTTCCCTTGGAATCCATGCCGTAACCCTTAATGACAATCGGTTATCTTCCCTCCTCATTACAAGTCTGGCCCATGCCCATTTCTTTTTTTTTGATTTCAACTACGATGTCATTTACCCGCGTTTGTTCCCTCACCCAATCTGCTCTTTTCTTATCCCTTAAAGTTACACCCATCATTCTTCTTTCCATAGCTCGTTGCGTTGTCCTCAATTTCAGCAGAACCCTTTTCGTAAGCCTCCAGGTTTCTGCCGCATACGTGAGTACTGGTAAGACACAGCTGTTATACACTTTTCTCTTGAGGGATAGTGGCAAACTGCTGTTCATGATTTGAGAATGCCTGCCAAACGCCCCCCAGCCCATTCTTATTATTCTGGTTATTTCTGTCTCATGATCCGGATCCGTGGTCACTACCTGCCCTAAGTAGATGTATTCCCTTACCACTTCCAGTGCCTCGCAACCTGTCGTAAACTGCTGTTCTCTTCCGAGACTGTTAAACATTACTTTAGTTTTCTGCAAATTAATTTTCAGACCCACCCTTCTGCTTTGCCTCTCCAGGTCAGTGAGCATGCATTGCAATTGGCCTCCTGAGTTACTAAGCAAGGCAATATCATCAGCGAATCTCAAGTTGCTAAGGTATTCTCCATTTACTTTTATCCCCAATCCTTCCCACTCCAGGTCTCTGAATACCTCCTGTAAACATGCTGTGAATAGCATTGGAGAGATCGTATCTCCCTGTCTGACGGCTTTCTTTATTGGGATTTTGTTGCTTTCTTTATGGAGGACTACGGTGGCTGTGGAGCCGCTATACATATCTTCCAGTATGTTTACATATGGCTCATCTACAACCTGGTTCCGTAATGCCTCCATGACTGCTGAGGTTTCGACTGAATCAAACGCTTTTTCGTAATCAATGAAGGCTATATATAAGGGTTGGTTATATTCTGTTAATAGGCAGCGAGGCACTGGAAGTCGTAAGGGAATACATCTACTTAGGGCAGGTAGTGACGGCGGATCCGGATCATGAGACGGAAATAATCAGAAGAATAAGAATGGGCTGGAGTGCGTTTGGCAGGCATTCCCAAATCATGAACAGCAGGTTGCCGTTATCCCTCAAGAGAAAAGTATATAATAGCTGTGTCTTACCAGTACTCACCTACGGGGCAGAAACCTGGAGGCTTACGAAAAGGGTTCTACTCAAATTGAGGACGACACAACGAGCTATGGAAAGAAGAATGATAGGTGTAACGTTAAGGGATAAGAAAAGAGCAGATTGGGTGAGGGAACAAACGCGAGTTAATGACATCTTAGTTCAAATCAAGAAAAAGAAATGGGCATGGGCAGGACATGTAATGAGGAGGGAAGATAACCGATGGTCATTAAGGGTTACGGACTGGATCCCAAGGGAAGGAAAGCGTAGCAGGGGGCGGCAGAAAGTTAGGTGGGCGGATGAGATTAAGAAATTTGCAGGGACGGCATGGCCACAATTAGTACATGACCGGGGTTGTTGGAGAAGTATGGGAGAGGCCTTTGCCCTGCAGTGGGCGTAACCAGGCTGATGATGATGATGATATTCTGTTGAATAGCCTTTACTGATTCCTGCCTGGAGCTTTGGTTGACAGAAGTCTAAGGTGTTCCTGATTCTATTTGCGATTACCTTAGTAAATACTTTGTAGGCAATGGACAGTAAGCTGATCTGTCTATAATTTTTCAAGTCTTTGGCGTCCCCTTTCTTATGGATTAGAATTATGTTAGCGTTCTTCCAAGATTCCAGTACGTTCGAGGTCATGAGTAATTCTGTATACAGGGTGGCCAGTTTTTCTAGAACAATCTGCCTACCGTCCTTCAGCAAATCTGCTGTTACCTGATCCTCCCCAATCCGCCGCCTTCCCCCTTGGCATAGTACCGAAGGCGTTCTTTACTTCTTTCCGCGTTATTTGTGTGATTTCAAGTTCCTCTAGACTATTCTATATCACATTATCGTCGTGGGTGTTACTGGTACTGTATAAATCTCTGTAGAACTCCTCAGCCACTTGAACTATCTCATCCATATTAGTAACGATATTGCCAGCTTTGTCTCTAAACGCATACATCTGATTCTTGCCGATTCCTAGTTTGTTCTTCACTGCTTTAGGCTTCCTCCGTTCCTGAGAGCGTGTTCAATTCTATGCATATTATAGGTCCTTATGTCAGCTGTCTTACGCTTGTTGATTAACTTCGAAAGTGTTACCAGTTCTATTCTAGCTGTAGGGTTAGATGCTTTCATACATTGGCGTGTCTTATTGAGATCTTTCGTCTCTTGCGATAGTTTGCTGGTCTCCTGCCTAACGGAGTTACCACCGACTTCTATTGCGTACTCCTTAATGATGCCCATAAGATTGTCGTTCATTGCTTCAACACTGAGGTCCTCTTCCTGAGTTAAAGCCGAATGCCTGTTCTGTGGCCTGATCTGTAATTACTCTAATTTCCCTCTTACCGCTGACTCATTTATTGGCTTCTTATGTACCAGTTTCTTCCGTTTCTTCCTCAAGTGTAGGCTAATTCGAGTTCTTACCATTCTATGGTCACTGCAGCGCACCTTGCCGAGCACGTCTACATCTTGTATGATGCCAGGGTTCGCGCAGAGTATCAAGTCGATTTCATTTCTAGTCTCACCAGTCGGGCTCCTCCACGTCCACTTTCGGCTAACCCGCTTGCGGAAAAAGGTATTCATTATCCGCATATGATTTTGTTCTGCAAACTCTACTAATAACTCTCCCCTGCTATTCCTAGTGCCTATGCCATATTCCCCCACTGCCTTGTTTCCAGCGTGCTTCTTGCCTACCTTGGCATTGAAGTCGCCCATCAGTATAGTGTATTTTGTTTTCACTTCACCCATCGCCGATTCCACGTCTTCTTAAAAGCTTTCGACTTCCTGGTCACCATGACTGGATGTAGGGGCGTACAATTGTACTACCTTCAATTTGTACCTCTTATTAAGTTTCACAACAAGGCCTGTCACCCTCTCGTTAATGCTATAGAACTCCTGTGTGTTACCAGCTATATCCTTAATAATCAGGAATCCGACTCCTAGTTCTCGTCTGTCCGCTAAGCCCCGCTAGCACAGTACGTTCCCGCTTTTTAGCACTTTATGTGTTTGTTTTGTCCTCCTAAACTCACTGAGCCCTATTATATCCCATTTACTACCCTATAATTCCTCCAATAACAATGCTAGACTCGCCTCACTAGATAACGTTCTACCGTTAAACATTGCCAGGTTGAGATTCCAATGACGGCTTGTCCGGAGCCAGGTATTCTTAGCACCCTCTGCTGCGTCACAGACCTGACCGCCGCCGTGGTCGGTTGCTTCGCGGCTCCTGGGGACCGAGGGCCGAGGTTTGATTGTTGTATTCACTTCACGTATGTGGCTGGATTATTCAAATGGAAGCAGGCAGAACTTAACAAACTTCATGTGATGCTCAGGAAGCTCGTTAAAGTAGGCCTAGGTATACCTAGTAACGCTGCAACTGACAAACTCATGAGTCTAGGGGTGCACAACACAATGGAAGAAATCGTGGAGGCCCAACGGCTAGCGCAACACAAAAGATTGACAAAGTCACGAGCTGGCAGGAACATATTACAGGCAATAGGTGCAGAACTGAATACATCAAGGAGCCCAATAGAGGCGGAAGTTGAATTAAGGACTGAAATTAGGAACAAGATCAGAACCAACCCTGTGCCCAGAAACATGCATCCAGAGTATAATGTCCAAAGGAGAAAGGCAAGAGCTAAAGCACTCTTGCAGGAAATAGAACAGCAGAACAAATTGGCAGCTATAGTGGATGCAGCCTGGGTGAAAGGTAAGGAAGCATATACGGCCACTGTCTCAAATTATCAAGGGAAGGTGCAAGATGCTATCATTTTTTTTTACCAAGCACCCCATGGTGGCGGAACAAGTGGCGATTGCTCTAGCCATCAGGTGTAATAAGTGGGCCTGAATTTACAGTTATTCGAAATCCGCTATAAAGTGTTTTGATAAAGGCTACGTAGCTGGTGTTACAGCTAAACTTTTTGAAAACATTGGGATTGTGAGAACTAAAATCCGATGGTTTCCTGCGCATATGGGGAAAATGGACGAGACTCGGATAAACCTCAATGAGGTTGCTCATGACTTGGCACGAGGACTTGCTAACCGTGACAGTCACAACCGAGCCTTTCACCTACAAGCCAGGGAATCTAGAGATCATTTAATAACATGCAATGACATTACCAAACACTACTATTTAGGACGCAGGCAACTCCCATTGCCTCATTCAAACCTGAACAGGGCTCAGGCAGTCTCACTGCGCTTATTGCAAACAGGTATATATCCCACACCGTACAACATTAATAAAATATATCCAGAGAGTGAGATTAAGATGGACTGCAACGATTGTAATGGCATCATTGGAATCAGACATATGCTGGCGGGGTGTCTCGCGACTCTCCCCAACCTCGTTGAAGAATGGACACAGTGGGAGAAAAGGATTCAAAGCCCATTGTTTCAAGGCCAACTAAGGGCCGTCCAGAGGGCCCATGACGTTGCTGAAAGGCTTGGCCTGACAGTGCCAACGTGGGAGCGGCCCGCCTTGGCTTAAGAGCTTGAGCCTCCGGACCTCATTACAATAAATGTTTTCACACACACACACACACACATACCCCGATTTCATCTGTTTGTCACGCGACGTCACGAAAACCGCAATAACTCCCCATCTGATAGGACGTGTACACACTAATCATGCATGATTTGACAGAAGAAAAGAAAAATAGTTATTTCTGATTGGATGCCTTTCCGCCATTAGCCGTCGGCTATTGGTCAATACTTTTCGGGCTGCACCCACTTCACCTGCCTGTCGTGCGACGTCACAAAACCGCAGAAACTCACCGCGTCAAACTGACGTGTACGCGTTAAATATTCATTATTAGGCCGAGCAAAACTGAATTTTCTTCGGAATAGCCGCAGGCTGCCCCGTTCCGAAAGGAATACAAGAGGGCTGCCGCCGACCGCTCAGGCAGTCACTACCCGCACCTGCTGGAGAGCATGGGTTTATTTGTGTATAATAAAACTTTTTACCTGGCGGTGTAACGTTTTCGAGCACTTTCGGCACGTTTACGACCTCATTCTGCCAACTCTTCTTTGCTGAGGATCTGTTTTAGTGGCATTCTTAACTTTCCCCTGCATGCCGCCACGACTTTAGACAAGCCACCGCAAGCTAAGTAAGGGAAAGCGGACCAATCGCAAGCGCCAGCACCACCCTGTTTATCCGGTTATCGATGTTTTGTGGAGTAGCTCGGCCCCATCGAATCCCTCTTCACTTGAGCGTGCTCCTCGCCTATTGTCAGCCAAATTGATAAGATAAAGTGACCTCCTATGAATGAGGAGAGCTTTTGATTGGTCTGTTCCGACAACCCTGCGGGTTACCGCCCGATGGTTGCGTCGGCGGTTACGCAAAATTGACGTCCGGAGATTGGAACAAAACATATTGGAATAGTTTTGCGTTATTGGACCTCTGGGGCCCGATAACGTAAAACTATTCAAATCTCTTTTTAATCCAAATCAGCCATCAGCCCCCAAATTGGTCAGAATGATTCTGGTCCAGCCCATAGGGTGGTCGCCACACTCATATGGGCAGAGCCCAAACCATTTTGATCTATCAGGGAAATCTTATAGCTGATTTGGAATAAAAGCAGATTGGAATTGGTTTACATTACACCGGCCCTGATTCATGCCGTTCGTCCACTGTCAAGTGTAACAATAGCATCCGTGTTGAAAGCGCAGTGATCGGAGGGAACATCAATGTGCAGCCGTACCTTCGGCTTAGTTGAGCACTGCACGCAGGATTGTCATTCATGCTCGGTAACCTTAACCTTATTCTCTATGAAATTGGGCACCCACAGTTTTGCTATCAGAATGGCATTCATATCCTGGGACGCGATGGCTGAGATGTTAGAACTGTTCAATATTTATCTAGCTTACAGAGTGATTTACTGACAAGTATTCAAGTTGGCAGGAAAGTAGCAGCCAAGTCTAAACGCACCTTTTTTATTCCATATGTGCAGCCTCGCGAATCACTGCGGAAAACAATGTTTCTTGCTATAGTTCTCTTCGAATGTGATGTATTGAGCAAAAGCTCAGACATTTCCGCATGAGCTGAGCAACACCTTTGGATCATAACAGAAAGTACGCTACTGCTAAAATAGATGCTCTGAACATGCTTAGCAGCTCTTTAGAATCACATCTGTGACGTGGTCGATGACGAGTGAGCCCAGACTCTCGAGAGCGTTGCCTCATGATATTTGATTAATGTTGTCTCTAATAATTAACAGCTTGCCTTCTAGCTGCCCAAAATATCGTAGTCAGCGCCTGACAATCATAGGCACAATCCGTTGGTTTTCGACGCATTCGTTGATAAAATTCAGAGACCATGGGCCTTATAACGGAAAACTATTCCAATATGTTTCTATTCCAATCTTCTGACGTCAATTCTGCGTAACCACCAACGCAAGCACCGGGCGGTCACCCGCAGTGTTGTCTGAACAGACGAATCAAACGCTCTCCTCGTTCCTAGGAGGTTACTTTTGTTTGCTTGAAAAACAAATAACATTGCCTACACTGAGCGGCTTGTCGTATCTAATTGGCTGACAATAGGCGAGGAGAACGCTCAAGTGGAGAGGGATTCGATGGGGCCGAGCCACTGCACTGAAAGTCGATAACCGGATGAAGAGGGTGGTGCCGGCGTCTACGATTGGTCGGCTTTCACTTACTTAGCTTGTGGTGGCTGGTCGAAAATCGCGGCGGCATGCAACGGAAGCTCAAGAATGACGCTTAAACGGACCCTCAGCAAAGAAGAGTTGGCAGAATGAGGCGGTAAACGTCCCGAAAGTGCTCGAAAAGTTACACGGCCACGCAAGAAGTTTTATTATACGCAAATACACCCATGCTCTCCGGCAGGTGCGAGTAGCCAGTGTCTGAGTGGTCGGCGGCAGCCATCTTCTATTCCTTCCAGAACGGGGCAGCCTGCGGCTATTCCGAAGAAAATTCAGTTTTGTTCGGCATAATAATGCATCTTTATCGCGTACACGTCACTTTGACGCGATGAGTTTGTGCAGTTTTGTGACGTCGCGTGAAAGGCAGGTGAAGTGGGTGCAGCCCGAAAACTTTTTACCAATAGCCAAGGGCTAATGGCGAAAAGGGGTCGAATCAGAAATAACTGTTTTTCTTTTTTCTGTCAAATCATACATAATCTGTGTGTACACATCATATCAGATGGGGAGGTATCGCGGTTTTCGTGACGTCGCGTGACAGACAGGTAAAGTGGGGGTGGTCGAAAAAAGTTTTTGACCAATCGTGGAGGGCTGATAGCAGAATTGGAATAGAAAAGTTTGGAATAGCTTTACGTTATAGCACCCCATATCTGTTCATTCATGGATGAGAACGTGAATGTGCTGCTGTTCAAAAATTGCCTACTAGAGTAAATACGGTATATTTGCTCTATGGCCACTGCGTGGGAATATCAGCTCATCGTACCACAGGTGCATTTACCCGTCTCGAAAAGCAAACTAGTTCATTTGCAACCGGAAGCGATTGTATAATTCGCATATATAGAAAATATGTTGTATGTAAATCAACTGTCGAATTACCGGTCCAACGAAGTGCGCTTGTAAACCGTTGTTCAGGCTCTCACTGTTTCCTTTGCGCACCTGCGATTGAGGCCCGTCTCTACTCGTCCTCGTCTTTGCTAGGAGCCTACACGCAAAACAGGGCTTGCATGCGGCTCCCTAGTCTCTGTTGCTGCATTGCGCGCCTCGCAGTCCGCTTTCCCTTGCGGCTTCCGAGTGTTGTTATTTTGCTGCTGCGGCGTGTCCCGATAAATCTGCTGCTACTGGCCGGCTGTGAGTGAATTAGCGTTTTTGTACTGTGGGAATACTGTACTGTGTATCAGGGGCTCCTATTTCATAGACTTCATGACGTGAGGCCGGCAGAATTTCTAGGACCATTTCTGTCCCTTTGGGCGCTTTCGTCTCATGTGCTTGGTAGCGGCAAGTCAAGAACGCATGCCACCAATAAAGACGCGCGCTAATAATAAGTTATACCGACTCGCGAACTTGTGTTTGCAGCAAAAAGAAGCGATTACATATGAATAAGGTCAAAGAAAATGCAAAAATTGAAGGCGCATGGGGTGCATCTCGAGAAGTAGACACGGTATTCCTAGTAAAGCACGCATACTCCATAGAACTAAAGCATCATATTCACAGAATATTACTGTCGTGGAGCGACAGGGATGTCTGAAGAGGACAGACTAAGAACTAACAGTACGCAAGAGCAGAATTTCGCAGTTTACAAAAATTGAAAGCGAAGCTCAAAAGTTGGAGGGAATAAGTTGAGTTTGTTCACCACATATGTACAGCTCTTAATAAGCGGATTGCTAATAAGCGGACAAGCGGATAAGCGGAAAAAAAGGCTGGATTACAACAGATTGTCTAGTACCACGTCCCCGATTCTAGATGACTGCATGACAGAAATAGCAAACTGTGCACCTGTAAAATAAGAGCAGTCATGTTATACGCATGAGAACGTCTTTTAGAAAACGTAAAACTACTCTAAATATTTAACTCAGCACGCTCAAAATCAAATTGTTAGAAAGTGTGCGTCGACTTTCATTAGTAACTTCGAATTTGTTCAGCGCGCTCAGCAAGGAATAATTTGATGTTTGAAAACCATAGTTCGTGAGCGGTAGTGAAACATACCAGTATTCTCAGTGCCGGTTTAGACTTGAACGATTGTGTTGTGAATTTGCCAGACAGCACATGTGACCACAATTTTTTACCGTTTTGTATCTGGAAGATAACTTTACTTGGTATTACTATAGAATGTTTACGTCAACTACTTTAAACTTGATGAACTACTCTGAAGTGTGTACATTAAGTGGCAGGTCTTCAACAGAAGGCAGACTTTTTTATTGTAAGTTAAGTTTGTATAGACTAGGGGGGGGGGTTCGTTCTATAACCTAAAATTAAATGACAATCGCACAAATGCGATGCAAGGAGCGTATTGCGTAGCAAGAGATTCCGATAACGTGTTTATACTCGTTGACATATTCTGACAACACCTTGAGTTTTAGAAAATTTGTTGCGTGATTTCGGCACGCTCGTTTCTAAAGCAACTATAGTTTTTATGGCAGGAGAAAATTCAATTTCATTCTGCTTCGATGTTAAAGTATCACAGTGAATGAGTTCGCAAAACGAAGATTAAGAGAATTTTCGAAAACACTTGCTAGCCCTCTCGAAGGACCCACTAATATTCTGATGTTTAGCTGCAATAAATACTTTGTCAGGAAGCCAGTTCGTCCTCAACTATTCCTGATACAGATTCAATTTCATATACTGATTGTGTTGTCTGCTCTATATATGAGCGGTGAACAAAGACGCTCAGCAGTGTGGTCAACACAATATAATGTTGCGTGAATTCATATTGTGTTACGCTAAAGAATGTGTGCTGCTGCTGTTACCCTGTTTGTAAAGCACAGTAAGAACCCCTAAAATTCTAGTTTGCTTACAACGCACTGCTATGCATATAAAATTGTGTGATTACAAAAGTGCGTACATAGCCAGACAATGTGAAAAAGCAATAAAAATTAGCACCTTACATGCGTCCACTCAAAAATCAAAAAGACCATGTCGGAATACTTCCCCCTGAGAATCGACAGAGGCATTATTCCCAAGTAAGAAGACTGAAATCCGGATACTTCACGCTTGCAATGAATAGACGGATCAGAGATGTCGAAGTTCTTGCATGCGCGCTGCTTAAAATTTGTCACTTTTCGAAAGGCCAGACGACATATTTCATACAAAGATTATGAGCAGAGAAACAAGTTACCTGGTTACTTTTGCACTGAAATAAAAGGTGGAATGCCAGTGAATTATAATATCCGGGGTACGTTTTTAAATGTTGACATATATTCACAGAGCGTTATACTGTTCCAGAATATTTCGTTTTATTATGAATTTATTAAATTTTATTAATTCGTTTTAGTTTTATTAAATCACAGGAAAAAAGGAGGTCTAGTTATTTAAAATCGTGATTGCTACTTTTTCTCTTGAAGTGTGAGTCAAGCAAACAATTTAGGAAAGGAAGAAACATCAAAAGTTAAATAAAATCAAAGATCAAGAACTAAAGAAACAATGAGGCATATAGCATTATACATATTAAAGGTGAAAGCGATGTATAGCACACAAATCAGATCATAACCGCAATGCACCCACAAAAGTCAGGACCCGTTGCGCCTTGCGAGGATGAAAGGAAACGGTCAAACAAAGGCCGGCGCCAAAGTGGACGAAATCGACATACACGGTGGTTCAAATGATTCGATGATTGAATGTTCGTTATATCTTTCTTGTCTGTCTCCTTATGCTTCTTTTTCTTCTTCGTTATTCACTCATTTCTTATCCTAATAGTCTCCTATATCACGAGCCATTACACCGACATTTTTTCGTCTACCTCCGGCACTTGGTTGACCTTTTAGAGCGTGGGCTATGATGAACTAACATTCCATTAGCAGTTTCGGTAGGCGATGGTGCTCGCCGCCGCCGTCACTACCAAAGCCGCCGGTGTCCGGGGTCCGGCACAGCTATCGCCCAGCAGGTGAGAAGTCACGCGATGTCAGAGGCGCACCGCTTCGCTTCGATACGTGCTCTCTTTGGATTGCAGTTACATGTGGTGGTGCGTATGAAGCCGCAAACAAAGTGATTCGTGTTTTAATGCTTCGTGCATGCACACTCTTAACTTTCACACTGGGACGATGCATCCTTTGAAAGGGAGGAAAATGCCGCGTATGTAGTTCGGCAAGGACAGTGAAGAAAGAAGACGCACCACCATTCAGAACAAGCATAGCGAACAAAAAGTGACTGGCGCGCCGTAATAAACCGTCCGTTCTAGTTGGTGTTCCTGCGGGCGGAGTGGTTTGGACCATCCAGTTTCTACTTGCATTGTACCATTACCACATCTCGTGGGATGCAGGATTTGCGCCGCGTGGTCGCGATACCTGTGTTACCTCTTGGCAACGCGTTATGGCGCCATCACACAAGGTACGAACCGCTGCTGAAGAAGCTATTGGTAGACCTGTGCGTGCGGCTGCAACCAGGCAACATGGGACTCAGCAGACTACTGGGAAGAGAGCAGCACAAGCCGCAGGTTGATGTCGACGCCGGGTGGACAGCTTAATGAATTGTTCGTTCTCGAGAAAACGTTGCGAAAAGACTTCGTCGCGAAGGCCCCCTAGAGCAGGCTTCTAAAAACCCGACACGACAGGTTCGCCGCCGACACCATCAAGTGAGTGCTGCCTAAAATGCTGCAGCACGCACTTGATGGTCTTGCCAAGACCCTCGAGTGCGTGCTGCTGAAAATGCGACCCGGCAGCTTCGCCGAGAAGACCCTCAAGTGTGTGCTGCTGAAAATCAGGGACGACAGCTTCTACGCGAGCAAGCTCACGAGCGCTCAACCGAAAATGAGGCCCAGGAGCGTCGCCACGGTGAGCCTCACGTAGAAGGAGCCGAAAATGAGGCCCGACAGCTTCGCCGTCTATGATAACCGTCAGCAAAGACCTAATGGACAGGCCGGTCAATGATGCGGTGCACCGCTTTCGACTTTTGAGCGGTACTTAATATGTGCGAGTGCTCGGGCTTTCTTATTTTGCGTTCCCTAAAATGCCTGGCTGTTGTGCCGTGAACTATCCACACATATCGGAGAGTATTTTTGGAACAGGTTACACGCGTAATAATGCAACGGCATTCTTGGCAAAGTCAGACCGGTTCTCTTACCGGCTTTCTACCGAAGTACGAACCGAAATTGTGGGCCTACACCGAAGACAGTCTAAAACTGTGAGCCAGTCTCTAAAATTTTGCAGCCAAAAAGTCATAGTTCCGTACCAAAATTTATTCAGTAATTGAGATAGGAAGGTACTAGACAAGTCTCCTTGCATCGGTCGTGCCGTTATCGGCTGCGTAAATTACAGCAGCTATTTGCTTGTTAATTAAATGACAAGCATGGTGTCATGCGCAAGCACGCTTACTCGATGACCGTGACTGCTTGCTGTCACAATGGTGGCATGTTGAAGAGCGCCGTCAGCGAGAACGAACGTTTCGTGGTGCTCTCGCTTCAACGAGCCTCTGAAACTTAAAAATACGCGACCTCCAAAATTAGGAATGCGAGAATACACTGAACGGTCTAGGCGCGCGTGAAGCCACCATTCGTGTCGGCTCAACCAGACTTCGCACCACCCGGCTGAAGATTTCTCAGAGCTAAGGCGCACGGGCCGCGTTTATATATATATATATATATATATATATATATATATATATATATATATATATATATATCTTTATTTATTTCGCGCGGAACGTATTAGCGAAGACTGCCCGCATCAAGCCAGTTTCCTTCTCAGCTCTCTAACACGTTCCCTCGCACCCACCGCACACTGTGCGCGGTAGGATGTTACTGCAGCTGGGCTTTACTGAGAATATCACGGTGACGAGGACGGCCAAAATTCTCCTCGAGTCTCCCTATACCTGCTATTACACTAAAAAAATAACACCATAAGAACTTACCACTTTTTGTTCGCTTTAGGTTTCCTCTAAAAGACTGGTATCCCCTTAATATATCGAAGTAAACTGCTTGCATTACTGTTTGTTAGTGACGCGTCATGTGAGTGCCATTTCAAACTGCCTTTCCTTGTACGAAGTGAAAGTGTTGAAGACAATAAGGGATTAGGCATTTAACGGTGCCATCGATTCTCACCAGTGCCACTCCAAGTCATGCAGAGGAAGTCGCCAGCCCTTGCAAATCTGGGCTTAGCACTGCATCTAACCCATGCCTCCTCTCCCCGATCCTCCCCGCACCATGCGCAACACGGCATTGGTAAGCTTTCTCTGGCTATATGATGTGGTTCCTTACTTCCCAGCAGGTGGTTACCTGCGGTTTACGAAGTCGTATGCGAGTGTTCGGAGGACCGCTTGTTGCTGGCGATTATATGCAACAAATGCAGACCGAAGGCATTTGAACCCTAGAAATTTTCTTTCTACTCCGAACATACGCCTAAGATAAACTATCTTTGTGTTGTTTACAATCTGCAAAGAAAACACAAAACATATTGACAAATTTCAGTAAGTAGAGACATGTAAATAGGTAGCTATTTAAAACGGCCCCTAGTCGCACTGGCGTTACTTATGAACAGATCGCGAATCGCCCAGTGCAATGTGCAGACGTTCAGTTTCAGATGAAGTCTATTGATTTTAAATGCAGGTATTTATATGTTTTCAGACACAAGGTCATGCATGCATCGCATAAGGAAGCCACAAGCATGTGCACTCCCTACAAGATTGTCAAATATGAAGTTTTGTTTGTGATCCTAGTTTTGAAAGCGTTTTATTTACACATTTACGTTTATCTACCCTTCAGTGTCTTTCCACGACTACATATTTATTTCTGCGCGTTGGCTGTATAGACTCACTGTGTTCTCTCAGCGCGTAACCCAATGTCTTAGGCAATAGGGTTGTTATATAAAGACATGTCCTCTAGCGTGATCACTTAGTGTCTATGCCTTCTAGTGTTCGGTTCCAGGTCGTGCCAGTCACAATGCTATGCAGGCCGGTTAAAATAAAGTTTTTCAAATGTTGAGGTTTTGAATTAGATTAAGTTGCCTCAAGTAACTAGTCTACTTCTGTAGTCATCCGCTGCTTCTTCACTTAACTGGCATTGCTTCGAAGATCAAGTCATTCATTGGCCAGTCGTTGAGAGCAGGTTTGTTCAGGTCTGCAAATTCACAGAAAAAGTTTTGCGACATTACGGAAGGCTTCGATGCATATAGCTCTTAATAGACCTGCGTTATAACATTATAACTGTTGGTCGGTGAGTGAGCGCAAAATGAGCAATTAGCGGAAACGATGAGCGCATGTAAATATAAGACAGGTGGTTTCCCTCAAGAGACAGAATTATTTAATCTGACTTTTTGGTCAGTTTGGACCATCGTATATGTAAGGCGTTAACAATAATCGATACGACGAAGTGTTCACACGCTAAAAACTACATACTTTTCCTTGCCTTTTTGTGAAGGAGCGTTTTATGTCCTGATGCAGTTTTTTTAGTTTCCTGACTGCATCATTGCCTAGTTTATTTGTTCGGGAGCTGGGAAATTAGGGCTATTGGCTGATCTTCTTCAGGCCGCCGTGTGCACATTTTTGCATGCCTAGGCAGTAAGTCGAAAGAAAGACCACTGATAAACTAGTGATATACAAAATTTTTCTCAATCTGGAACATTTCCCTTTGGAGCTGGTCTACACGATTTATTAATACCTGTAAGATGTAACATAAAACTAATTGGGACGAAGAAAACTGGAAGTTTCCTATCGGCGTGACTATATTGTGATTTAATAAGTTGAGTTCTTTCAATACTTCTTCTAAAACGTGTGACGTCAGGCATATTATCCATGCAGTTGGATAGCTACTCTTCAAGTATGCTAGATATTATATTCTTGATACACTAAAATATGACGTTCCTGTAGAGAGTCCTCACATGGTGTCGATACTCTGTAGACTTAACAAAAGTCACTAAAGAATTGAAAACTCTTGATATAATGAGAAACTGTTCGCTTTTCTTCATTCAGATGATATGTTTTCAAACGAAAAATTTCATTGGCAGAATTAAATAATAGTAATAATAATTTTATTTCTGCCTCAGAAAATAAAGACAGAGTGAGCTGCAGAAAAAGCTGTCGTAAACAGCTTGACTCGGCCGCAGCCCCGAAATACAAAGCAGCAGCGACAGGCAATCGCATCGCAGACATGATGGCTTCGTGATAAAAAAAACATACCAAGACTAAACAAAATCTTATCTGCACTTACATGTGCAGAAACCAAGTTGCTTCGTCACAAGCAGGATTACACTTAACATAATCGTCAAATAACATTAATCAAATAACAGCACAAATGACAAAGAATAATGGACAAAATAAATATAGAACAAAGAAAACATCCTATATTAAGCATCAACTATACCTAACGATTATTCAGTGGCACATTCCTTTGCATATCAATTGCATATGGCGCGTATATCTCGTTGGGTACAGGTAAAGAAGTTGATATTAGCAGATTCGTACGCGCCGAGTAGGGAAGGAAGTGTGTGTTGAAGGCGCTCTTTCCCGGTATTGATGCGTGCTGTTGGCACCAACCAGTTTTCGGGATGTCTGAAGGGGTAACTCTATTTATTTTCTGGTAAGTTGGCTAGGTGCCGAATGTTCCTTATATTATTTCTTGTTTCTATTTTAAAACGAACGCCGAGCCGATACTGATACAAATTAAAAATTTCGATAATACCAGTTTCAAGAACAAAGTGTTTGGTGGTTGTTCCGTAATTTACCTTAAAGACATTGCGAAGAAATATTTTTTGCAAAATATAAATTTTCTGTAGGTAGGACGGTGTTGCAGTGCCCCATACCAGCTCGCAATAGTTAATGTGAGAATAAAATAATGAGTTGTAGAGAAGCAGTTTAATTGGTTTAGGAAGAATGTATCTAATGCAGCCAATTGCGCCAGTTATTCTAGCTAATTGCTTGACAACTTGGTCCACATATGCTGTCCATGACATAGTTGAAGAAACTACTACACCAAGACATTTAAAATGGTCAACTATTTCTATTTGTTTGGAGTTAAATAGGATACTTTTGTGAGGAGGAACCAGTTTAGTTTTCGTCCTGAAGATTACCGGCTTTTGTCTTGCCCTCATTAACACGCATATGATTAGATTGGGACCATTTTTCCAGCGAGATCATCGTCGTGTTGCACGATTGTATCAGTTCGTGAATGTCATTTCCGGAGAAAAAATGCTTGTATCATCAGCATATATTATGAATCTGGCATTTGGGCTGATGTTTACAATGTCATTAAGGTAAATATTGAAAAGTAGTGGTCCTAATATACTGCCTTGTGGGACACCAGAATAAGCAGCTTTTACTTCTGAATATGCATTACGTATGTTAACCGTTTGTTGCCTTTTAGATAAGTAAGATTTTATTAGTTTTTATTAGTTTCTCTAGAAGTAATTCATGGTTCACAAGATCAAACGCTTTTGAGAAGTCGACGAACATTCCAATCACAAAAGATGTTTTCAAATTGTGACAGAATATACTCTTTTTGTTCTAAGAGCGCCTGTTCAGTAGATTTGTTTTTTCGGAATCCGAATTGACATGGTGTTAGCAATTTGTATTTATCTATAAATTTAGTAAATCTAGAGTGCAAAATTTTCTCTAGTGCTTTGGAGAAGACAGGTAGTACGGACACAGGTCTATAATTGCCGAAATCATTTCTATCTCCCTTTTTAAATAAAACAGTTACTTTTGTAATCTGCATTTGTTCTGGAAATATCGATGTAGTTAAACAAAGGTTAAAAATATGTGTGATGGTTGGCGCTATGATATCTGCAACATATTTTACAGGCTTTATCTGAATGTCGTCAATATCTCGGCATCTACTATTTTTTAGGCTGAGTATAACAGTTAGTGTTTCATCCGTTGTCCCAGGATCTAAAAATATTGTATGCATTATCATTATGAAGTTTATGTACTCATATGTTTCCGACAACGACCCATTAGTTTTTCTATTTGTAAAAGAATCATTGAAGGCGTTTGCGAGTTCAGTTCCCGTTAGCTCTTTACCACCAATATTTAAATTGTGCACATGGTTTTGTGACTGATTACGATGTAGCAGTGAGTTTAGACGGGTCCAAATCACATCATGGCGGCCCTAATTCACGTCTAGATATGTGGAGTAATATTCCGTTCGAGCTGATCGCAGTGTCATTGTTAACCTATTTCGAAACTGTTTAAATAAATGCAGGTCTTCTGCCGCAAGTATCATTATAAACCTTCTGTATAGCTTATTTTTATACTTAATTTCATTCCGCAACTCGGGGTGATCCACGGTTTGCGATTTTTTCGAGATTGTTTACATGTTTTAGAGGGAAAGTAGGAGTGGCATAGCTGTTTAAAGAGATCAGTAAACTTATCATAGGCTTCATTTGCATTACTAAGGCAAGCAATATGCGTAAAATCAACTTACTTAACAGCATCCCGAAAATTATCAAGAGTTACATTGGTTATACGTTGGTATGTAATACCTTGAAATTTCGTGAAGCCTGAAATAGCTTCACGAAACAATAGAAACAAATTACCTTCCAAGGGGTTTGGTATGTGTGAACGCTGGGGGGCCAGATGGCATCAGAGGATTAGATATAGGTTGTTGTAGCAGCAGCAGCAAGCAGCCACATCAAGGCTATCTTGATATCCATCATGTACATGTCCTAGGTTCCTCCTGTTAGTTGTGAGACTTCCTTCAACTTGCTGCGGCGACTTTACCACACAACTCTAGCCAAAGAGAAGGTTCAAGTGCCGAATGGAGTTTGCGCACTTAATGGAGAGTATCTTATGATACTGAGAACACGAAAATTTCATAAGCAGCCATTTCAACTCGGACCATATGTATATGCTATGACATTTACGTACTATACATGGCGTATAAACACAAGAACATGGAGGTGACCTTTGTTCTTTCTCCTTTCCCTACCACGTTCATATTCGTCCTAGTACTCTCAGAACGTATTAAAATAACTTGAAGCTAAGATGATGTTAACCACATGACATTAAGAATCCCATTACTCTTGAATTTTCATGCAGCAGCTCCAGATATTGCTTCTTTTTTATTTAGTATAACCTTCTTGAGGTCATGCTGGAGAGGCAACACAAAGCGCGACACAACAATAAGCAACAATATTGAAAATAGTTTTACTCATAGGCAAGTCGAAATGAGAAATTGCTAGAAAAATCCAGCAAACAATGCAATAAGCAAGAAAAAGCAACACGTCATTGAAACTATATTGATGTGGAAGTACAATGCACCGTACGCAATAACATATTAAACAATATCACATACAAGAAAAATAAGTTAGACAATGCTGCGCAAATAAAAACACACACACACACAAACGGGGCAGAAAATAATTGAAGCAGCAGCATTCGAGTGCCAAATGAACATTTGTTGGTAAGGCGACAGAATATTTCAGTCACCAGTTATTCGCAGTAAGAATAAAAAAATTATGGCAGAATGCATCTTAAGATGAATTGGGACTGTAGTGTGACTTGCAATCAAGCACAGTAGAGGCACACCGTGTCTGTAAAGTAACGTTTATTATATTACAGTGGTCATTCTCACATTTCAGTTGCTCCGGTTATATCCTACGTACTCCTACGCTATTTGTCCCACGTACGCGCACCACGCTGATCGATGATGATACCTCTTCTGTAATACGATGCGTCGGCGTAAAGCTGAAAGGGCAGCTTGATGTCAGGGTGCATCAATACAGGATCTGATGAAGTGATGCGGACACGATCGGTGTACGTATCGTCACAATGTTGTACCTGAGCAAATAGTACACCCTTGCAATTAATGCGGCGAGCTTAGACATTTCCTTTTTATGAATTAGCCTCGTCACTGCACAGAAATAGCCAGTCCATCCCAAAACATTTACACGAAATGAGTATCTTACGGCTTCACCAGTTTCTTGATGGGCTGATTATGCTCTGGCTTGCTGTCTATCGTTTTATTGTGAAATTGTCTTGCTATAAAAAGCACCCTATCGAAAAAAGTACTCGCTTTGTTAATGTTAATGTTAATTCTTGCTATGTATAGTGCCTGGAGTAGCCTACACAAACTCTTATAGTTGTCGCTTGTCCTGGAGTAGAAATGACATCGTCTCATAGAAATTGTTATATTTGGGAACAATTTGCGGGTGCTTTGTTTAACATTTCTTCAAACCATGACTCTGAATTGTTTCAGCAAAATATAAACCGATTACACTCGTAAATACTGAATTCTATGAAGAATAACATGCATTTATTGTTTCTTATTTCAGTGTCATTTCCCAGTACCCCTCGAGCCATTGAATGTTTGCTTGCTTATACGGGAGTAAGAGCCATTGCTGAATATGATAGATGCTTGTCCAGAGCTTGTTTTTCATTGAAACATACGCTTTTCTATACGTTGGACGCATGATTCCAATTAATATATGCACTGTCCACTTAGTTTGCTGAGTGCTTCTAGCGGCTGCATTACGATGAGGATGAGCCACTGCATTTTTGCTTGCTTAGGAGTGTACGAGCCATTGCTGATGATGTTAATTTCTGTTCACGGACGGATACTAAAATGACGACAGGCTAAAACTTTGCTATAAAGGATCTGTCCATTTGTTGTTCTTTCTGTATTCTGTTCACAGTGGGAATGATCCGATCCATCTTTTTTCCGCACATTAGTAATTAACGGTTTTCACGGGCTTGTGGGGGCGCCGCAGTGTCGCACAGATCGCGGCTATATATAGGACTCCGTGCATGCTCAGCACAGACACTGTCGCATTTTTTCTCGATTGTGATAACAAATCGCAGCATTTCGGTGAACGAAAACGTGTAGTGTTGGCCCAGCAATTTGTTGCATCCAACGCCAAAGGAAGAAAAGACGCAAGACAGGCTGTCGGTCTAGGCTCGGATACGTCAGCCGTTAAAGCGAGGCGAATGTAGGTTTCCGTGATGTGTTTACTGAAGTCGGCGGCAGCGACGAAAAATGTCGCTCTGCAGCTTGAGGATATGTCAAGTGCAAGCACGTCTCTGGTATGCTGACGCATGGATATATGCAGCAGTGACTCACTTGTTGTTCTCGGCAGAAATGTCAACGCACTGAAGCGTATTGTAAGGAAGTGCAGGTGTTTAGGTGCTGCGTTGGAGAAAACGCAAAGCTGTAGTCTGGTAGCACGTGGGCACTTTTTATAGCCAGTCTCCTCTTCGTGCTGCCGGTGATTATTTGCTGGCACCAAACAAATAATTATACGTATAGGGTTTGGAAGTGTGACATTTTGTGTAATTAAGGCATGAATCTTATGAAGCTTCACCAGGAGCGCATTTTGGATATAATCTAATGTGTATTAGCTTATATATTAGCTTCGCTCCCCTGCCCGCGATACCATTAGCCTACCTGAAGTGTAACCTTCGCCGCGTGCTGCTTATCTACAGTACCTGATCTCACCGCTACTTCACAATAAACTACACAATATGATGTAACCATACCTTACACTATCTTTACTATAACGGCTAACCGGAATCACAACGCTATTGATAATGTTGGTTATACCGGACTCATTTTTCCGCACGACTTGATCCTTTAGGCGACCATCACGTGAGGACTTTTTAAACCGACGCTTGGTCCGAGCCTACTAGGCCTCCGCAGGTTCTCTGGTGCCGATATCGACAAACAGAAAATGTTCGCTGTCGGCTCTTCACCTGTGAAAGCTCGATACCTTTACTTTCTTTTGTGTTCCTACCACGATAGTTTCGACTTGAACGATCGCCTCCTTAAGCCGGATGCTCACTGTCAGTCCTCGGAGGCTACTGACTGTGTTGATTAAAGAAATAGATGGAACATTGCGTATCTGTGTGTATCAGCGCTATCTCAACAACGGCACTAAAAAGGCGTGTAATGCTGCCCCGTATCGACGACGCCCTCGACTGTTTTATGAAGTCAGCTAATTTCCCTTTATTTGTTTTCGCTCTGGATACTGGCTGATTGCTATAGACGCTATTGGCATCAAAAAGACTGTTCATAACACCCGATAACTTTTGCCAATTTAGAGCGACGCACTTTCAATATGCACCACTCCGGCTACTTTGGAAGGTGTGATGAGCTATTGGCCTACTTAAAGAAATTAGGCAGAACCATTCTAACGAGTGTTCTCGACTAAAGTGCGATAAGCATTGAAGCAATGCCTCGACACACCAAATCGCAAACGTCAAATCGGGTCATTTACGAGCTGTGTATGCCGCTTGGCTACGTTCTGGCGCTTTCCAATGGATGCCTCCGTGGGGCCAACTGGCGCCACCGCTGCGAACTCTCCGCGTGGAGCGTATGTGAATGCGTATTTAAACAAGATTGTCTCAATATGTTAGGCTGCGTGCTTCACTCCGCCCAGTGATGGATAACTTAGCATGATTTGGTTGTCATTGAAGAGAGGCGCATACTCAGTGGCTCACACCCAGTGACCCAAGTTCTGGTCAAAGAGGTTCGTTGAAAAACCGCATAGGTCCAGTCACCCTTAGCTAGGAATGTGGGCCAGTATTCACAAAACCTTCTTACGCTAAAAGCTTTCGTGCCAGCCAATAGTGTTGTAGGACATACTGTTAGCGAATGCGATCAGGCAATGGAAAACACTTACAAACAAAAAGCTTTGTGAATTCGCCCCCTGATTCAGCGTAAAAGAAGTTGATTCAAGAGGGGCAAGTACCTTGTGGCACATACCGGAATACATGCCCAGTGACTTCACTTGCGCTGTAAACTGGTTCATTGAAGAATGGCACATACAAAATTTGGCATAGTCAATACCCCGAATTGACATCAAAGAGATTATTTAAAGTGGGGCACATATAAGGTTTCACGTGCCCAGTGACCGCGCTCAAGTGTAAATCGTTCAAAGAACGCCACAGCGAGATATTTTATATGGACATGTACAGGGATATCATAATCTGATCTCGAAGGCCATGCCTTTGCTGGCTGCAGACAGCAGAAACAGTTCAAATGAGAAAATGCGTCATAGAATTTCTTTCTATGCTAAACTATAGCGTACTATATAGACTTATCTGTGGTTATTTTCGTCCCGCAACATCTCTACGTTGTTGGGCGCAATACGGCACAAAAATGAGTGTACCAGTTAATATTTTAAGCATCACGGAGGCCAAAGCTGCCATAAAAGTCCACAGATGGCGCTGGCCCCATGCGACCTGTTGATGGCGGCACCCACCACCCTGTTTCTAGGGGGACGCTCACAGCATCCGTCCATTCATCCTGTTCTTTCTCTGTTTACAACGAGTCGGTCGGGTGTGCGGGCAGCAGCGATGTGCTTGTTTGATCGTGTGTTTTTGTGTTTGCTGCAATGAAATGTGACGTAGTTCGCGTGCGCACAAGTGTTAGAAGATAGCTTGTGCCTTGCTGAAAACTGTGTGTGTAGCGCTCCAGCCAAATGTGGACCAACGGTGTTCATGCCATGGAGTGCATTCACTTTGTATCTGGTAGTCGTGGAAAGTTGGGTGGACGTCGCAAGGAAATAATGTGTATTATTAGCGTGCCACAGCTCGTCCGCTAGGCAACGGCATGTATGCTGGGGGTAACATCACAGCACCGGCAACTTGGAAGGCGCTTTTCAATCGCGTCGTACCATTCTAAAGGCGAGTAAGCGTGTTTGTTAACTACACACGTGTTGCGCGTGCTTTTCGTGTGGGAATAGAGTGCCTTGCAAACGGCGGAAAGAGAAATCCAACAACAACAGTGAAACCTATGCTGATGCTTGCTGAACGGTTGGTGTCAGAATTTATTTACACAAATCTATTGCTTTAATGCAAAATTGAAAATCTTGATAAGCGTTTGCTTCCGATGAGAAATATTACGTTCGGAAATAATCGTGTTTGTCATGCGCGCCTTTGCGTGAGATCTCGCTTTTCTGCTGCAGTTGCATGATAACGACGTATCTGCCTCTTGACCAATTCTTACTTCAATGACGTTTCCTCGCTTATAAATGATTCGTCGTTGTAAATAATCTCTCCTTACAAAGTTTCCAGTTTACGAGCCGTATTACGGAAAAAAATGTAAGCAATCACAGCTTGCTACTGGTACAGGTTTTTTTTTCATGACAATAGGGTTTGCCATAGCTTTCACCTAACTAAACATGCCAGGGGAAAGTCGCTGAAACGAAGTCATGAAAGATACTCTAGAATTGTTATGTAAACAAACATTTCTTGTAACGTCATGCTGCTGCTGCTGCGTGCGTGTTGAAAATTTTGCTTTGTTGAAGGGGTCAGTGTTATTATGACATTCATCAATGACTTTGAGTTTGTGCGCTGTTGCCACCCTGCGCTAGGGCAGGCATTGTTTTCGTGACTGTTTTTACATTCTCCTTGCATGCTCCTCGCACAGCTATAAGTTAACACAGAATTCGTTTTATAGCGGTGAAGCAGTGACCAACAACGGTGTCCACATACCCATGGCCATGATTGCAGCAGCGCGGCGTGTAATCTGGATGGTCACGGGAGGCATGTATTAAGTGCACGAGCTCTAAAAAGTAGGATCTCGGTATCATTCATGGATAAGTTTATTGGCATCATTATTAACGCAACTTACTAAATTAGCTATATATTTATGCAACTTTATTCCATTTGGCGCCTATTTGTGTTGGTAGACATTATGCCCACATTATCCTCTTCTATATAAAACTAGACCTAACATGTCCTGACGTTTAGTATATTTTGTCGCATCAATTGTTTGCTGCAAGTTAAATTTTAATTTTGCTCAGTACGCGGTATATTTCTCTTTTTATACTGGTTTTACTTGTTTTAAACTGTTTCGTATGCTGTAGTATTTATTTACATATTTTTTCTGCTTATGCTGCACGCATGTGCAGTTTTTGACAATATGATAATTCGAAGTTTCGTGTGCCGAATATGTCACAGGTCTAAGGATGCAGTGTGCATACAATTGTTTAACATTGATATTTACAATTATTTTTCTCTTTTGCTCCGAATAACTGTCACCGACAAATACACATTTGCTGAGCTCGAATTTCTTGAAATGAAATAGGAAGGCCAGTATTAATTGGCCTGCACTTACTTCAATAGTGATGTATTTTCTAGTAAGCTTGCTGTGTTTTCTCTGCCTTCCTTTGTATTCTTTGCAAGTTACCCCAATTCATTCAGGTTGGCATTGTAGTAGTTGTGAGTCTGTCTCTACTGCAGCAAGGATGCCAACAGATACCCAATGTTTTTGTGCCTGTCTGAGAACCAGCTGTGTCCACCAGGTGAAACTTGTAGTGTCCGTGTAGTTTGCCGGTCAGTTCATGTAACTTTTCCGGACAAAATTTACACAGGGAGGGAAGGGAGACCATACAACATGACCTCGGCTAACAACTGATTAAGTTGATTGAAGGATTAAAAGAACAGCACTGGATGTGCGCTTGTATGGCACACAAGGTAATTTGATAGGGATGGCAGAAGTTGTAATACAAAGGCATAAAATTACGATAAACTGTTTGCATAAAAATGCAATCGGCACAGACTAATTCTATCCCTTGTAATTTTTACAGGATGCCTTTCTTCATGCATTGATAATGGGGGCTGGCTCACGCGTCTTGTTATTCATGTGGCATACCTGACCATTTCTCTTGCGAATTTTCACCCATGGGTGAAAACAATGGAGGATCTTAATATGCCCTGAAGACCAATTTCGGCAATGCATGGCCAAGTCGGACGAGCGTACTGGTCCTTTGAGCGAAATATGGTGATCTCATAGGTACATAATTAGGCACCGGCAAGTCTGCCCTATGTACATTTGACCACATGTGAAAGCGATACAATACACTGCCTCTGACACACACTGGAAAAAATTTGGCGGTATCTTTAACCAAGCAAGCCTCTCTTGCCTCCTTCCATTTCTCAATTCAGTTGCGAACGTTCGTGCATGTCCTGCACACTTTATTGTTTGCTGGAAATATATGCGGATAGCTGTCCACAAGTGAACTGAGAAAGGCACCCAGGCAGTGGAGGCTTGCTTAGTTAAAGATACCCCCAAATTTGTACCTTGTCTGTCAGAGGTAGTGCAGTCTATTTTTTATCATGTGTTTATGTGGTTGAATATACATGGGGAAGGCAGACAGGCCGGTGCCTCAGCACGCCTAGGAAAGCACCATACTTTAATCAAGGGACCAGTGTGCTCGTCCCTCTTAACCATGCATTGACAGACACGAGGAGCTGTGCGCCGGATTTAGATTGTTCATCAGTTTTGTTTACCTATGGCGACCGAATGATGCAAGAAAATCAGTGAGGAATACCACATCTAAAAATGGGATGTGTGTCAGCCAACGCTCATTATGATTGCATGACGAAGAGGAACACTCTCTGATGACCTAGAATAGCACTCGCCTGGCTTATTTATTCAATTTTTATGCAAGTATTCTTAATCATGTTTTTATACATTTGCCTTTCAACTTGTACCCTCCTTCTGAAAGAAGCGCTTTGGTGTAAACGATAAAAACACCAAACCTGGTGTGGTGCATTTCTCCAAGGCCAGGACAGGCATGAAATAGTAGACTTGGAATGCACGAGAATTATATCGGTAGCTGATGCAAATATTCTATAACGACTGGCACTTGGATGCCTTAGGGATGCATTGTGTTGCCTGTACATGAGCATTCCCATGTTCATATTCATGCCAAGTAATATGAGAGTGAGATTGGATTGTATTGGAGCCAATTTTATTTGTGCCTGCAGTTGGGCACTCGCGCCCACCGACGAGGGCCTTCGTCATCTACGAAGTCGCCGTTACTCGGCGCGGGTCTTCGCTCGCCATTGTCGGCTCGCTGTGTCCCTGCCTTTCGAGCGCCCCGAGGACTTGCTGGACGGCCCAGAGCTGTTCATCTCGGTCGTAGCTCTTCGCGGCTGCCTCGAGCTGCGGTGGGATTGTTCTTGATTTTGCTTCTTCCGGATTTTTAACGCAGTCCCACAAGATGTGCCTGTAATCTGTCGTCTCCCTCCGAAAGACTCTGCACTTATCGGTCGGATATGTCTCGGGGTACATGCGATGCATCAGTCCCGGGATCGGTAGTGATTCGGTCTGGAGTTGTATCAGCAGTACCGCCTCCGCTCCCCTCAGGCTCAGGTGCGGGGGTGGGAGAGTCCTGCGAGCCAGGCGGTAAGCCTTCGGGATTTGGTTGTAGTCCGTCATGCGGTCCTTCGTTCCGAACCATGGCGGACGGTCCGTCGCCGGGGCCCGGTTGGTTTGCGCTCGTGCCGCTGCGTGTGCCGTCCCATTGTGGTTGTCATTGCGTTCCGACGCGTGGCCCACATGCGCCGGGAACCAATTAAGCCTTATTTTTCTATCTTGTAGCTTGGCCGCTCGCAGTACGCGCTCGGCCTCCCTGGAGATTTGGCCTTTGGCGGAGTTTCGCACCACCTGCCTCGAGTCACTCAGCACCGTGTGGCAGTCTGCGTCGGCGATGGCCAGGGCGATGGTTACCTTCTCCGCTTCTGCCGCTCCGGCGCTTGTCACGCTCGCTGCCGTCCTCGTGGCGCCGCTTGACGCCTCTATAACGACGGCTGCGAAGTCGTTCCGTTGGTATTCGGCTGCGTCCACGTAATGCGCGTGCTCGTCGTTGGCGTGCTGGTCGATGAGAGCTTTGGCCCTCGCCGTTCTTCTTCTCTTGTTGAACTAGGGATTCCTATTTTTCGGTATGGGGTCGATTCTGGCCTGGTGTCGGACCTCTTCGGGGGCGGGGAGCTTCATTTCCAACTCGTTCGAGCGTCCTATTCCCAGTTCGTCCAGCATCTTCCTCCCGGCTTTGGTCGTGGACAGCCGCTCCAGTTGAGCGGTCCGTTGCGCTTCTGGCTATTTCTTCGAGCGCATTGTGTATGCCGAGTTGTAAAAAGCGGGTCTTGCTCGTGGACTCGAACAGGCCCAAAGCCGTCTTGTACGCTCTTCTGATGATCGCGTTGATTTTGTTACGTTCGTGTTGCAGCCATCTGTAATAGGCTGCAACGTACGTGACGTGGCTGATGATGAAGAATTGCACGAACCTAATTAGGCTCTCCTCTCTCACGCCAGCCTTCCGGGAGGGGACTCGTTTGAGGAGTCGAATCGCGTTGGCTGTTTTTGCCGTGAGACTGCTGATGGTCTCGCCGTTTCTTCTGTGCTTTTCACTTATCATGCCTAGGATACTAATTTTGCCGACCTCGGGGATCACGTTGCCGGATTTGGTTACGATTCTGATTTTTTCGTATTCGTGTTGTCTGGTATTGCCTCTGATGTTTTTGGTAGTTGTGAGTATGAGAAGCTCCGATTTTCTCGGCGAACATCTCAGTCCGGTGCGTTCCAGCTGGTCCTCTATTGCGTCGACGGCGGCTTGCAGCGCGCCCTCGATGTGGGCGTCACTGCCCCCGGTCACCCACAGCATGATATCGTCCGCGTAGATGGTGTGCCTGACGTCTTCGATGTCTGCGAGATTTTCGGCCACTCCGATCATTACCAGGTTAAACAGCATCGGTGAAATGACTGATCCCTGCGGTGTGCCGGTGCTCCCGAACATCTCTCTTGCGTCTGTAGGCCGCCCGTTCGTAGCTAGGCGATCCTGTCCGTGAGAAAGTCCTTGATGTAGTCGTAGAATCTTTCGTCCATGTTGAGCTTGCAGACTTGGGACAGAATCGCCGAGTGTTTCACTTTATCGAAGGCGCTCTGCTGGTCTAGCCCTAGCATTGCTTTGTTGTCGCGGGCGCTGCTGCCACCGTCGTTGATTCGGTATTTGATCTGCAGTATCGCGTCCTGCGTGCTTAAGTGCTGTCTGAAGCCGATCACCGTGGCCGGGTACAGCCCTTCTCGTTCCAGGTAGTCTTGCCACCTGTATAGTAGGACGTGCTCCAGCACCTTGCTCACACAAGACGTGAGTGACATGGGCCGGAGGTTATCCGTGTCCGGCGACTTCCCTGGCTTGGGGATCAGGATGGCCTTGGCTGTTTTCCACAGCTTTGGCAGCGCGCCCGCTGTCCAGCACTTGTTGAAGTATTTTGTGAGGTTCTCAATCGAGCCGTCGTCGAGGTTCTTGAGCGCCTTGTTCGTGACGAGGTCCGGGCCGGCTGCCGACGAGCTGTTGAGGTCGTGCAGGGCCACGCGTACCTCCTCGACGTCGATGTGACGATTGAACTTCGCCTTGGGTAGGCCGCCGTATGGCGCGTGTTGTTCGGTGGGTGTAGTCGGCAGGTATTTGTCGTTAATGCGCCTGGTGACTTCGTCGGCGCCGTGTAACGGGACCGCCCAATGTATGAGCCTGGCGAGTCTGTCGCTTCGGTGCGACTTGGTCTTGGTTTCGTCGAGCGGGTGCCGCAGCAGTTTCCACGTCTTCCCGCTGTGCATGTGCCCGTCTGCCGCGTTGCAGATCTCGTTCCATTGTTGCGTGCAGAGTGCGGGGCAGTGATCCTCGATCGCTCCGTTCAGCTCCGCCAACTTCTTTCTGAGTCTGCGGTTAAGCCGTTGTTTCTTCCAGTGATTGAGTATCCACTGTTTGGCTTCAATGAGATGCGCAAGCCTGCTGTCCGCATTGTCGATCTTCGCGCTCATTTCAATTTCTTCGGTCGCGTCGCATACGCTCTTGGTGATTTCGGCTGTTCACGAGTAGATCTCTGCAATCTCGTCGTCACCGTCTCTCTTCTTGATTCTGGCGTCTCGAAAGGCATCCAAGTCTATTCACCTGTGTGCTTTGATGCTGGTGTCATTGTGTTCCGGTATGCCAATTTCCACGACGGTGTGGTCGCTGCCGAGGTTGGTCCCCGTGTTTCTCCAGGTGATCGCGCCCCGGATGTTGTTCTTGACGAACGTGAGGTCCGGAGTGGTGTCCCGGGACACGGAGTTACCAATTCTCCGTCGGATGTGTCGGGTCCGAGATGATGGTGAGGTCGAGTTCCATGGTGTCTTGGTACGGGTCGCGTCCCTTTGCTGTGCACTTGTGCCCCAGGCAGGGTTCATCGAGTTGAAGTCTCTGCACGCGATCAAGGAGTTGCGGCCGCTGCGGTGCTGACTCTGGGCAGTAATGTCTTGAATCTCTGTTTCCTCTGCGATGAGTTGCTGTAGACGTTGAGAAGAAATATGCTTCCTTTTCTCTTCTTGCCCGGGATGATTTCGGTGAGTGTATGAACGGGATTGGTCACTGCAGTTGCTGCTGTTGTGGGAGCTCCTGACGCTGAGCAAACGGCAGGAGAGACAACTGACGGGCCACCTCCTCCTGCACAAATTCTTTCATTTGTGCGATAAAGTATGACTGGTCAGGCATGATGTCCAATGCAGCGAGCGGTTCATTGTACGTCTGAGATGAACGTCGGGTGAGAGCCCGCTGCCTTCTCAACTCGTCATAGCTGTGGTACAGAGTTACAACTTCAGACATAGTGCCAGGAGACTTCGCAAGAACCATCTGAAAGACATCGTCGTCGACACCCTTCATAATATGCTGTATTTTGGCACTTTCGCTCATTGAGGCATCGGCGCGCCTGCAGAGATCGATTACGTCCTCAATATAGGCGGTAAAAGTTTCATTCTGTTCCTGTGCCCATGTGCGCAGCCGTTGCTCGGCGCGTAACTTCCGCACGGCAGGTCGACCGAAAGCGGCAGATATTGCCTCCTTGAAAGCAGACCAGTTCTCAAATTTCGATTCGTGGTTCGTATACCACAGCTTCGCCACCCCAGCCAAGTAAAAGTTCGCGGTACTCAACTTAGCAGCGTCATCCCACTTGTTGGGTCCACTAACGTTTTCGTAGGACGACAGCCAGTCCTCGATGTCCTGGTCTTCCATACCCGAAAACACCGGGGGGTCTCGCTGGCGAACCGGGTCGGGAAAAACGGCGGCCGGGAGAGGTGGCGGCTGTTGGGCTGCGTCAGCTTGCATGGTCGAGTGCAACGTGCGGGATCGGAGTTCCAGGGTACCGGCGATGTGCGTACCCAGCACCTCCACCAAATGTAAGGAATTTTATTGGGCGAGTCCAACAAACGGGCGGTAGGTCCGAACAGTGAGCAGGGAGAACAAGATGGTGGTGTTCGAGCGCCGGTCTCGTGCCCTCCGCTCTTGATGATGATCGGTATTTCATTCTCTTCATTTCTTCATTACAATACACACACACACACACACATATATATATATATATGTATGTATGTATGTATGTATGTATGTATGTATGTATGTACGTATGTATGTATGTATGTATGTATGTATGTACACACACACATACATACATACGTACATACATACATACATACATACATACATACATACATACATAGACACAGGCTGCATATATCAAGCGCCAAACACGGTCGGCAAAGGTAACATCTTTAAATAAAGTCCGAGTGCCGTCGGGATACATCAGAAAATGTTACCACACGTGGTATGGTATGAATAACTTTATTTAGGTCCTGAGGGATCAGTCTGGGACTGATGCGGGCCGCTCCCACGTCGGTACAGATAGGCCGAGCCCCTCTGCCGTCACAGGGGCCCTCTGGACAGGCCTGAGTTGGTCCCCCATCCCTTCACTGTGCAGCATGCGCTGCCACCACTGTTCACCTCGACAACCATCACCGGCCAGCGCCAAGCAGCGCCAAAGCATGTGTTCTAAATCGAGCAAACCCCCACACTTGGCTAATTTTGTGATAGGAATGCTATGAGCGCCAGCAATCTAATGCACGAGCTCATTAGAGGTTCATTGGGAAGACATGAGACAGTCACAAACTGACCAGGAGCGCACATTAGGAAGACATTTCATGTTCCAAAGAAAAACGCTCATCAAGTACTCATCAGAAAAATAGCGCCCCGTATGTTTTAGAATGACATTGAGAATACGTGAGAAAATTCGAAACACATGAGAAAGTCACAACGGCTGTGATGTCAAAACTCATGAGACTTTCTTGTGAAACTCATCTCATATTTTCTTAAAGGGACACTAAAGGCTACTATAAAGTCAAGTTAAACTGATAAAGCAAAGCTTTAGAACGTCTAAGGCGACAATATAATCGCGAACAGAGCTTTAGTAACCAAGAAATTGAGGCAAATGCATCGCACGATTTGCGACCCCCCAGCAACATTCCGGTGCTAGCCCGATGAAGAAGGCACTCCTCATCATAATTTGTAACTAGTACTTGACTACTCTTATTAAAAAGATCACTCGATTAGGTTATAACATGTAATAAAATGCTACTTGACTACTTCTATTCGATTCTGAGAAAAAATAACAATTTGACGTTACCCTTGCTTAAGTAGCATGGGTGGTCTAAAGGTGTCGTTTTCGGTCGACTCTGCGCGCTCGACTCTGCGCCGCGCGCGCTTTGGAGTTTCAGTTGTTTCGTTATCGCGTCGTGCTGTGCTGGTTCTGCTGGCTCGTAAACCTGCATTTGGAACAAGCAGCGAGAAAGCCACGTCGTTGTGATGTCATGGGATGCGCGAACGGTCCGCGGAACTTGGCCAAATGCCGTCGCAGCGGCGAATCCAACGTCACTTATCACTGTGTGCCAACGAGTCAACCACTCCGTTTCAAGTGGTTAAGTGCCGTACCTCTGCCACAGTGCGGTGGCAAAGAGCCAAAAAATCACGTAGTGTGCTCGCTGCACTTTCGTCCAGAGGATTACGAGTTCAACGCCGACTTACTGAAGTCGTGTGGAGTGCCTTTCAAGCAATGCTTTCCCGTAGCGCTGTTCCGGCGGTCTTGCCTGCATTTTCCGAAACGCAAGCACAACTGCAGGTCGAAGACGGGGCGGTGACTGCGGCATTTGTTTTCACGAAGCAAAAGCTACAAATGCGCGAATATGTACACCCATGACATACAATTGCCGTCGTCGTAGTACGCAACGACGCCAGCAGCGCGAGTCCTCAGCAGCTGGCTACGTTCATCAGTGCTTAAATCGCTGAAGTCGAGCCCAGCATCGCGAGCCAATGTGTCGTTGTCAGTGTTGTCCATTGCAACTAGCGCCATAGTTGCCGTCATAAAATCAGGAACCAGCTTATCATCGCGCGCTTTCCCTTCTTCTAGCCACCATAGTTCTGCTTTCGCGCTGCTGTCGGCTCTGTCTTGGCTCTGTTTCTGGCCGTGCGTTTGCGTTTTGCGCAGAGAAGCCGTAGCGCCGTCTGCAGGCGCCGTTTTACTCACCGACGGCGCAACGGCCCTATGAGACCATGACGTCACCACTCCTCGATCGGAGAGCGGGCGATTTGAACGGAGCTAGAGGTACGCGGATGCTTCATAACGCATTTTCTCTTAAAGTAAGTCTCGTCTTCACATGAAACAAGCGTTTCGATGTTTGTGGGATGGTATTTCAACAGTCGACGCTGACTTAATATTAACCTTTAGAGCCCCTTTAAGGGACTGTGTGACGAAGCAAAATCTTGCCTCAAAACTGCTTCGCAGGGATCGCAGTTCTCCGCGGATTTCCTCCGGTAGCGCGTTAGCCATCGTCTCCTAGGGCAAGTCCAACATAGGCGGCGCCACCATGAAGGCCGTGCTGAACAGGAGAGTGAAACGGAGGAGGGAGGAAGTTTGTTGGCGCAACCTTTGAGGGGTTTTATGCACGACTGCTTGCGTCACACGTGCGTCTGAGTGCGGGGTGCTGCCGTTCGGGTGGAGAAACGGTGGACGCTCCGTCCCTCTCCTCTATCATCCGTCTGTCAGGTTTCTTCTTTCGTGCCCGTGCCTATGTAGCTCTCTCCATCCGTGATGCGGCTATTTTTGCGCTTGCAAAAAGCAGGTGCGGCGCTCGCTGGGTGAACAGGCGCTGGCCTTGAGGCATCCTACGACAGGTTTGTTCGCCTTTCGCAGCGGTCGTTCCGTTGGGTTGTGTCTCTCGCTACACGTATAAAGCGCTGTATGTTGTCATGTTGGTGTTCTGTGGCACCTTTATTGATGAAATAATTTTGAGCGTGTAAATGGTGTGGTCCGATACTTTAACAAGCCAATAAATTCGGCTTTGATGCTCTGTTGTTCTTGCTATCGCAAACTACTAAAGTGAAGCAGGAGCTGCAAATCCATTCACCAGCTAGGCAATGTGCTCCTTAACGTCTTGAGGATTACCACCGCTGTGTTTGCAGTAAAACACTATGGCATGTAAATAAACTTTCCTAGTATACTTTGTATATCTGGTCATCTTTCTGGACCCCGAGACCATTTTGTGAAATAAAGTACTAAAGGTTAGAGTACTCGATAGCGAAGCGTGCGCCGACAAAGCATCGTAACACTGTCGGTCCGGGCTGGGTAGGGGGGAGGGGGTGAAAATATTTTCTGGGCTTGGGTTGGGGGGCCAGGGTATGGCTTTGAATCATAGGCCGGGCTTGGGCCAGTAAAGATTTACAAGTTCTTGACAGGGATTGATAATCACGGCCCATGCAGCGCTATTTTGTTAGGTATGTTTGTCATACCTTAATTATTTGACACGACATTTTGCTTTGTATACATCAATGCACCTAAAAATGTACTTCAAAACAATTTATTGCTATAGTAACTATCTCTAAATCCTTATTTCGTACTCTTGCTATATAGTTTCAGTTTCTCTACCGAAATGTTTCGATGTTGCAGCTAAGAGCCACAACACGATTCGAATACGCCTCCATGGTATATCGAAGCAATGCTGCAATCGCCACACAGCACTCGTGTGGCTCATCTTAAGAGGAAGCTTTAGCTCGGGCCCAACTCCGGCGCGGCCTATTCAAATACATGTAAAACGCAAAAACGTTTTTCTGAGATAACGCCTGGACCGATTTCAATGAAATTTGTTGCATATGAGAGAGAAAGTTAAATTCTAGCGACTGTTGCAAGCGGAATTTCGATTTAGGTCTTGAATTTTGTTAAAACGACTTTCGAAAATTCGGAAGTTTAAAAGAAATACGAGCACTAAGTTTACAAATTCGTAGCTCTGCATCAAGAGCAGATATCCCGGTTCTGTAAACGGCATCCATTGCATCATTCAAAGGGGAAAAATTCGATCTGTCACTTTACATCTTACGTGAATTTGTTACGTTGGTTACTAGGCTTTTGCAAAAGCTCTATTACCATATTACTGATTTTTTTATATTCATGTATAACATATCAATTTTGTCCGCTTTAGATGTACTATTATATGCAATTCACAGAATTGTATTATCATTTTTCTTTCTTGAGTTACAGAGTTGTAAGCTTGATAGTTTCGTTTCCTCTGAGAGCTTCCTCTGAAAGCCAGTGCCTGTAGCAGCAGCATCGCAGGGAAGTATACCTATTAGTAGCGCACGCCGCGCCACGGCGCTACGAACAGGGACGTGCCACTAGAAATGCCTCCTACTAATCTCTATTACAGACCTGTTTACGGCTCCTTGAAACCCTTGAGCCGTAGCCACAACACTTTTTCTTTACGAGCTAAAGAAAACGCGAATTTCACAAAATTTGCAAAAAAACATTTGTGACTAACAGGGCGCTTTTTTGATCGTTTTCTGAAGGCAATTTTTTTTTCTCGCATAGCTACGATGGTGACACGCGGACTTGCTTATCTTTTTTGGGTGAGCGCTTTTCACCGTGTAGCAAATCTTATCGCTCAGCGCGGGACGCGCCTGTATGTGTCGGAAGTGTTTGGAATGTTATCAATGGTTCTATCCGCTGTCTGCTGTCTCCGAACCCTGCGTAACCTGATTACATGTTTGCGCGACGCGAATGCTGTAGAACGTTCCGGAAGACACGCGGGCACTAGCGATTACTCTGGAAGGTTCGATGGCTCGCGTATCAAAGCCGACGCGCTTGACCGGCACATCAGATTTCCGACGATCGCATACTGTGTTCGCCGTTGTCGCCGTCCTCTGAGTGGAACCTGTTTTGAAGGCACATGTTCGCCCCATAAAACGCTAGTGTGCCTAAATCGACCGCTGGGCAGATGTCTTCACATTCTAATAAAACATGCTCCATCGTATGCCTAGTTTTACCACAGCAAGCACATGCCTCTTCTTCCTTCTTATATCTCGCTTTATAGGAGTGTGTTCTAAGGCATCCTGATCTCGCTTCTAAATGTAATGAGCTTCGTTTCAAGTTCTCACAAACTGTTTCTTTCCTGATTTCGTTTTGGCCGCTTTAGTTCCTCATGGCAGGTTTCGTTTCCATTGCACCCACCCACGAGATTATTTCAGCATCTCAGACTTTCCGCTTGACGTTCTTTGTTGCTGTGTTGCTCACCCTACAGGCGGCAGAATTGCTGGTAAGCTTCCTATTTCTTTCTCTCCACTTTGAATCGACGTTTTTTTCTGTACAAATACCTCAACACTCTACCAGCCCATTTACTTTCTTCCATATTCCTCAGTCATTCTTCATAATGAATTTTACTAGGAGCTTCCTTCACTTCAAAAGTTGTCCATATCACCCTGCACAGCTTCATTTGTAGCCTTCCAGTGTGTGCCCAATGCGAGGTGACCCACTGACCTTTGGTTCCCATCCTGATTATACCTCTGATTTAAAGCAAACAACCCCACTTCCAAAAGTAAGCCCTGGGACCATTACACCTTTCCACATACTCCGGAGCACCTCGTACCTATTGCATCCCCATATCGTTCTCTGCTTCATTATGGCTGCATTTCTCTTCCGCTTTAGTGTTATCATTCTTCCTGTGTTTTCATATGTCTATTGCCCTCGTTTATCAATATACCAAGATATATACAGGCCCTGTATTGCCACTGTCTGTTCACAGTTTTAAGTGAATATCATCACACCTGATTTTCTAACCATGAATTTCAAACCTAAATTCTCGCCACAAATATCAGGCAGGCGTTGCAAATCACTCTGCATGTTAGCTAGCAGCACAATGTCGTCCGCGTAAAATAAACGTGGAAGCTGCTGCTCTGCTACTGTACCCGGCTGTTTGTATGAGAGATTAATGAGGGATAAATAGCGCCGCGCCAAGGATAAATACAGAAAAGGGTGTTTAACTGGGCTAGTTGTTTCATTCTTCGGGGATGTAGGAGCAGAACTTAAGGAACACGGACACAGAAGCAATGACTAGCAGCTGCGTTCTCTTCTGCTCGTTCCATCTGTATCCGTGTTGCTTAAGTTCTGCTGCTACATCCTCGAATAAATGCCCAACTTAGCGAAAAATTGCTTCCTCCGACTTCCGTCGTGAGGCGCCACGCTGATCGTACACTCCACACGACCGTAAACAGGCGCCATCGCTAGCCGACGGGGGGTGAGGGTAAGAACTGAAGAAAAGAGAGGGTGGTGAATGGTTGGATCGGCAGCATCTGGCTGGCATTGAAAAAAATAGGGGAGACGATTCTAAAACATTATAAATACTTCGGCGTATATATAGGTATAAACAGTTCGGCATATGGGTGAACGAAGGAAATGCTCACGCACCCAGCAAGACAATCTCCTAATAAATGAGAAGCGACATGCAGGTATAATGAATAACATAGCACTATGGGCTACAATATATAGCAGGTGGTGCCGGCTATCCGGACAGGGGTAATGACGCTAGTGCTAACGTTCGCAAATGCCATTCTGTGCTTCAAATGGAATATCCTGTCGGGGTTGGAAATTGACCAAAGATCGATAGAATGGTTGGCTTTGGGAGCCCATGGTAAACACACAAATGAGGCAGAGCAGGGTGACATGGGTTGAACTTCTTTTGAAGTCAGAGAAGCGAAGAACAAAATCAGTTTTGAAGAAAGACTCAGGAACGTGGATCAAAATAAATTGGAAGGTAAAATACACAAGTACCTCTGCCTGAAAAGCGTGGACACAGATTGGAAAAAGAGGTCAAGAAAGTTGGCAACGAATTACAGGGTAGTTGAAAGTGTAAACAGACAGTCAGGTGTGAACAAAAAAAAAGTGAGAAATACAAATACCGGGACCAGCACGCCAAAACGGAAACGAAACAAAACAAAAAAGTGCTAATGGAGATTGCCAAGGACGGGAAGAAAGATATTGGAAGGGAAAATGCATACGATAACACAAAGAACAACACCTAGCCATTTGAGGCTCCAGGTGGTTGCCTAACGTCAAAAACATACTGGAGCAGATATTAGTAACAGCATGAAGTATGTGTCTGCTGCAGAACAATTCGAACACTCGGCACCTTTTAATGAAATTTGATGGTATTCGCCCAGTGACACCTGTATGTAACGTACACTTTCCAGAAGTACTTGGGTTTAAAGTGGACGGAAACATGAATCGGTCAGCAGTCGAAATAAGCAAGAGCCGTTTAGAGTATCGATGGGAAAAGAAGCAGGTAAGAAATTATACAACTGTATTCGTTAAAGGCAGAAGTAGCGGTAGAAAGTAGAGAAGTTTTGAGCAAGAGAAATTAGATTGAGGAGATGTATAAAAACTGCTAGATTGGAAACAGTGTATAGTATACTTGATTAACTAAAGCATGCTGACTATTAGTGACAGGTCCGATTCAAAGGGGATGCCAATAAATATTAATAATCATAATCATAAGTGGCACCACCGGGTAATGCGCAGTGTGCCGAAGTTTCCGTGTCCTCTCTCCGGGTCGTCTGCTTCGTGTGTACAGATAAGTTCGGCCTGGCGTGTGCGGTGACCGTTTTAATTTGCCTGAAAAAATTCTGCTTCGCTAACTGAGAGCCTGGGACAACAAAACCTATTGTCTCGTTGTAGTTACGGTGAAGAAAGTAGCAAAACTGGGAATGACGAAACTAGAGTTTTATGGGGCGAACTTGTGCCATACGCTTGTGCCCTCCAAAACAGGCTGCACTCAAAGAACGGCGACAACGACGAACACAGTAAGCTATCGTCGAAAATGTGATCTGGTAGTGAAGCGCGTCGGCTTTAATGCACGAGCCATCAAACGTTACAGAGTAATCGCTAGTGCCCGCGTGTCTTGCAGATAGTTCTACGCCATTCGCTTGGCGCATGCATGCAATCAAGTTACACAAGGTTCGGCGACAGCAGACGGCGGATAGAACCACTGATAACATTCCATACACTTCCGATGCATGCAGGCGCGTCCCGCGCGGAGCGATAACATTTGTTAGACGCTGAAAACATTGACCCAAAAAAGATAAAAAAGTCCACGTGTCACCATCGTACTTTTGCGAAAAACAAATGCTTTCAGAAAACGATTAAAAAAGCGCCCTGTCAGTCTCAAGTGATCTTTTCTTTTGCAAACTGTCAAATTCGCATTTTCTCTAACTCCTATAGAGAACGAGCTGTGGCTACGGCTTTGAAAACATTGCATAAATTATGAAGGAGTTTCCCCGCGATATTATGCAGCAAAAAGGTCGCGAAAACAAAGTGAAAGACAATAATGGCCAAAATTCGTATTATTTTTCTCCGAGAGAAATAATAGTTCCTAAATTTTGCAAGCATATTGACATGAACGTTGCCCAAATGAGACAAACATCTTTGCCCTCGTCAGCACTCAATGTTCCCTAGAAGCGCTAAAATTTGACCGTGTTAATAATCCAGCAGTACCTGAAAAATATTCTTGAGAAAAACCATCTTTTTGTATTTCCCCCTCAGACCATTTGAAAAATAAAGATATGAAATAAAATTGACTATCTTTCGCCTATTATTCTGAGCTGATGCATTCTGGAAAAATATGTTGCATTTTGCGCTAGGGGGAGGGTGAATTACAACACGAGAAATGTGACCAAATCAGTGGTTGCGCCACTGAGACATTGGTGCCGTGCGTGTTTTGTTGCAGGCACAGTGTAAGGATATTATGAGGTGCGCGAACGGCGCCCGTCCCAGCATACCGGTTTTGCGTGCGCTTCAAGTAGTTTCCGTAAGATGGCGCACTCGTGTTGGGACCCATCTATTGTTTTATTAGAATGTGAATGCATCTGCTTAGCGGCCGATTTAGGCCCGTTGGCCTCCTAAGAAGCCTTGGATACAGCGAGGGTAGGGGAAAAGTAAACATGTCCGCAATAGAAATTAGTAAGAAGCGATTGGAATATTGATGGAAGAAAAGTAGGGAAACGAAAAGAACGGAGACGCACAAAAGCAAAGTTCACAATAGGGGTTCAGAAAATTTGGTTGTGGGAGCTCATGGTGTTTTAGTTTATTTTTATCTTTTTTCTTCTTTAACCTAGGTAGGACATCAGGCAGTATAATAGCAAGAGCTTGGCGGCGCAACACACCACACCGTTCCGAAGGGAACGCTCTTGACATCCATCCATTCTTCCATCCTTCGGCGAATGAGACGCGAGCTTCGAACAGCGGAGAACAATGAAAGCGGCCGCTTCATTGACGTGCCGGCGGGAAACTGGTATTATGCGGATCCGCCCGACCGCTTGTTTCGTACTATCGTCTGCTCGTGTCAGCTCTCACTCACGGTTGTTTGGGGTGATTGGTTTGGTATCGTTCGAGATTGCGTCGATTGTCATAAAATTGGGCGAACAGGTTGACAAAACGATTAATACCGCCAGAAACCGTGCAAAAGCAACGCAGGTGTACCAGCACAACGCTCAGAAGTACTCGCAACTTCAGGCGACTAACGCGAACGATGATGTGATGTCGATGTGACTTCACTTTTTAGAACAGACGCCTTTACACACATGGATCGCCATTCGAAATTTAGCCAACCGATACTTCTCCGGGCAGAGTAATCGTCCAGCTTGAGCTAAATAAAAGTGAAGTACGTGCTATCTTCCTGTAGAAGTTGCTGCTCCTCTCTTTTAGCTGCGCCGTTAGTTCGCTTAATGTAATATTGCGCACCCGTCGTACGGCGTCCACAAAATCCCTGTGAGACGAACTGCTAAAGTCGAGAATGGCAAAGTGTATAAAACGGGCACCTGGAGGTTGCCAATTTCACTGCATAACCAAAAGTGAATAGACCAATCTTTCTGGTAGGTGCTGATCGTGATGCGCGGTCCTCATTGAGACGTTGGCTCACTGACGAATACAGCCGATTCAGCCGCACTCTCGCTCATTGATGACATTGCAACCCTGCGTTCGGCTAAGAGCACTCTATTCGCAGCCTTTTTACGCTATTATGAACACCACGCAAGAGATACGGTTAAAAATCCGATGCCAGGACTGAGCGCTCAATGGCATGTAACAATTATGCCCCACCATTCTATCGCTGTGGCCATGCACATATTTTTTCCACGTGAAGTGATTTATTTCATCATCAATTAAAACATACATTTTGACACCTGTACTTGTTTTGTAGGGCGACCACATTTCACCGTCGAACAAATGTAATCGCACAGCGCAGGACGCGCCTGCATGTGTCGGAAGTTTCTGTAATGTTATCGATGGTTCCATCTGCTGTCTGTCACCGAAGCTTGTGTCATCTGATCGCATGTAAGCGCGACACGAATGGTGTAGAACTTTGCGGAAGACGCGCGGGTCCCAGCGATTACTCTGGAACGCTCTACGACTGATGTATAAAAGTCGACGCGCTTGACCCGATGATCGGATTTTGACGATAGCCGACTGTGTTCGCCGCTGTCGCCGTTCTTTAAGTTTAGCCTGTTTTTGTGGGCACAGGTTCGCCCAATAAAAGATAGTTTCCTCTTTCACATCATTGCTACTGTGTTCTTTATATGTCACTACCACGTGACATCTGTTGGATGCACTGGGTCAATATTTTATCCATTGGTGCAGCGGGAAAGGGTGGCAAAATGGCAACTGAATGCCTGATAATGCGCCAATCCCCGCGCAGACCAGAATGTTGCACAAGAGTCAGCGTCTCACTCTATGTAATACATAAATGCAGTGAAAAAAAAAACTAAGCCGTGGTTTCTTGCGATTCCGTTTCTGCAACGCGCTGAGAGTTCTCACTCTAAAATATTTAGTTATGTCAATCCATGCTTTTCTATCCGTGCTGGAGCATTTCTTTGTCTTAAAGCGAAGAAACCTGCATGGAACAATCTATACGCACAGACAACATTTGTCGCAATGGCGGCTTCGTTTATTTGGTCACATTTCTCGCTTTCTCATTCCAAAACGAAGGAAAAAGTGCAGCATTGTTTTTCTCGATTGCATTGTTTCAAGACATTATACTTCATTCGGAAAATTATTTGTTGTTGTGCTTCGTTTTTCCAAGGAATGTGCGCACAAATTACGGACACAGTAGTAATACAGCGCTTACTCATCAGCTGATATATGTGCTAATCCACCACGGTAGCCCATGCGCTGCTGAGCTTCACACGAGGCCGGAATGATGAAACACGCCAGCCCTTAAATTGTCATGATCGGAAAAGAACGCCAGGTGATCAAAATTAATTCTGTGTCCGTCACTATACGGCATACCTCGGAGTTAGCTTTAGCACGTAAAAATCCCAGAAATATTTTTTACGAGAATAGGCACAAACCGATATTTGTAATCCGCGACATCAATCAAAGAAAAATTGTGGAAATACGATGCACATATTGCTACTTAATTTAAACGAACCTTTATCGAAGCGGTTAGTTAAACACTATAAATCATAACTGCGCCTGTACAAGAGGCTTCGTTGCGATATCATGCAACTTCCAATACTATTCAATATATATGCTTATGCAGTGCACATGTCTCATGTACCATCCCAAATCAAACAAATAAGTCCCATTGCCCATACCTCCCGTAGCTAATCACATCATATAACATATGTAACACCAGTTTATTTCAAGGTTCTATACACGTTATTCCATGTTTAATCCACAATCTATTGAAACCTGTACAGTTAGTCCGAAGGGGCAAATTTGCAAGGCGTGGGGCATATTTTTCGCATAAGTGTCAATTAGGGGAATGGCGCGGTGACGGTAGCAAGGGCATTGTTCAGCGCGTCTCGGAAATTTCCGTGCAGTAGTGCCACCAGTTGGTCGTGGACGCGGGCCTTTATCGCCTCGTGGTACTGCTATATATATATATATATATATATATATATATATATATATATATATATATATATATATATATATATATATATATATATATATATATATATATAATAGCAGCGCGTATGAAAAAATAGCAGGAGTTTACAGACGTCGCGACCGTGGTCATCAAGAGGGTGATTGCAAGCACACACAGTTTCATTTATACAGTTTTTTTTTTCTGTAGAAACAGACCGAAGCGAGAGACAGACAACCAAAACGTGAATACAAACTTTACGAACTTGCATGTACACCCTGTGACATTAAAAAGAAAAAAAATGGCAATCTATGACCGCGAGGACGTGTACATTTAGCGGCGTCATGAATTCCAACACATGCGTTGGTTCATGTCAAATTCAACGAATACAACAGAGAATACAAACTTGCATGTACATACAGTGGTGCTACAACGGGAGTACAAAGTTGTGCGCACATAGAGTGGCAATATAAAAAAAAAGAAGAAACAATGCAAACCAGGTAGGCAGTTTGTGAATAAACCACTCGTCAACAAGTGCACATTCAGTCGTGTCCACAGGAGAGGAAGGACGAAAGACAGCCAATGGAATCTAATTGAGATCACGCGGTGCCGTTTCCCCATCCACTTTCTTGGTTATTTACGATTCCTAGTAGAAACCTTAAAGTGTTACACAGCGCCACCATTCACAGACCTTGGCGGCGGACGTGAAACAACCTTTCTGCCGCAGGCGTTACGACAACGGGATCTTTTTTTATGGTGAAGGCAACTGGTGAATAAACCGACACATGCTACCTGAATGCATCAATGTTGCCGGATTCGAGGCCCTTGATATGTAATACACGACGAGCAAAAAGGGCTTATAGGGGAGAGGTCTATATATATATATATATATATATATATATATATATATATATATATATATATATATATATATATACATATATATATATATATATATATATATATATATATATATATATAATGTCACATAATGGTCTACAGGCAATAGCGGCAATTACAGCATCAGATGGATTGCTTGATTCATAGCAATTGTTTAAGGAAAAAAAAAACAAAGAAATAGAAATGGACGAAAGAAGAGCTGACTGTGAGCGGGATATGAATCCATGTCTGGATTACGCGTTCGATGCTCTTATCAAGTGAGCTACCATGGCACAACTTTCATATCTACGTTCTTGAGTATTATATTTGTGTTAAATACTCAAGAAATTGGATGGGAAAACACTGGCGAAGAAGCTGAATGGGTAAGTTGATCGCATGCGTAGTGCAAAGATGTGGGTTCGCATCCCACCCGCGGACAGTTGGCCTTTCGTCCATGTACATTTCCCTATGGCATACCACTTCTAGATTAATTTCCGATTGAAATAAGTAGCTCCCCTTTTGCTTTACTTTGTTACTTGGTGTCATTTTTGTGCTGGCTTGATAAGATTGTAATTTATGAAAACCGGACTCCGCACACACACACACACACACGCACCCCCCTCCC
Organism: Dermacentor variabilis; assembly: GCF_050947875.1. Taxonomy (NCBI): domain Eukaryota; kingdom Metazoa; phylum Arthropoda; class Arachnida; order Ixodida; family Ixodidae; genus Dermacentor; species Dermacentor variabilis. The sequence continues at coordinate 115,339,360 of NC_134570.1, forward strand.
CCCCCCACACACACACACGCACGCACGCCCATACACAAAGGGTGTTTCAGTAAACACTTTCAAAACTATTAAAGGTTGCCTGCGGCATGTATCATGACTCTACTTCATGAGTTGGTCTACTCGAAGAGGCGGAAATTATTTGCACAAAAAATTGAAATGCATAGTCACCTAATTACCAAAAGTCACTAATTCAGTTTCTAGGTAATTATTTATGGCTCATACTGCAATTTTTCAGTCAATTCATGGACTTCGCAAGGCGCATCCACTTGGAACGAATTCTCAGGATGACACCAGTTTCGACATAATAATTCCCGAACATTGCGGAGAAATGCACTGGCGTTCCAGCTGGTTTTATAATTGAATGCATAAAACAATGTTTTGTTAAGAAAGTAACTGGCAGAAGCAAGAGACCTGAGCGCTAAGGTAGCAAGGGTGTTGTGCAGAGTCAAAACTTCGAGCATTCTCCAGCTTGACCATCGCTCCTATAAGAATCGACAAAACAAAAAAAGGAGATATTTTGGTGCGGCTTTCATCCTGCAAATGCATAAATAGTCAGCTGCTGCAAGTAATATTAAACCTGCCGCGCATTTACAACTGTGAGCAAATCTTTTAGTAAACCGTTGACTGAGTTCTCATCCTTACAGTGTTCGAAAACTATTGCTGTCGGCAATCTCACGCTGAGCATATCGGTTTTCGTGAAATCAGGTAATGAGTATTCGTCTCGAACAGTCATTTGAATAGAGACCTTAGAATAGTTTAACTGGTCGCCGTACACACAAGGGAATAAATTGTCACTAAGCAATGTGTTTGCGTTACACAAGCCGTTATTTATATTCCATGATTCCATGACGCACTCTCTCATAGCGCTATTACGTTGTATTATTATTATTATTATTACTCATATTATTACGTTGTATCTAAAAGAGTGAACCATCGTTTTGTTTTGTTTTCAAACAGTGCTTTTGCTAGCGAAATAATAGGTCTCTCGACTTACATCGGGCGCTTGTGACCTGGATGAAGAAGTTCGTGTTCTCAGCGAACATGTAGGCGCTGTAGCTGCTTGAGCCAAGGATTTCGTCACCCTTTGCCTTGACCTTATAGGAGACTTGAACGCGATCGAGCGACAAGTGGCAACCGAAAGTCATGTTCGTCGCCTCCGAAGCCGGCGCACCGCAGTCGCCTCGACGTTTGACCATAGACAGGCCGTAAATATGGCCGGAAGTAAACTTAGCCTTGAAGTCTCGGTCCGTGACAAACTTTTTTCAAGCTTGACCTCGAAATTCGCCCCCTGTGCCGGATCGAGGTTGCGGATTCCAAGTTCAAAACCCAGTCGATTGGTGAGCACCGTGTCGATGAAGTTGTTCGAGTCTTGTGCGAGCGCGCAGAGGGCTCCTGAAAAGAAGTTCGGTTGGCGTAGTTAAGTCTTGCCGGCTGTGCTGGCCACTTAGCTCAGTTCTCTTTAAAATCGCATGTAACGCACCTGATGAACAGGTAAGCAATATTCGGCAGGTAGGATTTAGATCTGTTTGCCACGTAGCTAAAGGATATTAAAATAGAAGCATTAATAGACTTGTAGCTGAGTATTTGAGGATTGTGCGTGAATTTCACCCGCAGGATAGTGTGTTAATATTTTTATCTCAAAGAAACCCCCGACAAGACAGAAGGCACACATGACACAGCGCTGTGTCCTCTGTGCCTTCTCTCGTATCGTGCGTTTCTTTGCGCTAAAAATATTAGCATGCAATACGAACTAGGCCCCCAGTGTGTTTTGTCGAGGAAAAGTTTGCATATGGAGTGCTTAAACTAAATGATAATTTTATTTTTAATTTCTTCTCCGAATATCACTGATAATGTTCGCGTGATTTCACAGATTGCATATTCTTTTCACGTAGCCTGTCCTACCCTCTACAAACCAAAAGCCCAAGAATATTGTAGAGAAGTTCCGCCTTTTGCATTGTCCTTTGTAATTTTGTTTTAATAAACAGGTTCCTGTCCTGCACCTGTCTTGTTTAGTCATACGTTCTTGAATAAATATATATCACCTAATCTGCTTGTTGTAGGACTTCTCGGGCCAATATGTCGCACAAACGATGGAATGCAGTCAATAAATTACCAAACTATTGGACTGTGCAATAAGCATGCCGAAATCATAGAGTACGCAAAAGAAACCGCTAATATACTGCAATTAAAAAAATTGCCACGTGTTAGAAAATTAACTACCTGCATGTACATAGAACCAACACTACAATGCTCTGCTCATACTATATAAGTATCAAGTTAAATGCGAATCCGTATTGTCATATTTGTGAATATTTCGTTGTATGTTGCTAATTGCATGCTCTAATGTAAATTTGTTATATGTGAGACACAGATCGTTGTATAACTGACAACTGCATTGTGTATGGTTGATGATTTGCGCGCTTGATTATTTATTTTGCTGATGATGATATAGCTAGTCTTCTCTGTACATAGTGCATTGTTTGTTTTTGTGTTCTGTTTTGCTGTACCTGTCCGAAGTGCTGCAGGAAGAGTGCTGCTCTTCGTACAGGTACAGCAGGCCCAGTCAGGAGACAGATTGTCTCTTTTTGCCTCTCTTCGTGGGAATTTCTTGAAATGTCCGAATGAAAACGTGAACGAAAAAAAAAAACTAATGTCTATGATAGTGGCACCAAAGTGCAAAGGAACTGATATGCAAATTTCGAAGTGATGGAATGATTGTCGGTGCACAGAAACCAAACCGCACAATTACACATTGGCAGAACGAGCTCAAAAAGCGAAATTAACACATTGCCTCCATCGCGTCACAGCATACTCATCGGCACATATTTCAGTGCACTTATACAGGCAAAAATGCTAAAGAACACATAATTGCAAATGGAGGCATTCAGAGACCTGGATTGGGAAGAATTGGGGATAAGAGTTAATGGAGAATACCTTAGTAACTTGCGATTCGCTGATGATATTGCCTTGCTTAGTAACTCAGGGGACCAATTGCAATGCATGCTCACTGACCTGGAGAGGCAAAGCAGAAGAGCGGGTCTAAAAATTAATTTGCAGAAAACTAAAGTAATGTTTAACAGTCTCGGAAGAGAACAGCAGTTTACGATAGGTAGTGAGGCACTGGAAGTGGTAAGGGAATACATCTACTTAGGACCGGTAGTGACTGCGGATCCGGATCATGAGACTTAAATAATCAGAAGAATTAGAATGGGCTGGGGCGCGTTTGGCAGGCATTCTCAGATCATGAACAGCAGGTTGCCATTATCCCTCAAGAGAAAAGTTTATAACAGCTGTGTCTTACCAGTACTGACGTACGGGGCAGAAACTTGGAGGCTTACGAAAAGGGTTCTACTTAAATTGAGGACGACGCGACGAGCTATGGAAAGAAGAATGATAGGTGCAACGTTAAGGGATAAGAAAAGAGCAGATTGGGTGAGGGAACAAACGCGAGTTAAGGATATATTAGTTGAAATCAAGAAAAATAAATGGGGCATGGGCAGGACACGCAATGAGGAGTGAAGATAACCGATGGTCATTAAGAGTTACGGAATGGATTCCATGGGAAGGGAAGCATAGCAGGGGGCGGCAGAAAGTTAGGTGGGCGGATGAGATTAAGGAGTTTGCAGGGACGACGTGGCCACAATTAGTACATGACCGGGGTAGTTGGAGAAGTATGGGAGAGGCCTTTGCCCTGCAGTGGGCGTAACCAGGCTGATGATGATGATGATGATGATGTTGATGATGAATTACCCAGCATGGCGATCTGTCAAGTATATCGCAAAGCAGCAGGGCCATATTGAGAGCAGGAGTGTTTTATGAAATCCGGCTAACATGTGGCAAAGCCCACATAGGAAAAATGCGATGATTGACGAATTATCATGCGCGGTAGAACCAGCTGGCGCGAAGGAAAAGAAACACTGTTATGTTCTGACAAACTTGCCTGCCAATGTGAGGCACGCTTCTCTGCGAATAAAGCTTTAGCAAGAAATTTTAAATAACGACACGCTAGAGCATACAGAGTCTCATTACAATTTGAAACCAGGATGTGGCTGCATTAATGACGCCTTGATAATGCTGTCTAGCGCTTAAATATTACTACAACTGTATAAGCAGCAACTAGCCGACCAAGAAGCTCTACTGAATTTTCGTATGGCCGCGCCACTCGTCTTCGTAAATCTATTCACTTACCAGCGCTACAGAGGAGGAGGATGAGAGCAGATAAAGGGGTCATCGTTGATTTTCAAGAGTTGTAACTTCGCCTGTAAAAATGTTCCCAATGTTAATCACGACTACTTTGCTGTGTCGCGCTATGTTTAGCCTAATGTGAAGCCTCGAAGACGGTTGCGACATCTTGCGCATAATGGTCATACAGAATTTGGAGGCACCGTAGTGAAACTTTAGTTTAGGTTTGTCCTTCGTATGGCTGTTTAACGTTCTCAGTAACATAAGTATCAACGCATAACAACACTGTGAGCACGCGAACGCGTTTTACGCTGTAGCTTTAAAATATTCAGCTTTGAAAATAGATAGCGGAATCGCGATAGGTGTCGATAAAGACATTTGTTATAACGAAGATTTCAATGACCGCACAGAAAGCCATATGATCGTTAGGCAGTTTCTATGTTTAACAAGAAAACTTATTATGTATTGGAAACATGCCTGCTAAACATCCATTCTGAGAGATGCCTGAATTCTGTCACATCAGCTGGATTCCTTGGAGAGGTTGACACTATGTGCAAAAGAAATGAATGGGTAATGCAAGTTGATAACAACATATCGCTAAGAAACTTGTAATATAGTCCTAGAGTTCGTGTTCGACTTGTGGAATTGAAACTGAGCAGTGGTAACGTAACAAGCCTTTAGCAGAAATCGTGTACTTGATACCTGTTTCAAGAGATACATATATAAAAGTAGCCGCGATCTAGATTGATATTTCACGTAGCTTTTGCTTATAAACTTTCAAGTTAGATCTCTGAAAGAGTGGCGCTGAGCATAAAATGTGTAATAAATTGAGATTATCCACTACAGCTTGGCTACATTTTCACATATGCTGAATTGTAATCGTTTACTTTGAGAACTGAACATTCTTATTGAATATCATCACGCTGCAACTTGTCCTGCACGTAATGTGCATTTCTTTAGGGGAGAGTCGAGAGGTTTGGGACGGTTGGAGGAATTGGACATCTGGTGTATCTCTCTAACGACTAGTTCAAAAACGTTCTCTCATTACTCACGAGAAAGCACAAGGATATCGATAGCCTGGCTGTATTGGCGGACGTCTTTGGCAGGTGCAAGTTGCTGTGCAAAGAAATCGTCTGATTCACATGTAAAAACTAAATATCTGCTATCTCAATTACAGCTTTCTCATGTATGAAGTACTTAGAGATCGCTAATACAAATTATCTCATGCAGTAAAAAGTTTGGGTCTAAGGAGACAACTTTCGACATAGAAGGTTTCTTTGTTTGGGTGACGTAGCTCGGGAGGAATGGCACAGTTAAGATGAAGGTGGAACGGGACACTGTCCCATTCCTCCCGGCAATAAGACTAGTGCTGTGACTAGGGACTCTGCTGCAAGGCTGAGCACCATTAGCCCCTAAAGCAGTTATTTTCGTTTATTTCATATTTGGAGCTTATAAATATTCGTCGCCATGAAAATGGCATGAGATAAAAGACAGGCTGGCTAGATAAAAATTAACGTTTGTACATTCTAAATAGCGAACAAAAGAGGCGTGATAAAACGATCATATTCTTTCATTCACGAGCTCTGATTACTGCAGTACCCCTGCGAACATTCCGGGAGAAGGGCACAAATAGTAGGCTGCAGCTACGGTGCGGTTTAATGCATGCAACGAATTAAGTTGAAGCCAACTTATTAGGACTTTGTGAGGGTGCTTGTTTACATTTGAATGATACTGCTCCATTTGAATTTTCAGAAAGATGGCAAGGGTCTACAAGAAAAAAGCATCCCGAGAGGGCTCGGACATAGAACGTTTGATGCTGGATGCTGTTAGATTAGTGCGCGAAGAAAAAAAAGTATAAGGGCCGTGGCAGAAGCTCCTAAAGTATCAAAATTATCCATTGGTCGAGCAGTAAAGAATTACAAGATTTGCAGTGAGAGACACAGTACCTTTTTCAGCTCTAACTTCTTCTGAGGTATGGTCTTCACAGCAGAAGATGAAGTACTCTTGAAGGAATATTTGCTTAAGGCAAGCAAGGTGCATTATGGGCTTACAAGGATGGAGGTTCGTTCGTTGGCATACCAGTTTGCAACAGCATTAAGTCACAAGTGCCCATCATCATGACAAGTGAACAAGTTAGCTGGAAGAGTCTGGTTTCTCGGCTTTATGGACCGTCATTCCGAGCTATCGCTTCGATTGCCGGAAGCGACCAGTTTCGGCGGGGCAACGAGCTTCAACAAGCACAACGTCGATGCTTTCCTTTCAAATCTGAAAAGCGTCTACGACCGACACAAGTTAACTCCAGACCACATCTACAACTGTGACGAAATACGCTTCACAACTACTCACAATCCGCCAAAGATTTTCGCAGCACTTGAAGAGAAGCAAATTGGTCAGGTCACATCGGCAGAACGCGGCGAATTGGTGACCGTCTTGTGCCCTGTCAATCCCATAGGAAACGCTGTGCCACCGGTATTCATTTTTCCACGGGTGAGATTTAAAGATTTATTTCCTGCAGGGCGCCCTAGCCGGAAGTCTTGGATTGGCAAGCCGGTCGGGATGGATGCCCGTTGAACTGTTTTCCTTGGCATTACAGCATATTTTGACACATACAAAGTGCTCGAAGGAACAACCAATTATTTAATCCCCGACAATCATGAAAGCCATGTCAACATCAGTACCATCAACAAGGCCAAAGAAAGTGGCATCATTCTGCTGGCCTTTCCTCCACACTGTAGCCACCGCTTGCAGCCACTTGATGTATCCGTATGTCAACCATTCAAATCTCGTTACAACGCTGCTTGCAAGACTGGCTTATAAATAACCCAGGGAAGACGATCTCCATCTACAACGTTGGAGAACTAGTGGGATCCGCGTAATTATCAACGGTAACACAAAAGAACATAATCTCAGGGTTCCACAAAACGGGTATTTGGCCTTTCAATAGCGAGCCCTTCACTGTGGACGACTACATGATGTCATCCATCACTGACAGAGCCGAAGCTTCCCCTAGCGAACACGTCTCACCACAGGCAGCCACCGCAATGCGTGAACTGGATGGTTCAAGTCTTCTGGCGGACTTTTTGAACTCAGAGACAGACACTAACGAAGCTCGAAAAATCCTCAGTGGTGTCATGGCCACGGTCAGTGAAGCTACATCGACGTCGACTGCTTCTCCCAGCAGTCGCATTGTTGCAAGCGACCTTAGACCCTATCCTAAGGCTGCGTCGCGTAATACCGAGCAAAAAGGAAGGAAGAGAGGTACCACTATATGCTTACAGATACCCCATAGAAATGTGCTGTCGAGCAAGCAACTGCAGATATGTTTACACGGAAAGTTTGAAAAAAAGAGCGCCTAAAACAGCTAAGACTGCCGCCACCACCCGTCTGAAAAGAAAACGGCGTCTTCAAAAGGACCACAGCTCCTCGAGTGAAGAAACTGTCGCTGTTGCCTTTGACGAGTCCGACAGTGACATTTAAAGCGCCGATGATTAACGTCACGACATTTCTGAGGTCGAATAGACGAATGAAGCTTTTAAAGCGCCAAAAGGTGATTTTGTCCTTGTCAGGTTTTCTAAGAAAAATCTGTCGTCTAATACGCGGGTAATGCCGAGAGCAGCGAGAACTTGGACGTTAATGTCCGGTTCCTACGAAAGAAAGACGAGAGATCCCAGTTTTACTTTCCTCTTCAGGAGTACAGAGCAACTGTACCAATGACCGAGATTGTTATAAAGCTGCCAGTGCCGAATACTATCGGGGGAACAAAGTACCTGCAGTCTGCTTCAAGTTTGACGGGGAACTATCAGTTTATAATGTTCGTAAGCATGTAAGCACGGCATGTATTTTTTTTTTCGCTCCTACTGCTGAACCACGCGCGGCCTTGGCGCGGAATCGCTTTATTTAGTGAAAATGATTCCGAACGATCTTTACAAGCCTCCACCGAATCTGTGTCACGAGCAATTTCATAAAGAAAACGCAAGACGTCTTCTGCAATGGTGAAATGTTTATTTTGCTCTATATAAATGCTCGTTCCGGGCTTCTTGGGCATTCATCCAAAGTTGTGGCACCAGGTAAGCAGCAGTCGTTGCCATACGAAGCTCCACCGGATGCCATCAGCTGTAAAAATTTTAATTACAAGCATGTATCACTTTGGTATATTGACCTAACAAGAATATTGCGTGTAGAGGCGAAACATGCGTAAGTGGTGAATGAGTGGCATTACAGATAAATGAACTTTTACATACATTTCGTAGCAAATAGACACCTCCCAAACAATGCCGCAGAATCTGAAGAAAACATCCGATTTTCAAGCATCCCTTCCTTCCTGGGCATTATTTCCTGCACTTTAAGAGCACAAATACACGGGTGGCTGCGCGTTTCCAAAACAACTTTGCCTCAGTCGACGCGACGGTACGCCAAGTACACAGAGGTGGCTACAACATAGGCTCTCAGCCAGACCATGTTACACGCTCGTATGATGCCTTCTAGTCGCACTCAATACGGATTCCTGGGTGCAAAGCCTGTTTTTCGTCACTCAGAAGACAGAAATGTCAAGTTCCCGAGCTCCTCGCTGTTATCTTTTACACGTCCTGCCGGCACGCAGCACACTCCTTTGTTATCACTCTCGGCAATCGCTCGTCGCGTTTTCGACAAGCGTGAGTAGCGATATAAGGTATACGTTGTTTCAGGGCGATAAAAAGCGTCAGAAGCTTCTCCCACTACAATTCAGCACTCGCAAAACTAACTCACCACGGCCGGCTTGCTTTTTTGCTAACATTTTTACAACCCCAGGCGCGGTGAGCATGCCGCAAAAGTATCCGAAAAAGTTGCGGAATGAATTACAAAAATTTTCGGGGTCAGGGGGCGCGTCACGAACTTTCCCAGTAAGATTCAGTACACGCGAAACTAAGTGCGACACACAGCCGAGCTGGTCTTTGCTAACTGCGCCACTACGCCGAGCACGGCCCCTGTGCTTGAAAACTACCCCAAGAAGTAGCGAAATTAGTTACAATAACGTATGGGGTCACAGAAAGCGCCAAAATTTGTCCCAGTGAGATTGAGTACAAGCGAAACTGCGCCACACGGCCGAGGTGCTTTTCGTCACGAAGCCAGGTGCGGCTAGCGTGTCCAAAAACTGCCGAAATAAGTTGTAGTAATGCTTGGGCTCCATAGAAAGCGTCGCAAACATCTTTCAGTACGAGTAACTAACTGAAATCGCCTGCGCTTGGACGGCGAAGCTGTTTTCCGATAACTGCGTCACTATATAGGTTCAGCTTGGTGCGGCATGCCTAAATGTGCTTGAAGTGCGTCACAGACTGTCAAACAAAATTCCTCACCTTGCTGTAGTGCTGTAGTGAAGCGGTGCCATGTCGAAATGCAGACGGAACGCAAGAAAACGCCACGAGCCCAAAAAACGGGCTACATCCAAAACAGACGGGTCGCCGGGCACGCGAGCTTTGCCTGCGTTGCCAGCCTCGCTCGCTCCTGTGGCATGTCTGGCGCATGACGTATGCACGCGCATCTGGCGTACCTCTAGGTTGTTGCTAGGCAACGCAAGAAAAATAAGTCGCAAAGTATCAGTTCATTTACACGCAAAACTGTTAGTTTTAGTGGGAAAGAATAAAAAATATATAAAACGTTGTCTGTAAATTCATGTCACATTTTTTTTTCTGATGCTCGCGTCAACTAACGGACGGAGTTGAAACTAGGCGTGACGTGTTTCCTGTTGCCAGTTTTTGCCGAGTTTCCCCTCTCGTTGAATTTCTTGCTCTATGGTGTACCTATAATCTTGTAATTATTAGGTTCTCTGCGATTGTATCTTGATACGCAAATTATAGAAAGACCTTAGAATTCTTTATTTAGTGTCGTTTGCCCTTTGACGTCTTTGAAAAGAAAGTTTAGCCCATAATTACGTATTAGCTCTTCAAATTCCTTAACCTTACACAATTGTAAACCTGCCCGTAACAGAGCCCATGCGTAGGTATCGAAAGCGCATGAAACGAGCCAGCAGTCTGCATTTTCTTTAACTCAGCCTTCAGAGCGTTCTCATGGGAACTCCAGACCACACATGAGACTGGGCATACAAGCGTTTTAAGGCAATAAACGTCAGCACCCATTTAGCAGATTGCAGCTTTTTAATGCTGCAATCTGCTAATTGGCTCATTGGCTCATTGGCTCAAGCTATATTTCGCTCATTCTCGGCACATTGCGGAAGGTACGTCCCTGTCTCGCCTTGTTTGGAGAGAAATGAAATGCGAGACCGATGCCCAAATCGAACCTCTGCCATCGATCAGTGCAAACGAGTGCTCTAATCATTAGACCACGATCTCACGCCCGTTTCTCGCATTGCGAAGAGAGTCATTCAGATCTTCAAACACTCTACACGCGCATCCCATGCCACTTCGTCGTCTTTCTTTTGATAGCTCCCTCTTTCAGGCTCCGTGTTTGGCTGCAATATCGCCACGACCGGCCTACTTTGCCCAGTAATTTCCTTGCTGCAGCTTCGGCTACATAGCAACTGCGTGACGTTGTGTGGAATTCGTGCTCTGCCAAGGTAATCAATTTTGAATATTTTTCCCTGAAGTACTGATGCTATCGTCGATTTAACTTGAGCTGCATGAAACAGGCTTAAATGCATACGACGCATAAGACGTGGTCGCTGATGAATCACAATCGTTGTTTCTCTCGCTTACGTTCGTAGACTACATATGCACAACCCAACAATCGCCATGTCATCGGCTGCCGTAGAAGTCATGCCATCGCTGTCACATGATCGTCTACGTTATGGTTGTCCTCGCGCCGATGTTGTCACGCACATGTACACTCGTGACCCTCACGCACAACTGTACAATTTGCCGGAACACCCTGGTCCGCTTGGCACCGTTGTCAAGAACTCCATTCAACGCTAGATAACCAGGTATCTGCGAAACGCTTGACATAACGTAGATTCACACAGTGCGTGGGGTCCGCACATTTTAATTCTCAATGTACACGTTTTGATTCATCTTAGAGCAGACATTATGAATTTGTGCTTGTCATTGCAGTGGATGGTGACTATTAGGTATTTGAAACAATGTACACTCAGAAAGCATCACCTTTGATGTGGTGCATAAAGCAAAGTTAATTTATGATACCACATCATGCACCTTAAACTTTTGTAGTGCATTGTGGGCCCAATGGTGCCAAAAGTAATTACTAATTGTAGGAGTTGGTGAGCAAATGCAAGGGGGGCCTGGTAGCTTTCAACCGATATTTGTTGCTTGTAAGACTGTAGCTGTGGACAAAATTGACCAGTACATGTATGCAGTTGTTCAAATTGACAATACTTGTTGAGAAATTTTTGTTATTAGATCGGCATGTGTTAACGCGTACAAGATATCCCAAACTACAGCCTCATTTAGACATTGGGTGCATAATGAAGTCGTGGTTTCTGGCACGTAAAACCAATTTATTCAATTCAAAATTGGCATGACGTTCTGACATGGCTGTGAAACAACGTCCCGAGAAACAGTCGAAAAGTCACGGTTACTTAAACTGACCGTTCTTTGGATTTATTTCTGAACGACATTTACTAGGGAAATGACGAGTTCTAGTGGCTACTTCGAGGTCGGCACCCGTTTCACACTGACACGGAAAACAATAGGCGCTGCTAGCTGGTTTTCTTATTTTTTTTTGCTTTTTCTTTCGTACAGCGTTAAGATAGAGCTAATAGGACGAAGTAAGGTTTATGCAGGTCAGCAGCTCACTGTAACAATGAGCGAAGACTCTGGTCAGGATGCCTTGTTTTGGCAAAGCAGTAAAATGTGAAAAGTGTGTTCCTATTTCCTTTAACAGGGAAGGTGGGGGGGGGTGCGGAGTTAAGGTTTATTAAAGGTTAATGGTCATTAAGGGTTTATTAGTATGGTCATTCCGCGCCAAGTGTCCCAGACGTGTCTTCCGACTTTTGTCTTGCAGTAGCGAAGGTATAAAATTCAACAAGACTGTGAATGACGAAACTTACGTTTTATTGGGCGAACCTGCGCCTTCCTAAACAGGCTACACTCAGAGAACAAGGATAGCGGCGAACACATACGCGATCGTAAAAAATTTTATCAACCGGTCAATCGCACCGGCTTTTTAAGTGAATCGTCTAAGCTTCCAGAGTGATCGCTGGTGCCCATGTGTCTTCCAGAAAGTACTGTACAATTCGCGTCGTGCATACATGAAATCACATTACACAAGGCCCGGTGGCAACAGACAGCGGATAGATACATCGCTAACATTCGAGAAACTTTTGGTACATGCAGGCGCGTCCTTTGTAGATGGATAACATTTGTTAGATGGTGAAACGCGATCACCTGATAAAGATAAACAAGTACACGTGTCACTAACTTCGATAAATGATGGCTACATATTACATTGCTCAGTGTTCAGGAATTTTTTCCTAAAAATGTTTACTAGCAGAAAGATATTTTATAATAGGTACCGAGACTGGGCAATACAGTCAAGCCGTTAGGTGCTGAGAAATGTCGCGTTACACAACAAAGTGCAATCACCCATTGTATGATTCAAGACAGCTTGCGCTGCGCTTAGCGGTGAAGTGGCAATGTCCCAGTCAAGAGAAGAAGGAGAAGGGAAGGGAAAGAAGAAGAAGGTTGAAACAGTAAACAGTTGATCAGTCTTGGATCCTTTATTTTACATTCGGCACCACCCGACAGGATGTGGATAGAAGTACGAGTTCGTACTACCACAGTTGGACAACCGTACGTGCACGCAGTTATCACAGGAGATAGCGACGTCACCGACCCTGCTCCAGTTCATCGGAAGTAAGGCTTAAGTCGCCGAGGCGGATCTCGTAAGCCGAGGTATGTGGAAGACCAATATCAAATATCCGACTAAAAAAACAACTTCAGACAGTTATCAAGTTACAAGGCCTTTCGAAATGACAAAAGAATGATATTGCTGGGCTTATGAGCAGATGTTGGAAGAGATAGGCGTCACAAATTCAGCAGCATGGGCAATTGCTTGCTGTGCTAACAGAAACTCAGCGCGCTGTCAGTGGTCCGAAAGCTGAATTAGTGACCATGTTTGACGGGAAGTTCGCTTTGGCAACCACTTTGTTGAAGTTCTTTGAATACGCTTGCGAAAAGAACTGCTGGTTGACGTCACCGGATAAAGTGCAAAATGTGAGGTTGTTTCTTCTACACAATGCCAAGAAATGGTATGAGCTCTGTGTAACAGACCATCAGGGATCAGGCCCGGGATAATTGAAGAGGAAGTTTTATCTTGGATTCTGACCCAAACCCAATCGACCCATGGGACAAAAGTATATTTTCAAGCAACGCTCAAGTTCACTAATTGACTATTTCCACGAGAAGAGACGGATGTTACTATCAGCAGATCCTACTTTACCTGAGTGGTCCATTGTGGGGTTAATCATTCACACTGTCGCGAAGGACTGCCAAAGGCAACTGCAATAAGGTCGCCCAAGACAATTGAAGACCTGCTAGGGTGCCTTACCGGGGAACGTGTGCCATGAAGCCCCTAGGCCCGCTGCACTGCATAATTGGAACCGTTCCGCCAGAGTTCATCCGGCTAATACAGCCACATTGATGATAGCATCCACCAGAAGCGCAGAGACATCAAGCAACAGAGACATCAAGAAGACGAAAAAAAAAACGAATAAACCTGGGTGCACAACTCCACCCGAGTAACCAGAATGAGGCTGTCTACTTGATTTGATTGAACCTTTTTCAAACTGAAGCCCTTATTGACGGGCAAAAATAAGGGCTGTAGTCGAGACAGGAGCTTCAGTGAGTCTGATTCATAAAACCAAAGTGATGGCTGCTAACATACTACAAAGTAAGGTGGTAACGGTTAAGAGCTATGATGTATCATCGCGAAGTCATCACACCTGGACGAAAGTCAATATACATTGGGCTGGGGAGGGCTTCACAACAGAAGCGCTTGTTATGTGTGGTGTCGAATTCTTGCTTATACTGCTTGCTTATAATTATATACTGCTTATAATTCTTGCTTGTACCGACACGAATAAGCTAAGAATGAATATTTCTTGGAAAGATGAAGTGACTCTAGACTCCCTGGTTTCAAGTGTCGTGACACCGACTCAGATGAGGACTGCCAAATGCGCTAATGATATATGGACAATTTTTTCCAGAACACACATGCTGCTATACATATCCACCTGCAGCTTCGGTACCTGAAGTACCTTTCCAACTTCGTGACACGACCATTGTACGGAAGAGAGCTTACAGGATTTATCATAAAAATAAAACATGACTGAAACAATAGCTGCAGCAAATACTGAACGCTGGAATAATAAGACCCTCAACACATACCTTTTCTGTCTCCTATATCTATTGTCCCTAAAGCTCTTTCACTGCGACTGTGCACCGATTATAGGCAAATCAACACCCAAACGGAGCTGTGTCAATTCCTTATGCCTTTCATTGATGACATCACTAAAGATGCCAGAGGGTGGGAATGGTTCTCGCGAATTGATTTGTGCAAATGTTACTGGCAGGTACCCCTCCAGGAAAAATCGAAGGAGTACCCGGCATTTATAACGCCATTTGACATGTATGAATACAACCGCCTGCCATTCGGCTGGAACAACTGGGGCGGTTGGTTTCAGAGCATGATGAACGCTGTACATAAAGATTTCATAGGAGATTTCGGCAATGTTTATGTTTATGTGTGTGTTTATATTTATGTGGATGATAATGTTTATGTAGATGACATCATCATTTACTCTCGTACCGAGGAAGAGCACTGTTCTCACGACTCTCATGTACTAGAAGCATTGAGCAAATAACACTTAAGGATAAACAAGAAGAAATGTGGATTCTTTCAGAGAAAGGTTGTGTTCCTTGGCAGAGTCTTCGACAGCTTATCGAAGATCACAAAAGAAGAGTCTGTCCAACGAATAAACGAACTGCATAAGCCTCACAATGTTCACTCACTGCGAGTGTTCTTAGCAATGGCAGCACGTCTTATAGGGCGTTCGTTAAAACCTTTGCGGCGTTATCCAGCCATCTTAGAGGTCTCACTGAAGAGGAAGTTCCACTTATGTAGAGCGACGAGTGCGACCCTGCGTATGAACTTGTGCACGCAATATCTTCAGATCCAATCCTGATATTACTCGAATTCGCCAAACCCTTGGAGCTCTGCATTCACGCGTCCAATTATGGCACACGAGCATTCTTATGGCTACGAGATTCCAGCAAAGACCGAAGATACCAGTTAAATGTCATTGGCTATTTCCCCTACATCTTTTCAGAAGCGGAAGTAAACTAGACGACCACGAAAAGGAGACCTTAACAGCAGTGCTTGCGTTACGATACCTCGCGGGTTATTTGGAGGGCCGTCAGTTCATGCTTTTCACGGACAATCAGGCTTTCACATACCTTCTGAGCCTTAGACAAGCGATGGGAAGAGTGGCAAGATGGAGTAGTGATATTCAGCAGTTCACTTTTCATGTTTGCCAATTTTTTCATCAGAAATATCTTGAGAAATAACATTGAGTAAGATCGCTCAGAGTAATAGCTTTAAGTTTGCAAAGCAAAATCTGACATGTTCGAACGACACGTCCGGGACTCTTGACGTGAAATACCTCAGTATAGAAAACATGGCTCATAAGGCAATTCACCATGTCTTTCACATTGAGAGGCGTGATTGTACAATTTTGACGGCGTGGTGAGTGGTAACGCCACATTTTCAATTAAATGACATCCTTCGGGATATACAAATGGGCAGGTTGGTAATTTATGCTGCACCTCACAGCTCAATCAGAGGACAAAGAAAGATCTGAAAAGATCGATCCTATTGTTACATTGAATTCCGTGCTTTTAAGTACCATAACCACGATCTGGTTGAGAGGCACGCTGTAGTGGGAGACTCCAGAATAACTTTTGACCACCGTAGGTTCTTTAAGGTGCACGTAAATCTAAATACACAGGCTTTTCTTTATTTTCTCCCATGAAAATGTGGCACTAGCAGCCGGGATCGGTCTAGCTCAGCAGCACAGCACCTTAGCCACACAGGTAATGCGGCTGGTACACGACGTGCTTCGCATTGTCTTGTCTTCAACCATCATTTCTTCGCGTTAACACAACCTTCCGCTTATTTCGCCAAACTATGAAGTGTCTTATATCGATATCATATCAGAAGCGAGCCGCTGTCGCAACGAAAGAGCGACACTTTCGACTTGGTATAATTACGTCCTCAACAACACAAAGTCAAATACCATTGCACATAGAGAAGAGTCTAGAATTTCTGCGATTTAAGATGACTCAAGGTCGACGGACTATCACTCTGCTGCATTCGGCTGCAAAAATAACTTTAGGAAGCAAGCGTCAAGTGCAGCTTCAGCCGCGGCGACTTCGTCTGCACCGCCGCTGCGATTGTATTGTATTGTATTGTATTGTATTGTATTGTATTGTACTGCTTTGATTGCCATCATAAACAGAAAGGACTTGATGTCATCGCGTGTATGTTCGGAAGGTTTTGTACCCAGTGAGCGGTAGGCGATGAACTCAAACTGGGCATCCGTGATGAAAGGGATATGAAAGAATGATGGGTATCCGAGTTGGTCAACCATTGCGAATGGATGAAGCTAACTATTTCTTTGTGCAAGCACATTAAAGTTATTCTGTTCAAACGTGTTATAAGATTATCATGCTTAGCAACCAACGTTCTGGCCGAAGTTGACCAGGGACGTATTATGAAAACTGTACCGGCGTCTTGAGAAATGAAGGTAGGATCTTTTCCATTCTGTAACCACAGCTTTGCCTACGGTGTGCCGGTCGGCTCTAATTCATGTGGGATTTCCCATGAGGCCGAATTTTGCCCGCCAGCTGTCGACGCTGCTCATCGCACCTTCTATTACTGCAGAAAATAAAGTTGATCTTGCAAAGAGTAGTTTGTTTGTTTTTGAGCTCTCCAGTAGGCGAGCTGCCCTTTAACGCACCGGCACTATTCAAGATCTAAGGGTGCGTATAACCTCTCAACGCGTCTGATTGATCGCGGCATATTCGCAGCCGCCATCATGCGCCCATTTTGTCCACGTTAACAGCCCCTTCGATTGAGTTATTTAATTCTTCTTTAATTTGTAAAGCCTCATGCCCGGGTGCCAGATAAACATTGTTTAAAAAATCTTACCACGAAAATTTTAGGGCCACAAAAGCTAGAAAAACGTGCTTCCTCGGATATTCACAGTTATTCGGATTGCGATGTACGCTGGTGCGGCACACCGCATGACACATGGAGACAACTCTGATTGTTATCTCCTGACTGATACCTTAATAGAATTCAAGGCTATAGATACAAGAATAATTCGTTACATGTATACGTTACGTATCGACAATGTTCAAACTTGACTCGCTTCCTATATCAATCGCGGATACAGCTGCGGGAGTGCCACTAGGCCTGTCGCCGTTCTATATTGCGGCTGTACCGAAGTTAAAAGCTTAGTGACGACACGCTAAGAAGTTTTACAGTCCAAACAACTTGTTGACAACTCTCGGGAAAGCGCGAAATCTTGCCACTCGTAGTCATAAGCACGTTTGCCGTGCACACTCCAGCGCGATGCCACATACTAGCATGACGCCGCAGGAAAGACGGCGCTGCTATCGCAAAATGGCGGCGCCCTCAACAAACGGTCTATATTTTGGAGGTGCCGGCACGAGGTAGGGTGGTGTAGTATTAAAGTAATGTACGATTTCATGATGGGGGGGGGGGGGGTGCAGCAAATGTATACAGCCTAAACAGCTTCGCTGGTAATCTGTTCCCATCAGATTATTGCCGGCCCACGAATTTTGTTATAAGAAAGTATTATATGCCCCATTACGCAAAAATTCGTTGGCGTCGGCACTATTGGCTACTGTGCTGTAAAGATAGCTAGGATTGCAGTGAAATTTCCCCAGGGAGGTTCCTGTAAACAAAGTGACAAAATAGCTTTGAAAATAAAATTTGTTACATTTCACTCTGTGTAGGAATAGAACCCATGCCCCGGGGGTGCGAGACGAGCATTCTGCCCCAGCATCAAGGCGGCTTCATGGTTCCGGCTGAAAGTGTGCGTAGAGTGTGCGCTATTGTACACGACAAGTCATAGTCATCTGGCTGAATAAAAGTGTGGCCTAGTGCGTGCCTCATTGGGCACTTGATACTTAAGCCACTGTGGAGAAGATGGTGCCACGTCATCAGCGTATAAAGTGAGCGCGTTCATGACGTTCCGAAGCCTAGAAACGGCATAATGGTTTCGAATTTTCACACGTAAGCCGTCATCAGTGTCTGGGCCGAATTTTATCTACTAAGTAAAGCTTTGAGTTCATTTTGGGCTTCCCTGCATAAAGCATAACAATAACATCGGAGCAATGACAAGCCTCGAATACGGGCTTCGCGTTAGCAAAGCTCCTAATTTTATAACTGCGAGTCGACCTAGTTGGAACGGATGCATCTTAAATCTTTTTGTGCGCAAACAAACAGAGACAAAGAATAGAAGCAACACTGGTCTCAATAAGCGCTCGTCCTTGTGTTGCTCCTATTCTTCGTCCCTGTTTGTTTGCGCACAAAAAGGTTTAGGATGTTCCTAATTTCGGGGAACTAGGCTTAGTGCTAGGAATCGGAATGCCGTCTGTGAGTATTTCTGTGCTTTTTCATACGGCGTTCCTTTATAAATATTTTATTATGCGGCCAACCGTGTAGACAATGTGCTTATTAGCGAGTTCCTAGGGGATTCAAAGGGCGCATTCCTTGATTCATATTTTTAAACAGCTTTCACATGTTCAATTGCACAGTATTGCAGTCAACTGTGAATGTTACAAATAAAAAAAAAGCATTGGAAACATCTTTACTATACGTTCGATGTAGTCACGGAAGTTCTAGTGCGTGGTATTCTTCACATAAACTGGTGACGCGATCTTTTTTTTTTCTTTCTATCCTATTCAAGTCGAAGTAGTAGAGGTGACTGACTGCGACTTGTGCCCAAGGACGGCCGTTTTTATTGCGACAGCAATTAAAATGAACAGTGGAGGTGCATTTCTGCTGTCTTAGTGCTGTCCTGCTATTGACGGCGCATCCGTGCCGCCCGCATGTGGGGAATTAGAAGGCGATCGGAACAGCGAGATCCATATCTTGTGTTTGGTTGCAACGTGGTAGGTCTGCAGCTCGCGTCCGGTCGTGGTTTCAAAAACAATGAAGCCAAGTTCAGCCACCCTTATCCGTTCAATGGTCTCAGTAGTGGAGCCGGGGCTGCGTTCTGTCTGGTTGCTGGCGTCCGTGTTATCAGCGCACTAGCGTTCCTACTATGTAGCTGCGTTCATGCAACACCGCGACGCGCACAATGGCCTGATCGAAACGGACGGTGCACTGCTAGTCCAGTTATGGTCTTTAAGAGCACGCTTTAGCTCGGGCCTAATTCCAACGCGGCCTATTCAAATGCATGTAAAACGCAAAAACGCATTTCTGGGGTAACCCTTCACTGATTTTAAAGAAATTTATTGCATTTGAGAGAAAAATTCAATTATAGTGACTGTTAGAAGGGGAATTTCGAGCTAGGGCCTGAATTTCGCGAAAAGAACTTTCAGAAATTCACAAGTTCTAAAAACGTAGACGCACGATGTTTATGAGTAAATAACTCTGCATCAAGAACTGATGTAGCGGTTCTGTAAAAAGCATCCATTTCATCATTCAAAGCAGACAAATGGGATATGTCAATATATATCTTACGTGAATTCGTTACGTTGTTTGCAAAGGTACAGAAAAAGGTGTATTTGCATATTACCAAATTTTCCTACATTCATGCGTAACATATCAATTTTGTGCGCTTTAGATGTCCTATCAGATGAAATTCACAGAATTGTGACATGATTTTTCCTTGCTGAGTTACAGGGTTGTAAACTTGTTAGTTTTGGTTTGGGAAAATTTTCGATGTTTGCCAATTTTGTATAAAACATTGACGACCTAAATCAAGAATTATAAACCAGCAGTCACTAGATTTTAAGTTCTGCTTTTAAATGCAACAAACCTCATCATATTTGGTACCGTGGTTGGCGATAAAAACGAATTCACCTTTTACATGCATTAGGTAGGAGCACCCGACCAAAAGCTCCCTCTTAAGGTGAAAGCCTTCCGTGTCTGCTTGATCATCGAAACGACTTTCAAAGTCCTCGAGCAAAAACGGGTACATTACAGGAAAGATACAAAAGCTATCACCAATAATGGCTCATACTCCCGTAAGTAACAAGATGGATGATAAAGCGAATTAAATGGATGACTAAGCCAATTAGGATGGATGACCAAGCGAAGTAAGGGATGTCTCAGGCGAGTTCAAGGCAACAGAGTTAAGACTAATGAATAGGCGATTTAAAAGGATGACTAAGCGAATAAGACTAATCGAATTAAGAGTATGACTCATCGAATTAAGAGTGATGACTAAGCGAAGTAGACTAAGCGAATTAAGGGAGATGACTAAGCGAAGTACTGTAAGCGATTTAAGGGGGATGTGTTCGTCATGTGTTCATGTGTGTTCGTCATGTGTTCATGTGTTCGTCATGTGTTCGCAACTAACGCACTGGTACTTGGGTTTTCGCTTCGTCTTAGTGATAACGTAAGAGACCATGTGAATTTTCCTGTTCCGTCTCTGTGCAGCAGGAGAGTGCGACGCCTGCAATGCGTCCGCCGCGCTCTTTTTTACAACAGGATTATGATGTGCCCAATATCGGCCCAGACGCCGTCTCGGCTGCACAGCAGCAGTGGCCTGTCAAGCCGTGATGCGACAAGATGTCGCCCGGCGTATTCTCAGGAAATCATCTGAGGAGCTTCATCGGAACAATAAACCTTGCTATTAAGATGTCTTTCTTCTAAAAAAATACGCCTGCTTGCCTTGTTATATCTGTCCAGGCTTCAAGGCGTGATAGCCTCGTTATAGCTATTGAGGCTTTCAATGCTTAAAGTGGGAATTTCTGTTAGAAGTTTCTGACATCTTTTAAGAGGGGGCCCACTTTTGGTTCCCGAGGGCGTTTTGGCCAATTTTTATTCCAAAGCTCATCTCATTTGCCAGAGGAATATACATCGTCATTGTCAGTTTCTGCTTTCTCCATTTGCACTTTGTTTTAGAACCACGCGTAGAAGCGTTTTATTGACAAAAATGTTCATAAAATACGCATGGTATTTTTATTTACCTAAGTTTACGCTACTAGTGGTCGTTGTTTATTAGATAAAGGTGATTGGATGTCGTCGTGATTTTTGTCGTCGTCAAGGAAGAAACTAGCAAACGAGCTATCTTGATGTGACTGTTATTTTCTATGTACGCCCACAACTACCTGGAAAGGTTTCTTAACTAGTAATAAATGTTATGCCAAAATACAGACAAAGCACTATCATATCTGCTTTGACAACTTGGAAACCTTTTAAGAAGCTGTAGGCTCAGGTGCTTCTATCCAAATAGATGTAAAAGAATAATTAGTTTTTCTCGGCAGCCACAGCACCAAATTTTAACGAGGTTTGTTGCATTTAAAAGAAAAACTTAAAGTCTAGTGACTATTGGTCTGAACTTTTTGATTAAGGTGATCAACTTTTTCATCAAGAAGTGGTAAAAATGGAAAATATTCAGGTACGAAAGCTATGAAGTTTACAACTCTAACTCTGCAATGAAAAGTGATATCACAGTTCTGTGAATGCATCTAATAGTACATCTAAAGCGGGCAAAATTGATATTTAATTAGTTTTTATTTATTTAAGATACTTTCAAGGCCCGAAGGCATTACAGAAAGGAATGGATGAACATTAAAAAAATTGTGGAAGATACAAAGACATATTCAACGTGGCTTTTCATGAATGCTGGTTTTGAAAGTGTCGGTCACATATGTCGACTATATGTGACCATATATACATATATATATATATATATATATATACATAGATACGTCACGCATGTTTCTAAAAAAATTTGTAATATGGACATGCAACTTTTGCAGAACCCTTGTACACAACATAATGATTCCACATAAGATACAAATTGGCATATCGAGTTTGCCCGCTGTAAACTGCAAAAAGATGCCCTTTACAGAATCGCGATAACTGCTTTTGACACAGAGTTATTATTTCGTAAACTCGGTTCTTCCATTTTTTTTTACCTTCCGAAATTTTGAAAATTCTTGTAACAATATTAAAGGCCGACATCGAAATTCCGCTACCATCAGTCGCTTGAATTCAAGTTTCTCTCTCAGATACAACAAATTTCATTAAAATCGGTCCAGGTGTTATCTCAGAAAAACGTTTTCGCGTTTTATATGTATTTGTATAGACCACGTCGGAGTTGGTTCCGAGCTAAAGCTTCCTCTTAACAGCGGAGATGTGTAAGCTTTAGTTCCGCGGTCGAGCGTTATCAGATAACTCAGCCAAACGAAGACTGAGCGGCGACCAAAACCCTAGAGGAACCTCCGTCCGCAGTGCGGGACATATTAGAGAATCAGAGGAGGGAGAAACGGACCTCAGGCCCTCCGCACGCCAAACTAAATTGAAGACAAGCCCAAAACTTGCGTCGCTTACTAACCAGTTCATACCCACACCTAAACCCCTTACACAACAAGCACTCGCCATATTACACGGACACCTACCCGTGGTGCGGCGCAAAACCCACGCTGGCCCACATAACGTGGGAATGCACGGCTCGGCCAAGCAACGTCAACTCACTTTTTCCAAGGGTCACGGACTTCGTACGGCCGTGGGTGGCACTGCTCGCAAGCGAGGACCGGGGAAGCCAGCTGCCCCTCCTGGACCAAGCTCATCGAGCCGAAAGAGCCGGTGAAGCCCTGGACTGAGGGCCCCACCCAAACCTGCCATAACTCTGAAGAACTGCTCAATAAAGTTCCTTTTTTTCCCTCAGCGCAGCTTTGCGTCGCCTCGCGTTGCCTAGAAACCACCTGCGGGAGCACCCCGCCACGTGACCTCCTCGCACCCAATGCGCGTAGGGTGGAATCGTGACGTCACAGGCGAGTAAAAGCTCGGCCCAGCGTAGAGGCACACCGAGGGCCCGAGCACTCTCAAGTTCACCAAACGGCCACAGAGGGCGAAAAAATCGACCGCGCGGCGCTGCTACAAAACAGGCATAGTACACAAATTAAGAAGGTTTCCCCGTGAGCACAATATTTTCCGCTAGAGGCGCCGTAGTAAGCGCGATTTTAACCTACAAACTTTCTCCCATGCTAATCGAAGCAATTTTATTACATGATAAAGAGTAATATTATTACTCCTAATGATACACTGTACCCTTTAGTACTTGCTGTACTTTTTTAGCATTTAAATGGAAAATACCACTCAGCATCATTGACCACGCACGTGGCCTCGGGCCTGGATTTTAATTTTTACCGGTACGTTCGCGTGCACGGCAGGTACGGATTCATTGGTTCGTATGTTAAGCTGGTTGGTTATTCTGTGCTGAAACCAGTTTATTGCGCTTCGATAGCACGCTTCGTTTAACTTGGGCTGCAGTGATTGGTTTGCGAGGGGTGATGTAAGCCCGAAAGCTGGGTTTCGGTCGTGGGCCATGCGGAACACGTCAGAATCGAAACGGGAGCCGGATTCTGCTGCGACTGGTAACGGCAATAACGGTGAGTCGTTTAACATCGCTCCCTCAATCGTTATGCAATGCTAGTTGCGTTAACATAAAGTCGGAGACAAGTTAACGAACTAGATCCTGCATTACATATGGGCAGTCATGACCCTCGTTGCTGTTTCCTAAACAAACCTTTAGTTGTGAGGCCATCGTTATATGCAAACAATCACGAAAAAAGAGAGAACGATATCGGAACGTGCGTCACATTTTTCATCTCATTGTATCCGTATCCATGGGTGAATAAGTAGCCTCCTCAATATATACTTTTTTTCGAGTGCGCCTGCAGCTTCTTTCGCCCGCACAATTGAGTAACGCTTTGGTAAATTGAAGTGAAAGTACAGAATTTAATGTATTACAGATTTGCATGCGTGATAATTCGCCCATATTTCTTACCTGTTGGTTCCAAAAGCTGTTGCTGTTCAGTTTGGTTTATCTGAGAGCAATTATTTTTGCAGAAGTGAAGCGGGGCATGACGTTTGTGTAGAGAATAATGCATCATTACCAGCTTCACGCATTCGTCTTTCGCGCATTTGCTTGTGAAACCAGCAGTGGGATCTCTTCTAGGGCATAAATGAGCACAGAAATGTTCCAATTTGTGATTCTAATAATACTCAAGCTATTGACACGCATTTTAGTCAGGCAGACATTAATTTTATAGACAGTAGCAATAGTTATTTAATTAACATGCTTCTTAAGCACCCTCGAACAAACAGAGTACATCTTCATGTTTTCTGCAGTAACAAACCATTACCCTATATATGTCACACCTTTTTGCATTTCATATTGCAAAATTGTGTTTATTTTTCAAATTTCTGATGCAGTCAAATTGCTTGTTCCGACCATGCAGTAAAGAGGACGGCACCAGTGTAAAGCAATACATTCCACGCACTAAAGAGAGGTTACTGCCTACTGCAACAAGGACTTTGTTTGGACTTTTCTTGCTACTACAAGATAAACAGCACCGGGTTCAGAAATAAATATGCTTGATATATGCTGTATTGGCTTGCTCGTCTTGAGATACATGTCATTTGTTTGTAGTAGATGATATCATTGTTTGTTCATATTCAAGGTTCAGCATGATTGGTTAAAACATAAAATAACACACTACATGAGTTTGGCTAATGTGTACTGTATCTCATATGTTACTGTTCTCCTCCAACAGAGTCTACACCAAGCACATCTTGGTCCTCATCACAGGAGCCCCAATGTACAACAACAGGAAGGAGCTGGAGCCGAATTCGCAAGTCTTTCGCACAACGTACAAGGACGATCCAAAAGTATTAAGATGAGATAGCAAGTCTACGAAGGACTGTCAAGAGTTAAAAGAGCCTCGGTCTTCATCTCACCAGCACGGATATTGGCCGGATCATCCAGGTACTTAAAAAAAATCTGCGGGTTCAGAAACAAGAGGTACGATGCTGGCCAAAACAGTTCCATCAGCTTGCCCTTACTTAATCAGCTTCCTGTCCCTTGTTAAATTACATTTGTGCCAGGTATAACTTTCTTTCTATAAATGCAAGCTTTTTCATTTTCCATTCTTGTTAGATCTCATTCGTCTGCCTCATCCAAACATAAATATCACCAGATTCTTTGCTCGTATTTAATACCAGTCACTGTCTTGTAGCATAACATATCTGTAGCAGTATCTTCTCGTGTACGTTGCCAGGTGCAATTCCTCTACTCAAATAGCTGATGCGGCATCGGCGTGTGTCTTGCATTAACCTTTGCATTGTGTGCTATGTAGAACTTGACTTTTCTTAATGTTTTTGGCCTTCAGTGCTTGCAGGTTGAGTGGCCTCTTTCTTGAATGCAAGGTTTCTCACTTCCATACTTAATTCCTAGTCTCGTTCAGGGTTGCTCTTCTAGCTCGACAGCCTGGGTTTTTGCGCAAGGTACATTGAAGTGATTGATTGCAAAATGTAGTGTCACTGCCGTTCCACTTGGTCGTGGTCGCCGTGTTAGGTTTCTCGTGTGTGGGAGCCTGGCCAGTTGCATTGGGAAACAATCTCGCTAGGTAAGCACCTGCTCCTGCAATCCGCACAGCGGCATAGACTCCGAATTTACACGCACCGTGATCGGCGCTCCCCGTTTCGTCCTTTCCTGCTGGACCCGTGTGCAAATTGTGCTTGCGGCCTTCCTCGGATGTGATTTGGCCTCAACAGAGACTAGTACACGTGATTACACGATCCGATGTGTATGAAGCTGATAGCTACATGGGTGGAAAGGCCTGCAAAGTGAGTGCAAAATAGTGATGCCACAAAACCGACCATGCCAATATTGAGGGAATGTCGGGGGTCAAGTGTGAGTTACACACTGCGGCTTTCGAAAAAAGAAAAAGAAACGAGCAGGTAGAAAAGGAGGTAAGGTTAAAATGCCGGGTAGTCCATGTCACTGTGTTGGCAGCGGCAGCAGACGCCTGCGTCACATGATTGCTTCGCAATGCAAGTTGCTCATCTTCAACGGCCACTGTCCTTGCAAAAAGGTGGGACACTTTGTACAATCTGCCTGCGCTGCTGGTTGTCGCTTGTTACCAGATTACCATGCGCGATGAAGGCATACACTATGCTTGTAGTCAGACGGCTGAATGTGCCATAAGCGACCCGTGTGCGTGAAGCTCACTGTTTCCATGTGGATCTTAGACACAGTACAGTATATAGCCTGAACGTTATGTTAGAGGTATGCTGACGTGATTTGATTGTAGATTCTTGTTTCAATGCTTTCCCACTTGGCCATAGTTGCTGTGTTACATTTCTAGGATGTGGCGGCCTGGTCAGTTGCATTGAGGAACAGTTTCTTGAGGTAAGCACCTGCTCCTGCAGTCCGCACAGCGACAAAGACTCCCTCTGTACACGCTCCGTGATTGGTCCTCCTGTTCGTTCCTTCATGCTGCAGCCCTGGACAAAGTGTGCTTGTGGCCTTCCTTGGCCGCAATTTGGCGTGAACGGAGACTAGCATATGTGCTTACATTGTCCGAAGTGTATGGAGTTGAAAGGATTGCAAAAATGGCTACAAATTGCTGATTCACACGAAACCGACCATGACCACATTGAGAGCAGGTGGGGCAACATGTGTGAGCGACACGTTAGCAGCCACTGAAGGAAAAGAAACGTGCAAGCTGGAAAGGAGGTAACGTTAATATTCCGGGTAGTCCATGTCGCTGTGTTGGCCGTGGCAGCAGTTGCGCGAGTCACTCGATTGCTTCGCAATGCAAGTTGCTAATCTTCAACGGCGACTGTCGGTGTTAACAGGTGGGACACTCTCCAAACTGCTTGCGCTGCTGGCTGTCGCTCGTTACCAGGCCGTCATGTGCAAGGCCCAGTGTGAGCAGTTTACCAGCTTGTGTTAATGGTTTAAGCGTATCCCGATATGCAATTGTTTTTCACCTCTTGTACGAGAAGGTGCACTGCTTGTCTTTTGTCAATAAAGTCGCAAGTCCTGTTCACTCACTTGTGGCTCGTTTTTGTATTGACGTCAATAAAGGCTCTTCGGTCTCCTGTCAATTAGAACGCTGCAGCTACGCGGCCGCCAAGGCACTGAAGCAAGCCGCAAAGCCAGGAGGACGAGCACGGTGCGTACCGGCGCACGCTACGGCTAGAAAGCAGCCATATTGAATGTTGCACTAAAGAAAACGCCTTTCAGTTTCCTGTATGAGCAGCGCCATGTGTTGGGGCTTCTGGTAAGTTCCATGCGCTGCATCTTCTTATTTTCATACCACTGTGCAAGGTACATTTTCTCTACCTTAAAGTTGGTTTCTTATTCTATGGCACACCTCTCATGTCCTCTAATCCGTGTGCACCTGCTGTTGCCATGGGAAGACCGACGCCCGAAGAAGTGGCTCATCAGGACCGGCTGTGACCTAAAGGTTAGAAAATTGCGCTGCTGCGCTGGCAGACGGAGATTCAATCGCGCCATCGTAATTATCTGTGGCGAAACTATTCTACAAGAGAGCAGCGACTAGCCATCAGTGTCAACAAAGCGTATGAGAGTTCGGGAAAGCCTTTTATACGCCTCGTAGCTCATTCTGGCTCAGCCATTGTGGCTACGTTTCTCTGAGTCGGGTCCCTCAAGATATTGCTTTTCCACTTATTCAAGCGACCTATATTAAGGCGAAAGTCTTAGATGGCTCATGGGTCGAAAAAGTCCCCGTCCGGCATCATGGCACCCAAGTTCAAGCGCGTGTGCCAGCATTTCCTTATCATTATTCATAAAAAAAAGAGCTTGAACGGGCACCCTTCCAAATAATCAGTGTGACCACAAAATGTCTGCTTGTGGTTTTCCCGGTTTTCTTCTATACTGCACAGTGTACACGTGCCTTACAAAGTTTTGAGGAGTGTAAGTACGGCTGCGAGAATTGTAAATAAACCTCTTGTTGAAAGTTAGCGCTGTGTGTTTGTCTGATTTGTCTTTCCGTGTCCTACAAGAAAGTAGAAGGAACCCCATGTACAAGTGCATGAGCTACCCTTGTGGATTAAAGTGCTAAAATTAAAAAGAAATCACTCATCGGATCTGCGTATGTGTCTTACTGGTGTTCATAGAATTCCCACTATGGCTCTAACGTGCCAATAACCACGCAGAACCAGTAGCGATGTCAAAGGGACCGAAAAATAGACCAAGTAAAGAGAAAACAAGTAATAGCAAGTAACAACGCATTCGCATGTCTCCTCAGCGCACAGGCTTGCGCCTGCATCCTCTTTAGCGTAAGTTAAAGTGAGTGTGAAGATTTCGGATTACCACGTCATTTCCGGCTTATCGTGCAAGAGTACGTATATATCTAGGTTTTGTGAAGCAGTTTGCCAAAGCGCATTCCAGAAATTGCCACTTTGCAATAGTACGCACTGGATACCTAGAGCCGCCGCTGTATTTAGGGGTCTGGATTGTTCTTTCTGCAGGTTTGTTCCAATGCAATTTCTCTGCGCAGTGATTGCCACATGCATTATGGCCCCACCATGTGCGAGGCGATGTCATCATGTATCCTACGGCTCCGAGTTTGTGCATGAATTGCTTTTTTGCCATGAAGGGGAAATGAGTTGTAGTCACTCACAGACAGATGTTTCAACATTTAAATGAAAGCAAAAAAGCGAGAAATTTCACAGCATATTGTACATATTGCAAGCGTGAAATTCCTAATGAACGCTTGTTTGAGTTTGCTAAATTATGGATTTGATTACGATTACTAAGCTCAATAGTGAGCGCTCTCAAACGCGAAAAATTCAAGCTCGGTAAGGAAAACGTGCTATGTAGAGCTACGTCTTTCCGTACGCCGCGCGCAACGCCTAATTTGGCCCCGATTACGTCATGCGTGGCGGTACAACGGCGTCCTTCGCGCTCGTGATAGATGCATGATCGAGTAAAGGCTTATTTCGTGTAGACGATGTGCGATGTAAGTAACGTGCGCGGCAGCATGGTTTCAATAATATATGCTGTAATACGCTATGACACGTTTGGTTACGTTGGTTTCAGCAAGCGATCTCCTTTGACCCTTTGTAACGACGTAAAAGCAACGCTTCCCGAAGGGGAGAGGAAAACTTGCCCACACGCTGGCCACGTAATTTCGCACCGGCATCAGAACAACCACTCGGAGGCAAAGGAAACGACGCCTGTGGTTTATGCTTGTTCAGCATTTATAGGGGTTTTAAGAGGCCGCTTCAATGTGTGTAGCCGCTGCATGCACGCGGTATAAAGCTCTGTTCAAATAAATTCCTCACGCTAGTGGTGCAAAATATTCAACAGAAAATCACTGCCAGCATGACGCCGACGCTGCCGATCGTGCGACAAGTCGGCAGAATTTGTGATATGATTCGTTGCGTTGTACTGAAATACTCAGTGCCTTTATATTATTCTATCGACACTCCAGGGGCATTTTTGCTGTCCCCATTCCATTGGCGTCATCGTGGTGTTCCGTGTAAAGTGCAATGGCGATACTGCCGCCGCCGCGTGCCGCTGGTGTAGACGAGAGTGAAAGCAGAGGAGAGGAGAGCGCAGGAAAGTGAATAGAGGAAAGCAGACGATCGCATCTCAATCTTTCGCGCGCATGGGAAGAAAGCTGTGAGGAAACGCGCCGTCTTCCGTCGCGCGAAAAGCCCCCGATGGAGCGGAGGAAGGGGGGGGGGGGCGTTGAGTTCTTGTTGAGAAAAAGAGTGTATGATTTCGGGTAGCATTGTTCAAGGAAAAAAAGGGCATTAGTCGAGGCAATTTTTGTGGGCATTCTATCAGGTCCGGAAGTGTATGCCTCACAACCAGAAAATAGTAAAAAAGGCAGACTGCATTTCCCCACCAGTTTATTTCAAGGTTCTATACACGTTATTCCATGCTTAAACCACAATCTTTTGGAACCTGTACAGTGACTCTGAAGAGGGAAATTTGCAAGTCGTGGGGCGTATTTTTCACATAACTGTAAATCAGGGGAATGGCGCAGTTACGGTAGCAAGGGAATTGTTCAGCGCGTCTCGGAAACTTCCGTACAGTAGGGCCGCCAGTTGGTCCTGGACGCGGGTCCGGATCGCCTCGTGGTACTTCTTACTGCGTGCCTTGTTCAGGCCGAGCTTGGTACTTTCGCTTATCTTGAGCTCCAGTGAATTCAGGCTGATGGCCTTCAAGGTGGCAGGAACCGCTGCATGTAAAGTAACCGGCGCATGTGCACCTAATTAATGTCAAGCATAATAAAGACACATTTCATACATTATATATATATATATATATATATATATATATATATATATATATATATATATAAAGCTGTGATGATGAGTATGTACAGGTGACAATATGAAGCGTATGCGTAATGCTCACACTAATTTCCCCGCGCGCGCAAGCGGCCAGCCAGGGCACGACTTAGCCAGGAGGACAACGCGGAACGAATCGTTTGAGGCGCGAAACGTGAGCGATCTCTGAACCATGACAAGGATGGTCCGAAGAAACGTCTACGGGAGTAACACGATAGTTCAGGGGGATGTTTGTTCATTAATAATGTAGGGTCCCAGGAAGAGGGATTCAAACTTCTCACAAAAACCGGGTGTACGAATGGGCGTCCAAATGAGCACTTCTTCTCCAGGACGAAAGGAGACTTCGCGACGTCAGATGTATTAACGTTGCTTGCGAACTAGCTGATGGACTTCTGTGTTCAAGCGAGCACGTTGACGGCATTCCTCAAGTCTCTAGACGAACTATTCCGGTATACTGGCCGAGGTGTTAGTTGGGGCATTGGAGAAAGCGGCGCCGATGGTGAATGTCGGTGAACGGCCGTAAACTAGGTATAAAGGTGAGTACCCCGTAGTTTGTTGGATAGCGGTGTTGTGAGCAAAAGTCACAAAAGGTAAAAGTTTGTCCAAGTTGTTGTGGTTTGGCCCTATATACATTGATATCATATCTATTAGTGTGCGATGAAATAGCTCGGTTAAGCCATTTGTTTGTGGGTGATTTGAAGATGTCCTCTTATGAACTGTGTCACAAGCTCTGAGTACATCTGCGATCATTGTTGACATGAAAGTCTTGCCGCGGTCACTTAACAGTACACGAGGTGCACCATGACGCAGCACATGTCATCCAGAAAGAAGGTGGCAACGTCGGAGGCCGAACTAGAGCGTAGAGGAGCGGTCTCTGCCTAACGTGTGAGCTGGTCACAGCTGTCACAATCCATCGATGACCTGCCGGCGTTATGGGCAGAGGGCCGACTAGGTCTATCCCAACGATGATAACCGGTGTCTCGGGACATGAGATGGGCTGTAAAAGCCCAGCATGAGGCGAAGTCGGTCGTTTCCGCTGTTGACACTAGACGCAAGAAGCGACGTACTTGGCCACAAAGGTAGATATGCCTGGCCAAAAGAAACGGCTCCTAACGCGGTAGTATGTTTTGTGGAAGCCCAATTGGCCAGCTGATGGGTCGTCGTGAAAGGCTTCAAAGACTTGTGTGCGCATCTAACGTGGAAGAATAGGTACCTAGCGGTGGTCGTCGGAGTTGCAAATGTAGCGGTACAGCACATCGTTGCCAAGCTTAAATAGTTGCAGTTGTCGACGTAATCTGGCATATGGTACAAAAGTAGTTCTGCACAGGCCTTGGATAATGCTGTTGCACTACGGTCAGAACGTTGACACGAGGCGAGCTGAGTGACGCGATTGGAAGGTAACGTGTCAGTAACCGCTATAGGTAATGACGGGAGTGGTGACTTAGTCTCATCATGAAGTAGCGAGCAATGGAGAGATGTACTCGAAGATAATAGTGGCAGCGGGCAGCGAGAAAGAGCGTCGGCATCTTGGTGCTTTTTCCCAGACTTGTAGATAACGTCAAAGTCATAGTGTTGTAAGCGGATCACTGAGCGACCAAGGCGTCCAGACAAAGTTTTTGATTGACGACA
This sequence comes from Dermacentor variabilis, assembly GCF_050947875.1. NCBI lineage: Eukaryota > Metazoa > Arthropoda > Arachnida > Ixodida > Ixodidae > Dermacentor > Dermacentor variabilis. The sequence goes on from NC_134570.1 coordinate 115,371,505, forward strand.
ACCAGCATAAGGCGTGGCGGTCGGTTATGACCGTGAGGTGGCGTCCGTAAAGATATGGTCGAAATTTTTGGATCGCCCAAACTAGTGCCAGACATTCCTGTTCTGTGATCGAGTAGTGCTTTTCGGCAGTCGTTAGTGCGCGACTGGCATAGGGAACAACTCTCTCTCGTGAGGTGGTATCGCGCTGTAGAAGGACAACACCGATCCCATGGCCACTAGCGTCAGTGTGCTATATATATATATATATATATATATATATATATATATATATATATATATATATATATATATATACACACAATGTGTGTGTGTGTTTTACGCGAACACGCAATAGCCTGAGGTGAAATAATGAAAAAGTGAAAAAGAAATCAAATAATGAAAAAAAAATCGAAACGGACGAAAAAGGAGCTCACTGAATAAGTGCGATATGAACCCGTGTCTCCGGATTACGTGTCCGATGCCCTTATAAATATAGGTATCACGGCACCACTTTCATATCGACTTTCTTGAGCATTATGTTTGTGCTGGATACTCAAGAAATTGGATGGGAAAGCAGTGCTGAAGAAGTTGAATAGGTAAGCTCATCGCGTGCGCAGTGAAAAGACGTGAGTTCGTATCCCACTTGCGGACAGTTGTGCTTTCGTCCAGGTACATTTCCCTTTGCATATCACTTCTAGATTAGTTTTCAATTGAAAGAAGTAGCTTCCCTTTATTTACTTGGTGGTTACTTGGTGCCATTTTTGTGTTTGCTTGATATGAATGTAATTTACGAAAATCGGGCTCCGTGGTTCCCCTTTTCGCAGTCACACACACACAGACATATATATATATATATATATATATATATATATATATATATAGGGTGTTTCAGCGCACATTTTTAAAAATTTTTATTGGTTGACAGCATAACTCTAGTTCGTGAGCTGGTCTAGGCGAAGAGGCGAACATTACTTGAACAAAAAAGTGAAATGCATAAAGCGACGTTTTGTTAAGAAAGTAACCGGCAAAGGCAAGAGCACTGAGTTCTAAGGCAGCAAACGTACAACATAGAGCCAAACTTCGAACGTTCTCCGGCTTGAACATCAGTCGAATAAGAATCGACAAAAACAGAAAAAAAATTGATATATTTTGACGCGACCTTCATCCTGCAAATGTATTCATTGTAAGCTGCTGCATCTAAAATCAAAGGTGCAGTGCGTTTACAATTTGAGTAAATCTTTGAGTAAATCATTGACTCAACTCTCATTCTTATAGTATCCGAAAACTATTGTCATCCACAATCTCATGCTGAGCATATCGGTTTCTGTGAGATCAGGTAAGCTAATGATCATTCGCCTTGGATAGTCATAGAAAGGCTGATCACATGGAAACGCTGGTCGCTTTAATCCCCTCTACCTTGGAGTAGTTGAACATTCACCGTACACACAAGGGAAGAAATTGTCACTATGCAATGTGCTGGCTTTACACAAGACGTTATTTGGATTCTGTAACGCGCTATCTCATAGTGCTAATTTTCAGTACATAAGGTCATCAATTTTAGCAATTTCGCAGAGCCTCAAGATTATTAGATTGCATCTAAAACACTCAGAAAATTTTTACTAGTTTTCAGGGAGGAATTTTGCGTGCGAAGTAATTGGTCTATTGACTTACATCGGGCGCTTGTGACCTGGACGAAGAAGTTCGTGTTCTCAACGAACATGTCGACGCTGTAGCTCGTTGATCCAATGGCTTTGTGACCCTTTGCCTTGACCTTATAGGATACTCGAACGCCATCGAGAGACACGTGGCAACCGAACGTCGTGTTCGTCGCCTCCCAAGCGGGTGCACCACAGTTGCCTCGACGTTTGACTTGCGACAGGCCGTAAACGAGGCCGGATGTAAAGTCAGCCTTCAGGTCTCGGTTCGTGACAAACGTTTTTTTGACCTTGACCTCGAAATTGGCCACCTGTGCCGGATCGAGGTTGCGGTTTCGAACTTCAGTAGGCAGTCGATTGCTGAGCACTGCGTCGATGAAGTTGTTTGAGTCTTGTACGAGCGCGCAGAGGGCTCCTGAAAAGAAGTTCGGTTGGTGCGGTTAACTCTTGCCGGCTTTCTGGCCACTTAGCCCAGTTCTCTTTAAAATGGCGTCTAAGTCACCTTGTGAAAAGGTAGGCAATATTCAGCAGGTAAGATTGAGATCTCTTTGCCACGTAGCCAAAGGATACTAAATAGAAGAATGATTTAACTTATACCTGAATATTCAAAGATTGTCCATGAACTTAGGATACATGAAAGGTTGGTATATGGAGTTCTAGAACTAAATGAGAACTTCATTTTAAATTTCTCGCCCGAACATCGTGGATCATGGTCGCGTGATATCGCACATTGCATATCCTTTTCACGTATTTCGTGCTAGCGTCTCCAAACCAAAGGGACAAAAATATTCAAGAAAGTTTCGCCTATTTGCTAGTCCTTCGTAATTTCTTACTGATGAACAGATTAACACATTTCTATGTTAGTGGTACCGAATTGCGAAGGAGCTGATATAGAAATTTCGAAATGATGGAATGATTGTCGGCACGTAGAAACAGAACCGCACGATTACTCATTGCCAGAACGAGCTCAAACTGCCAAATTAATATATTGCCTGTAGCACGTCACAGTATGCACATCGGCATATATTTCAGTGCGCTGGTACGGGAAAAAGGCTTAAGAACAGATGATTAACCAGCATGGCGATCTATGAAGCATATCATTTTGCATAATGAATCCTTACCAAATAGCTCAGCTTTCTGTCCTTCTACATATCATGAAGCTGCTCGGTGATATCGAGAGCAGGAGTGTTTTATGAAATCCGGCTAACATGTGGCAAAGCCCACATAGGAAAAACGCGATGATTGACGAATTATCGTGCGCGGTAGAACCAGCTGGCGCGAAGGAAAAAAAAACAGTGTTCTGTTCTGCCCAACTTGCCTGCCAATGTGAGGCACGCTTGTCTGCGAATAAAGCTTTAGCAAAAAATTTTAAATAACGACCTACTGGAGCATACAGAGTCTCATTATAATTTGACACCAAGATGTGCCTGCATGAATGACACCTTGATAATGCTGTCTAGCTCTTAAACACTATTACAACTGCATAAGCAGCAACTACCCCACCAAAAAGCTGTAATGAATTTTAGTATGGCGGTCCCACACGTCTTCGTAAATCTATTCCACTTACCAGCGCTGCAGAGGAGGAGGATGAGAGCAGATAAAGGCGTCATCGTTGATTTTGAAAAGTTGTAACTTCGCCTGCAAAAATTTTCACAACGTTATTCACGACTAGTTTGCTGTGTCGCGCTACATTTAACGTAATGTGAAGCCTCGAAGACAGCTGCAACACATCGCCCATATAGGTCATACAGAATTTTGAGGCTCCATAGCGAAGTTTTAGTTGAGGTTTTGTACTTCGTATGGCTCATTAACGTGTTCATTAGCATAAGTATCGACGCACATCAACACTGTGAGCACGAGAACGCGTTTTATGCTGTAGCTTTATGATGTCAAACTTTGAAACCAGATGATGGCGGAATCGCCATAAGTGTCGTACCAAAACATAACTTATTACGAATATTTCACAGGCCGCACAGATAGCTATATGATCTTTATGGAGTTATTTGAGTTTAACAAAACACTTTATAAGTATTGCAAACATGGCTGCTAAAAATCTCTTTCGAGAGATGCCTGAATTCTGTCATATCAGTTGGATTCCTTGGAGAGGTGGACACTACGAGCAAAAGAAATGAATAGGTAATGCAAGCTGATAACAACCTATCGCTAAGAAATTTGTAGTATCGTCCTATATTTTATGCTCGAATTTTGGAAATGAAGCCGAGCAGTGACAAAGTAATTGTTCTTTAGCAAAAATCCTGTACTCGATACGTATTTCAAGAGATACGTCTTTAATATTAGTCGCAAAATAGATCGGTGTTCCTGGTAGCTTTCCGTTACAATCTTTCATGATATAACTCTGAAAAAGTGGCGCTGAGCATAGAATTTGTGGTAAATTGAGATTAGTCACTACAGCTTAGCTTCATTTTTACTTTGGAACATATGCTGAATTGTAAACATACATATTTTATTACTTAACATTCCTTTTAAATACCGACACAGCTTTCATAACACATAGAGGCGAGCTTTTTTAGGTCAACTTCAATTACATTACATAACCTGGCATATTTACTACACTTAGGCATGAGTTGCACATTTAGTAGATATTCGGGTAGACACGTAACTACGTTCAAAGGTCTTGTGCCAAATTGGGTCAAGAAAGTCTAAAATTTGGGAATACATTTGTATAAAAATGTTATATAAACATCTTGCGCGACAAATATTGCCGCGAGAATGTTTTAGATGGTACAAGCTCGTCGTTTACGGAAGCGCATGTTCGTTGCATTGTTGGGTGATGCGGCGCAGTGCGGTTGATTCACTCTGATCTTGATCAGCGACCCTGCAAGGGCTGAATGGTTATTTGGTTGTTTTTTTATGACTGCATGTACCTTATCATGAAGTGCATATCGTTTCATTGCGTGTACTCGTACGACATGAACACCTAGCGCACGAAAACAGAAGCACTAAATCTTGCTTGGCAATACCATTCTGGATAATTTATAACCAAGACTCTACTAAAGATCCAACGGTTCATTGCTAGATGTATAGGAAGTTTAGTGAGTCGTCATGTATTCATGATCACAGAATAACGCCAAGTAAGGAATCCAGGATTACCAGAAGACAGAACGTTTTCAAGGCTATCACCTCTTTGCTGTCCCCATGAAATCGTATGGCCATAAAACACGACGCCCGCCATAAGGAAATCATTGTAGCTCCGCATTAAGCTAGTGGACAACAATATATGGCGCTCAGATACTTTTTGGTCAGTAGTGTGGTAACGCTGCAGATTCTTTCGGCATTTTGACGGTTCGGTATTTATTAGTTATGGCTTGCTCTTATATCCTCGTCATTAAGACACTTTTTTTTAAAGCAATCGTACTCCTGTACAAAAACCAGACAACTCTACCGGCACTGTATACGGAATTTTCTTGGAAATATTCCCGCTTCCTTTAAGAATTCTTGCTGCCCGCTAGCTATGTATCTATCAAGCTTAATTTTTGCGCCAGTGGTAGCAGAAAAGTGTGTGAGCTCTCACCTTCGAAGATTTCCGCAGCATGTGCTGTCGAGACGATAACACCACACTTATATAGGCAGCGGATCCACCTGGATTTCCCGCGCACAGACCCATTCTTGTCGTCCACGGTGGATAAGATATTGACAGATAACATTAGCGCTGACCCGTTGTGTCTGCAACAGTGATTGTTTGCTAAGAACCTGCGATGAGATATGGTTCTGTATTTTCCCATGCATTGTTCCTTCTGACGACTGGCAAGCGCGAACCACGATAGCGAACTGCATGACCAAGCTGACGCATATGTTATTGTCGCATTATTATTCAGGCACCGAGGAGAGTTTGTCATCCGCGTTGAAACGGTTATTTGAAGTATTTGTTAGCGTAAGGTTCATATCCTGTTTCTCTCAAGCTATTTCTTTATAAAAAAATTGCCACATCTAAGCTTGAGTACAGTCTACAATGTGAACCTTTCGCTTTTAATCAGTCATTTATTGTTTTGTAGTCATCCACTACTGCTCTTCACCATTAATAGTTGTCAAATACCCCATTACTTGCTTTCAGCTTCTCTCAAGGTGTCATTTGGTCTACACGACTTATACGTCGAAGAAGGGTTGCCTGGTTCTCTTTTTTCCATTACACTTACTGCAACCGTTATCTGAGACGCGCCTTTTTTATTGAAACTTGATGTTGTATATCACGTATTGAGCATAAACTTTAAAGACTGACAGCCCAGCTATAACACAAAAGCCCACGACTTGCAGTGGGTCCAAGCCTTCAGCTTATCATAATCACTTTACTGCTTTTAACGCAAAGAACACAGACTTGTTCGTGAAAACCGTTATTTGTAACATGATCGTAACTCTCCACTCTGCAGCGGCGAAAGAAGTGTTGCGAGTGTTTGAGATATATTAGCCTATGGAAAAGAATTTCTATCTTTTGTGAATCGCTCATTGCAGACTGATGGTAGAATTGTGGTAATGTTCCGTGTTGGGCCCATACTGAGTGATAGTAAAACAACCCACAATCAATGACAGCATAAAAAGTATAAACAAGCTCCACCCACAAAACCGTAGAAACCTAGTCGGTTACAAACTAAGATGTACAAAGAAGCTCTACTCTCAGAAACGCAGTGCACCAGCTCTTCACCTCTCAATGAGGGCCAACCCTACTAGAGTGCGCACATACTTCATAACATCGCTCTGTTAATGTGAATGCTAGGCTAACTGGGCTATAAAAGCTAGTTGCTTCAAGTTAAGATGTTAGCTATGGCTAAGCAGTACTGTGAAGATCACGCATAAAATTTGCCTAGTCATGCGAGTGTCGTAACACAACGGTAACGCACTGGTAACGCAGCGAGCGATTTCTACGCAGGTATCATTTGTTTTAAACACCTGAAATCGCTTGACGTCAGTTAAAGAAGTGAACCAAATTAGCTGGCACATCTATGCGAATTGTGCTCAAATTGAACAGCGTACATATAATCTTGTAGTTATTAGGTTCTCTGCGACTGTATCTTTATGCACCCATTATATCCGTGACGCGCAGCGGTGTTCCATGTTTAAACAGCTGTTCTTTTTCTGTACAGATCTGTCTTCATGCCACCGGTTTTAGGAAGAACCATAGATGTTAAGGGAAATTTTATGGGTGAACCTAATGTCCCGGCGAAGACAAAAATAGTGTTTCTGCTTGAAACAAAGAGCTCTTACTTGTGAAGTAAAACAGCATTTACATCAGCAGGGCAAAGTCATTAAGCTGTGAACGGACTCCAGGTGGCTCGGTTATCTTCTAGAAATGAACAGCCGGTGCATAGCGTTTGTGTGGGGCGAGCTTGCTTGTAATTTTCGGGTTGTCACAGAATATAGTAAATGTATGTGGAGTGGAAGAGAGGATCGAGGGATAGCCCCGATTAAACAATCATGCAGAAAAAAACTTTTGAGGAAGCAAAACCAATTTCCACGTATTCATCAATAAAAACTACCATTTCCAGCTATATTCAGCAATTTTTTTTCTTTCGTTCGCCTCTGAAGCCGTTAGCAGCAACAGTGATAATCTAGGGACAGTTAATGGACAATCAGGTAACAAGTATATAGCGCATTACGCGTAGACCATATGGCTTGCGGTGTTGACGTCAAAATACATTAGCTGTGTTATTTCGCATATTCTAAAACGTTGCACCTCCATGAAAATAAAGAGCAAGAAGGTGGTGGTAACAACTATATTAGATTCTGCTCATTTATGATTTGGCAGGCCTGAGTCATAGGATGGCCTCTCACGAGGAGCGACCCTTTCGGCCCAGGCAACGAGGGCTTTTTGTAGTTTTTGATTCGTCGTTCAGAGCAGCTCCTCCCACGTCTGTTGTGAGGGAGCTGGTAGGAACGACCTGGGAGGGGGCAAGCCCTCGCACCCCCAAAGAATGCGATTTTGGGTATAGAGCGAGGAGAAACTGCCATTTCAATGTGCAACGGGCTTTCAAAAGGACCAGGGAATTGAGCGCGTTAGAATGATAGTAATAATCAGTGCAGCGAATGCGCGCTGGAATTTATTGGGATGCTCAATAAATACACAAAAACTATGGACTGCAGCAATAGTACACACCCAAATATGTCAATAATTCCAAAGGCTTACTTATATACAGGGACTGTTCATTTGGTAGTTCATCGTCATCATCATCAGCCTGGTTATGCCCACTGCAGGGCAAAGGCCTCTCGCGTAGTTCTCCAACTACCCCAGTCACGTAGTAATTGTGGCCATGTTGTCCCTGCAAACTTGTTAATCTCATCCGGCCACCTAATTTTCTGCCGCCCTCTGCTACGCGTCCCTTCCCTTGCAATCCAGTCCGTAACCCTTAATGACCATCGGTTATCTTCCCTCCTAATACATGTCCTGCCCATGATCCATTTCTTTTTCTTGATTTCTACTAAGATGTCATTAACTCGCGTTTGTTCCGTCACCCAATCTGCTCTTTTCTCATTTCTTAACGTTACACCTATCATTCTTCTTTCCACATATCGTTGCGTCGTCCTCAATTTAAGTAGAACCCTTTTCGCAAGCTTCCAGGTTTCTGCCCCGTAGGCGAATACTGGTAAGACAAAGCTATTATACACTTTTCTCTTGAGGGATAATGGCAGCCTGCTGTTCATGATCTGAGAATGCCTGCCAAATTCACCCCAGCCCATTCTTATTCTTCTGATTATTTCCGTCTCATGATACAGATCCGCCGTGATTACCTGCCCTAAGTAAATGTATTCCCTTACCACTTCCACTGCCTGGCTACATATTGTAAATTGCTGTTCTCTTCCGAGACTGTTAAACATTACTTTAGTTTTCTGCAGATTAATTTTTAGACCCACTCTTCTGCTTTGCCGCTTCAGGTCAGTGAGCATGCATTGTAATTGGTCCCCTGAGTTACTAAGCAAGGCAATATCATCAGCGAATCGCAAGTTACTAAGGTATTCTCCATTAACATTTACTCCCAATTCTTCCCAATCTAGGTCTCTAAATACTTCCTGCAAACGCCCTGTGAATAGCACTGGAGAGATCGTATCTCCCTGCCTGACGCCTTTCTTTATAGGGATTTTGTTGCTTTCTTTATGGAGGGCTGCGGTGGCTGTGGAGCCGCCATAGTTATCTTTCAGTATATTTACATACGGGTCGTCTACACCCTGATTCCGTAATGCCTCCATGACTACTGAGGTTTCGACAGAATCAAACGCTTTCTCGTAATCAATGAAAGCTAGACAGGGTTGGTTATATAATGGTTCGTTATATTCCGCACATTTCTCTATCACCTGATTGATAGTGTGGATATGGTCTATTGTTGAGTAGCTTTTACGGATTCCTGCCTGGTTCTTTGCTTGACAGAAGTCTAAGGTGTTCCTGATTCTATTTGCGATTACCTTAGCAAATAGTTTGTAGGCAACTGAAAGCTGATCGGTCTATAATTTTTCAAGTCTTTGGCGACCCCTTTCTTATGGATTAGGATTTTGTTAGCGTTCTTCGAAGATACCGGTACGCTCGAGGTCATGAGGCATTGCGTATACAGGGTAGTCAGTTTCTCTAGAGCAATCTGCCCACCATCCTTCAACAAATCTGCTGTTACCTGATCCTCCCCAGCCGCCTTCCCCCTTTGCATATTTCCTAAGGCTTTCTTTACTTCTTCCGGCGTTACCTGTGGGATTTCGAATTCCTCTAGGATATTCTCTCTGCCATTAACGTCGTGCGTGCCACTGGTACTGTATAAATCTCTATAGAACTCCTCAGCCACTTGAACTATCTCACCTACAATAGTAATGATATTGCTGGCTTTGTCTCTTAACGCATACATCTGATTCATGCCAATTCCTAGCTTTTCTTCACTGCTTTTAGGCTTCCTCCGTTCCTGAGCGCATGTTCAATTTTATCCATATTATACTTGCTTATGGCAACGGTCTTACGCTTGTATATTAACTTCGAAATTTCTGCCAGTTCTATTCTAACTGTAGGGTTAGAGGCTTTCATACATTGGCGTTTCTTGACCAGATCTTTCGTCTCCGGCGATAGCTTACTGGTACCCTGTCTAACGGAGTAACCACCGACTTCTATTGCACACTCCTTAATGATGCCCACAACATTGTCGTTCATTGCTTCAACACTAAGGTCCTCTTCCTGAGTTAAAGCCGAATCTGTTCTGTAGCTTGATCTGGAATTTGTCTATTTTCCCTCTTACCGCTTACTCATTCATCGGCTTTTTATGTACCAGTTTCTTCCGTTCTCTCCTCAGGTCTCGGCTAATTCGAGTTCTTACCATCCGATGGTCACTGCAGCGCACCTTGCTGAGCCCGTCCGCATCTTGTATGATGCCAGGGTTAGCGCAGAGTATGAAGTCTAGTTCATTTCTAGTCTTGCCGTTCGGGCTCCTCCACGTCCACTTTCGGCTATTCCGCTTGCGGACAAGGTATTAATTATCCGCATATTATTCTGTTCCGCAAACTCTACTAATAACTCTCCCCTGCTATTCCTAGTGCCTATGCCATATTCCCCCACTGCCTTGTCTCCAGCCTGCTTCTTGCCTACCTTGGCATTGAAGTCGTCCATCAGTATAGTGTATTTTGTTTTGACTTTACCCATCGCCGATTACACGTCTTCATAAAAGCTTTCGACTTCCTGGTCATCATGACTGCATGTAGGGGCATAGACTTGTACCACCTTCAATTTGTACCTCTTATTAAGTTTCACAACAAGACCTGCCACCCTCTCGTTAATGCAATAGAATTCCTGTATGTTACCAACTACATTCTTATTAATCAGGAATCCGACTCCTAGTTCTCATTTCTCCGGTAAGCCCCGGTAGCGCAGGACGTGCCCTCTTTTTAGCACTGTATATGCTTCTTTTGGCCTCCTAACTTCACTGAGCCCTATCATAACCCATTTACTGCCCTCTTAGTCCTCCAATAGCACTGCAAGACTCGCCTCATTAGATAACGTTCTAGCGTTAAACGTTACCAGCTTCATATTCCCATGGCGGCCTGTTCGGAGCCAGGGATTCGGCCATTTGGTTGTTAGACCCTGTTTTTTAGTGTGATAGCACGCCCCCCCCCCCCCCCCGGCCTCTGTAGATAAAAAGAATTTCAGTGCTGATCAGGAATTATGAGTTGATATATCAAAGTCAGCACAATCAATTCAAATTGATTGAAATTGGCTGGCTTTATAACTCGAGTCCGTGCGGTCTACTAGTAAGAAAACACTCAGTGATTTTTATACCTTATAGTTGTAACATGCAAAAACACTGTTACCAGTTTTGGGGTCAAATAACTCAAGTAAAAGAAAAAAAAACTTGTCAACCATGGCCAACGCGAAAGAAGATAAGGTCGACGTTCTTAATATGTGTACTTATATGTACTCGAATTGAGGGAGGGGCACTAAAGATGGAGAAAATTTGCATATTAATGTTGCTTGCTTTGTATTGTCGTGTCTGCTCCGTTGTCGGGCCTTGCATTTCTTCCGGGCCGTCTATTTCTTTTCTTGATGTCAAATTTTTTTGATTCGTTGTAGGGAGGGTAAAGGTTAAAAAAAAAACATTGGTAGATATTGCACAGCATTACTCAAAAATTCATTTTTGCGCAATTGACAATCAACAAAGAATGTAGAAGCAACAACACAGCAACAATTCACAATGGAAATCTACGAAACAAAAAGGTCATAGAAAAACTCCAAATACGCCATTTCGAATGCACGTATAAAATTCATGTTCTAAATGGGCAACTTTTTCGTTCGTTACAACAGCGTTAGGCATATTATTCAACATTTCTAGTTAATCCCGAGAAAACAGCGAAATGAAGAGCTTTGTTAGGTGCTATAGGTAAGGTCGAATAGTTATTCTGCGGTATATAATGGCAAATATTCTTGCTAGGATTGTATTAAGATTTCTTTAATTAGTCTCGTTTGACCTTTCACGTTTTCAAAAATAAACTTTATACTTTAATAACGTATTAGCTCATCGAATTCCTTCAGTTTACACAATTATAAACCTGCCCGTAAAAGAGCCCATGCGTAGGTACTTAAAGCGCATGAAACCAGCAGCAGTCTGCATTTTCACTAACTCAGCCTTCAAAGCGTTCTGATGGGGAGTACACACCCCACACGAGACTGGGCATACAAGCGTTTAGAGGCAATGAACTTCAGCACCAATTTAGAAGATTGAAGCTTTTTAATGCGAAGATTCTTGTTGCAATTTATGCTACATAGAAACTGCGTGACGTTGTGTGGACTTCGTTCTCGCCCAAGGAAGTCCATTTTAAATTTTTTTTCCCTGAAGCGCTGATGCTATCGTCGTTTTAACTTGCGCATATGAAACAACCTCAAATAAAAATGAAATCATGGAATTTTACTTACCAAAACCACTTTCTGATTATGAGGCACGGCGTAGTGGGAGACTCCGGAAATTTCGACCTCCTGGGTTTTTTAAATAAAGTGCACCTAAATCTAAGTACACGCGTGTTTTCGCATTTCGCCCCCATCGAAATGCGGCCGCCGTGGCCGGGATTCGATCCCACGATCTAGCCTTAAATACATAAGATTGTGTAACACGTACTCGCTGATGAGTCACAATCGCTGTTTCTCTCGCTTACGTTCGTAGACAACATGTGTACAACCCAACATTCGCCCTGTCGTCGGCTGGCGTAGAAGTCATGCGATCGCTGTCACACGATCGTCTTCGACAGGGTTGCCCTAGAGCCCCTCTTTTCACGCGCATCTATACTCGTGACCCTTACGCACAACTACTCAATTTGTCGGAACACGCTCGTCCGCTTGGCACCATTGTTCGGAATCCCAGACTACGCTAGATAGACAGGTACCTGCAAATTGCTTCGCATAACATAGATTTCCACGGTACGTGGGTTTGGCAGACTTTGATTGTGAAAGTATACCTTTTCATTCGACTTAGATACCACATTGTCAAGTTGTGATTGTCATTGCAGTTAATAGTGATTATTAGTTATTTGAAACAATGTGCATTCAGAAAACATGATCTTCGATGTGGTGCATAAAGGAAAGTTAATTTATGATACCACATTAATCTACCTCACTACATTATAGGTTGGCAGCGTATTGTGCCCAAAGTAATACAAATTGTAGAGGTTGGTGAGCAAAGCCTAGGGTTGCCTGGCAGATTTAAAGCGAAATTTGTTGCCTAGTAGCCTGTGCCTATGGATAAAATTGACCAATCCATCTATGGAATTGCTCTAATTGTTAAGACATGTTGAAAATTTTTTTATACGGCATCTGTTAACACGTACGAGACTTTCAAATCTACAGCCCCATTTGGGAATTCGATGCATAATGCAATCGTCTTTTTCAAACGTAAAATCAATTCATTCAATTCAAAATTGGTATGAGGTTTTGACGTTGCTTTAAAACAACGTGCCGAGGAACATTCGAATCGTCACGGATACTTAAATTGTTCATTCATTAGATTTATTTCTGAAAGAAATTTAGTATAGAAATGGCAAACTCTACTGGCTACTTGGATGTCGGCATCGATTTAGCACTGACAAGGAAAACAGTGAGCACTGCTAGTTGGTTTCCGTATTTTTGCTTTGTTTTTTCCTTCGTGCAACGTTGAGCTAGAGCTAATATGATGAAGTTAGGATTATGCAGGTCGGAAGCCTGCTTTAACAGTGAATGACGACTCTCCTCAGGAGGGCTTGTTTTGGCAAAGCAATAAAATGTGAAAAATGTGTTCCTATTTTCTTTAACACCGATGATGGGCGCGGTGCAATGTTATCCTTAGGCGTTACCAGTGTGGTCATTCCGGGCTAAGTGTCCCAGACGTGCCCGCCGACTTTTGTCTTGCAGTAGTGAAGGTGAAGAAAGCAGCAAGACTGTGAATGGTGAAACTGATCCCCAGCGCTGACTTGCCGATTCTAGTGAAGCCTGCCGTTGATGGCGTCGTCATAACACACGTGTATCGCCTCCGTGCATCCCGCTGTGTGAAAATAATATTCAAGGGCGAGACTCTCCCTTCGCGCGTCAAGGTGGGCCACTCTAGGCACCCTGTGCGGCCATTCATCCCAAGGCCGCTGCAATGCCGAGATTGTATAAGGCTGGGACACGTGAGCGCCGTGTGCGAGAACAAGCGAGTTTGCTCCCGCTGCAACGAGACCCACGCTGCACACTTTTGTGCAGCCACGCTTCTGAAATGCACCAATTGCCTTGGGTCCCATGATGCTTCCTCGAAGGGCTGCCTCAAAATGAAGAAGGAAAGCGCTATCTTGAAGCAGATGGCGAGAGACCATTCGTCTCGTCGGGAAGCTTTTGCGGCCGTTAAAAAGCGGCGCTCCCGACGCCGTCCGACTTCATAGGACGCTGATACCTCTGCAAAGACTACGCCCCATCCGACAACACCTCCTCCTCTGCCCCCTAGGCCTGGGGCAATTCAATCTAAATCTGACAAGTTCGTGGCGGCGAACAATACAACTTGGTCCTCACTACTAAAGCAACAGCCAAAGCCAGAGCAACAGCGAAAGTCACAACCGCAGCCACAGCTGATGCCACAGCTGATGCCACAGTCCGTCGCACAGCCGATGCCACAGCCGATGCCACAGCCGATGCCTCAGCCGGAGGTGACGCCGCAGCCGATGCCATAGCCGATGACGCTGCGCACGGCTGTAGAGCGCACAGTGCGGGTTCCTGACAAATTGCCCGAAGAAGACCGGCAAGTGGTGCTCCGGTCTCCTGATGAATACTTTTCGAATGCTCTTAAATAACCTGCACACTCCGTCAGCGCGAATTGCAATGCAAATGCGGGATACTCTAAATTAAGTACTTTCAATTCCTGAGTAAGCATCATGGCTCATCTGCATCATTATATTCGCACTGAAGTCAGCGCTGTTGGGGTTTATCTTAAATATACACTGCCAGGCACTGCAACGTACTGCTGACGCCCAGCGAATCCTTTGTCCTCACTGGTGACTTCAACGTGCATCACCAGCTATGAAGCACCAAGACTAGCTTCAGACAGCACAATGACGGCAGCCTAACGTATCGACGGAGCACTTGCTTTGACCTGACTGTTTTCGGGGCGCTTTGCGGCGTGCACAATGTTCCCTCTATCCCGCTTTCCTCTTTCTGCTTTTCCCTTGCCTTCCAAGACTGCAGGGTAGCAGACCGAACGCTCTTGTGGTTGACCCGCTGCCTTTCCTCTCGTTGCTATCTCCCTCTCTCTTTGTTAGACGGGGAAACTTGATCACCCGATAAAGATAAACAAGTACAAGTGTCACTGTCTTCGGCAAATCATAGCTATTTAATACATTGCTCAGAATTCATGAACGTCTTCCTAAAATGTTTACTAACGAAAACTTATTATATAATAGGTAGCGAGACTGGCCATCACGGTCGATCCCTTATGTGCAGAGGAATATCGTGTTACACAACAGAGTGCATGCAATGGCTCATTGTCTGAATCAAGACAGCTAGCACTGCACTTAGCGGTGAAGCGGTAACGTCCTGCTCAGAAGAAGAAGGGGAAGGGAAGAGAGAATAGAAGAAGATTGAATGTAAACAGTAGGCAGTTGATCAGACGTCTATCCCATATTTTACATTTGGCGCAGCCCGACAGGATGTGGACAGAAGCACGAGATGGTGCTACTACAGTGGGACAACTCTACCTTTCGTCATACCAAGCCGAAGAGGAAGAACAAGTCGAGTTCCAGAAGACAGCAACATGACCGACCCTGCGCCAGTCTATCGCAAGTAACGTTACAGTCACAGAGGTAGATCACGTCAACTGAGAACTGAGGTATGTGGAAGATAAATATCGAATGTCCGACTATGAAAAGCAGTTCAAACAGAAATCAAGTTATAAGCCCTTTCGAAATGACAATGGCAGTGATATTGCTGAGGTTATTGAGCAGATGTTGAAAGTACAGGCGTCCCAAATTGAGAAACATGGGCCACTGCTTGCTGTGCTAACGGAAACTCAGCGCGCTATCAGTTGTCCCAAAGTTTAATTAGGGAAACTGGACATGTTTGATGGGACGTTCGCTCCGGCAACCACTGTGCTGGAGTTCTTTGAATACGCTTCCGAAAAGAACTCCTGGGTGCCGTCACAGGATAAACTTTAAGATATGAGGTTGTTCCTTCTACACGATGCGAAGAAATGGTATGAGCTCCGCATAAAAGACCATCGGGATGACGCCTGGGATCACGGGAGAGCAAATTTTATATCGGCTTCTGAAGAAAACCCGGTCGACCGATGGGAACAACTATATTTTTCAAAGAACGCTCAAGTTCAATAATTGACTATTTCTACGAGAAGAGACAGCTGTTACTATTAACAGATCCCACTTTACCTGAGTGGGTCATTGCGGCGGTAGTCATCCACAGTGCGGCAAAGGACTGCCAAAGGGAAGTGCAAATAAGGTCGCCTAAGACAATTGGAGACCTACTGGTGTGCCTTAAGGGCGTGTGCCATGAAACCCCTGGGCCCGCTGCACAGCATATTTGGACCCATACAGCCAGAGTTCATCCGGTTAATGCAGCCACAGCGAGGACAGCATCCACAAGAAACACATATTCTGACACATATTCCCGTAGCAACAGAGACATCAAGGAAACAAAAACAAAAAAACAGAAAAGGAATAGACGTGGGTGCACCGCCCCACCCGTGAAACCAGAACGAGGTTGTCTACTTGATTCGATCAAGGCTTTTGCAAAGTGAAGCACTTACTAACGAAAAAGAAGTGGTGTATTCGACACACGAGATTCAGTGACTGATTCATGAAACCATGGTGACGGCCGGTAAAATGCGACACGGCAAAGTGGTAACGGTTAAGCGCTATGATGTATCATCTCCAACACATTACACCTGGACGAAAGTCAATACACATTGGGATGGGGAGGACTTCACAATAGAAGCGCTTCTTATGTGTGATGTCGAATTCTTGTTTACACTGTCGAGACCCGATTTGAAGAAGCAAAGAGTGAACATTTCTCGGAAAGATGAAGTGACTCTAGACTCCGTGGTTTCAAGTGTCCAGAAACCGACACAGATGAGGACTGCCAAATGCGCTAATGATATATGGACAATTTTTCTCGAACATACCAGCTTCAATACATATCCGCCTGCAGCTTCTGTGTTTGAAGTACCTTTCGAACTTCGTAGCACGACCATTCTACGGAAGAGGGCCTACGGGATTTCTCATAAAAAGAAAACATGACTGAAACAAGAGCTGCAACAAATGATGAATGCTGGAATGATAAGGCTCTCAACATATACGCCTTGCGTCTCCTATACATATTGTCCCTAAATCAAATAAACATCCAAAGGGAGCTGCATCCACTCCCTATGCCTTTGATTGACGACAGCACTAATGACACTGGAGTGTGTCAATGGTTCCCGCGAATCGATTTATGCAAAGATTACTGGCAGGTACCCCTCAAAGAAAATTCAAAGACGTACCCGGCATTTATAACACCATTTGATATTATGAATTGAACCGTCTGCCATTTGGCTGGAACGATTGGGGATCTTGGTTTCAGAGCATAATGAACGGTGTACTTAGAGATTTCATAGAAGAGTTCCGGAATGTTTATGTTGATGACATCATCATTTACTCTCGTACCGAGAAAGAGCACTGTTCTCACGTATATCATCTACTAGAAGCATTGAGTAAATAAAAGTTAAAGATAAACAAGAAGAAAAGTGAATTCCTATAGAGAAAGGTTGTGTTCCTTGGCAGATTCTTCACGGCTTCACGAAGACGAACGAGGAACAGTCCGAATAACGAATAAACCAACTGCATAGGCCCTGCAATGTTCACTCACTGCGAGTGTACTTAGAATGGTAAAACAACCTGCGGCATTGATTAAGCACTTTGCGGCGTTACCCACGTGTCTTACAAGACTCACTAAAAAGGAAGTTCCATTTGTCTGGAGTGACGAGTGCGGACATGCGTACGAAAAATTGGTGCGCTTAATATCTTCAGATCCAATCTTGATATTACGCGAATTCGCGAAACCCTTCGAGGTCTGCTCTGACGCGTCCAGTTATGGTACGGGAGCATTATTATACCAACGAAATTCAAAGGAAGACCTAAGCCACATGTTAAAAGTCGTTAGCTATTACCCCTACACCTTTTCAAAAGCAGAAGTAAACTACACGAACACGGAAAAGGAGACCTTAAGAGTAGTGCTGGCGGGAAGGTACTTCAGGAGTTATTTGGGGGGCCGTCGGTTCAAGATTTTGTTTCGCTATCTGTTTTCTTGGCGACAACCACGACAGGGCGCTACAAGGCCCACCGCCTTGATTGGAAGTCGAAACCGGACTGAGGGCCGGTTATGGCGCTATAGAACGGACCGCTGAGGCCGACCTGGCGATCAAGCGGTAGGGCGTAGAAAGAAGCAGCTGGTACTTGAACTCTTGGAGCCAGATGTTCAGCTCCAGGGCCACCTCGAACAAAGTGGCTTCGCCTCCAACTGCGCTAGCAATACGCCGACGTAGCTCAACCAAACTGGGGCTCTGGCTAGTGAGCCATGCCAGCGTGTTGCTCGGTGCAAGGCGCGTTCTCCCGGATCACCACTGTAGGAGGACGTGAGGCCGGCCAATGAGCTGTGTCGTCGCCTGTACACTTAATTTGGGACAAGAGAGCAGGCGGCAGGCGGAGCGGCTCCTGCGGCGACCAGCGTGGCCGGCTTCTAGAACGACACTGCGCGTGCCGAGCTTGCGCGTCGAGCACGCGCCCTCCAACTTTGTTTTTCGCGGAGCGCCGACCAAAGCACCCCGCGTGGCGGCGTCTGTGGGCACTACATGGTATTGCCAGAAAAGAATGGCCAATTTGGTAGGTTGTAGTCTGAGTTCGGGATTCCTAAGTTATGTTTGATAACAAAAGTTCCGAACAAGCGATACTACACGTTGCCGACAAATCAATTTAGATTCAGTAGGCGAGGCTGTGATGGTTTAGTCGCTAGATTAACATTTATGTTAATTTTCTTGCAGAACCACGTTTTTGCATGCTTGAGTAAACTTCGAGTGCGCACGACCTGGCAGAAAATTTTTCATCGTCAATACCTTGAAAAATCACTTTCCATAACATCACTCATAGTAACAACCATAATTTTGCAAAGCAAAATCCGAGATGTTCGAGCGACACGTCTGGGACTCTTTACCTGGAATTCACGAGGTCTTTCACATTGAGAGGCATGACTGTACAATTTGACGGCGTGGTGAGTGGTAACGCCACATTTTCAATAAAATTAAATCCTTCGAAATATACAAATGGGTCGGTTGGTAACTTATGCTGCACTCCACATGACAACTAGAGCACAAAGAAAGACCTGAGAAGACTGAGCTTATTGCTGCATTAGACTAAATTCCATGCTTTTAAGTACAATAACCACGATGTGATTGCGAGGCACGCTGCAGTGGGAAACTCAGGAATAACTTATGACCACCGTGAGTTACTTAAAGTGGACGTAAATCTAAGTACACAGGCTTGTCTTTATTTTCTCCCAGCAAAATGTGGCACCCGCCGCTGGGATCGGTCTAGCTTAGCAGCACAGCACCATCGCCACAGAGGTAATGCGGCTTGTACACGATGTGCTTCGCCCTGTCTTCAACCATCCTTTGTTCGCGTTAACACTACCTTCCGTTCGCTTCGGCAAACTATGGAGTGTCTCCTATTCATGTTATATCAGAAGAAAGCTGCAGTCGCAGCGAAAAGGCGACGCTATCGTCTAGTTAATACCACGTCCTTAACAGCACAAACTTAAATACCATTGCACGTCCAGAAAAGTTAGAACAAGCTTTTCACGTTAACTTCGGGCATGCAGTGAAATTTATTACGATAAGAAAAACAATGAGCTATATAAATGTAGAGCTTTCTTAAATTTCAGCTAAATAAACTTAGTGTATTAAATAATATTCAGTAGTTTCCCAAACCATTCCGATGTAAACTTCGATCCAGAGTGTCAAGGACAGTATAATGGGGTTTTGCATTATTATCGCCGAGGTTAATAAAACTTCACGCAACAAATTACATCATACGAAAAAATTTCGAATGGATTTCGAGGTGTAAATTAGGTCAAACGATTCACCCCCTTTTGAAAAGAAATAGATCGCTCGTATACCGTCTCTATAGGCCCTCCCTTAACTGTATACGAATTCTTGTGTGCACGCGGGAAAATTGAAACTAACAACTCGGTCTATGATGCCCAACCTTCTTAGCCTTTTTTCTTTGAACAGCGGAGCTGTTTACCTGGATCCTGCATTATCTGCGTGCGTCCCCCGCATGCGTTCCCAGAGGTGGTACACAGGGCGACTTGCGTCCGCATCGGGCACACGACGCGTGGCCAGGAGTGCACGCGCCGTCGACAGTTTCGGGGAGAGGGGGAAAGGGTGTGGCGAAGGCGCCAGTGCACGTGGCCTGTGCTTCTGTGCTGATAACGTCACGCGCGTCGATGGTGCCGGCGCTGCTGGAATGGAGAAGTGTTGGGGAGAGGGAGAAAAAGTGTGGCGACGGCACTGCGGCAATGAAGACGGGTAGGGGGAGAAGGGGCCGGAGAGAAAGGTTTACGATGGCGCATGGCCGTGGCCTGCGCTTATGTGTATATAATGTCACGTGCATCGGAGGTGCCGGTGCGACGTTGGGTGGTGCAGTATAAAAAATTGAAATGAAATGAAATGAAAACGCTGACTGGACGAACGTTACCGTCCGCTTGGAATCAAGGGGGCGGGACCAAGAGCTTATAAGCAGCGATTGTCGGCTGCTAGTGCGTGCACGTTGTCATGCTAGAAATGTACTAGTGAGCTGCGTGCTCGTCGTAGTAAGCTGAGTGCTCGTTGTCATGCTCGAAATGTACTCGTGGGCTGCGTGCTCGTAAGCTGTTTGCTGTATGTTAGTCTTGCGGGCTCCATATGGGAGTCACGCTAGACTGTCGATATATGTCTTGCTAGAGATGTAAATAATGTAAATAAATCCTGTTTACAGAGTTCCTCTCTACGACCTTCAACTCCTTCAAATGGTGGCAGCGGCGAGATCGTCCGACGACTCCTACATCTGGTTGACAGCGATGGGATCGTCCGACAAATCTTACAATGGCGAGTAGCCGCCGTTCACACAACTCTATTATTATTTCCGCGTCTCTTCTGTGTAGACGACAAAGATAACGACGGGAGTTTTAGTAGGCTTCGTTTCCTGCATCGGCCTAGCGGTAACTAGAAGGCGAAGGAGACATCTCTAGGCTCGACTACTAAAGCAAGCTGTTTTTGTTATACGTGTCCGTCTCCTATCTCCATCGCACCGCGACAATATTCTTAAACCGTGGTGGCAGGCTCCCTAGCTCTACGATGTCAAAATGGTTCAGTATAGTTGGGAAAGTGCACTTTGACAAAACAGGACATTTGTGGGTGGAAACGATCTGCGCATCCAAGGACAGGAATAAGAAAATATGCATTTGCGCAGCGACACAGTGGTGGGGAATTGTCACATGGTTTGGAGTGATTGCTCGTGATAACGGCCTGGCCTTCAAGAGCGCGTCTTGCGTGCGAATCATAAGACACACAGTGTAGAGGATGCGAGAACAATTTATTGGTCAAAACGCAGGACCGTTGCTTGATCAATCAGGGAGGTCGCTGCGCAACTTCCAGAATGGATTAGTGAGCTAACGCTACGCTCTGCCGCGCATGGAGAACGGCAAACGGTAAGAAATAGTGTGTGCGCTGTTGCCGGAGCAATCGAATTAACCGACCTGCAGGTAACTGGTTTAGAGACTTTGCCATTGTTCAGTGCAGCATTTCGTCTCACACTGAGTTCACTGACGTCCACCACCAGGAATAGCAAAAGTGCTAAGGCCAAAACAAAAAAATTTTCAGTTGTATTTCATTGAAAACTTGAAGGTGATTTCTTGCAAAGGGAATCAAGGTCAAGTTCGGTAGTTTTGTGGCGCCTTTGAAGTTACCTTACGCGCACTTTACCACTGAGGTGGCCCTACTTCGTAGGTTGAGTCAAGCTACGGGGCGTTTAACATCGGCTTCAATCCAAGCGCCCGCATTTTGCCAACGCCCTGCGGCGGAAAGCAGCCATTTTTTTTACTACATTTATACATTTTCTTACTGCACTCGATCACATATTCGTTAATAAAATCGATTCTTGCTCCGTTACTGAAGCACATGTCATATGTGCAGATATATACGAGCAGCGCTTGAAGCCACCCGTGGGGATTTTGCTACGGCGTAACGCCTAGCTAGGCCAATCGTGGATGACGTCGCCACTAACGAGGGCGTAGCTGCATGATTCTTTGGAAGTTGCCTTTTCACATATGGATCGCCATTCGAAATTTTGCCAACCGATACTTCTCCGGGTAGGGCAACCGTCCAGCTTCCGCTAAATAAAAGGGAAGTACGGTGCTAACTTCCTGTAGAAGTTACTGCTCCCCTCATTTAGTTGCGCCGTTAGTTCGCGTAATGCAATATTGCGCACCCGTCGCGCGGCATTCACAAACTTCCTGCGAGACGAACTGCTCAAGTCGAGAATGGCAAAGTGTATAAAACGGGCACCTGGAGGTTGCCAATTTCACTGCATAACCAAAAGTGAATAGACTAATCTTTCTGGTAGATGCTGATCGTGATGCGCGGTCCTCATTGAGACGTTGGCTCACTGACGAATACAGCCAATTGAGCCGCACTTTCGCTCATTGATGAATTCGCACCCCTGCGTTCGGCTAAGACAACTCTATTCGCAGCCTTTCTGCGCTATTATGAACAGCACGGTAGAGATGCGTTTAAAGACCCGATGCCAGGAGTGAGCGCTCAATGACATGTAACAATTATGCTCCACCATTCTATCGCTGTGCTCATGCACATATTTTTTCAAGTGATTTATTTCATCATGAATTAAAACATACATTTTGACACGTGTACTTGTTTTATAGGGCGACCACATTTCACCGTCTAACAAATGTCATCGCACAGCGCAGGACGCGCCTGCATGTATCGGAAGTTTCTAGAATGATATCGATGGTTCCATCCGCTGTCTCTCATCGAACCTTGTGGAATCTCATCGCATGTAAGCGCGACACGAATGGTCTAAAACTTTGTGGAAGACACGCGGGTCGCAGCGATTACACTGGGACGTCCGACGACTGATGTATAAAAGTTGACGCGCTTGACCCGCAGATCAGATTTTGACGATCGCCGACTGTGTTCGCCGCTGTCGCCGTTCTTTAAGTGTAGCCTGTTTTCGTGGGCACAGGTTCGCCCAATAAAAGTTAGTTTCGTCTTTCACAGTATTGCTACTGTGTTCTTTATACGTCGCTACCACGTGACATCTGGTGGAGGAGCTGGGTCAATATTTTATCCATTGGTACAGCGGGAAAGGGTGGCGAAAAGGCAACTGAATGCCTGACAATGCGCTAATCCCCCCCTAGACCACGATGTTCCACAACAGTCAGCGTGTCACCCTATGTAAAGCACAATTGCAGTGAAAAAAAATACTAAGCCGTGGTTTCTTGCAATTCCTTTTCTGCAACACGCTGAGAGTTCTCACTCTGAAATTTTTAGTTAAGTCAATCCATGCTTTTCTATCCGTGCTGGGGCATTTTCTTGTCGTAAAGAAAAGAAACCTGCGTGGAACAATCGATACGCACATACAACATTTGTCGCAATGGCGGCTTCGTTTATTTGGTCACATTTCTCGCATTCTCATTCCAAAACGACGCGACAAGTGCAGCATTGTGTTTCGTGATTGCATTCGTTCAAGACATTATACTTAATTTGGAAAATTATATGTTGTTGTGCTTCGTTTTTCCAAGGAACGAGCGCACAAATTAGAGACACAGTAGGAATACAACGCTTACACGTCAGCTGATATATGTGCTAATCCACCACGGTAGCCCATGCGCTGCTGAGCTTCAGAGGGGGCCGAAATGATGAAACACGCCGGTCCTTCAATTGACGTGCACGGAAAAGAACGCCAGGTGGTCAAAATTAATCCGGTGTCCTTCATTATATGGCATCCCTCGGAATCGGTTTTAGCAGATAAAATCCCAGAATTTATTTTACGAGTATAGGCGCATACCGATATCTGTAATCCGCAGCATCAATCACAGAAAAATTGTGGAAATACGATGCACATATTGCTATTTAATTGAAACGAACCTTTATCGAAGCGGTTAATTTAATGTTATAAATCATAACTGCGCCTGTACAAGAACCTTCGTTGGGCTATCATGCAACTTCCAGTCCTTTGCAATATATATGCTTATGCAGTGCACAAGTCTCACGTACCATCGAAAATGAAAAAAAAAGTCCTATTGCCCATACCTCCCGTAGCTAATCACATCATATAACATATAGAAAAAACGGGTCGTGATTTACGGTCCTATACGTTTCATATTAGATTACTGGAAAGGGGAGTTATGAAGTTAGTTTCTTGAATAGGAACCTTACGCAATGTCTATGCACTAGACCGTTCAGAAGCTAATGAGAAATGCAAATGGCAGTTCACGCGACTGCGTATGATGGGACGACAAAGCAGTTGTGTCGCGAACACGACGGTGACGTTTCTTGAGGAATTTGATGAGGAGAAGATGGGCAGAGAGCTGCACGATGCAAAAGACAGTGATAAGTTGGCTATTATTCATCCGTTTCTTTTCTGCGTCTCTAAACCAAGTGTAGCTGGCGCTCGCGCGTAATCGCTGGCAGGCGGTATTGGCCTCGAGCTCCACCACTGGAAAAGCTGGCGCCACCGTCGGCGTGACGTGCTAGGAGGGATCACGTGGACATAGCGGCCGCGTCGGCTGCTTCGGGAGCGCCGAAGCGAGCTGAAAACGAGTTTGAATTCCCTCGTACGCTGCGGTCCTCATTTAGTGGTGAAATTTTCCCGCCTCGAGTGTCTCCTTTACAACGCTTGAAAGCACTACAATGAGTAGTGGCTGCCTTTGAAGGCGCGCAACATGGTAGGCTACTGCTCGGTGCCGCAGGGCCGGACGCACGTAACGGAGTCCGGTGTCAGCCTTATTCACACGTAGCCGCAGGACAAGAAGCTGCGTGAAGCTTGGCTCGCGAAACATAAAACCGGCAAACAGTCATCGGCTACAACTCGGGTATGCAGCAAGCACAGACGCGAGGAAGATTTCTGCTACGGCGCCCGGTCTGCGATGTTCTGAAAACGCGCACCGAGACGCTCGCTCGAGTCTGCTGCACGACTAATGTTATGGCGGTTCGGTCTATCAACTTGTCGATGCTATAGATACTGGCAAGTTCAGTGGAGTGGAGAGGCAGCGGTAAGAAGCACATTTAAAAAAGGCATGGCATATGGTCATGTTTGTGTTATGAATTAATGCACTGGATTACAAAAAAGGAGCAGCGGGAAATTGCACGCTGAGAATACCGATAAACATACAGTGTGACGCAACTGGAAAAATAATATTGAAGAGTCAAAGAATTTAGAAGAAAAAAAAAAGATGGAATCGTCGCGACGGCACATCATAGTCCATGTAGGCGTCGAAGTCTCTACAATGAAGTTATTTTTGAACAGCTCTGATATCTGCCACGCAACAATAGTTGCTTGCATACTGTCAAATGCTCATATTCTGCGGCCTAAAGCTCATGGCACGGTGCGAGAACGCGCGCGCGGAGAAAGCGAAACAGTGCACGGACAAGCATGCAGACGCGCAGTCGTTCGCTGCGAATCTGCGCGATCGCTGCATTGAGGCTTCATTCTGTTACGCTCCATTTAGTGATACAAACACTATAAGAACATATTTAACATATTTTGCTCTCAGCGTTTACCTACCTTTCACGCAAGAAGCCGGTTCGGGAGACTCCATCGAGGCGACCACGCGCAGTGGCGTTCACTGTACGTATTCGGTAAAGAGATAGCGTCTGTAAACGATTGTGTGCTCTCAGTTTGCCCAAGATTATTATTTAGACAGTAAAGAACTTCTCTCGTTTCGAAAGTACTTACAGAAATGTCCGGGAGAGCTCGCGCGTGGTGTTTTCAGTGAGCGCTGACAGCAAAACCTATGAGGAGCGCGCCGCTTGATCCCTCAGACTACGCCAGCGAGGCGCTTCCGATAGATGGCGACTCCGTAACTCCTCGCCGCCAATACATTAGGTAATGCTCGCGCCAATCGTCTCCAAGAGCTTGGTGGAGTGGGCGTTCGAGATGTGTGGGTGCGGCTGTGGCCTAATGGTTAGAAAATTGGGCTGTTGTACTGGCAGACGGAGATTCAATCGCGCCATCGTAATTATCTGTAGAGAAACCATTCCGCAACAGAGCAGCGAACAGCCATCAGGGCGAGCAAAGCATATGAGAGTTCGGGAAAGCCTTTTATACGCCTCGCAGCTCATTCCGGCTCCGAAAATGTGGCTGCGCTTCTCTGCATCATGTCCCTCGTTATGTTCGTTTTCCGCTTGTTCAAGACACCTTATTAAGACGAAAGCCTTGATGACGCATGGGTCGAAAAATTGACCGTTCGCCGTTACGGCAGACAAATTTAAGCGCGTGTGCCCGCATTTCTGTAGCAATAATAATAACAAAAGAAAGAGCTCGATTAACTCTATTCGCGTTGAACGGAAGCTTCCAAATAATCAGTGCGACCAAAAAAGCGCCTGCTTGTGGTTGTTCCTGTTTTCTTTGCTGCACAAAGTACACGTGTCTTGCATAGTTTTGAGGAAGATAAGTACGGCTGCGAGAACTGGAAATAAATGTCTCGTGGAAAGTTAGTGCTGTGGGTTTTTCTAATTTGCCTTTCCGAGTGCCTCTCATTCTGCGTGCTCTACAAGACAGTAGAAGCAGCCCTATGTACAAGTCCGTGTAGCTACCCTCGTCGATTGAAGTGACAAAATAAAAGAAGAAATCGCTCAGTGAACTGGCATATGTGTCTTATTGGTCTTGATAGACTCCCCACTATCACTCTAGCGTGCCTTAACCACTCAGAACCAGTGGCGATGTCTCAGGGGCAGAAAAAGAGACCAAGAGCAAAACATGTAAAGTGAAAACGAGTAATAAGAAATAACCACGCAGTCGCATGTTCCATGAGCGTGCAAGCGATCGCCTGCATCCTCTTTAGCGTAAGTTAAAGGGACTGTCGATATTTTGGATTACCACTTCACTTCTGGCTTATCGCACAGGAAGGCATATGTCTATAGGCCTTAGGAACCATTTCCACAAAATGTACTCCTGAAATTGCCACTTTGTAGTAGCAGGCACTGGATACCTACAGCCGCCACTGCCTTTAGAAGGCTGGACTGTTCTTTCTGCAGGTTTTGCTTAATACGATTTCTCTGCGCTGTGATTGTCACATGCATTAGGGCCCCACCATGTGCGAGGTGATGTCTTCATGCATCCTACAGCTGCCAGCTTGTGCATGAATTACTGATGTGCCATGAAGGGGAAATGAGGTGTAGTCACTTACAGACAGGTGTTTCTACATTTAAGAGAAAGCTGAGCAAGCGTAAGATTTTACAGCATATTGTAAATATTGGAAGCGCGAAACCCCTAATCAACACCAGATTGAGTTTGATAAATTATGGATTGGATTATGATTATGACTGCGTATAGTGACCGCTCTGAAATGCGAGAACTTCCCACTCGATAGGGCAAACGTGCTATACAGAGCTACGCCTCGGCGAACACCACGCGCGAGGCCTAATTTGGCTGCGATTACGTCATGCGCGGCGGGACAACGGTGTCATTCACGCCCGCGAAATATGCATGGTCGAGTAATGGCTTATTTCCTCTACACGAATATGCGAAAGTAACGTGCGTGGTAGCGTGGTTACAACAATATATGCTATTATACGCTATGACCCCTTTTCTTTACATTGGTTCCAGCAAGCGATCTCCTCTGACCGCTTCTAAAGACGGCAAAGCAACGCTCCCCCGAAGGGCAGAGGAAAATTTGCGCACACGCTGGCCACGTTTTTCACACATGCATCAGAACACCCACTCAGAGGCATCGGCAACAATGTGTGTGGTACATGCTTCTTCATTATTTCTGGGGGATAAGGAGGCCGCTTTAATATGTTTAGCAGCTGCACGCACGCGGTATAAAGCTCGTTTCAAATAAACGCCTCACGGTGGGGGCGCAAGATATTAAAGAGAAAATCACTGCCGGCATGACGTCGACGCTGCCGATCATGCGATAAATCGGCAGAATCTGTGAGATGATTTGTTTCATTATACTGAAACACTCATTGCCTTTATATTATTCTATCGACACCCCAGGCGCATTTTTGCTGTCCTCATTCCATTGTAGTCACCGCGATGTTCCGTGTGAAGTCCAATGGCGATGCAACCGTCGCCGTGTGCCGCATGCTGTAGAGGAGACTGAAAGCAGAGGAGAGGGAATAGAAGAAAGCAGACGATCGCACTTCAATCTCTCGCGCGCATGGGAGGAAAGCTGGGAGGAAACGCGCCGTCTTGCGTCGCGCGGAAACCCCCTATGGAGCGCAGGGAGGGGAGCGGCGTGGTACTCTGGCAGAAACAGTGCCGCGCATACCTCATCTAGAAAGCGATATGCGTCGGGGGCTGTCACTAGCAGCGAGAGCGGCTCATATCGTCGTGCTTGCAGGGTTCTCGCCGCTCAGTTTGCGTTGAAGCGATAGAAGGCCACTTCGCTCGGTGCTGCGGCCGCGCTCCCTGACGCAAGCGTTTTGACAGCGAGTGTTCGCGGTCCTGGATTGTGGTGTGTTCACATTCGTCTGTGCGTGTTGGCACCATAATTCAGTTAGTAAGCGAATGTTTGAAAGTTTTATTATCCTTACCTTACATATATATCTGTCTGAGCATTTGCTATCGCATTCGATGGTTTGCCTTCCAGGCAAAACTGATATTTTTTTTTTCTAGTGACCATTTGTTTAAATTTCAATGCCTATTTCATGCTAAATTGTGACATTGTTGCCAGATATTAAACGCGAAAGCGTTAAGGGCCCCGCGTCGTAGAAAATCTTGCATCGGCTCCCGACGGCCCACGTCTAGAGTCCAGCGTCGAACATCGCTTCGGCACAAAGAAATTTAAATCCCCCGAACCACGCATACCGAACCATTCTTCTACCACCATAGTTGCTCCTACCTTGTCATTCATTCTTTACAAAGTTATTCCTTGGATTATTGAGAACAGCAGCTCACAAACAAATTTAATGAGAAAAAAGCACCGAATGCGCATATTTTGTATGTTAGCTCTTCTCGAATTGAAATAATAAAAGCAAGAAAAGTAAGAGCAGTTCCACTCAAGCTAGAGGCCCTCGTTTCTACCAGAAAGCTTGCCTTCGGACATACCGTTCATCGCTAGTGTTTCGCGCTAAACGTTTCATGAGATGCAGTTGCCGGAAAGCATGAAAAGCTTAAGCGTCCTCCAAGTTTTTGTTGAGAAAACTGTATGAGTGCCGGTAGCATTTTTCAAAAAAAAAAGGGCATTAGTCGAGGCAATTTTTGTGGGCACTCTGTCAGGTCACGAAGCGTTTGCCTCGCAACCATAAACTTGTAAAAAAAAAACGCAGACTCCATGTCCCCACCAGTTTATTTCAAGGTTCTATACACGTTATTCCATGCTTAATCCACAATCTTTTGAAACCAGTACAGTGACTCAGAAGAGGCAAATTTGCAAGTCGTGGGGCATATTTTTGGCATAGGTGTCAATTAGGGGAATGGCGCGGGGAAGATAGCAAGGGCATTGTTCATCGCCTCTCGGAAACTTCCGTACAGTAGTGCCGCCAGTTGGTCCTGGATGTTGGCCTTGATCGCGTCGTGGAACTGCTTACGGCGCTCCCTGTTCAGGCCCTGCCAGGTACTTTCGTATATCACGAGCTCCAGTGAATTGAGGCTGATGGCCTTCAAGGTGGCAGGAGCAGCTGCATGTAAGGTGACCGGCCCATGTGCGTCTAATTAATGGCACGCATAATAAACACATGTCATTAGTATATATATATATATATATATATATATATATATATATATATATATATATATATATATATATATATATATATATATATATATATATTTAAAAAAGAAGAGCGCGTAGGAAAACATAACAGGGGTTTACCGACGTCGCGACTGTGGTCCGGACGTCATCAAGAGGGTGATTGCCAGCTCACACAGTTTCATCTATACAGTTTTCTTTTTTCTGTAGAAACAAACCAAAGCGAGAGACAGACAACCAAAACGTGAATACAAAGTTTACGAACTTGCATGTACACCCTGGGACATTAAAAAGAAAAAAAATGGCAATCTATGACCGCGAGCACGTGTACATTTAGCGGCGTCATGAATGCCAACACGTGCGTTGGTTCATGTGAAAGTCAACGAATACAACAGTGAATACAAACTTGCACATACATACAGTGGTGCTACAACGGTAGTACAAAGTTGTGCGCACACAGAGTGGCAATATAAAAAAAAGCAGAAGCAATGCAAACGAAGTGGGAAATTTGTGAATAACCCACACGTCAACAAGTTCACATTCAGCCGTGTCCACAGGGGAGGAAGGACGAAAGGCATAGCCAATGGAATCTAGGGTAGAGGAGTGACATGTTAAAAAACAGCATGACTGGGGTCGCAGCTACCAGGTGAGCGTTTCTTTTGTTCTTTGTTTGACGTTGCTGCAACGTTTGCGCGACATTAAATCAGTCAATACATCCCAACTAGCTATAGGACTCCTATGCTGTGACCTCTACTGACCTCTGAGTAGAACTATTTCTGTTCGCTTGTGGTCTTCGCACAAGTGGTATCTTTTCTGTCTGCGGGCAAGCTATTTTTTATCGCAAGTCTACGTATACGTGAAAAATAAAATAAAATACAAATGACAAGTTATATCATAAGGTGAAATAATAAACGTGATATATACATATGTAATATGATAATATATATATATATATATATATATATATATATATATATATATATATGTATATATATATATATATATATATATATATATATATATACCGTTAACGCGTTTCGGATTACGAGAAAGCATTTGATTCAGTCGAAACCTCGGCAGTCTTGGAGGCATTACGGAATCAGGGTGTAGACGAGCCATGTGTAAAAATACTGACAGATATCTACAGTGGCTCCACAGTCAATGTAGCCCTTCAAAAAGAAAACAACAAAATCCGAATAAAGAAAGGCGTCAGGCAGGGAGAGCCTCTTTACAGACGGTATTCAGAGATCTGGATTGGGAAGAATTGGGGATAAGAGTTAATGAAGAATACCTTAGTAAATTGCGATTCGCTGATGATATTGCCTTGCTTTGTAATTCAGGGGACCAATTGCAATGCATGCTCACTAACTTGGAAAGGTAAAGTAGAAAGGTGGATCTAAAAATTAATCTGCAGAAAACTAAAGTAATGTTTAACAGTCTCGGAAGAGAAAAGGAGTTTACGATAGGTAGCGAAGCACTGGAAGTGGTAAGAGAGAGAGAGATGCAAATGAGAGAAAGACAGGGAGTGGAATTGGTAAGGGAATGGAATACATCTACTTAGGGCAGGTAGTGAACGCCGATCCGGATCACGAGGCTGAATTAATCAGAAGGATAAGAATAGGCTGGGGTGCATTTGGCAGACGTTCTCAGATCATGAACAGCAGGTTTCCATTATCCCTCAAGGGAAAACTGTATAACAGCTGTGTCTTACCAGCCCTCGCGTACGGGGCAGAAACCTGTAGGCTTACGAAAAGGGTTCTACTTAAATGGAGGACGACGCAACGAGCTATGGAAAGAAGAATGATGGGTGTAACGTTAATGGATAACAAAAGAGCAGATTGGGTGAGGGAGCAAACGCGAGTTAATGACATCTTAGTTGAAATCAAGAAAAAGAAATGGGCATGGGCAGGACATGTAATAAGGAGGGAAGGTAACCGATGGTCATTAATTGTTACGGACTGGATTGCAAGGGAAGGGAAGCGCATAGCAGGGCGGGGCAGAAAATTAGGTGGACGGATGAGATAACGCAGTTTGCAGGGACGACATGGCCAAAATTAGTACACGACCGGGATTGTTGGAGAATTATGGGAGAGGCCTTTGCCCTGCAGTGGGGGTAACTAGGCTAATCATATAT
Organism: Dermacentor variabilis; assembly: GCF_050947875.1. Lineage (NCBI taxonomy): Eukaryota > Metazoa > Arthropoda > Arachnida > Ixodida > Ixodidae > Dermacentor > Dermacentor variabilis. Next base: position 115,403,186 of record NC_134570.1, read on the forward strand.
ATATATATATATATATATATATATATATATATATATATATATATATATATATATATATATCACTTCATAAACGTGCACTATAAAATGTGTCAGACATAACCCTCAGGATTTGTATAGGGCAACCAGGACCCGCTGTGGTTAACGTAGTCGTTATGTTATTGGCCGGCTAACCACGAGGTCGCGGAATTGAATCGCGGCCACGGCGGCCGCATTTCGATGGGGGCGAAATGCGAGTACACTCGTGTAGTTAGATTTAGGTGCACGTTACAGAACCCCAGGTGGTTCAAAGTTTGAGCAGTCACCCACTACGGCATTCCTCATAGTCAGATCGTGATGTTGGCACGTAAAACTCCATGTTTAAGGCAACCAAAAAAATTAATCAATGGTGCACCGAACAGGCGTTTCGGCCGCACAATCAATTGCCACAATAAAAGAGAGAAGTAATGACCCATGACAGCTAAAAATGCACGTGCACCCATATTGACATTATGTCGACCAATGGTGATAGGGATTAATGAATATGTTATATAGCAAGGGGCCACGAAACCTGTGAGGAGTTAGCAAACGGAACGGGTAAAAAGGAAAGTTTGCCACCGCTTTCAATAATTTCACGAGTTACCCCTTTAAATTTGTTAAATAGATATGGTTATCGGAGCTCTCTTTTTGGTGCGAACGATACCCAGACTGAAGGATTGTTGCGGTGATTCCATCAATTGAGGGGCCCGGAATACGCACGTTTTTTGATAGCAGAAGATTAGGGAGAGTAGCAGCATGACAATTATGGTTGCTAAAGCGGTATCTGAATGACGTTTCTGTTTGTTCAACGTAGTGTAATTTACAAACAGATCATCCGAGCAAATAGATGCCGTTGTTACTGTCGCACGTGAAATGACCTTTGATGTTGATGTGGAAATCGAAGGCAGTGATCCTTGAAATACAGGATGTCGTCATTTGTGCTCAAGCCCTGCACTATGTTTTCTTGCAAGGTCGGCAACCCGGAATCTCAGGAATCCTCTTTTTAAATGATGTTAAGTTGTCATGTAGATTACTAGACAGTCTGATAACCTACCCGCGGCGGCTCTGGAAATATAACTTTAATGTGATCGCTCTGTGCATACTAGCACAGAGCGATCACATTAAAGTAATATTTCCAGAACCGCCGTGGGTAGGTTGAAATATTTTTTATGGATTTGGAATCGATGCTGAGTAGGATAGCACAAGGTTGCTTTTTGTCTAAACGGACGATCCATTCTCGTGCGGAACAAACCCTTTCGATTAAGCGCATCGGCTCTTTTAACGGTACCATCCACACCATGATGTGGGTCGTTCCGCTCTATTAACACTTCGCGAAGTTCACATTATTCATAGAAATCTGACTATTACGAGCAAAGATTCTTAAGCGGAGCGCGTGAATATTTGGTATAATGGTTTTCCAGTGTTTTGTGTGTGAACTTTCAAAGTGAAGCTAGTGATGTCTGTCCTATGGTTGTCTGTACCACTTAATGGTTAGTTTCTTATTAGTTATGAAAACCGTAACGCCAAGAATGCTAACCGTATGACGAGAGTACTCATGAACATATGGATGTGTGGGCGGTATGAAAATCAGTTATAAATGATAATAGTTCATTTTCACCAGGAGGCCAGATCAGAAAAATGTAATCTATAAACAACTTATAATAAAGAGGTTTTAGTTCACGCTTGGAAAGAAAGTCATTCACGAGAAATGACGTAAAAATGCGAGCATAATTAGGTCCAATGCCAGTGCCCATTGATGTGCCGCTTGTTTGAAGGTAATGCGAGCCATCAAATTCAGAATTATCGAGTTGTAACAATAATTTTACTAATGTATACAGTGTGTCACTACCAACTGTTCTTTTTCCTAAGACAATCTATAATATGCATTAACAACTGCCTCAATGCCTTCCTTATGGGGGATGTTTGTTTAGAGTGAAACTGCATCTAACGTCACGTGGAGAGAATTAATTATCTGGTAGACGGAGGTCACTGATTTCCAACAAAAAATGACTCGTATCTTTAAGACAGGATGAGAAAGTACATGGAAGGCTGGTGATTATTACATCAACGTAACGCGAAAATTGCTCCATGACAGTGCCAATGCCCGAAACAATGAGGCATGCGGGTCAGATTTCTTTGTCGACTGGTCAATAAACCCACACACGCTACTTGAAGGCATCAATGTTGCCGGATTCGAGACCCCCGTTATGTAATAAATGAGAAGAAAGGGGGTTAACCCAGGGGCCCCATTTTTATTAGTCATATCATAGAAGCCAACAAACACTGACACAACGGACAACATAGGGGATATTACTTGTGCTTAATAAATCAAATAAAGAAACCGTAAATTAATTGAAATGAAAGTGGATAAAAAAACCACTTACCGCTGGTGGGGAACGATCCACAAACTTCGCATTTCGCGTGCGGTGCTCTACCAATTGAGCTGCAGCAACCCCGTTTCCCCAACCACTTTCTTGGTTATTTACGTTTCCTAGTAGAAACCTTAGAGTGTTGCACAGCGCCACCACTCACAGACCTTGGCGGCGACGTGGAACAACCTTTCTGCCACAGGCGTTACGAGAACGGGATCTTCTTTTTTGGGGTGAAGGCAACTGGTGAACAAACCGACACGTGCTACCTGAATACATCAATGTTGCCGAATTCGAGACCCTCGTTATGCAACAAACGAGAAAAAAGGGCTTATAGGAAACGGGTTTATATATATATATATATATATATATATATATATATATATATATATATATATATATATATATGTATATGTATCAAATAATGTCAACAGGCAATAGCGTGAATTACGGCATCAGATGGATTGTTGGATTCATGGCAAATGTTTAAAGAAAAAAACAAAGAAATAGAAATGGACGAAAAAAGAGCTGACTGTGAGTGGGATACGAATCCATGTCTCCGGATTACGCGTTCGATGCTCTTATCAAGTGAGCTACCACGGCACAACTTTCATATCTACGTTATTGAGTATTATATTTGTGCTAGATATTCAAGAAAGTGGATGGGAAAACAGTGCCGAAGAAGCTGAATGGGTAAGTTGATCGCATGCGTAGTGCAAAGATGTGGGTTCGTATCCCACCTGCGGACAGTTGGGCTTTCGTCCATGTACATTTCCCTATGGCATATCACTTCTAGATTAATTTCTGATTGAAATAAGTAGCTCCCCTTTTGCTTTACTTTGTTACATGGTGTCATCTTTCTGCTGGCTTGATATGATTGTAACTTATGAAAATCGGACTCCGCACACACAGACACACACGCACGCGCACGCACATACACAAAGGGTGTTTCAGTAAACACTTTCAAAACTATTAAAGGTTGCCTGCGGCATGTATCATGACTCTACTTCATGAGCTGGTCTACTCGAAGAGGCGGAAATTATTTGTAAAAGAAATTGAAATGCATAGTCACCTAATTACCAAAAGTCACTAATTCAGTTTCTAGCTAATTATGTATGGCTCATACTGCAATTTTTCTTTCTATTCATGGAGTTTGCAAGGCGGATCCACGTGGAACGAATTCTGAGGATGACACCAGTTTTGACATAATAACTGCCGAACATTGCGGAGAAATGCACTGGCATTCCAGCTGGTTTTATGATTGAATGCATAAAACGATGTTTTCTTAAGAAAGTAGCTGGCTGAAGCAAGAGACGTGAGTTCTAAGGTAGCAAGGGTGCTACGCAGAGTCAAAACTTCGAGCATTCTCCGGCTTGACCACCGCTCCAATAAGAATCGACAAAACAAAAAAGGAGATATTTTGGTGCGGCTTTCATCTTGCAAATGCATAAATAGTCAGCTGCTGCATGTAATATTAAACCTGCCGCGCATTTACAACTGTGAGCAAATCTTTGAGTAAACCATTGACTGAATTTTCATTCTTACACTGTTCCAAAACTATTGGTGTCGGCGATCTCACGCTGAGCATATCGGTTTTCGTGAGATCAGGTAATGAGCATTCGCCTCGAACAGTCATTAGAATAGAGACCTTAGAATAGTTTAACTGGTCGTCGTACACACAAGGGAAGAAATTGTCACTAAGCAATGTGTTTGCCTTACACAAGCCGTTATTTATATTCCATGACGCACTCTCTCATAGCGCTAATTTTTGGCACCTGAAGATATCACTTCTTTAACAATTTCGCAGAGGATAAAGATTATTACGTTGCGTCTAAAAGAGTGAACCAATTTTTTTTTTTCGTTTTCAAGCAGGGCTTTTGCGTGCGAAGTAATTGGTCTCTCGACTTACATCGGGCGCTTGTGACCTGGACGAACAAGTTCGTGTTGTCAACGAACATGTAGACGCTGAAGCTGCTTGAGCCAAGGATTTCGCCACCCTTTGCCTCGACCTTGTAGGAGACTTGAACGCGATCGAGCGACAAGTGGCAACCGAAAGTCGTGTTCGTCGCCTCCCAAGCCGGCGCACCACAGTCGCCTCGACGTTTGACCATAGACAGGCCGTAAAAATTGCCGGAAGTAAACTTAGCCTTGAAGTCTCGGTCCGTGACAAACGTTTTTTCAAGCTTGACCTCGAAATTCGCCCCCTGTGCCGGATCGAGGTTGCGGATTCCAAGTTCAAAACCCAGTCGATTGGTGAGCACCGTGTCGATGAAGTTGTTTGAGTCTTGTGGGAGCGCGCAGAGGGCTCCTGAAAAGAAGTTCGGTTGGCGTGGTTAAGTCTTGCCGGCTGTGCTGGCCACTTAGCTCAGTTCTCTTTAAAATCGCATCTAACGCACCTGATGAACAGGTAAGCAATATTCGGCAGGTAGGATTTAGATCTGTTTGCCACGTAGCTAAAGGATATCAAAATAGAACCATTAATAGACTTGTAGCTGAGTATTTGAGGGTTGTCCGTGAATTTCACCCGCAGGATAGTGTGTTAATATTTTCATCTCAAAGAAACCCACGACAGGACAGAAGGCACACATGACACAGCACTGTGTCCTGTGTGCCTCCTCTCGTGTTGTGCGTTTCTTTGCGCTAAAAATAATAATATGCAATGCTAACTAGCCCCTCAGTGTGTTTTGTTGAGGAAAGGTTTGCGTATGGAGTGCTAAAACTAAATGAGAATTTTATTTTGAATTTCTTTTCAGAACATCAAGGATCATGGTCGCGTGCGATCACAGATTGCATGTTCTTTTCACGTAGTCTGTCCTATCCTCTACAAACCACAAGCCCAAGAATATTTTAGAGAAGTTTCGCCTTTTGTATTGTCCTTTGTAATTTTGTATTAATAAACGGGTTCCTGTCCTGCACCTGTCCTGTTTACTCATACGTTCCTGAATAGAAACATATCACATAATCTGCGTGTTGTAGCACTTATCGGGCCACTATGTCGCAGCAACTATGGAATGCAGTCAATAAATAATCAAACTATTGCACTGTACAATCAACAGCCTGAAATCATAGAGTATGCAAAATAAACCGCTTATACACTGCGATTCAAGAAAGAAAATTTACCATGTGTTAGAAAATTACCTACCTGCATGTACATAGAACAAACACTACAATGCTTTGCTCATACTATTTATGTATCAAAATTAAGTGCGAATCCATATTGTCACATTTTTGAATATTTCGTTGTATTTTGCTAATTGCTTGCTTTTATGTAAATTTGTTATATGTTAGATACAGATCGTTGTATAACTGACACATGTATTGTGTATGCATATGGTTGATGATTTGTGCGCTTGATTATTTATTTTGCTGATGATGATATACCTAATTTTCTCTGTACACAGTGTATTGTTTGTGTTTGTGTTCTGCTTTGCTGTACTTGATGGAAGTGCTGCCCTGCGGACAGTTGCACCAGGCCCAGTCAGGCGACAGATTGTCTCTTTTTGCCTTTCTTCGTTGGCATTTCTTGAAATGTCCGAATAAAAACGTAAACGAAAAAAAAACTAATTTCTATGATAGTGGCACCGAAGTGCGAAGGAACTCATATGCAAATTTCGAAGTGATAGAATGATTGTCGGCGCCTAGAAAAGCAACTGCACAATTACGCATTGACAGAACGAGCTCAAATTGCGCAATTAACATATTGCCTCCATCGCGTGTCAGCATACTCATCGGCACATATTTCAGTGCACTTCTACAGTTAAAAATACTAAAGCACACATAATTACCCAGCACGGCGATCTGTTAAGTATATTGCAAAGCTGCACGGCGATATTGATAGCAGAAGTGTTTTATCAAATCCGACCAACACGTGGGAAAGCCCACATAGGGAAAACGCGATGATTGACAAATGATCGTGCGCCGTAGAGCCAGCTGCGCGAATAAAAAAACACTTTTATGTTGCGATAAACTTTCCTGCCAATGTGAGGCACATCTTCTCTGCGAATAAAACTTTAGCAAAAAATTTAAATAACGACGCACTGGAGTATACAGAGCCTTATTATAACATGAAACCAGGATCTGCCTGCATGAATGACACCTTGATAATGATGTCTAGCTGTTAAATATTATTACAACTGTATAAGCAGCAACTAGCCCACTAAAAAGCTCTACAGAAATTTAATATGGCGGTGCCACTCGTCTTCGTAAATCTATTCCACTTACCAGCGCTGCAGAGGAGGAGGATGAGAGCAGATAAAGGCGTCATCGTTGATTTTCGAGAGTTGTAACTTCGCCTGCAAAAATTTTCACAATGTTAATCAAGACTAGCGTGCTTTGTCGCGCTACATTTAACGTAATGTGAAGCCTCGAAGGCAGCTGCAACATCTTGCGCATATTGGTCGTACATAATTTGGAGGCACCGTAGCGAAATTTTAGTTTAAGTTTGTCCTTCGTACGGCTGTTTAACGTGCTCAGTAACATAAGTATCGACGCATAACAACACTGTGAGCACGCGAACGCGTTTTACGCTGTAGCTTTAAAATATTAAGCTTTGAAAATAGATAGCGGAATCGCGATAGGTGTCGCAATAAGACATTTGTTATAACGAAGATTTCAATGACCGCACAGAAAGCCATATGATCGTTAGGGAGTTTTTATGTTTAACAAGAAAACTTATTATGTATTGGAAACAAGCCTGCTAAAAATCCATTGTGAGAGATGCCTGAATTCTGTCACATCTGCTAGATTCCTTGGAGAGGTTGACACTATGTGCAAAAGAAATGAATGGGTAATGCAAGTTGATATCAACATATCGCTAAGAATCTTGTAATATAGTGCTAGAGTTCATGTTCGAATTGTGGAATTGAAACCGACCAGGGATAAAGTAATAGGCCTTTAGCAGAAATCCTGTACTTGATACCTGTTTCAAGAGATACGCATTTAAAAGTAGTCGCGAGCTAGATTGATGTTTCCGGTAGCTTTTAGTTATAAACTTTCAAGTTATAACTCTGAAAGAGCGGTGCTGAGCATAAAATTTGTGTTAAATTAAGATTAGTCGCTACAGCTTGGCTTCGTTTTTACATTCGAACATATGCTGAATTGGAAACATATAAATTTTATTACTTAACATTCCTACTAAATACCAACACATTGCGACTTGTCTTGCAAGTAATGTCCATCTCTTTACGTAAGTCACATGATCCGACACAGCTTTCATGACACATAGAGGAGAGCATTTTTAAGGCAACTTCAATTACATTCGATAACCCGGCACATTTACTACACTTAAGCATGAGTTGCACATTTAGTAGATATTCAAAAGACGTTCAAAAGCCTTGTGTCACAGCTTACGTTCATTCTAAAATTTGCGAATAAGTTTGTATAAGATAGCTATCTGAACATCTTGCGCGATAAATATTGCCGTGACAAAATATTAGAGGGCAAAAGTTTGTCGTTTAAGGAAGCGCATGTTCGTTGCATATTTGGCTGATGCGGTCGAGTGCGAGTGATTCACTTGATAGAAATCAGCGACTGTGCAAGTGCTGACTAGTGATTTGGGGCTTTTTATGGCTGCATGTACCTTATTATGAAGTGCTGTACGCACTTCAACTGCTTGTACGCGTAGGACATGAACGCCTAGCGCACGAAAACAGAAGTACTGAAACTTGCTTGGCAATAACATTCTGGGCAATTTATATCCAAGGCTCGAGTAGGCATCCAATGGATCATAGCTAGGTGTATAGCAAGTTTAGCTTATCTTTGTGTATTCATAATCACAGAATAACGCCAAGTAAAGGATCCAGGATTACCAGAAGACAGAACGCTTTCAAGGCTATCGCCACAGTTACTGCCACCATGAAATCGTATGGCCATGAAACACGACGCCCGCCGTCAAGAAATCAATGCAGCTTCGGATTAAGCTAATGAACAACAATATATGGCTCTCACATACTTTTTGGCCAGTAGTGTGGTAGCGCTGCAGATTCTTTCGGCATTTTGACGGTTTGGTATTTATAAGTTTTGGCTTACTCTTAATCCTCGTCATTAAGACACTTCTTTTCAAGCAATCGTACTCCTGTATAAATATCAGACAACTCTAGCCGCACTGCATACAAACACATTTTAACGCAAAAACTGCCGCGTCCCATAAAAATACTTGCTGCCCATTTGCTATGTGACCATCAAGCTTATTTTTTAGCCAGTAGTAGAAAAAAAAATGGGTGAGCTCTCACCTTTGAAGATTTCCTCAGCGTGTGCTGTCGAGACGATAACCCCACAATTATATAGGCAGCAGATCTGTCTAGATTTCCCGCGCACAGAACCATTCTTGTCGTCCACGGAAGATAAGATATTGACAGATAACATTAGCGCTGACCCGTTGTGTCTGCACCAGTTATTGTTTGCTAAGAACCTGCGATGAGATATGGTTTTGTATTTTCCTAGGCATTGTTCTTTCTGACAACTGGCAAGCGCGAACCACGAGAGCGAACTGTATGACCCAGCTGACGCACATGTTATTGTCGCAATATTATTAAGGGACCTAAGAGAGTTTGTCGTACGTGTCGAAATGTTTGTTTGAAGTATTCGTTCACTTAAGGTTTATATCCTCTTTCTCTCAAGCTATTTCATTATAAAAGAAGAAGAATTGTCACGTCTAAGCTTGAGTACTGTCTACAATGTAAACCTTTAACTTTTCATCAGCCATGTACTATCTTGAAGACATCCAGTACTGCTTTGCACCATTCATATTTGCCAAATACCCACTGCAAGCATTCAGTTTCTCTCAAGGTCTCATTTGGTCTACATGACTTATACGTCGAAGAAGAGTTGCCTGGTTCTCTTTATTCCATTACACTCACTCCAACCGTTATCTGAGACTCGCCTTATTTATTGCAGCTTGATGTTGTATATCACGTATTGAGCATAAGCTTTAAAGGCTGACAGCCCACTGTAACACAATAGCCCACGACATCCAGTGGGCCAAACCTCCAGCTTATCTAACCACTTTACTGCTTTGAACGCAAAGAACACAGACTCTTTTTCGTGAAAACTGTTATTTGTACAATGATCGCATCTCTCCACTATGCAGCGCCGAAAGAAGTGTTGCGAGTGTTTGAGATATATTAGCCTACGTAAAAGAATTTCTATCTTTTGTGAGTTGCTCTTTGCATACTGATGGTAGTATGGTTGTAATGTTCAGTGCTGGTCCCAGATTGAGTCATAGTAAGACAACCCACAATCAATGACAATATAAAAATTATAAGCAAGCTCCGCCCACAAAACAGTAGCAGACCTAGTCGGTTACAAAATGAGAATGACAAAGAACCTCTACTCTCAGAAACGCAGTGCACCAGCTCTTCACCTCTCAATGAGGGCCAAGCCTACTAGAGTACGCAGATACTTCATAACATTGCTCTGTTAATGTGAATGGTAGGCTAACTGGACTATCAAAGCTAGTTGCTTCAAATTAAGATGTTAGCTATTGCGAAGCAGTACTATGAAGATCACGCATAAAATTTGCCTAGTCGTGCGAGTGTCGTAACGCAACGGTAAGGCACTGGTAACGCAACGAGCGATTTCTACGCAGGTATCATTTGTCTTAAACACCTGAAATCCCTTGACGTCAGGTAAAGAAGTGAACCTAATTAGCTGGCACATCTATGCAAATTGTGCTAAAATTGAACAGCGTACATATAATCTTTTAGTCATTAGGTTCTTTGCGACTGTATCTTTATGCATGCATTATATATTAAAAAAACGTCAGAGTTGACTTCTTTCCGTGACGGGCAGCGGTGTTCCGGGTTTAAACAGTTGTTCTATTTTCGTACAGATCTGTCTTCATGCCACCGGTTTTAGGAAGAACGATAGATGTTAAGGGAAATTTTATGGGTGAACCTAATATTACGGCTGAGGCAAAAATAATGTGTCTGCTTGAAACAAAGAGCTCTTACTTGCGAAGTAAAACAGCATTCACATCAGCAGGGCAAAGTCATTAAACTGTGAACAGACCCCAGCTGGCTCGGTTCTCTTTTAGTGTTGAACGGCCGGTGCATAGCGTTTGTGTGGGGCGAGCTTGCTTGTAATTCTCGGGTTGTCACAGAATATAGTAAATGTATGTGGAGTGGAAGAGAGGATCGAGAAATAGCGCCGATGAAACAACAACTTAGAAAAAAACTTCTGAAGAAGCAAAAACCAATTTCCACGTATTCACAATAAAAGCTACCATTTCCAGCCCCATTCAGCTATCTTTTTTTCTTTTGTTCGCCTCTGAAGCCGTTTGCAGCAATAGTTAAAATGTAGGGACAGTTAATGGACAATCAGGTAACAAGTATATAGCGCATTACGCGTAGACCACATGCCTTGTGGTGTTGACGTTAAAAGACATCAGCTGTGTTATTTCGCATATTCTAAGACGTTGCACGTCCATGAAAATATAGAATGAGCAGAAGGTGGTGGTAACAACTTTATTGAGATTCTGCTCAGTTATGATCTGGCAGGCCCGAGTCCTAGGATGGCCCCTCACGAGGAGCGACCCTTCCGGCCCACGCAACGAGGGCTTTTTGTAGTTTTTGATCCGCCGTTCAGAGCAGCTGGTCCCACGTCTGTTGTGAGGGAGCTGGCAGGAGCGATTTGGGAGGGAGTAAGCCCTGGCACCCCCAAAGAATGTGATTTTGGGTATGGAGCGAGGAGAAACTACCTTTTCAAAGTGCAGCGGGCTTTCAGAAGGACCAGTGAATTGACCCCGTTAGAATGATAGTAATAATCAGTGCAGCGAATGTGCGCTCGAATTTATTGGGATGCTCAATAAATAATCAGAAACTATGGACTGCAGCAATACTGCACACCCAAATATGTCAATAATTCCAAAGGCTTACTTAAATACAAAGACTGTTCATTTGGTTGTTCATCATCATCATCATCAGCCTGGTTACGCCCACTGCAGGGCAAAGGCCTCTCCCATAGTTCTCCAACTACCCCGGTCATGTACTAATTGTGGCCATGTTGTCCCTGCAAACTTGTTAATCTCATCCGCCCACCTAACCTTCTGCCGCCCTCTGCTACGCGTCCCTTCCCTTGGAATCCAGTCCGTAACCCTTAATGACCATCGGTTATCTTCCCTCCTCATTACATGTCCTGCCCATGCCCATTTATTTTTCTTGATTTCAACTAAGATGTCATTAACTCGCGTTTGTTCCCTCACCCAATCTGCTCTTTTCTTACCCGCTATCATTCTTCGTTCCATATATCGTTGCGTCGTCCTCAATTTAAGTAGAACCCTTTCGTAAGCTTCCAGGTTTCTGCCCCGTAGGTGAGTACTGGTAAGACACAGCTATTATACACTTTTCTCTTGAGGGATAATGGCAACCTGCTGTTCATGATATGAGAATGCCTGCCAAACTCACCCCAGCCCATTCTCATTCTTCTGATTATTTCCGTCTCAGGGTCCGGATCCGTCGTCAACACCTGCCCTACACTCTAAGAAAAAAAAGGACTAAAAGGGGTAGGGACGTTAGTCCTTTTGGGGACTAATTCATTTGCCACAACCATTAGCCCTTTTGGGGACGAACTGACATGGGATGAACTGTTACTCCCGATGCGCTCACTCCTTCGAGGACTAACAGTTGCTCTTGTCCGATGCTCCTCAAAGGAGTAACAGTAATTCGTTCCGATGCTTCACAAAGGTGGAATTAAGTAAGGCATTTATACCCTAAAAAATTAATGAGCTGAAAAAAGAAGTGGTGCCCGAGAGTAGGATTCGAACTCTCGTCCTCACGCTCACAAGTCAGGTACTCTAACCGCTTCAGCACGCCGCTTTTTTTTTTCTTTATTGCCGGCTTTGACATACACAAACAATACAGAAAAGGAAAAAACATGTCAACAAGGATTTTGCTGGCACGACATATCAAAATTTTTTCAATGCTACAAGTTTATCTAGCATGTCAATCCATGTTGGTTGTTCAGGGAGCGCCCGATGGACATCCCTGAACCGTACTACAGATTCAATGAAGTGATCACGTGTAGGTCACGAATTGACATCGGCATTGTTGAACTGCGTTCTAGCTTTCCACAAACTGTGGAGGCCCAGGAGCATTATAGCGTCATACGGAAAAGCCTCCGTTTCTACCGGTAAGAATCTTATTCCATGTTTATCTAAAGGTAACTCTTTCTTTAAAGTCCTTTGTAGCACATCCCAGAAAAAGATGGGATCCCTGCAATCTAGAAACGCATGCTCTATCGTTGCAGGTTTCCTGCATAAGAAGCAGTTAATAATAATAATAATAATATTTGGGGTTTTACGTGCCAAAACCACTTTCTGATTATGAGGCACGCCGTAGTGGAGGACTCCGGAAATTTTGACCACCTGGGGTTCTTTAACGTGCACCTAAATCTAAGCACACGGGTGTTTTCGCATTTCGCCCCCATCGAAATGTGGCCGCCGTGGCCGGGATTCGATCCCGCGACCTCGTGCTCAAGCAGTTAATGGACCACGGGACAAAAATACCCCTGTTATGCATCCATGTTTTAACTGATAAGGTGTTAGTGTGTAGTTTAAAGAAAAACGTTTTTACTGAAGGGGGTACTGGCATTCTTTTAACCCTTTTGAGGACATCTCCTGGGTCTCCACGGTTTGACATACGGTAAATCGGTACAGGGAGCATAGTGTCAATTAGGTCCTTATACAGTTTTTTCCTAGTAATATTGGCAAGATACTGCACAGAGAACCGCACATGCAACATTCTGTACGCAAGCACGACTTCTCGCAGGTAACCTTTAACGGCACCATGCATTGCTTCACACGAGCTTACAACAAATCTTGGAAGGTGACGACATAAAATCACTTGGATGACTGTGCGATGGAACACATCATTCTGATCGCGAAGGTACATAAAGCGCGACACAACTTGTCGCAAGAATAAATGTGCCAACCCAAGGCCCCCTTTCTTTACTGGCAAGAACAAGTTTGTGCGGCTGGTCCTTTCCCAAGTCGATGCCCATATGAAAAACGGCGAAGATACGGTGGATTTATGAGATGTTTATCCGCGAAGCACACAGCACATTCATGACATAGCATATCTTGGACGTAAGAAATAGGTTACAGACCGTGGCGCGCGAGAACATTGACAGCTGTCGCCCCTGCCACGCGTTAGTCTTATCCTTTGCTATCGCCACTTGTTCATTCCAGTACGGCTCAGGGTCGCGATAAGAGTCGAGAGGCACGCCTAGGTAGGTTGTTGCAGTGGTTGACCACCGAAGTCGAGCGTAGCAGTCTGGCGTTTCTTCCCATTCACCATGCCAAAACCCAAAACTCTTCTCCCAGTTTATTTGCGCCCCGGTGCACTTGCAGAAGGATTCAACTACCGCCACGGCCTCACAAATACTATTTCTATTTGAACAGAATATGGCGATGTCATCGGCATACGCCAATATTTTCACCTGTGTGGACTGTAACCTGAAGCCAGTTATCCGTTCATTGTTTTGGATGGCCTTGCACAAAGGCTCAAGGTAAGCCGCGAATAGCAGGGGCTACAGCGGACATCCCTGCTTCACGGAAGACAGCACTTGCACGCTGTCTGTCAGGTCCCCGTTTACAATGACCCGAGTTGAGCAGTTAGCATACGCCATCCTGACACCATCTGTTATTACGCTTCCCACGTTGGAATGCTCTAATATGGCGAAGAGAACATCGTGGTAAACACGGTCGAAGGCTTTAGCGAGATCTAGTTGCATCATAGCCACTCGATCGCCAAATACATCGCAACATTCTAGCGCACTTCGAGCTACGTGTATGTTCATGGCGATGCTTCTACCCTTTATACCACAGGTCTGATGCGTGCCAACCAGCCTCGTTATCACACCCTGCAATCGTTTGGCCAATACCTTCATAAATATCTTGTAGTCGACGTTGGTAAGGCTTATCGCTCACTTTACAGTTGTGGATATTTGGGCAAGGTCAAGCATGGGAATGCAAGTGCGGCAATATAAAAGCGACTCTGCATTTTGTGCAAGCTATGCAGTGAGAGACTAGCGTTGAGTGTACTTGCAACCATAAGTGACTGCGAAAAGAAATCAGCCCGAGTATTCTTAGGGTGATATAAACTGAGGCACTACGCCATGTATACGTGTAGCGAGCTCAAACGGGGCACCGAAGACGACAGAGAAGGCCAATTTCTCTATCGTTCAGCGTGTCTCGTTTGAGCTACACATCGCTTCAGTTCGCAACCTCCTTGGAACGGAAGGAACTTACGTACTCTTGACCAAGAAAATCTAGCCGTCTATCAATGACTTGCGCGTTTAATGTGTATCGCTCACCTATGTTGTGCGCATGAAGGGCATGGCTCTTCACATTCCAGCTCTAAGATTCACGCAATTTTCTCACGAAGAGGCAAGGTGCTGCTTTGCATGTGGTTCAATAGACAATGCACGAACTTCGAACCATTCACGATTTATAGACAATACCATTTTCGCCGCATCGCTCCATGACACAGACGAAAACAGCGAAGTGCCTGGGCAGCAACTGTTGCCGTTCGTCCTCCCACTGCTCTCTTTTCGACCAGGGACTAAACACTTACTCTCCGAAATTTGCACACGGCACGCACATTCATGCAGTTAGTCCTTTGAGGGACGAAAGCGCCCTTTTTAGGACTAACGGCCCAGTTACTTCCGTTTCTCTTAGCACTTCCAGCGCTTGGCTGCCTATTGTAAGTTGCTCCTCTCTTCAGAGACTGTTAAACATTACTTTAGTTTTCCGCAGACTAATTTTTAGACCCACTCTTCTGCTTTGCCGTTTCAGGTCAGTGAGCATGCATTGCAATCGGTCCCCTGAGTTACTAAGCAAGGCAATATCATCAGCGAATGGCGAGTTATTAAGCTATTCTCCGTCAACATTTGTCCCCAATTCTTCCCAATCCAGGTCTCTGATTACCTCCTGTAAACATGCTGTGAATAGCATTGGAGAGACCGTATCTCCCTGCCTGACGCCTTTCTTTATTGGGATTTTGTTGCTTTCTTTATGGAGGACTACGGTGGCTGTGGAGCCACCACAGATATCTTTCAGTATTATTACATTCGGCTCGTCTACACCCTGATTCCGTAATGCCTCCATGACTGCTGAGGTTTCGACAGAATCAAACACTTTCTCGTAATCAATGAAAGCTATATATAAGGGTTGGTTATATTCCGCACATATCTCTATCACCTGATTGATAGTGTGGATATGGTCTATTGCTGAGCAGCCTTTACGGAATCCTGCCTGGTCCTTTGCTTGACAGAAGTCTAAGGTGTTCCTGATTCTGTTTTTGATTACCTTAGTAAATAGTTTGTAAGCAACTGACAGTAAGCTGATCGGTCTATAATTTTTTCCAGTCTTTGGCGTCCCCTTTCTTATGGATTAGGATTATATTAGCGTTCTTCCAAGATACCGGTACGCTCGAGGTCATGAGGCATTGCGTGTACAGGGTGACCAGTTTCTCTAGAACAATCTGCCCACCATCCTTCAACAAATCTGCTGTTACCTGATCCTCCCCAGCTGCCTTCCCCCTTTGCATAGCTCCCAAAGCGTTCTTTGCTTCTTCCGGCGTTACCTGTGGGATTTTGAATTCCTCTAGACTATTCTCTCTTCCATTATCGTCGTGGGTGCCACTGGTACTGTATAAATCTCTATAGAACTCCTCAGCCACTTGAACTATCTCATTCATATTAGTAACAATGATGCCGGCTTTGTCTCTTAACGCATACATCTGATTCATGCCAATTCTTAGTTTTTCTTCACTGCTTTTAGGGTTCCTCCGTTCCTGAGAGCATGTTCAATTTTATCCATATTATACTTGCTTATGTCAGCTGTCTTACGCTTGTATATTAACTTCGAAATTTCTGCCAGTTCTATTCTAGCTGTAGGGTTAGAGGCTTTCATACATTGGCGTTTCTTGACCAGATCTTTCGTCTCCTGTGATAGCTTACTGGTACCCTGTCTAACGGAGTAACCACCGACTTCTATTGCACACTCCTTAATGATGCCCACAAGATTGTCGTTCATTGCTTCAACACTAAGGTCCTCTTCCTGAGTTAAAGCCGAATCTGTTCTGTCGCTTGATCTGGAATTCGTCTATTTTCCCTCTTACCGCTAACTCATTGATCGGCTTTTTATGTACCAGTTTCTTCCGTTCTCTCCTCAGGTCTCGGCTAATTCGAGTTCTTATCATCCGACGGTCACTGCAGCGCACCTTGCTGAGCCCGTCCACATCTTGTATGATGCCAGGGTTAGCGCAGAGTATGAAGTCTAGTTCATTTCTAGTCTCGCCGTTCGGGCTCCTCCACGTCCACTTTCGGCTATTCCGCTTGCGGAGAAGGTATTCATTCATCATCATCATCGTCATCATCAGCCAGGTTACGCCCACTGCAGGGCAAAGGCCTCTCCCATGCTTCTCCAACAACCCCGGTCATGTACTAATTGTGGCCATGCCGTCCCTGCAAACTTCTTAATCTCATCCGCCCACCTAACTTTCTGCCGCCCCCTGCTACGCTTCCCTTCCCTTGGGATCCAGTCCGTAACCCTTAATGACCATCGGTTATCTTCCCTCCTCATTACATGTCCTGCCCATGCCCATTTCTTTTTCTTGATTTCAACTAAGATGTCATTAACTCGCGTTTGTTCCCTCACCCAATCTGCTCTTTTCTTATCCCTTAACGTTACACCTATCATTCTTCTTTCCATAGCTCGTTGTGTCGTCCTCAATTTGAGTAGAACCCTTTTAGTAAGCCTCCAGGTTTCTGCCCCGTAGGTGAGTACTGGTAAGACACAGCTATTATATACTTTTCTCTTGAGGGATAATGGCAACCTGCTGTTCATGATTTGGGAATGCCTGCCAAACGCACCCCAGCCCATTCTTATTATTCTGATTATTTCCGTCTCATGATCCGGATCCGCCGTCACTACCTGCCCTAAGTAGATGTATTCCCTTACGACTTCCAGTGCCTCGCTGCCTATTGTAAATTGCTGTTCTCTCCCGAGACTGTTAAGCATTACTTTAGTTTTCTGCAGATTAATTTTTAGACCCACTCTTCTGCTTTGCCTCTCCAGGTCAGTGAGCATGCATTGCAATTGGTCCCCTGAGTTACTAAGCAAGGCAATATCATCAGCGAATCGCAAGTTACTAAGGTATTCTCCATTAACTTTTATTCCCAATTCTTCCCAATCCAGGTCTCTGAATACCTCCTGTAAACACGCTGTGAATAGCATTGGAGATATCGTATCTCCCTGCCTGACGCCTTTCTGTATTGGGATTTTGTTGCTTGCTTTATGGAGGACTACGGTGGCTGTGGAGCCGCTATAGATATCTTCCAGTATTTTTACATATGGCTCATCTACACCCTGATTCCGTAATGCCTCCATGATTGCTGAGGTTTCGACTGAATCAAACGCTTTCTCGTAATCAATCAAAGCTATATATAAGGGTTGGTTATATTCTGCACATTTCTCTATCACTTGATTGATAGTGTGAATATGGTCTATTGTTGAGTAGCCTTTACGGAATCCTGCCTGGTCCTTTGGTTGACAGAAGTCTAAGGTGTTCCTGATTCTATTTGCAATTACCTTAGTAAATACTTTGTAGGCAACGGACAGTAAGCTGATCGGTCTATAATTTTTCAAGTCTTTGGCGTCCCCTTTCTTATGGATTAGGATTATGTTAGCGTTCTTCCAAGATTGCGGTACGCTCGAGGTCATGAGGCATTGCGTATACAGGGTGGCCAGTTTCTCTAGAACAATCTGTCCACCATCCTTCAACAAATCTGCTGTTACCTGATCCTCCCCAGCTGCCTTCCCCCTTTGCATATCTCCCAAGGCTTTCTTTACTTCTTCCGGCGTTACCTTTGGGATTTCGAATTCCTCTAGACTATTTTCTCTTCCATTATCGTCGTGGATGCCACTGGTACTGTATAAATCTCTATAGAACTCCTCAGCCACTTGAACTATCTCATCCATATTAGTAATGATATTGCCGGCTTTGTCTCTTAACGCATACATCTGATTCTTGCCAATTCCTAGTTTCTTCTTCACTGTTTTTAGGCTTCCTCCGTTCCTGAGCGCATGTTCAATTCTATCCATATTATACTTCCTTATGTCAGCTGTCTTACGCTTGTTGATTAACTTCGAAAGTTCTGCAAGTTCTATTCTAGCTGTAGGGTTAGATGCTTTCATACATTGGTGTTTCTTGATCAGATCTTTCGTCTCCTGCGATAGTTTGCTGGTATCCTGTCTAACGGAGTTACCACCGACTTCTATTGCACACTCCTTAATGATGCCCACAAGATTGTCGTTCATTACTTCAACACTAAGATCCTCTTCCTGAGTTAAAGCCGAATACCTGTTCTGTAGCTTGATCTGGAATTCCTCTATTTTCCCTCTTACCGCTAACTTATTGATCGGCTTCTTATGTACCAGTTTCTTCCGTTCCCTCCTCAGGTCTAGGCTAATTCGAGTTCTTACCATCCTGTGGTCACTGCAGCGCACCTTGCCGAGCACGTCCACATCTTGTATGATGCCAGGGTTAGCGCAGAGTATGAAGTCTATTTCATTTCTAGTCTCGCCGTTCGGGCTCCTCCACGTCCACTTTCGGCTATCTCGCTTGCGGAAGAAGGTATTCATTATCCGCATATTATTCTGTTCCGCAAACTCTACTAATAGCTCTCCCCTGCTATTCCTAGTGCCTATGCCATATTC